>NC_141879.1:78482500-79107500 GCF_056163025.1 Triticum urartu | reverse complement strand
TATCCGAGGTATCCAGATTCCTTGATGTGTTGTTGCTGCGAGCCAGCCAGCTGTCCTCGCCCGCGCAAAAGCGGGCCATAAGTGTTGTGAGGGCTGCCATAGATTTCGGCTTCTCCTGGCCGAGGTGGCGGGTGAGCCACTTGTCGCGGATGTTATGCTTGAATGCCGCTAGGGCATCTGCATCCAGACAGTCTACAATTTGATTTTTCTTAGTCAGGAATCGTGTCCAGAATTGTCTGGCCGATTCCCCTGGCTATTGGGTTATGTGGCTCAAGTCATCAGCATCCGGTGGCCGCACATAAGTGCCTTGGAAGTTGTCAAGAAATGCATCTTCCAAATCCTCCCAGCTGCCAACGGAATCTACTGGCAAGCTATTCAGCCAATGCCGAGCTAGTCCTTTGGGTTTTAGTGGGAGGTACTTGATGGCATGTAGATCGTCACCGCGAGCCATGTGGATGTGAAGGAGGAAATCCTCAATCCATACACCGGGATCTGTTGTGCTGTCGTATGATTCGATATTTATGGGTTTGAAACCCTCCGGGAATTCATGATTCATAACATCATCAGTGAAGCATAGGGGGTGTGCGGCGCCTCTATGCCGGGCTATATCCTGACATAGTTTGTATGAGTCTTGTCTGCTGTATTCGGCCCAGCCGGATTTACTCTTGGTGTATCCGACGCGACGATCATCGTCCCGTGTGGGCGCACGTGCTCGTGTCCCGTATATTGACCTTGCGATTTTTTCCTTACTGTCCAAGATGTCTCGCAGGTCCTCTGTGTTGCCCCAGGCCTTAGTATTTTTGACTGAGTGGCGACGGGGTGCGGTCTGAACTTTAGGATGAAACGCCTCTCTGGCTCGGCTGCATAGTGGCCGGTCAGCCGCATCGTACACTGGTGAATGAGGTTTCAATGCTTCCTCCTCGAGGTGAGGTAGCAACCTGCGTTTTGGGTAACTCTTGGACGGGCGCTCGAGTTCATGCTCCTTGGCCGCAAGGACTTCGGTCCATCTGTCTGCTAGCAAGTCTTGATCAGCTTGAAGCTATTGATGTTTCTTTTTTAGGCTACTTGCCGTGGCCATAAGCCGGCACTTGAAGCGATCTTGCTCGACGGGGTCCTCAGGCACGATAAACTCGTCGTCGCCGAGGCTCGCCTCGTCTTCGGAGAGAGGCATGTAATTGTCCTCCTCTGGTTCTCCATCTGCTGCCTGCTCTAGAGGGCTAGCTTGTTCGTCCTCTAGCTCTGCACTGTGCCGGAGGGGATTGTTGTTGTCTTTGGCGCTATCCGGAGTGTTATTATCTCCTGTGCCGGTATCACTGCTCTTGTTGTGGCGGGACTTAGAGCGGCGCCGCTGATGTCGGCGCTTGGGTTGCTTCTTGGAGGGGTCATCCTCCGCGGTCTCATCGCCATTGGCTTCTTTAGGGGTGTCCACCATGTATATATCATATGATGCGGTGGCGGTCGAGTGCCCCGAGGGCGGTGGATCCTGTTCATCTCCGGCTTCGTCGTCCATACCGTCAAAGTCTTCGGAGCCGAAGTCGAGCATGTCGGTTAAGTATTCGACAATGGCTACTAAGTGGGTGGTGGGTGGGCAGCGGATTTCTTCGTCGTCCGCATCCCATTCTAGCCAGACATAGTTCGTCCAAGGTTCTCCTGACAGGGAGAGAGACCTTAATGAATTTAGCGCATCTCCGAAAGGTGAGTGCTGAAAGATATCCGCGGAGATGAACTCCATGATTGGTGCCTCGTCGATTTCGACAGGCACAGATGTAGGCGGCTCGGAGTCCGTGGCCGGGGATAAATCCAGTGGTTCGGCGACACGGCTCTCGTACGGGGTGAAGTCAGTATCCGGCTCTATCGCCACTAAGAGTGCGGCCTCCATGGCGGGGTCCATCCCTCCGCTCTCGGATGGCGCGACTTTCTCCAGATTAAAGGCCGGAGTAGCTGTGGATGCGATCTCTCGAACACTATCCGACGGTATAGTTACGTCTTGCTCGTTGTGACTGCGCGACGCATCCGGCATGGGCTCGAATTCATCGAAGATCAAGTCTCCGCGGATATCGGCCGTGTAGTTCAAGTTTCCAAATCTGACCTGATGGCCAGGGGCGTAGCTCTCAATCTGCTCCAGATGGCAAGGGAATTGGCCCGAAGTGCAAAGCCGCCGAATACGAAGATCTGTCCGGGGAGGAAAGCCTCACCCTGGACCGCATCGCTAGCGATGATCGAAGGAGAGAGGTAGTGGAACTCTCAATGAAAGCACCAATGTTGGTGTCAAAACCGGAGGATCTCGGGTAGGGGGTCCCGAACTATGCGTCTAAGGCGGATGGTAACAGGAGGCAAGGGACACGATGTTTACCCAGGTTCGGGCCCTCTTGATGGAGGTAAAACCCTACGTACTGCTTGATTGTTCTTGATGATATGAGTATTACAAGAGTTGATCTACCACAAGATCAAAGAGGCTAAACCCTAGAAGCTAGCCTATGGTATGATTGTATGTCGTCCTACGGACTAAAAACCCTCCGGTTTATATAGACACCGCAGGGGGCTAGGGTTACACAAGGTCGGTTACAAAGGAGGAGATATACATATCCGTATTGCCTAGCTTGCCTTCCACGCCAAGTAAAGTCCCATCCGGACATGGGACGAAGTATTCAATCTTGTATATTCATAGTTCAACAGTCCGGCCAAAGGATATAGTCCGGCTGTCCGGAGACCCCCTAATCCAGGACTCCCTCAGGCATGATAAGGCATCATTTGCATTCGAGCAGGATATTATCAATGGTGGGGGGATCATCAACGAAATCCGACAGTATAGGGATGCACGCTATATATCTCCTCCGGAAGCTATTTACAGGATATTTGTCTTTAAAATGTTTGGTGTCAATCCATCTGTGTTGCAGCTCCAACTTCATCTACCAAAAATGCATACAGTTGCATTTAGGGCTTATGAAAATCTGGAAGATGTTGTCGCTCGGCCATCTTCTTCCAAATCCATGCTTACCCAGTACTTTGAGATGAACCAGAAGTATCCAGAGGCACGGAAATGGCTGTACAGAGAGATCCCAGAACATTATAGATGGATTACCGGTAATAAGAAGTGGCAACCGAGAAAAATAATAGACCACAGATGGGAAGACTGGTGTATGCACACCCTGCTGAAGGAGAGAGGTACTACTTCCGGGTGCTTCTCAGCCATGTCCGAGGTGCCACTTCATTTGATGATTTAAAAACAGTGAATGGCAATCCATGCAGTTCCTTCAGCGAGGCGTGTGAGCACTTTGGACTCATTGAGCATGAAATGACACTTGATGATTGTATGATAGAGGCAACAACATTTCAGATGCCTTCTGCTCTTAGACGATTGTTTGCAACTATACTGGTATTCTGTGAGGCAACAGAAATCCGTCAGTTGTGGGACAAACACCTAGCATCGATGTCTGAAGATTACCGCCATACTCAATCGAATGAGGCAGCACTTGAGCAGATGGTCCTTAGGGATATCAGGGATCTAATGCAATCCATGGGAAAGGATATTAAAATGTATGGGCTTCCGGATTTGGTTGACACAGATGGTTATTCAGACACGGAGTATAGGGAGGTAACAGAGGAGAGGCAAGTCAAAGCAGATCAAGAACATCTAGATCTATTCAACTACCTGAACAATGAGCAACTAGATGGTTTCAATGACATAATGGATCATGTGACAAACCAAAAAAGCCAGATATTCTTTGTTGATGGTCCTGGAGGCACTGGGAAGACATACTTGTACAAGGCATTGCTTGCAAGGGTCCGTTTGATGGGCCTAATAGCGATCGCAACTGCTACGTCAGGTATTGCAGCGTCGATAATGCCCGGAGGCCGGACTGCACACTCCCGATTCAAAATTCCAATCAAGCTCACTGACAGCAGCATGTGTAGTTTCACAAAGCAGAGTGGTATGGCAGAGTTGCTTAAACAAGCATCCTTGATAATTTGGGATGAAGTTGCTATGACAAAGCGTCAAGCAATTGAGACGCTTGACAGATCGCTATAGGATATAATGGAATTTCCTCTACCGTTTGGTGGAAAGGTTGCCGTCTTTGGTGGGGATTTTAGGCAGGTCCTCCCCGTTGTGACCCGAGGGACAAGAGCACAGATCAGGGATGCTACACTTTTGAGATCCTATTTGTGGGAGAAGATCCGCAAGATACGCCTCACGCGTAATATGAAGCACAATCGGACCCTTGGTTCTCCGAATACCTCCTTAGGATAGGTGATGGAATGGAAGAAACAATTGGCGACGACTATGTGTGTCTCCCTGAAGACATTGTGATTACTTATACCGAGGACGAAGAACCTATTAACAAGCTCATCGAAGATGTCTTCCCGTCCCTGCACACCAATGCTATGCCGAGAGAGTATATGAGCACACGTGCAATCCTCTCGACCAAAAACGAGCATGTGGATGACCTGAATGACAAGATGATCTCCAGGTTTCCGGGCGAAGAAAAGGTGTACCATAACTTTGACTCTATCAAGGATGACTTCCAGAATAATTACACAATTGATTTGCTGAACTCGCTCACACCAAACGGGTTGCCCCCGCATGTGTTGAGAGTAAAAATGAACTGCCGGTCATTTTGCTACGGAACCTCGGCCCTCATAATGGGCTATGTAATGGAACACGACTTATGATTAGAGCTTTCCAGGATAATGCAATCGATGCCGAGATTGTTGGTGGTCAGCATGCTGGAAAGAGGGTGTTCATACCTAGGACCCCGATGTCACCCTCGGAGGACACCTCACTTCCCTTCAAGCTTAAGAGAAAACAGTTCTCCATCTGCCTGAGTTTTGCGATGACCATTAACAAGGCACAGAGTCAAAGCATCCCAAACATTGGTATTTACCTTCCAGAGCCTGTATTCTCACATGGCCAGCTATATGTTGCATTGTCAAGAGGTGTGTCAAGACAGACAACGCGGAATTTAGCCAAGCCTAATAGGAAGGTTGATAAATCTGGGAGAAGCACCAAAAACATTATGTACAGAGATGTTTTAGAGGCGTGAGGTTCGTGCGATCGTTCGTGTTTTCTTCGCACCTTTTGCTTTTCTATAACTAATTCTGGACCTAGCACTTATCTTTTTTCTTTACTTCCAGGTTTTTATCAGATCGCACTATATAATAATCATGAAAGAAGAAGGATGTTGATTTGACCTTCGACTCTGCATATCTGTGTCGTTTATTTGTGTGATATAGTTATTTGTAAATAAAAAGCATAGCAGCACACCTGAAGTATTGTAACTTTATGATGGCTGGATTTACTAGCACTTATCTTTTTTTTACTTCCAGGTTTTTATCAGATCACACTATATAATAATCAATGCCAAGAGTTTTCAGCTGTAATACAACATTTGCGATGTTACATCCTTCAATCTCTGGAATATTAGATTCTGCCAGGTTAGCAAACTCATAACTAAAAGTACTTCGCTGGCCCCTCCTATCCAGCACGTCCACTGATGGTACAATAAACTGGCAAGAGAAAGGACACAAGAAAGCATGGGGCCAGAGATAAATAAAAGGAAAGTGTGGGGCCTGACATAGCGATCACGATTCCCTTTCCTCCTCACGCTATGGACGTCCTTCCCATGACTTCCGCCTTGTATATTGCCTAGAACTAACGACCTCTCGATCAGGAGCCCAAATAAGCAAAGGGTTTTGCACCGTAGGGTTTCCCTTCAACCTCCCCTGAATCCTGCTTTGCGAGCTCGCTGCCGCATCCTCACACTCCTCCACCGCGAAGGTCTCCTGCGCCGCGAAGGCCTCCTCTGCCGTGAAGGCCTCCACCTTGCCGCACACATCTGCCGGTGGTGACCTACCATCGTCCTCCATGTCTGTGCCACAATCCCCGGTGGCCTGTACAGATCAATCTACAATAATCATGGTAATGGTATCTCTCTGCAATTTCATCCTATTCATGATTTCGCATCTGCAAAACAACATAGTCACCAGAGGGGATCCAACTAAGTAAAACAACATGATCTGTGTGACCCTACAAAATTACCAACATGCTCTGTGTGACTTAGGAAATTCTTATTATTGCAACATCCAGATGATTAGTCACGCAAATGAATCTCAAAGGGTTGACTGGATAATTGAACAAAGAAATAGATCATTATAATTTAGGTGGAAATAATATTCTGGTAGCACTATGTTAAGTAAACGTGTACAGATATCTGCATCCAGTTGTGATGTACTCCCTTTGTTCCAAAATAGATGACCCAACTTTGTACTATCTGGTAGCACTATTTTGACGATAAAAGAGGAATGAAAGACTTGATTCATGTACACATCCAAAAGACTGGAGCTAGACGCTCGGTTCACAAGCCCACGGCAGCCGTCGGCCACCTCGAGCGGCAGATGACGTTCAGTGGCTGATGGGATCTAATCCCTGCATGAAAATTTGAGAAAAAGTGAAGACCTGATGCACATACACATCCAATAGGCTGGAGCTAGACGTTCGCAACCCCATGGCTGCCGCCGGTGACCTCTAGCGGCAGATCATGTCTGTTGCTGATGGGATCCAATTCATTCATGCAAATTGGGGACGAATTGAAGACTTGATGCATGTAGACATTCAAGAGGTTTCTTTCTCTTGATATATTGGTCTATCGATTCTGTAGATAGATCTAGACAACACATTGTCTTATATCTAAATATTTATGTTTCTACTCATCTTTTGTCTTCTTATGATCTTAAGATATATCCATCATATTTAGCCTTTGTCTAAGGGTGAGAAAATTCAGTAGAATATGGATTTGCTATGCATGGAGGAGGAAAATATTTTACGAACGCAAGTAGAGCATAGGAAATTTCCAAGCAGAGAGACCGACAGATAAAAAACGCAACTGCCAACTATATGGTGATCGGTCAGGTTCGTTCAGAAGATTTACAGTACCACTAATTTCTCTACATTATTCAGAGAGCTGTTTGTACAATTTTAGTAAAATATGCAATATGCCTTAATAACATTTTATGTACATGGAAAGTAAGGGACAGGTAGTCAAATTCACAAAGGAAAATAATATGTAATCAGTTGTCGTTGGAGTCAATTATACAGTTCAGATTTTGACGATAAAAGAGGAATGTATTAGATTTAAAGAAATCTAGAAACCTTGATGTTGTGGTTATGCTTTTTGCTTTCTGGGTAAGTCACATTCAGAAAAAAGAGCCTTGATCACATTAGAATACAATAGTGGATATCATCCAAAAGTCATGTAATATACATCTAGCACAAACACGTGGAATAATTTTCATCATATCTACCACGAAATCTTATTTTATCGAAGAACTTTCCGCTCACACATGTCTTGGGGGCCTGCACCAGTGAATGACGCTGCAAACATGGCAGCAGCTAGCCTTGCACGCATGTGTGGCGCTCGACATCATGGTAGTGCCCCACGCAGCGGCAGGATCCAAAGGCCCGCCGTGGCTCCGACCGACGTGTGAGATTCAGCATGTCACGGTAGCATGCCGGGCGACCGAAGGTCAATCATGAGGGTCACAATCAGCCCAAAACAAATTCATAAGCTACCGTGCGTGCAAATTAAGAGGCGAGAATACATTTGTGGCCAATGGCAAGACGCTTGAGCTAGCAATGAACTTAGGTCTACTACTCTACTCTACTCTACGTGGGCCAATTGGCTGTCTAGGCTGTCTACATGACCAATCAATCGGCTATCAGGACGGGAATAAACAAGGTTTGCCTATTTAATAAACCATCCAAACAATTTTGTTCTTTTTTCTCGAACCATGTGGCTAGGAGGACTGCATGTATTGTATTATCATCTACACCTAATTGGGAACTAGCCATCGTTTATAAGGTATCAATTCGCAAGAAGATAAATGGCGTACTGATGCCCATTGTTTCATACAATTTATACCAAATTGCAGGCTTATAGGAATATATTGGATACAATGACAAAAGAAGAAACAAAAGTAGCAGTGTGAAGCCGTACATTCTGCGCACACTATACTTTTTGGCTTTAGAGAAACTATGTTCCCAACTGTCTACATGACCAATCAATCGGCTATCAGGACAGGAATAAACAAGGTTTGCCTATTTAATAACCCATCCAAACAATTTTTTTCTTTTTTCTCGAACCATGTGGCTAGGAGAACTGCATGTATTGTATTATCATCTACACCTAATTGGGAACTAGCCATCGTTTATAATGTATCAATTCGCAAGAAGATAAATGATGTACTGATGCCCATTGTTTCATACAATTTATACCAAATTGCAGGCTTATAGGAATAGATTGGATACAATGACAAAAGAAGAAAGAAAAGTAGCAGTGTGAAGCCGTACATTCTGTGCACACTATACCTTTTGGCTTTAGAGAAACTATGTTCCCAAAATAAGTGATAGACCAAGTTAATGTGATTCTTTGAGGAAACGAAATGCCCCATGCAAAATAGGCACTTATTAAAAATAGAGCACCTCCCGCATGTATTATTTATTTCCCTCATCAAATGCATATAGATATGTCAAGATTTAATGTGCGATGTTACTTAGCATTTTTTATTAATACATATGAATAATTGTATATTGTATTACACAGCTAAGCAATGTAGATAATTAGAGCAATACTAATATTGGCATTTGTCGAATAGTAGAAGCATCTTTGGACACGATATTGCACAATGCAACTGCAATACTGACGAGGCAGTTCTAATAGACATTAATGTTATATTAGAAGTTTTATTTGAGGGTCTTTTAAAAATTGTCGGTAAAAGACAAACAAAATAAAAAAAAGGGCCGAAAAAGGCAAAGCCCAATTGATTGGAAGAAGAGGCAAATGAAAAGATAAAAAAAACACTACATATAGATTAGCATGGCATGTGGGCAGCACAATCCTATGGTTTTCTATTGTCACATACGAAATACGTTACTACCAACACAATAAAACAACTCAATAGAGTCCGCTGATAAATGCATTGCTTTGCTTTTGCTGACAAATATGTATTGTATTTTTGCTATATGTGTACCTCTTACCAGCATATCAATGCCAAATATGGATATAAAGACACATATAAAATCTAGCCGCGCAAATGCGCGGGTCAGACCGCTAGTTTGTAGTACAATAATATCATGCCTACAATTCTTTACTCACCTTAATAATATTTTCTGTTTTATAATTACTGGATAATATTGTATTATTGTTTGTTTCAGTTAGTAAGCGAGGAAGAATCAAATGGAATAGACAACAAAGATGGAGTAGAGAAAAACAATAGCACACAAGCTACTGATTGTGAAGTGACAAAGGCATGCTTTCTTTTCGGGTATCCCAAATAGTTCTAATTCTAATTATTTGATATCCTCCATGCAAATTATTCTTTGTAATGTTCCTCTCAGGAATTAACCTTCAAGGAAACAAGTGAACAAATGCAGCCAACTCAAGACGATGAATTAGCACAAAGATTCGACACTGAAGGGGGAGAAAATATAGGGGACAAGCTGGCAGAATCAAATGGAATGGCCGACAAAGATGAAGTGCACAAAATGAAGAGCTCATGGTTCACTGACACTAGTAGAAAACAGGGCTATGGTCCAGGCCGGCTCAGCCCATTAGTCCCGGTTCAGTGTAGAACCGGGACCAATGTGGGCATTGGTCCCGGTTCGTGAGCCCAGGGGGCCGGCCGGGCCACGTGGGCCATTGGTCCCGGTTCGTCTGGACCTTTTGGTCCCGGTTGGTGGGACGAACCGTGACCAATGGGCCTCGCTCCTGGCTCACCACCATTGGTCCCGGTTGGTGGCTTGAACCGGGACCAAAGGCTCCCCTTTAGTCCCGGTTCATGCCACCAACCGGGACCAATGAGGTGCCTATATATACCCCCTCGCGCAAGAGCAGAGCACAGTGCTCTGTTTTTTCTGGCCGAGGGGGAGAGGGCTTTGTGGTGCTCTAGCTCACCTCCTATGCACATGACGTGTTCGATGGAATGCCCGAGCCACACTACTTAAGCTTTCTCCTCTCAAAGCTCGACCTTCAAGCTCCATTTTCCTCGAGATTTGTACACTTCTATTAATTTGGACACTTAATTATATATAATGCACGCACAGATGAACCGGCAATGGATGTACGGTGACAGACACACCCGCGAGTACATTAAGGGCGTGCATGAGTTTCTCGATGCGGCTGAGGCAAACAAGCAGAATGGTTTTATGTGTTGTCCATGCACTGAATGTGGGAATACGAGGTCTTACTCTAACCGGAAAATCCTTCACTCCCACCTGCTTTACAAGGGTTTCATGCCACACTATAATGTTTGGACGAGGCACGGAGAAATAGGGGTTATGATGGAAGACGGCGAAGAAGAAGAGTACGATGACAACTATGTGCCCCCTGAATACGGTGATGCTGCAACAGGGGGAGCTGGTGATGATCAAGAGGAACTAGACGATGTGCCCAATGATGCTGCCACGGGTGAAGCTGTTGAAGATCAAGAGGAACCAGACGATGTGCCCGATGATGATGATCTCCGCCGGGTCATTGTCGATGCAAGGACGCAATGCATTAGTCAAAAGGAGAAGCTGAAGTTCGATCGCATGTTAGAGGATCACAAAAAAGGGTTATACCCCAATTGCGAAGATGGCAACACAAAGCTCGGTACCGTACTGGAATTGCTGCAGTGGAAGGCAGAGAATGCTGTGGCTGACAAAGGATTTGAGAAGCTACTGAAAATATTGAAGAAGAAGCTTCCAAAGGATAACGAATTGCCCGACAGTACATACGCAGCAAAGAAGGTCGTATGCCCTCTAGGATTGGAGGTGGAGAAGATACATGCATGCCCTAATGACTGCATCCTCTACCGTAGTGCATACAAGGATCTGAACGCATGCCCGGTATGCGGTGCGTTGCTGTATAAGATCAGACGAGATGACCCTAGTGATGTTGACGGCGAGCCCCTCAGGAAGAGGGTTCCTGCGAAGGTGATGTGGTATGCTCCTATAATACCATGGTTGAAACGTCTGTTCAGAAACGAAGAGCATGCCAAGTTGATGCGATGGCACAGTGAGAACCGAAAGAAAGATGGGAAGTTGAGAGCACCCGCTGACGAGTCGCAGTGGAGAAAAATCAAGAGAAAGTACTGGGATGAGTTTGCAAAGGACCCAAGGAATGTATGGTTTGCTTTAAGTGCGGATGGCATTAATCCTTTCGGGGAGCAGAGCAGCAATCACAGCACCTGGCCCGTGACTCTATGTATGTATAACCTTCCTCCTTGGATGTGCATGAAGCGGAAGTTCATTATGATGCCAGTTCTCATCCAAGGCCCTAAGCAACCCGGCAACGAAATTGATGTGTACCTAAGGCCATTAGTTGAAGAACTTTTACAGCTGTGGAATGGAAACGGTGTACGTACGTGGGATGAGCACAGACAGGAGGAATTTAACCTTAAGGCGTTGCTGTTCGTGACCATCAACGATTGGCCCGCTCTCAGTAACCTTTCAGGACAGACAAACAAAGGATACCACGCATGCACACACTGTTTAGATGACACTGAAAGTATATACCTGGACAAATGCAGGAAGAATGTGTACCTGGGCCATCGTCGATTTCTTCCGACCAACCATCAATGTCGAAAGAAAGGCAAGCATTTCAAAGGCGAGGCAGATCACCGGAAGAAGCCTGCCATGCGCACCGGTGATCACGTGCTTGCTATGGTCAATGATTTACACTACGTAATCTTTGGAAAGGGTCCCGGTGGACTAGCTGTTCCGAATGACGCTGAGGGACACGCACCCATGTGGAAGAAGAAATCTATATTTTGGGACCTACCCTACTGGAAAGACCTAGAGGTCCGCTCCTCAATCGACGTGATGCACGTGACGAAGAACCTTTGTGTGAACCTGCTAGGCTTCTTGGGCGTGTATGGGAAGACAAAAGATACACCTGAGGCACGAGAGGACCTGCAACATTTGCACGAAAAAGACGGCATGCCTCCGAAGCAGTATAAAGGTCCTGCCAGCTACGCTCTTACAAAAGAAGAGAAAGAAATCTTCTTTGAATGCCTGCTCAGTATGAAGGTCACGACTGGCTTCTCGTCGAATATAAAGGGAATAATAAATATGCCAGAGAAAAATTTTCAGAACCTGAAGTCTCATGACTGCCACATGATTATGACGCAACTGCTTCCGGTTGCATTGAGGGGGCTTCTACCGGAAAACGTCCGATTAGCCATTGTGAAGCTATGTGCATTCCTCAATGCAATCTCTCAGAAGGTGATCGATCCAGAAATCGTACCAAGGCTAAGGAGTGATGTGGCGCAATGACTTGTCAGTTTCGAGCTGGTGTTCCCACCATCCTTCTTCAATATCATGAGGCATGTCCTAGTTCATCTAGTCGACGAGATTGTCATCCTGGGGCCCGTATTTCTACACAATATGTTCCCCTTTGAGAGGTTCATGGGAGTCCTAAAGAAATATGTCCGTAACCGCGCTAGGACAGAAGGAAGCATCTCCATGGGCCATCAAACAGAGGATGTTATCGGGTTTTGTGTTGACTTTATTGCTGGCCTTAACAAGATAGGTCTCCCTAAATCGCGGTATGAGGGGAGACTGACTAGAAAAGGCACTCTTGGAAGAGACTCAATAATATGCAGGGACGGATATTCTTGGTCTCAAGCACACCACACAGTTCTACAGAACTCTACCTTGGTGACCCCGTATGTCGATGAACACAAGAACAGTCTGCGCTCCAAACACCCGGAGCAGTGCGACGACTGGATTACATGTGAACACATCAGGACTTTCAGCAGTTGGTTGGAAACACGTCTCAGAGGTGACAACACTGTTTGTGATGAGTTGTACTTGTTGTCCAGGGGACCATCTTTGATTGTATTGACTTACAAAGGATACGAGATAAATGGGAATACATTTTACACGATCGCCCAAGATCAAAAGAGCACCAACCAAAACAGCGGTGTCTGCTTTGATGCAGCAACCGAGAGCCGAAAGGACACATATTATGGTTACATAGTGGACATATGGGAACTTGACTACGGACCTGATTTTAAGGTCCCTTTGTTTAAGTGCAAATGGGTCAATCTGTTAGGCGGCGGGGTACAGGTAGACCCACAGTACGGAATGACAACAGTGGATCTGAAAAATCTTGGGTACACTGACGAACCGTTTGTCCTAGCCAATGATGTGGCACAGGTTATCTATGTGAAGGACATGTCTACCAAACCGAGAAAAAGAAAAGATAAGGAAGCGAATACATCATACGATGAGCCAAAGCGCCACATAGTTCTTTCAGGAAAAAGGGACATCCTGGGAGTGGACGGCAAGACAGACATGTCTGAAGATTATGAAAAGTTTCATGAAATTCCTCCCTTCAATGTCAAGGCTGACCCAAGCATCCTGATAAACAATGAAGATTATCCATGGTTACGGCGCAATAAGCAAATGACACAAGCGAAGAAAAAGTGAAGACTTTCTCCTGCAATAAGCAAATGCTATGTGGGTGAAATTATGATACCATCCCAACTTTCAACTTTTTCAGAGTTCATTTGAAATGCTTTCATGTCTTATGGTTCGAAACTTTGATACTTCGAAAGTGATTGTCCATTTTGTACACGAAGTGCATCAAGTTTTTGTCGTAACCCTCTCTACTTTTTGGAACATGCTATGTGGGTGAAATGATGAGACCATGCCAACTTTCAACCTTTTCAGAGTTCATTTTGAAATGCTTTCCAATTTCAGAGTCATTTAGCTCAAAGAATGAATTAATAGCAAACAGAATGAACTAAAAAACTTTTATGAAAATAAAAACAATCAATTAAAATATTATGTTATGATCAACTAAAATAAAACTATAATATTCTTCAATAGCAAAAAGAATATAATTTGTGTGACCTAAAATCAAACTATAATTTGTGTGACCTAAAATAAAAAATAAATAGCAAAGAAGAAAAAAATTCTAATTTTATAGTAAAGTTATTCATAAACTAGTGATTCACACAAATTTTTAAAAATTCAAATTTAAACTATTTAAAATTTAAAACTAATGGCACTAACAGAAAGTTTATAATTTTTGTGACCTAAAAGCAGAAAGAAATCACTAAAAAACTGTAAGTATTTAGTTTTAAGTAGAAATAAAAAAATAAAAAACCAAAAAAATGTAGAAATAAAAAAGAAAAAACCAAAAAAAATGCCACCTACTGGGCCTCCACGGCCTGAATACGACTAGAAACCATACATGGGCCATGATTCAGGCCCGCAGAAGGCCCAATAGGCCCACAGTCAAAGCAGTGTCAAATTAGGCCCATAGGCCTGCAGTTCAGAGGAGTTCGAGAGGGAGGAGGCAGCAGAGCTTATAAACTGGTGTTGGGCGCTGTCAACTAGCGATGTGGGACTAAACTTTTGGGCGCGGGGCGCACAAGGGCGTTGGTCCCGGTTGGTGGCACCAACCGGGACTAAAGGGTGCATTGGTCACGGTTCGTGGCACCAACCGTGACCATTGCCTCCCTTTAGTCCCGGTTCGTGCCACCAACCGGGACCAATGGGCTTCGCTTCCCGCCCTTTGGGCTGCCGAAAAGAGGCCATTGGTCTCGGTTCGTGGCACCAACCGGGACTCATGCCCACCTTTAGTCCCGGTTGCTGCCACGAACCGAGACTAAAGCCTTTGCTATATAAGGCCACACTTTGGAATTTTTCATTCTCATCTTGCAGTTGCAGTTGCCGACGCCGCCCGCCCCCATCGTCGCCGTCGCCCGTGCCCATCGTCGCCGTCGCCCGCGACGCGCGCCGCCCCGGCCCGCCCCCGTCGCCGTCGCCCTCGTCCCTGCCCCGACGCGCACCGCCCCGTCCCGCCGTCGCCGCCGCCCCGGCCCGCCGTCGCCGTCGCCCGCGTCTCCTATCCCAAGCGCGTGCCCACTGCCCCGTCGCCATCCTCGCCGCCGACTCCGCGGTCCTCCTCTGGTCCGGCCGGCGCCCTAGCTAGCATTTTTTCATATATATGCTTTTTTCATATATATATATGCTTGTTTTATATATATATGTATACATATGTTCTCTATGTATATATCTATGTTCATGTATATATGCAAAAGATAGTTTTTTTAGAAAAATTAGGATTTTTTTTCTGTTCATAGATTTTTTTGGTGATATTAATTATTGTAAATATGAAAATGTTTGTATATTCATATGAACAAATGAATTAGAAGAGGGAGAAGAAGAGGGGGTCGAGAGGGGGTCTAGGGTCGCCGAGGGGTCGAGGGTCGTCGAACATGAGAGGAGGAAGAGGATAAAAAAAGAAGAGGAATAAGAAAAGAAAAAAGAGGAGAAGAAAGAATAGAGGAGATGATCTTCTCCTCTATTCTTTCTTCTCCTCTTTTTTTCTTCTTCTTCCTCTTTTTTTTATCGGGAACGAGGGTCGTCGAGGGTCGCCGAGCGGTAGAGGAAGAAGAGGATAAAATAGAAGAGGAAGAAAAAAAAGAGAGGGGTGGACGGTCGCCTAGGGGTCGAGGGTCGAGAGGGGGTCTAGGGTCGCCGAGAGGGGAGAGGAAGACGAGGAGAAATAAATAAGAAGAAGAAAAAAGAAGAAAAAGAAGAGGAGAAGAAGAAAGGAATAGTGGAGAAGAAGAGAAAATAGAATATATTCTATTTTCTCTTCTTCTCCACTATTCCTTTCTTCTTCTCCTCTTTTTTTTCTTCGACACGTGGGGTGGGGGGGTCGAGAACGTCGGACATTCATGAGAGAGGCGAGGAAGAAGGGGAAGAAGAGGGAGAAGAAGAGGAGAGGAAGAAGAGGAAGTCTTCTCCTCTATTCTTTCTTTTCTTCTTTTTTCTTCTTCTTCTTCTTCCTCTTTATTTTATCGGGAACGAGGGTCGTCGAGAGGTCGAGGAGCGGTAGAGGAGAAACCCTAAATAGAAAGTATCGTCGGTGTGAGATACATGTACCGTCGGTGTCGGACACTACACCCACATCCCACAAGTGGCGCGGGCTTCGACGCCCACGTCACTTGTGGGACGTGGATGTAGTGTCCGACACCGAAGGCCACATGTATCTCACACCCACGATACTTGCTAGCTATTTAGGGTTTCCTCTACCGAAAAGAAGTGGAGAAATAAATAAGAAGAAGAAAAAAGAAGAAAAAGAAGAGGAGAAGAAGAAAGGAATAGTGCAGAAAAGAGAAAATAGAAGTCTTTTTTTCTTCTTTTCTTCTTCTTCTTCTTCTTCTTATTAGCCGGAAGTAGAGAGACGTTTCCTAGTGTCAAAGTATTGAAGAAATCCATGCCTTCATCATTAGCCGGAAGTAACCAGGGCATGTTGGTACGAAGTTCTGCAAATTTATTCTGGAATGGAGTCCCGGATAGAATAATCCGCTTTTTGGTACGAATTCAGCAAAGGCCTTCCAAATAGCGATATTCGGAAGGCTCTTGCTGAAATTTGTACCAAAAAGCGAATTATCCTATCCGGGACTCCGTTCCAGAACAACTTTGAAGAGCTTCGTACCATCATGCACATGTTACTTTCGCCTAATGATGAAGACATGGTTTTGTTGAATCCTTTGACACTAGGCAACCTCCCGACCCCTCGGCGATCCTCTCGAACATGAGAGGAAGAAGAGGGTCGTCTAGGGGTCGAGGGTTCCAGGGTCGTCGAGGGATCGAGGGGTCGAGGATCGCCGAGGGGTCGAGAGAGGTTTCCTAGTGTCAAAGTATTGAAGAAATCCATGCCTTCATCATTAGCCGGAAGTAACCAGGGCATGTTGGTACGAAGTTCTGCAAAGTTATTCTGGAATGGAGTCCCGGATAGAATAATCTGCTTTTTGGTACGAATTCAGCAAAGGCCTTCCAAATAGCGATATTCGGAAGGCTCTTGCTGAACTTTGTACCAAAAAGCGAATTATCCTATCTGGGACTCCGTTCCAGAACAACTTTGAAGAGCTTCGTACCATCATGCACATGTTACTTTCGCCTAATGATGAAGACATGGTTTTGTTGAATCCTTTGACACTAGGCAACCTCCCGACCCCTCGGCGATCCTCTCGAACATGAGAGGAAGAAGAGGGTCGTCTAGGGGTCGAGGGTTCTTCTCCTCTATTCTTTCTTCTCCTCTTATTTTTCTTCTTCTTCCTCTTTTTTTTATCGGGAACGAGGATCATCGAGGGACATAGATGTAGTGTCGTCGTTGTCGATATATACCCCCTCCCGATAGCTTACTATGATTAGGTAGCTAGTTCTACGTTTGGCACTAATATATCCATCTGTCATGTTTGAATAATAATTGCCATGTTGTAAATATTTGTAGAAACTATGGACACCGCCCTACACGAAGCAACAAAAGAAGCGTTGTTGAGGGACATAATCGCAGAAGGAAGTGATGCCCTCTCGTTGTTTCTCAACGAAACCGATGGTCTGGAAGGAGAGGGTGAACAAGCTGGCTACGGTGACCTAATGCCGGTGCAAGAAGAAGAACATGAGGACGGCTCCGGTGACCCAATGCCGGTGCAAGAAGGAGACCATGATGACGGCTCTGGTGACCGAACCGAGTCCGGCCAGGTATATATATTAGTTAAGCCTATGCTGACTAGCTGATTGATGCATTCATTGTTTTGGTATGTACACATATTAATTAAGTCTTTGTTCTTTTTTCTAGCCCTCCGAATCGAGCACAACTTCGGTAAAGAGACGAGGCCCGAAGAAAAAGTTGAGCTCGGATGAAAAGTTTGAGATCATAGCAATCGCGCCCGACGGCCAACCTATTGAACCCCTCCGGAAAAAGAGCGCATTTGTTGCTCAGTGCGGGGTTCTGGTTAGGGACAAGATCCCGATAAGCATCCAGCAATGGTTTAAGCCGGCTACAGAAGACCCTGAGGTGTATTATGTCAATGATATGCAGAAAAATGATCTTTGGACTGAGCTGAAGTCAAATTTCACCCTACCGCCTGAGGATAATCCAGAGAACCCAGTTAAAGAGAAATTAATCAAGTCTTTTGCTCTGAAGAGGATGGCAGAACTATTCAGGAGGTGGAAGAAAGAGCTGAATAAGTTTGTCGAAAATAATGAGACACGATAATTCAAGGGCAGATATGAGAAGATCAGAGATCACTGGCCCGCATTTGTGGCCCACAAGACATCAGAAAAGAGTAAGAAGATGTCGACGACAAACAAGCAAAATGCTGTGAAGAAGAAGCTTCACCATCGCACGGGGTCAGGTGGCTACCTCGTAGCCCGGCCTAAGTGGTCCAAGACTGAGAATGATCTGGTTCATAAAGGGATCGAACGAGAGACAATTAACTGCCAGACCGTTGCCGGACTTGGTTCTTCGGGGCTGGCGGAACACTGGACCCTGTAACAGGGAAGTGCATTTGGACGAACGATCAAATGGACATACCAGTCAGTAAGCTTAAGCAGTATATCGAAGCAGCGCAGGAAGGGACGTTCTTTCCAGACAGAGAGAACGACAAGCTCACAATGGCCCTCGGGAATCCTGAGCACCCTGGACGGACACGACGCACGCCATGCTCCATTCCGTGGAAGGTTGGGTTTCCGGACGCAGGCGGTTACAAATCCGATGAGAGGAGGAAAAAAGTGCAGCAGACCCAAATACAGGCGCTGCAAGCAAGGGTAGACGCGATAGAGGAACGAGAAGCAAATCGCAGCAAACGTACTGCCGAAGCCTCCCCCGAAGCTACCCCGCCATCTCAGTGCAGAAGCAGCGTGGCTTCCACCGAGCTGCTTCAGCTGGAGCATGCCTTGACGGCTCCTGCCAGCTATCCCGTGGATGCTATAACGGAGTCTCAAAACTGCCACCTTATGACGCAATGGATGAATTTGAAGGTCAAGGCGGCTGTTGGCTCTGTTTATCCTACTGAACCCGGTGCAACTTTTCACTACCGGCCGATTCCAGAAGGATATGCTAGGGTGATGGTGGATGAGATAACGGAGGGATTTGAGGACCTCCAGCTTGACCACCCTACCGGTGAAGGGGAGACTCGGCTGGGGTCTGCTCTGAAGACTCCATGCCTATGGCAGAAGGAGCTCATCAACCTTCCAAACTGGACGCCACCGCCTCCTCCTCCTCCTCCGGCGAGTCAGGGCACTCTGCCTCCACCGCCTCCTCCTCCGGCGAGTGACGATCAGCGCCCTCGGCCAGCTCCTTCTCCGACGCGTGGCGGCACTCCGCCTCCTTCTCCGCCTGCGCCGACGCGCCCGAGCAGCCAGCCTCCTCCTTCTCCGCCTCGTCAGCAAGGGCGGAAGAGACCTGCCGCCGCTCCAGCTGATCCGGCGCGTCGTAGTCCTTCTCCTCCGCCGCTTAAGCAAGTAAAGAAGACAACCGCTCCGTCTGCTCGGTCGGCATCTAGCAGTACAATCAGAGGCGGGAGGACATACAGATTCGGTCCTTCTCTGAAGACTCCAGAGAAGTTACCATATGAGAGGACCCTGGAGGAGAACGCCGAGATCGCGCGAGAAGAAGTGAGGAACTTCTTTGAAGGGGTGAAAGCAAAGAAACATCCACCTCCGGAGGAGAAGGTAGATCGGGTGAAAGTGAAGCGCACTCTGGCTGCCCTGACAAAACCACCGAAGTCTGATCCGCCGAAAGGAAACTATGACCGCATTATTGGAAAGGAATTTGCCGAAGCGGAGCGGCCGGGAAGTACTGTCAGTGATCAAAGGCTGAAAGAACGACGAGCTGGGAAACAAATTGCCCAGCTCGGCGAACAAGCGAAGCAATCGTGCCCCCTGCTCAATGTGCCTAGCCACAACGTCGATAATGATCCGAGGATGGTGCCCGGTTATAGCAATCTTGCAGATTACCTGCCCGACGAAGTACATTATGAACCCATGGAGGTGCAGATACAAAGATACGAGTACGGGAAGCCTCTCGTCAAAGATCAAAGATCTCTATCAACGATGATGCGAAGATTGCATGATTGGTACATGAAAATCTGCAGAGACTCTGGGGGGAGGAGTACTTTGTATGCGAGAGTTAAACCGGAGCATGACCTCGTTGGAATTGATCTGTTGCCTATTCCATTTGAGGAGTTCTATCAGTTTTTCAATCAATTGGCCCTCGATAAAACAACGGTCGCCTGCTACTGTCTGTAAGTAGTACTACTTCTGTCATTAAGTTTCTCTATATAGCTTAGCTCTTTCATTGCATGTATTTATAATCATCCTCACTATATTATGCAGATTGAAGATCGCCGAATTGAAGAAAAGACAAGTCGGTGATATTGGGTTCATTAACACATATCTCATAGATGCAACTCAGGTTAAACTTCATGCCGCAGCTACCGAGGCCAGCTTGCTACGATCGTTCGTAATAAATCAAAACAAAGATACAATACTCTTTCCTTACAACTTCAGGTCAGTGTTACTGTCTTGTGCGTATTCGGTTTCCCTTATATATTAGTCAAGGTTATAGTAATGTAATTGATGAGTTATGCATGTGTGTGCAGTTACCACTATATTCTCCTAGAGATTAAGCTTGAGCAGGGAGTAGTAACCGTCTTGGACTCTAAACGAAAAGATCCCAAGGAGTATGCGGACATGACTGAAATCCTCAAGAAGTAAGTTAAATCGATCATTATCCACCATATCAGCAACTTTGTTCATTTCCTGATATCAAGTAATTGTTTTCTTTGTCCGGCAGGGTTTGGAGAAAATTCACCAATACAGTTCCGGGACTGCCGAAGGAGCTGGAATTTAGACACCCGAAAGTAAGTACTATAGTAGCATGTTCCGCGCATCTCCTAGTGATTCAAGCGCTAGTTTCATCAATACCATTTAGCATTCTTGCTTATCAGTTTGATTGACCTCTATTTCTTGTAAAGTGGTTGTGGCAGGAATAAGGGAATGATTTCTGTGGATACTACATCTGCGAGTCCATCCGCCACACGACCTGTGAGCGGGGCGGGTACTCTAACGAACAATATGAAGTACGCAAATAACAACATTCACAATTTTATTTTATTACCATCATTTGTGTTGAGTTTCATTCATTTATATATATATATATATGTATTGACCCCCTTCTTCAAATTAGATGTTTCGGAAGCGGGATGAACTCCTAGCACCAGCTCGCATGCGAGCAATTCAAGAGGAATTGGCGTCATTCTTTCTTGACCACGTGATCCCTGAAGACGGAGAATTCTATGTGGACCCTAAGTCCGTATGATTATATTTGTAAGAGATAATTATTGTATATATGTAGCCGGTAGTGTCAGATAGATATATGAGAACTTGTTGTTCGACCAATCTCTCGGAGAAGGAGAGGTGGTCGATATCACTTCTCTCTGTATATATGCATATATGTTCATGATGATCTTCTGTTTCCTTCGTTTGCTTACTAGCTAGCTAGCGTGTCTAGTCCTCTCTATATACGTATGTATAGTACGTAGCGTCGACCAAGCACGGACATAACAGAGGACACTTCTCTCTATTAATTATAACTAGCTAACACAATATATGAAACACCTAAATTAACCCCCCAAAACCCCCAACCCCCCCCCCTTTAAAAAAAAACAAAAACCCCAGCCACAGAAGTGCTGACGCGTGGATGCCTATTGGTCCCGGTTGGTGCCACCAACCGGGACCAAAGGGTCTCCACATGGGCAGTGCGCAGAGCCCATTCAGGAGACCCTTTGGTCCCGGTTGGTGGCACCAACCGGGACCAAAGAGCCCAGTCAGGAGACCCTTTGGTCCCGGTTGGTGGCACCAACCGGGACCAAAGGGTCTCCTGACTGGGCTCTGCGCACTGCCCACGTGGAGGGCCTTTAGTCCCGGTTCTGGATTGAACCGGGACTAAAGGGGGGAGGTATTAGTACCGACACTTTAGTCCCGGTTCTGGAACCGGGACTAAAGGCCCTTACGAACCGGGACTATAGGCCCTTTTTCTACCAGTGTGATTCCGAGGTGACACATGCATATATATTTTTCAACTATGTCCCAAATAGTTCTGATTCTAACAATATTATATCTTGTAAGGTTGCTCTCAGGAATTAACCTTCAACGAAACTAGTGAACAAATGCAGCCAGGTCTGGATGAGGAATTAGCACAAACATTCGGCGCCGGAGGGGCAGAAACTATAGGAGAGACGATGCCCGAATCAAATGGAATATCTGACAAAGAAGAAGTGGAGAAAAAGCATAGCATGCAGTCCACTGATTCCGAAGTCTCCAAAGTGACAGAGGCATCAGAGGACGAAGAATTAACACACACATCTAGCATGAAAGGGGCACAAACATGGAAGCCTATCCCTATCCTAATGCATAACAAACCTAAGAAGGCACAAGACTACATGGTGGCTCCAGAAGGCATGAACAAACCCTTCTATGCCCTGCTTTTGCTACACTAATTTTCTTCATTATTGATAATTCTTCTTGCTTACATCATGATAGATTACGCCTGCACCGGCGATGATTGGTCCGTGATTGAAAATATCATGTCTGAACCAAGCGATAAAAGAAATTTAGTGAGCATCAACGACTCATATCTACAAAAACAGTTACTACGTCTTTTAACCACCGGAGAATTTGTTGGCGACGAAGTAAGTATATGTAGCTTTATGACAAGACGATGCTATTTTAACATAAGTTCCTATATCTCTTATAACCAAGGTGCGCACTTGATATTGTAGATCATAGACGCATACATACATTGCATAAGTGCTAAAGAGCATCTACAGATGAGGTCAGGTGGAAGTGTGTTCTTAGAGAATGCATGCATCTCAAAGATGATAAAGGGATTTAGCTCTATACGGGATGACGTACCAAGATGGGTGTTAAAGAGAGCTACAACTTATTTAGAACATGATATGGTGAATCTCAGTTCCGTACATATTACTATGATGAATTCAATCGAGGACGGATGTTTGTATACATGAGACCTAAACTACCAAATCCCTTTTTCAGATATTCATTGCAGTAAACATTGAACACTTTCATTGGTACCTAGCAGTTATAAATACCAGGGTGAAATGTATCCAGGTGCTCGACTCGCTAGGACCAGGAATGCCCCACGAAGACCTTACCGCTATGGTTAGTTATTAGTCCCACTGCACCATCTTTTGATAAGACAATTTCTGTCATTCTTTGCTTCTGATGCTACTACTTGGTCATTTATTCATGTAATAGCTGGAAGGACTGAAAAATATGCTCCAATATGCATCGCTACAAATGGAACTAAAATTGGATAAGTGGAAAGACGTAAACATCACAGCATGGCCAAGGGAGGAGTGTCTTCACATCAAACTGCAGACAGATGGGTATACCTCTTTCGATTGAAACTTTTTGCTCTCATCCACTTTAGGCACCTCCTTGTTCTCCTTCAGGATATCTGAATTATTAAGGGCCACATCATCAACAGCGGCGCCGAAGGCAATGCCTGCTCGGAACACGCCATGGCCCCTGAGTAGCTAACCCTAGGAGACGAACATTGCACATAGTGAGGCTATATGCACCAATTTGATGGGGAGGAGCAGGAGGTGTGGTTAGAGAGACTAACCTGGACCCGGACGAACGAGGAGAAGCGTAGGGAGGGTTGTCCCCCGAGCAGCAGCACAACACGCGGAGGTCTTCATGGTCATCTTAATCAAGATGGAGGTCGCGAGCAGCAACTGCTCCTCCTCCTAACTGAATCAAACAAGGAAATTTAGATGGGATCGGAGAGTAGAGCATCCGGATCGAGGGGAGAAGAAGACTTGGAACGTGACCTTGATAGCTTCTCGAGCAGGGGGGAAGGGAAATTCGTGCAGTGCAGGAGAGGTTGGATAGGCTCCTGGCGGCTACATCGCATCAGGACGACGGGGGGCCAAGGCGTCGCCGACGACCATACCGACCTCGAGCGCCCTAGCGTCGCCAGGAGGAGGGAGGGGTGGGGCGGGGCAGAGCAGGGTCTACCCGTCCGCCGGCGCTGGTGACGAGGGGGCGGCCACCAGAGAGCGCACGCGGTGGATGGCCCCGGCGTCGCCAGGAGAAGTGAGGGGCGGCGCAGAGCAGATCGCCGGGCCGCCGGCTGTGGATGGGGATCTCGTGGCCACGAATGAGGGAAGAATGGGGAGAGGAGAAATGAGGGGCGGTGGGACTTTGACTGAGCTTTGAGTGGGTGCGGTGTTGTCCAAACAAAAATATAATGTACTGTATTAGACCTTCTAAATAAACATTATATTTCATAGTGCATGTGCGGTTCACTAAGTTTGTGAAAACTTTGTTTTCATCACGGCTTATTTCAGTCATGATCATTTGATGATTCTAAAAGTTGTTTTATACAAATATCTATAAATTTGATAAAAATGATTGGGTTTATTTAAGTTTTATATTTGTAATCATGCAGGTCATCTTGTGGTCTGTGGATGGTAAATTTTATGGAGTGCTTCACAGGAGATATATTGTCTGACATTCCTACACAGGTATTTTCTACTGTGTATCATTACATTTAATCTATGTTGTATCACTATTTAACTCTTATTACTATTTTAATAGGAACATATGACAGATTTTAGAACAAAACTAGTTGTCATTTTAGTGGACTCAGAGTTGAATGATGATAATATAAGAAATCAAGACATGGAAGAGGACGAAAACAACACAGATCCCACAGAATGTATGGTTTTGGATAGACCCCCTGAGAATTTCAAAACATCAAATACATCAACAGAAGTTGAGCTCATCTCGCGGTCATTTATTCTTTCACCGTCTGTCAACCCAACAAACGATGATTTAATAGATGAACTTTGCTTGTTCATCAGTATGGTTGGTGATGTCGCTCTACTAGAGTAAGCCATATTTTTAGTTGATTTTGTATTCCAACAAATTACTCTGATGTCATTATAATTTCCAGAATTTTGATTTTACAGGAGCGAATGGGTGAAAAGCTCTGATCTGTACCCTATTAGCTTAAATTTGAGACAAATTAAAAACATATTAAGCAATGATGAATACATGGATATTCATTGCTTTAATATGGTTGTGCCAATACTAGCGCGCCACGAAGTCCAGCTTCTCAGAGACATTCCATCTCACTATATGGATCTGAATTTTTGTGTAAGTTACTATAATCATGTACTACATTTTTTTTCTCATTGCACTAATATTTTTTCATTCTTACTTTAGTCCATGTTCCACTATGCACGAGACTCAAGTCATCGTGAAATATGGAAATTGCTACATTGAAACGGTTGTTTCATCGCTGGCCTAACAGTAATGATTATCATATCTCTCAATGTGACATGGTAAGATTTTTTTTCATTTGTAATAGTGCTTTACTTGGTCTTAATTAATATCCTATGTATTTCTAAACTATTTCATCATTGCAGATTTTATTGCCTTGGTATATGTTTGGGTTATTTCTATTGTTTGTCTTGGATCAAAATATAAAAGTTGTCTCAATTTTCGATCCAATACCGATACCTTCTTTCGGGAAGAATGTACTTAAAACTGTGGTCGACAATCTAAACCTTGCGCTTGAAGTTGCAAACCCTACATTCAAGGATGATGTCTCTAAATGGGAATGCATAGTTCATGATCCTCCAACAAACTCACACCGGTATGAATCTTTTAAACGCATTGCAATATTAATTGATTCATTCAACTCACATTATGTGTTTATTTCATACATGCAGTGCCTTGTCTGGTTATTTGGTTTTTAATTACATGCACTCATTGTGCGATGGAAAGCTATATTTTCCCATACCCCAGGTGACTATTTACACCATGCTTATTTGTATACAGATTGCACATACAACTTGTTATAACAATGTTGTATAATGCCAATGTAGGATGGTTTTCAACTGAGGAAGCAATTTTTGGTGCATATTTTAAAGTACGAAGAGAATGAAGTTCAAAACAATATCCCATACATTGAATGAAGCATCATTGGTCGCATCTATAGATGGACCTTCATTGCTTCAAAAGATGGACCTTTAAAACATGCTTAGTTGCGGATTTGATAATATATTCTTGTAGCAATTATAATACAATTATTATGTGACAGTGAATTTTATAGAATACATGTTTATGATACGTGTGTTGGATCACAAATATGTCGCACTTTTTGAAAATATAATTTGAGTGACATGATAACATTTTGTAGCGATCTAATTTTTTTGTAAAAATCATTTTAGTATTATATCATGTGAACATGTTTTGTTTGAGACGTGCGCTGCACGTGCATGGTTACTAGTTATTTCCAATAAGTCATTAGCTCGCTCCATTATTCCATGGTTCGCAAGTATCAAATGATTCATAATCAAGTGATTCCAAAAGTCCATCCGAATGGAGTTTCTTCATGCACTTTACAACAATATGACCTAAACGATAGTGCCACAAATATGTTGCACTATCATTATCAACTTTGCATCTTTTGGCATCAATATTATGAATATGTGTGTCATACGATCGAGATTCAACAAAAATAGACCATTCATCAAGGGTGCATGACCATAAAAGATATTACTCATATAAATAGAACAACCATTATTCTCCGATTTAAATGAATAACCGTCTCATAATAAACAAGATCCAGATATAATGTTCATGCTCTACGCTAGCACCAAATCACAATTATTTAGTTCTAAAACTAATCCCAAAGGTAGATGTAGAGGTAGCATGCCGACGGCGATCACATCGACCTTGGAACCATTTTAGACGTGCATCGTCACCTCATCCTTAGCCACTCTTCGTTTATTCTTTAGCTATTGTTTTGAGTTACAAATATGATCAACCAACCATTATCAAATACCAAGGTGCTACTACGAGCATTAGTAAGGTACACATTAATAACATGTATATCAAATATACATTTGTTTACTTTGCCATCCCTCTTATCCGCCAAGTGTTTGGGGCAGTTCCGCTTCTAGTCACCAGTCCCTTACAGTAGAAGCAATAAGTTTCAGGCTTGGGTCCAGCTTTGGGCTTCTTCCCAGGAGTGGCAACTTGCTTGTCATTCTTCTTGAAGTTCCCTTTCTTTCCCTTGCCCTTTTTTCTTGAAACTAGTGGTCTTGTTAACCATCAACACTGGATGCTCCTTCTTGATTTCTACCTCCATGGCCTTAAGCATTGCGAAGAGCTCAGGAATCATTTTATTCATCCCTTGCATATTATAGTTCATCACGAAGCCTTTGTAGCTTGGTGGCAGTGATGGGAGAACTCTGTCAATAAAACTATCAACTGGAAGTTCAACTCCTAGCTGAGACAAGTTGTTAACATACCCAGACATTTTGGGTATGTGTTCACTAACAGAACTGTTCTCCTCCATCTTGCAACTATAGAACTTTTTGGAGACTTCATATCTCTCAACTCGGGCATTTTCTTGAAATGTTAACTTCAACTCTTGGAACATATCATATGCTCCATGACGTTCAAAACATCTTTGAAGTCCCGGTCCTAAGACGTAAAGCATGTCACACTGAAGTATTGAGTAGTCATCAGACCCGCGTTTGCCAGACGTTCACAACGTCTAGATTAGCAAGAGCGGGTTTGTCACCTAGAGATGCATCAAGGACATAATTCTTCTGTGCAACAATGAGGATAATCCTCAAGTTATGGCCCTAGTCCATGTAGTTGCTACCATCATCTTTCAACTTAGTTTTCTCTAGGAACGCATTAAAATTCAGGGGAATGGTAGCACGGGCCATTGATCTACAACATAGATATGCAAAAACTATTAAGACTAAGTTCATGATAAATTACATTCAATTAATCAAATTACTTAAGAACTCCCACTTAAATAAACATCCCTCAAGTTATCTAAGTGATACATGATCCAAATCAACTAACCCATGTCCGATCATCACGTGAGATGGGGTAGTCATCAATGGTGAACGTCTCTATGTTGATCATATCTACTATATCACTCATGTTTGACCTTTTGGTCTCCAATGTTCCGAGACCATGTTTGTACATGCTAGGCTCCTCAAGTTTAACCCAAGTATTCTGCATGTGCAAAACTGTCTTACACCCATTGTATGCGAACGTTGAGTCTATCACACCCGATCATCACGAGGTGCTTCGAAACGACGAACTTTGACAACGGTGCATACCCGGGAGAACACTTTTATCTTGAAATTTAGTGAAGGGATCATCTTATAGTGCTACCGCCGTTCTAAGCAAAATAAGATGCATAAAGGACAAACATCACATGCAATCAAAATATGTGACATGATATGGCCATCATCATCTTGCTTTTGATCCCCATTTCCAAAGCATCGTTATGATCTCCATCGTAACCGGCTCGACACCTTGATCTCCATCGTTGCGTCGGGGTCGCCTCGCCAACTATTGCTAACACATAGCAATAACGTAAAACAATTACATGGCGCTTGCATTTCATACAATTAAGAGACAACCCTAAGGCTCTTGCCAGTTGTCGATATTAGAAAACATGATCATCTCATACATCAACATATATCACATCACGTCTTGACCATATCACATCACAACATGCCATGCAAAAACAAGTTGGACGTCCTCTACTTTGTTGTTGCAAGTTTTACATGGCTGCTACTAGCTTCTAGCAAGAATCGTTCTTACCTACGCAAAAACCACAACGGTGATTCATCAAGTTTGCTGTTTTAACCATCTTCAAGGACCGGCCGTAGTCAAGTTCGATTCAACTAAAGTAGGAGAAACAGACACCTGGTAGCCACCTTTATGCAAAACTAGTTGCATGTCAGTCGGTGGAACCGGTCCCATGTGCGTGGACATGTAAGGTTGGTCCGGGCCACTTCATCCCACAATACTACCGAATAAAAATAAGACGTTGGTGGTAAGAAGTATGACTAACACCGCCCACAACTCTTTGTGTTCTACTCATGCATATCATCTACGCATAGACCTGGCTTAGATGCCACTGTTGGGAAACATTGCATGAAAACAATTTTTTCTACACACATGCAAGATCCATCCAAGGAGATGCATAGAAAAGAGAGGGGAGAGTGTATCTACGTACCCTCGTAGACCGTAAGCGTAAGCGTTTGTTGACGCGGTTGATGTAGTCGAACTTCTTCGTGATCCAACCGATCGAGTACTGAACGTACGACACCTCCGCGTTTAGACACGTTTAGATGGGTGACGTCCTCGCCTTCTTGATCTAGCATGATAGCTAAGTAGTGGATGCGTTTCGGCAACACGACGGCATGGTGACGGTGGTGATGATGTTATCTCCGCAGGGCTTCGCCTAAGCACTACAAAAATATGACCGAGGGTGTAATCGGTGGAGGGGTGCGCCGCACATGGCTAAGAGATTGTCATGGGTTTGTGTGGCGCCCCTCCCACATATATATAGGTGGGGAGAGGGGAGAGGCCATGGGGTGCCCCAAGTAGGGCCGAATCCTACTTGGGGTCTTTCCCAAGTGGCGCCCCCTTACCATATTTGCTGGAGGGGGGAAGGAAAGGGGGGAGAGGAAAGGAAGGGGGAGGCCGACCACTCCTTTCCTTCTCTCCCCAAGGGCTGTGGCTTAAGAGGGGCGCGCCGGCCCCTTGTGGGCTGGTGTGCTCCCCCCTTTGACCCATATGGAAATTGACCTCCCCGGGGGGGGGGGGGGGGGGGTGCCCGGAACCCCTTCCGATGACCTGATTTCTACCCGGTACATCCCGAAATTCTTCCGGTGTCCAAATATCATCGTCCCATATATCAATCTTTACCTCCGGACCATTCCGGAGCTCTTCGTCATGTCCGTGATCTCATCCTAGACTGCTAACAACATTCATTCATCGAATCATATAACTCATATAACACTATATCATCAACGAAAGTTAAGCCTGCGGACCCTACGGGCTCGAGAACTATGTAGACATGACCGAGACACCTCTCTGGTCAATAAACAATAGCGGAATCTGTATGCCCATATTGGCTCCTACATATTCTATGAAGATCTTTATCGGCCGAACCTTATGACAACACACGCATAAAATTATGCACCCCATTAATGAACTCGGGGGAGCGTCGGTCATCGTACTTCCATTGCCGACTCATCTTCATTACACAACATCGAAGTGACCAAATTAATACAAGTTCATCACATTAAAACAAAAGTAGAGTAATTTTATGCGTGTGGCTGAGGCAAACAAGCGGAATGATTTTATGTGTAACATCCCAAAATTCCATATGTTGGAATGTTATATTAAATAAATAGTTTTGATTGTTTGTTTGATTGTGGTTGTTTGTGTGAAATTGAGTGAAATTTGAAACTTTTTGAAAGTTGAATGACAGAGAATAAATGGACTTTCCCAAACCTTTACCTTGCATTTATGATCTCCATGAATTCAAATTCATTTCATTACAAAACCATAAAGAGAAGATGATATGAATTCTTCCATTTAATTAAATGAAAAAGGGGTTTTGAAAAGGTTTGAATTTCATTTGGAGATATTTCAAATTCGGAAACTTTATCCAACTCAATGAGTTTCATGAGAGAAGATAAAACGACTTTTTTCAAAATGCTATGAAATATGAGTTGGAAGTTTAAAAGAAACAAATTTAAAGTCCCTTTGAAGGTATTTTGAAAACCATTTTCAATTTGGAGTTATTTGTTTTTTATTCAAATTATTTTTCTCCAAAAATAAAATATGTGGAAAATAAGGTAAAATGATTCCCTACAATAGAAAATTAGAGAAAAATGAGTTTGAAATTATTTTGGTATTTTAAAACATTTTGGTTTGGTTTTTAAAGGAACCAGCAGGACATTTTGCTTTATTTAAACATTTTCAGAATTTATTTGCCGCTGAAAATATGTTCATGTTTTAGAAAAAAAATTCCGAAAATTTTGACATATAATATGTCTATATAAAATTTAATTTTATTTTCGTTATTCAGTTTTTATTTTAGTTTTTATTTAAAAAACTATGCATGCGGCTTAATATTATTTGTCGCCCGCATGCGCAGCATAGTAGACAGGTCGGTCCGTATTTTTCATTTTCTCTTTTTATTTTTGTTAAGGTTAACAATTTTATTTATTTATTTTTTTCCGAAAAAATTAAATTTCATTTAAGAAAAATATTAAAAAAACTGCCGTGCATTGTAAGTGCGGCCGGGCCGAACTCTTAGCCCATGCGCATGATCTTTTTCAATTTCATCTGCGTATGTATATGTTTAGTCCCACATTACCTATACTTCGACTCCTAAGCCTCTTTTCCACCTATAAATATAGACTCATATAGCCTCCAAAAATCATCCGATCTGGATTAAATCAATATTTTTGTTTGACTAGATTCATTAAAGAAAAAAAAATTTCTTCTCTTTGATGGGGCTTCTGAAAGTTGTCTCCTTTCTCCGAAATCGTCTTTTCTCTACCTTATAAAGATATCTTTCTTCGTATTTTTTTATATTTCCATAGCTTATTAATTTTTAGACTATAATTAGATTATCAATTAGTCTCTGTATTTATACATTAGACATAGAATTCTTTTAGTCGTAACTATTTTTCTTCCGTAAAACAGCTTGGCCCTCATTTTTCAAATAGTCATAACATTTTACTCGTTCATCCAAATCTTCTATATCTAAATAGCTAGCCCCCACTAACCTATTTCTCTCAACATGCAAGCATGACACCTCATCAGGCAACATGCATTAGAAAAGACCCACTTCAACATTCAATGAGTCATAGGAAAAGATTGACGTCAACATGCAAACATGCAAGATATATTTAATAAATATTTTGCAAAAATAAAATAATCAAACACAAATAACAATATGTATTTTTAGTTTTAGCTCACATATTATTTCTCCGAGTATTCATATTTCCATAAAATTATTAATGTCTTAGAAATATATTGCAAAATATTCCCGCAACAACGTGCGGGGCATCATCTAGTTAGATAAACCAACGCCTACATTTTCGTCTTGATTCCGCCTATTTAGTGAATCTATCAAATTAACTTTTTGCAACTTTCAAATTTCGAAATTTGTTCAGATTCATATTCAAACTTCTTTTGATCATATCTTTTTATCCGTAGCTCCGTTTCCGATGAACCCAACTGCATCGGATTCGTATTGAAGTAATCTTTCCGTTTGCACAATTAGTGTCATCTTTCTAGCATATAATTTTGATCCTAGCCAGTTACTCTACTAATCCACCAAAGAATTGTTACACAACATTCTAAGCAGATTCAATGCTATGTTGAATTACTTGATCCATTATTTTCAATCTAATAATTCTTTTCCCTAATATTCATATTGACTTCCTACATCCAGTAGTTTCATTAGTTACAACTTTTGATCATTTCAAATTTGAACGATTCAAAATTTGAATTCTAACCTTCATTTGATCATTCTTGTAAACGATAGCGCATTTTCAATTGATTCCTTATTGCAATTGAATCCCAAGACGTAATCCATCATCTTGAGCCATCACCACACTTTTTCACCGTAATTAGGATCTGATCTGGCAAAATATTTTGATTCAGTTCTTTTGAAGTTTTTGCAATCTTCCTTTGCATTTTTTGGGGTCTTTGAGTGATTCCTTATGTGTGGATAAAATTGCTTGCTTGTGATAGATTGATCGGAGTGCTACGAGTAGAACTATCTGGATTTTTGAGTGCAAAGAATCTTCATCAATAGTATAAGGCAAGTTCACACTTTGATCTACTTTTCATATACCCAGTTTTACTTGCATTAGATACACCCCTCAAATATTGCATGAGTAGGATTGGGAATTGGGATTTTGCTATGTAGTTGATGAGGTAGGAACATATTACCTTTGATCACCCCGGGAATATACGTTATGCTCATACTGCTTAGCCATGCTCGTAGACGGGGATTCGTATGTGAGAATCATGCAAGTTGTGAGAGATAAGGACTAAGTGAAACTTAAGGTGGCTACTTCAATACACATCTGCATGGATTGGTTGTGGGCACCTGGGGTATCCAATGTTGTCCTAGGAGATCTCGGGGTATCCGTGTGATCATCCTATGGAAGGCCACCCAGGCTCAAAGGGATAATAAGATTATTCAGGCTAGAAACTTCCGTGTGCATCCACAAGCCATTATGGGCTCTGGCATAGTTAAGGAAGTTATGGGAAACCTTTCCATGACAGGCTAGCAGATGTAGGGGGATTGTAGGTGTACCGGCCTATCTATCGGTTAAGGGGACCCCTTCGGAAAGACTATGTCTCGATCATCCGGTTCTCAAACCTCAGGCAACATACCGATCTAGGGATGACACTTAAGCACAGAGACTTCGATCCATTCGGGTCGGGTCACTACAAGATGGTATCAGAGCACATGTTGACTGTAGGACGTGACCCCTAGAAACTGGCAAGCCCTTAGGAGATGATTTCTCTAAAACTTTATTTTAAAAGGAGATCCCTTAACTCTCATCTTTTATAAGCTTTACCAAGTATTTTCCTCTCATCTCAAATAGTTAGACTATACTCTTTCCCAATTTGACCATGCGAGGACTCGACTGATGAGACTACTCCAAGAAGTACAAGATATCGGACCACTAAGACCACTTCAGAATAAAGAGGATTTTACCGTGCATCCGAATAATTAAAACTACAACGGTTGAAGACTCCGAAGGCTCGGAGAATTTGAAGGCTCTGAAGAATTCCCAGATTGGTATGAACTAGGAAAGCAACCCTTATGGAACTTGTCAGACTATTGAAGCTGCCAATACCTGAGATCAAGGTGTGTCGGAGAAAGACCGGAACATGGAGCATTAAAACTCAAATTTTTTTGTCAAGAAAACCCTAAGGCAGGAGATATCAACTATGGAATGATAGCTGATGGCGGAGACATGGGCATAAACATGGATATCCATGATGTTATCATCCGATTATGCTATTGTCACCGTGCTGAGTTGAGCATGCATTTCTTCGAAGGATTGGATGACAAAAGGGCTAATGGAGCACCTATCAGCAAAAGATGAAGTTTTAACCTTAGCTGGTGTATCGCCAGGATCTGGAGTATTACATCAAAAAAATTTAAGATGGACCTTCAGGAAGCCGTATTTGCCAAGGAAGCATTCCGTGAAGAACTCAGGACCCAGAAGCTGAAAGTAGCCAAGCTGGAGGAGCAAGACCTCGAGATACCGGAGATTCGACAGAAACTGAAGGACAATAGGACCATGGTTCATGCCAAGGATGTTGAAACCCAGAAGTTTGGAACGCAACTCCAGAATATTAAAGGACGTCACGAGAGACTTCTTGTCAACAGAAATGACCTGGCAGAAGAACTTGAGAAGATCAGCAAGCACGATCAAAAGAAGACCAAACCCCTGTTATATACTTACGTTAGATGCAACGATTGTGAGCTGTCATTTATTTGATGTTTTTCCGACAGCCACAAAATAAAACCTGTCTCTTCAAAACTATTGTTTGTGTTGTGTGTATCCCTCTCTATCTCTCTTATCTCACCCCAAAACCCTTGGAGCCAATAGAGGATGAATGGAGATGAACTCATATTCCCTGGACTGATGACTCAATTGGGGACGGACCAATGGATTCAGAACATGGAAGATCACATGAAGAATAACACTATAGCCAAAAAGGATATGGCCCAGCATGCTCTTCAGTGCTTTGAAAGAGGTGCTGCTATTTGGTGGAGGATGTACCAAACCATCAATGGATGGCAAAGAGTAACCACTTGGGAAGAATTTATGTTGAAATTGCTAAAGTCTCGTCTTGTGTCTCAGGAATTGAAACCTTATGGAAATGATATGAAGAAACCTTGTGCATGCAAGCTTTGTGGAGAAATAGGACACAACCATAAAGAAAACAAGGATGAATGACCTCATTGTGAAGAAAGTCACCTAGCTGAAGAATGCCCAATGCTACCTCTTGAGCACTGCGTTAGTTTTCCCTTGAAGAGGAAAGGGTGATGCAGCAAAGTAGCGTAAGTATTTCCCTCAGTTTTTGAGAACCAAGGTATCAATCCAGTAGGAGGCTACGCGCGAGTCCCTCGCACCTACACAAAACAAATAAATCCTCGCAACAACCGCTATAATGGGTTGTCAATCCCTACACGGTCACTTACGAGAGTGAGATCTGATAGATATGATAAGATAATATTTTTGGTATTTTTATGATAAAGATGCAAAGTAAAATAAAAGGCAATGAAAATAACTAAGTATTGGAAGATTAATATGATAGAAGATAGACATGGGGGCCAGTGGTTTCACTAGTATTTTACGATGGGTGAACAAATTACTGTTGAGCGATTGACAGAACTGAGCATAGTTATGAGAATATATAGGTATGATCATGTATATAGGCATCACGTCCGAGACAAGTAGACCAACTCCTGCCTGCATCTACTACTATTACTCCACACATCGACCGCTATCCAGCATGCATCTAGAGTATTAAGTTCATAAGAACAGAGTAACGCCTTAAGCAAGATGACATGATGTAGAGGGATAAACTCATGCAATATGATGAAAACCCCATCTTGTTATCCTCGATGGCAACAGTACAATACGTGCCTTGCTGCCCCTACTGTCACTGGGAAAGGACACCGCAAGATTGAACCCAAAGCTAAGCACTTCTCCCATTGCAAGAAAGATCAATCTAGTAGGCCAAACCAAACTGATAATTCGAAGAGACTTGCAAAGATAACCAATCATACATAAAAGAATTCGGAGAAGATTCAAATATTGTTCATAGATAAACTTGATCATAAACCAACAATTCATCGGTCTCATCAAACACACCGCAAAAGAAGATTACATCGAATAGATCTCCATAAGAGAGGGGGAGAACTTTGTATTGAGATCCAAAAAGAGAGAAGAATCCATCTAGCTAATAACTATGGACCCGACGGTTTGAGGTAAACTAAGCACACTTCATCGGAGAGGCTATGGTGTTGATGTAGAAGCCCTCCGTGATCGATGCCCCTTCCGGCGGAGCTCCGGAACAGGCCCCAAGATGGGATCTCGTGGATACAGAAAGTTACAGCGGTGGAATTAGGGTTTTGGCTCCGTATCTGATCGTTTGGGGGTACGTAGGTATATATAGGAGGAAGGAGTACGTCGGTGGAGCAACAAGGGGCCCACGAGGGTGGAGGGCGCGCCCCCCTACCTCGTGGCTTCCCTGTTGGTTGCTTGGCATAGGGTCCAAGTCTCCTAGATCTTGTTCATTCCAGAAATCACGTTCCCGAAGGTTTTATTCCGTTTGGACTCCATTTGATATTCCTTTTCTTCGAAACCCTAAAATAGGCAAAAAATAACAATTCTGGGCTAGGCCTCCGGTTAATAGGTTAGTCCGAAAAATAATATAAAAGTGGATAATAAAGCCTAATAATGTCCAAAATAGAAGATAATATAGCATGGAGGACTAAAAAATTATAGATACGTTGGAGACATATCACCCAACAAGGCAGATTACTTGTTTCTTGTGTGAAGGGACTACCCACTACCTTGCTCAGTGTCACATTTACCCCATAGTACAACAAACCATCCAGCAGAAGAAAGAAGCAATGAAAGGAGGCCTCATGGAAATTTTGGAAGAACCTGTGATGAAGGAAGATGTCGAGGGCACACACAAAGGAAACATAATTAAACCCTGCACCAAGTCATGTTATTCATGTGGAGAAGAAGGACACATCTCCCAGTATTTTCCGAAATAGTATCTAGTAGAATTCCCGATAGTGGAAGTAGATTATGACCCAGAGGAAAGAGAAGTCCTGATTGGTACAGAAAAGTCCAGGAAGAAAAACAGAATGTATCCCTAGAACATCCCAATTTCTACAAAGCAGGACCTGAGTCATATCACATGTGTTAGGTGCAATCGGGGCACTACTTCAGCGGTTGCCCAACAAGGAAGCTGACTACCCAAGGAGGCTATGTAATCACAAGGAAACCTCAAGACTCATCAGAAATCAGATGTTTTTGCTGTAATGAAGCAGGGAACTTTTCCAGAGATTGTCCCAATGAGAAGTAGACTTGTGCTAAATAGTTCAGTTGAAAAAGAAATATCGTAGAAGTAGTGGGAAACATTTCTTTTATATTGAGGTGTTGAGTTGAGGCATGTAATGGAAATGCAAGAGATTGTAGTAAATTCATGAAATCAATAAAATTCATGTGTCATGATTTCATACGTTGAATTCTAAGAGTTGTTACTCTATGAAGGAAGATTTTGACCATTTTTTAGGATATGAGAAATATGGTCTATGGAAGAATTTGTGCATTTCAAGGGTGGTAGTTGTTGGGGAACGCAGTAATTTCAAAAATATTCCTACGCACACGCAAGATCATGGTGATGAATAGCAACGAGAGGGGAGAGTGTTATCCACGTACCCTCGTAGACCATAAGCGGAAGCGTTATGATAACGCGGTTGATGTAGTCGTACGTCTTCACGATCGACCGATCCTAGTACCGAAAGTACGACACCTCCGCATCTGCACACGTTCGGCTTGGTGACGTCCCACAAACTCACGATCCAGCAGGGTGTCGAGGGAGAGCTTCGTCAGCACGACGGCGTGATGACGGTGATGATGAAGATAACGGCGCAGGGCTTTGCCTAAGCACTACGACGATATGGCCGAGGTGGATTATGGTGGAGGGGGGCACCGCACACGGCTAAGAGATCAATCATCAAGTTGTGTGTCTATGGGGTGCCCCCTCCCCTGTATATGAAGGAGCGGAGGAGGGGAGGGGCCGACCGTCTATATGGCGTGCCCTAAGGGAGTCCTACTCCCACCGGGAGTAGGATCCCCCTTCCCTAGTTGGAGTAGGAGAGCAAGGGAAGGAGGAGTAGGAGAGAAGGAAAGGGGGGCAGCCCCCCCAAACCAATTTCAATTTGGCCTCCTGCCCAAGGGGGTGCACCAGCTCCTTGTGGGCTGGTGTGCTTCCTTCTTATGGCCCATAAGGCCCATAACTTCTCCCGGGGGGTTCCGGTAACCTCTCAGTACTCCGAAAAAATGCCCGAACCACTCGGAACCTATCCGATGTCCAAACATAGGCTTCCAATATATCGATCTTTATGTCTCGACCATTTTGAGACTCCTCGTCATGCCCATGATCACATCCGGGACTCCGAACAACTTTCGGTTCATCAAAACACATAAACCCATAATACCGATCGTCACCGAACGTTAAGCGTGCGGACCCTACAGTTTCGAGAACTATGTATACATGACTGAGACTCACTTCCGTTTATAACCAATAGAAGAACCTGGATGCTCATATTGGTTCCTACATATTCTATGAAGATCTTTATCGGTCAAACCACATAACAACATACGTTGTTCCCTTTGTCATCGGTATGTTACTTGCCCGAGATTCGTTCGTCGGTACCTCAATACCTAGTTAAATCTCGTTACCGACAAGTCTCTTTACTCGTTTTGTAATGCATCATCTCACAACTAACTCATTAGTCACAATGCTTGCAAGGCTTATAGTGATGTGCATTACTGAGAGGGCCTAGATATACCTCTCCGATACTCGGAGTAAAGAAATCCTAATCTCGATCTATGCCAACTCAACAAACACCATCGGAGACACCTGTAGAGAACCTTTATAATCACCCAGTTATGTTGTGATGTTTGGTAGCACACTAAGTGTTCCTCCGGTATTCGGGAGTTGCATAATCTCATAGTCATAGGAACATGTATAAGTCATGAAGAAAGCAATAGCAACAAACTAAACGATCATCATGCTAAGTTAACGGATGGGTCAAGTCAATCACATCATTCTCTAATTATGTGATCTTGTTAATAAAATGACGACTCATGTCTATGGTTAGGAAACTTAACCATCTTTGATTCAACGAGCTAGTCAAGTAGAGGCATACTAGTGACACTCTGTTTGTCTATGTATTCACACATGTACTAAGTTTCTGGTTAATACAATTCTAGCATGAATAATAAACATTTATCATGATATAAGGAAATATAAATAGCAACTTTATTATTGCCTCTAGGGCATATTTCCTTCAGCAGTACCCTGTGAGGACACTTGATCCCTGGAAACGATAATGATATTCCACGGAGTGGACTTCAGACAAAATAAGTATGACTTTTATCTCGATGTGTTGGATACCCCAAAAATATGAAGGGATGAAGTACTATTGGATATGAAGGAGGTACAATGTGGTAATATGGAGCAATTGTAACACCAGGATGTGTTCAATGTTTACAAGTGATGAGATGGACCATAACGCTCAGGCTCGAGGACCTGCCAAGAAGGAAAAACCCTGGAAGAGGATATGCCTTTATCAACAGACGATCTCATAGGAGTTACGCAAAAACAGAGAGTGTGAAGAAATGATAGATGCTTGTTTGTCTTGCAGAATCAATGGATTATTCGAACTTATTTCGTGGACAAGAGAAATTCTACAATGCTTGTGAGGATGACCGAGTGTTAGAATGCGAGATTGACTAAACGATATACAAGGTAATGATTTGGGTGTGGAATGGATTGATCACCATGCCGACTTACTCTTATTATTCGCCTCTACTATATGGGATGGTAAATTTGAGTGACTTACCCACAGTAGAGAGACGACGATATCAAAACCTTGTTTAAACCTTAGAATGGTATGCCAATTTCCCTTGTACAAGGCAGCTATTGCCAACCGTAGGTCATACGGTGAGGTTCAACCCAGACCCTTTTCCTGCAGGAGAAACCATAAATTGATTACCGCCATGAGATATCGATAGTTTTTTAGTATTGGCGCCAGACCCATCAGCTAAGAAGATCCAATCGCAGAAGAACCGTACCAAGAATGAAAGGACATGAGAATTGAGGAAAAAGGTTATGCCACTACCGGAAGAGCCCAGAGAAGGAATTGTCCTGAAGATCGGAGAAGATCGACACTGCCAACAATAAGGAGGGAATACATGAGTTTTGATGGAGCCGTAACCATGTTTCTAAGGGTGGTAGCACCCCAGACCCCCTGTGATGATCGATGTATTTTGAGAAGACCCCGAACCTAACCTATTTCTTGCTAGCCTCTTTGAATCTCGAGGGCGAGATTCAATTTAAGGGTGGTAGGTTTGTAACATCCCAAAATTCTAAATTTTGGAATGTTACATTAAATAAATTGTTTTGATTGTTTGTTTGATTGTGGTTGCTTGTGTGAAATTGAGTGAAATTTGAAACTTTTTGAAAGTTGAATGAGAGGGAATAAAAGGACTTTCCCAAACTTTCACCTTGCATTTATGATCTCCATGAATTCAAATTCATTTCATTACAAAACCCTAGACAGAAGATGATATGACTTCTTCCATTTAATTAAATGAAAAAGGGTTTTGAAAAGGTTTGAATTTCATTTGGAAATATTTCAAATTTGGAAACTTTATGTAACTCAATGAGTTCCATGAGAGAAGAAAAAATGACTTCTTCAAAATGCTATGAAATATGAGTTGGAAGTTTAAAAGAATCAAATTTAAAGTCCCTTTCAAGGTATTTTGAAAACCATTTTCAATTTGGAGTTATTTGGCTATTATTCAAATTATTTTTCTCCAAAAATAAAATATGTGGAAAATAGGGTAAAATAATTCCCTAGCGTAGAAAATGGGATAAAAATGAGTTTGAAATTATTTTGGTATTTTAAAATATTTTTATTTGGTTTTTAAAGGAACCAGTAGTACTGTTTGCTTTATTTAAACTTTTGCGGAATTTATTTGCCACTGAAAATACGTTCATGTTTTAGGAAAACAAATTCTGAAAATTTGACATATAATATGCCTATATAAAATTTTATTTTATTTTCATTATTCAGTTTTCCTTTCCATTTCTATTTAAAAAAACTATTCGTGTGGCTCATATTTATTTGTCGCCCACATGCGCAGAATAGTAGACAGGCCGGCTCGTATTTTTCTTTTTCTCTTTTTATTTTCGTTAAGGTTTACAATTTTTTTATTTTATTTCACGAAAGAAAAATATTAAAAAAAACTGCCTTGCTTTTTCAATTTTTGTTAGGGTTACGATGTCTACACTCAACTTAGCCGTTTGTGTTGTTGGGACTCCACAGCTTTGTTGTTTCTTCCACTTTTTGAATTGAGGTAATAGTATTTACGTTACTCTATACATGTGATTTACCTCTATTATAAATCCTTGAGTACCGTGTGTGTCAGTATACCGATCCAGGGATGACACTTAAGCACAGAGACTTCGATCCATTCGGGTTGGGTAGCTACATTATGTGTTGTCCTTGTGGTGTCTGTAAGAATACTAATGATTACTCTACCTCAAAAATCCTTCACAACCACCTGCTTTAGTTTGATTTCATGTCCGGCTATACCTATTGGACCAAGCACGTACAAAGAGAGGTTATAATGGAAGACAATGAAGAATAAGAGGATGATGACTACTATCCTAGGTTCCCTGAATAAGATGGTATTACAGTGGGGGAAGCTGGAGAAGAGGCATTAGATGAGACTGCTTGGTCGGGCCATTACTGATGCAAAGAGAAACTGCGAAAGTGAAAAAGGAGAGGCTGAAGTTGGAGCGCATGTTAGAGGATCATAAAAAAATGTTATACCCAAATTGCGAAGATGAGAAGAAAAAGTTGGGTACCACACTGGAATTGCTGCAATGGAAGGCAGAGAATGGTGTATCCGATAAGGGATTTGAAAAGTTGCTGAAAATGATAAAAAAGATGCTTCCAAAGGATAATGAATTGCCCGAAAATACGAACGAAGCAAAGAAGGCTGTCTACCCTCTAGAATTAGAGCTGCAAAAGATACATGCATGCCCTAATGACTACATCCTCTACCGTGGTGAGGATTATGAGAATTTGAATGCATGAACTGAAGGAAATATGCACTAGAGGCAATAATAAAGAAAGTGAGTGGGAGCTCTATAGTATTTCTGATATTATATGTGGATGACATATTGTTGATTGGAAATGATATAGAAGCTCAAAATGGATCAACCAAAGAAAGGGTTCTTGCCTGTGTTACAAGGTGTGAAATTGAGCCATACTCAAAGCCCGACCACTTCAGAAGATAGAGAGAAAATGGAAGTCATTCCTGATGCCTAAGCCATAGGTCTACCATGTATGCTATACTATGTACCAGACCTGATGTGTGCCTTGCCATAAGTTTGGCAGGGAGGTACCAAAGTAATCTAGAGTGGATGACTGGACAACGGTCAAGAACATCCTGAAGTACCTGAAAAGGACTCCACGACGGCACTTGGAACCGTCACCAAGTGAGTGTGGGCGATAGGGGGTCCTTCCTGCATGACCCAGAAAACATCGGGGATAGGCCCCCTGGCACACAAAATGAGCTCGTGTGCGATCTAGCGAGGCATCGAAACCCAATCTTTTTCGTTCGTATGTACATCCCACATGGAGAATCCTAGAAAAACATTTCCGTTCGTATGTACATCACACATAGGTTTTTGTGTGGAAACGTTTGTGCAAGGTGGCCTAATGCAAACAGTTCTCTGCCAGAAGCCGTGTGAGATTGTTAATTGATCGAACACACCTACTTTCTAGGAACTGTGTGGGTTGTTTGAGTTCATCGCCCACGGTGCTGTCTGAGTAACCATATGCAATATAAAACCCCAATAAGCAGAGTAATTAGCCTATTATTGATAATCCATGTAGTAATCAAATTGATATTTCTTATAAAACACACCAGATATTTCATATCCGTATAACGGAAACCAGGATTTCATAATCGAATTACATCAGATAGCTTCGGCACTCAGTTACGCCATTACACAATAATACCAAGTTTCACATGCAACATCAAAAACCTTGGGAAAGTAGCATCATACATGGTAAATAGACAGATGAATCTCATATGGGAAACTGCTGAAGCGGAAGGCAAATATTGAGACTTCAGTGATGTTGAATGTCCTTGCAACTTTAGGACAGTGGCTATGGATAATTGCCCGCCCAACCTTCGTCCTCTTCAGGAAGAATTAAATATTGTACCGTGGGTGTTGAATGAATACGTACCTGCTACCTCTTGAACATGCGTTCGTTTTCCCTTGAAGAGGAAATGGTGATGCAGCAAAGCAGCGTAAGTATTTCCCTCAGTTTTTGAGAACCAAGGTATCAATCCAGTAGGAGACCATGCGCGAGTCACCTCGTACCTACACAAACAAATAAGAACCTCGCATTCAATGCGATAAAGGGGTTGTCAATCCCTGCAAGGCCACTTGAAAGAGTGAGATCTGATAGACATAATGATAATAAGAAAAATATTTTTGGTATTTTTATGATATAGATTGAAAGTAAAGATTGCAAAATAAAATAGATGGGAAACTTGTATGATGGAAAATAGACCCGGGGGCCATAGCTTTCACTAGTGGCTTCTCTCAAGATAACATAAGTATTATGGTGGGTGAACAAATTACTGTCGAGCAATTGATAGAAAAACGGATAATTATGATAATATCTAGGTATGATCATGTATATAGGCATCACGTCCGAGACAAGTACACCGACTCTTGCCTGTATCTACTACTATTACTCCACACATCGACTGCTATCCAGCATGCATCTACAGTATTAAGTTCATAATAACGGAGTAACGCTTTAAGCAAGATGACATGATGTAGAGGGATAAACTCATTCAATATGATATAAACCCCATCTTTTTATCCTTGATGGCAACAATAAAATACGTGTCGTTTCCCTTTCTATCACTAGGATCGAGCACCGCAAGATTGAACCCAAAGCTAAGCACTTCTCCCATTGCAAGAAAGATCAATGTAGTAGGCCAAACCAAATAGATAATTCGAAGATACTTGCAAATATAACCAATCATACATAAAAGAATTCAGAAAAGATTCAAATATTGTCCATAGATAATCTTGATCATAAACCCACGATTCATCGGATCTCGACAAACACACCGCAAAAGAAGATTACATCGAATAGATCTCCAAGAGAATCGAGGAGAACTTTGTAGTGAGATCCAAAGAGAGAGAAGAAGCCATCTAGCTACTAGCTATGGAACCGAAGGTCTGAGTTAAACTACTCACACATCATCGGAGGGGCCATAGAGTTTATGTAGAGGCCCTCCGTGATCAATGCCCCCTCCGGCGGAGCTCCGGAAAAGGCCCCAAGATGGGATCTCTTGGGTACAGAAGGTTGCGGCGGTGGAAATAGGGTTTCGTGGTGCTCCTAGATGTTTTCAGGGTATGTGAACATATATAGACGGAAGAAGTAGGTCGGTTGAGCCACGAGGGGCCCACAAGGAGGAGGGCGCGCCCAGGGGGGTAGATGCGCCCCCTGCCTCGAGGCCGCCTCGTTGATTGCTTGACGTCAAATCCAAGTCCTCTAGATCACGTTTGTTCCAAAAATCACGTTCCCGAAGATTTCATTCCGTTTGGACTCCGTTGAATATTCCTTTTCTACGAAACACTGAAATAGGCAAAAAACAGCAATTTGGGCTGGGCCTCCCGTTAATAGGTTAGTCCCAAAAATAATATAAAAGTGTAAAATAAAGCCCATTAACATCCAAAACAGATAATATAATAGCATGGAACAATCAAAAATTATAGATACGCTGGGGACGTATCAAGCATCCCCAAGCTTAATTCCTGCTCGTCTTCGAGTAGGTAAATGATAAAAACAGAATTTTTGTTGTGGAATGCTTTCTAGAATATTCTTCAATGTATTTTTCTCTATTGTGGCATGAATGTTCAGATCTGAAAGATTCAAGATAAAAGTTTATTGTTGACATAAAAATAGTAATACTCCAAGTATGATAATCAAGCAATTATGTCTTATCAAAATACCATAGCCAAAGAAAACTTATCCCTACAAAGTCATATAGTTTGGCCATGCTTCATTTTTGTCACACAAAATGCTCTCATCATGCACAACCCTGATGACAATCCAAGAAATTGTTTCATACATAGCCTTTTCAGACTCTTTCAACTTTTACGCAATATATGAGCGCGAGCCATGGACATAGCACTATGGGTGGAATAGAATATGATGGTTGAGGTTGTGTGAGAAGACAAAAGGGAGAAAGTATCACATTGACGCGGCTAATCAATGGGCTATGGAGATGCCCACCGATTGATGTCAATGCAAGGAGTAGGGATTTCCATGCAATAGATGCACTAGTGCTATAAATATATGAAAGCTCAGCAAGGAAACTAAGTGGGTGTGCATCCAACTCGCTTGCTCACGAAGACCTAGGGCATTTGAGGAAGCCCATCATTGGAATATACAAGCCACGTTCTATAATGAAAAATTCCCACTAGTATATGGAAGTGACAAAATAAGAGACTCTCTATCATGAAGATCATGGTGCTACTTTGAAGCACAAGTCTGGAAAAAGGATAGTAACATTGTCCCTTCTCTCTTTTTCTCTCATTTTATTTTTTTATTTTTTTCTTTTGGCCTCTTTTCTCTTTTTTATTTTATTTTATTTTTCGTCCGGAGTCTCATCCCGACTTGTGGAGGAATCATAGTCTCCATCATCCTTTCCTCACTGGGACAATGCTCTAAGAATGATGATCATCACACTTTTATTTTTGTACAACTCAAGAATTACAACTCGATACTTAGAACAAAATATGACTCTATGTGAATGCCTCCGGCGGTGTACCGAGATTGCAATGAATCAAGAGTGACATGTATGAAAAATTAAGCATGGTGGTCTTGCCACAAATACGATGTCAACTACATGATCATGCAAGGCAATATGACAATGATGATGCGTGTCATAATAAATGGAAGGGTGGAAAGTTGCATGGCAATATATCTCGGAATGTCTGTTTTGAGGAAGATATAAGGAGGCTTATGTGTGATAGAGCATATCATATCACGGGGTTTGGATGCACCGGCGAAGTTTGCACCAACTCTCAAGGTGAGAAAGGGCAATGCACGGTAGCAAACAGGCTAGCAATGATGGAAGGGTGAGAGTGCGTATAATCTATGGACTCAACATTAGTCATAAAGAACTCACATACTTATTGCAAAAATCTACAAGTCGTCAAAACCAAGTACTACGTGCATGCTCCTAGGGGGATAGATTGGTAAGAAAAGACCATCGCTCGTCCCCGACCGCCACTCATAAGGAAAGCAATCAAAGAACACCCCGTGCTTAAAATTTGTCACATAACGTTTACCATACGTGCATGATATGGGACTTGCCAACTTCAACACAAGTATTCATCAATTTCACAATTAGTCAACTAGCACACCTCTAATATTACCACCTTTATATCTCAAAACAATCTATCAAGCATCCAACTTCTCTTAGCATTTAAAATTTATAACCAAAGTGAATTACCACGCTGTTCTAAAGGACTCTCAAAATGATATAAGTGAAGTGTGAAAGATCAACTATTTCTATAAAATAGAACCACTGCCGTGCTCTAAAAGATATAAGTGAAGCACTAGAGCAAAAACTATATAGCTCAAAAGATATAAGTGAAGCACATAGAGTATTCTAATTAATTCCAATTCATGTGTGTCTCTCCCAAAAGGTGTGTACAGCAAGGATGATTGTGGTAAACTAAAAAGAAAATACTCAAATCATACAAGACGCTCCATTGCAAAACACATATGATGTGGCGAATAAAAATATAGCTACAAGTAAAGTTACAGATGGATGAAGACGAAAGAGGGGATGCCTTCCGGGGCATCCCCAAGCTTAGGCTTTTGGTTGTCCTTGGATTTTACCTTGGGGTTCCTTGGGCAATCCCAAGCTTAGTCTCTTGCCACTCCTTGTTCCATAATCCATCAAATCTTTACCCAAAACTTGAAAACTTCACAACACAAAACTTGAAAGAAAATCTTCACGAGCTCCGTTAGTAAAAGAAAACAAACCACCACTTCAAGGTACTGTATTGAACTCATTCTTTATTTAAATTGGTTGTAAACCTACTGTCTTGCAAATTTTATATGGTTCATAAACTCTATTACTAGCCATAGATTCATCAAAATAAGAAAACAACACACGAAAAAAAGAATCTGTCAAAACCAGAACAGTCTGTAGTAATATGTAGGTTTCGAATAATTGTGGAACCCCAAAAAATTTAAAATAAATTGATGGACGTGAGTAATTTATCTATTAATCATCTTCAAAAATAATAAACTAAATATCACTCTGCAATGAAAAATGGCAGCAATTCTCGTGAGCGCTAAAGTTTCTGTATTTTACAGCAAGATCAAAAAGACTTCCCCCAAGTCTTCCCAACGGTTCTACTTGGAACAAACACTAATTAAACAGAAAAAACACAACCAAAACAGAGGATTGATAAATTATTTATCACCAAAAAGTAACAAAAAGCAAGGAATAAAAATAAAATTGGGTTGCCTCCCAACAAGCTCTATCGTTTAACGCCCCTAGCTAGGCATAAAAGCAAAGATAGATCTAGGTATTGCCATCTTTGGTAGGCAATCCATAGGTGGCTCTCATAATAGATTCATATGGTAATTTAATTTTCTTTCTAGGGAAGTGTTCCATGCCTTTCCTTAATGGAAATTGGAATCTAATATTCCCTTCCTTCATAACAATAATTGCACCAGTCGGTCTAAGGAAAGGTCTACCAAGAATAATAGGACATGAAGGATTGCAATCTATATCAAGAACAATGAAATCCACAGGCACATAATTCCTATTTTCAATGATAATAACATCATTAATCTTTCTCATAGGTTTCTTAATAGTGGAATCCGCAAGGTGCAAGTTTAAAGAACAATCATCAAATTCACGGAAACCTAGCAAATCACACAAAGTTTTTGGGATCGTGGAAACACTAGCACCCAAATCACACAAATCATAGAATTCATGATATTTAATTTTTATTTTAATTATAGGTTACCACTCATCATAAAGTTTTCTAGGGATAAAACTTCCAACTCAAGGTTTTCTTCATAAGATTGCATCAAAGCATCAACGATATGTTTAGTAAAAGCTTTATTTTGACTATAAGCATGAGGAGAATTTTAGCACGGATTGCAACAAGGAAATAAAATCTATCAAAGAGAAATTATCATAATTAAATTCCTTGAAATCCAAGATAGTGGGTTTGTTGCTGTCTAAAGTTTTAACTTCTTCAATCCCACTTTTACCATTTTTGCATCAAGATCTAAAACTCCGAATCATTGGGATGCCTTCTAACTAAAGTTGACTCATCTCTAGTCCCATCATTATCAAGATTCATATTGCAAAACAAATATTTAATAGGGGATATATCAATAACTTTTAGATCTTCATCATTATTATCATGGAAACTAGAAGAACATGCTTTCACAAAGCAATCTTTTTTAGCACGCATCCTAGCGGTTCTTTCTTTGCACTCATCAATGGAAATTCTCATAGATTTGAGAGACTCATTGATATAATGCTTAGGTGGAATAGATCTAAGTTTCAATGAATCAACATCAAGAGAAATTTTATCCACGTTCCTAGCCAACTCATCAATCTTAAGCACTTTTTCTTAAATCAAAGCATTGAAACTCTTTTGCGAACTAATAAGTTCTTTAATAGTAGATTCAAAATCAGAGGGCATCTTGTTGTAATTTCCATAAGAATTGTTGTAGGAATTACCATAATTACTAGAGAAATTACTAGGGAACGGCCTAGAATTAAAATTACCTCTATACATGTTATTACCAAAATTGTTCCTACCAACAAAATTCACATCTATAGATTCATTATTATTCTCAATCAAAGTAGACAAAGGCATATCATTAGGATTAGCAGGAGAACTCTTATTAGCAAACAATTTAATAAGTTCATCCATCTTTCCACTCAAAACATTAATCTCTTCAATTGCATGCACATTTTTACTAGTAGATCTTTCCGTGTGCCATTGAGAATAATTAACCATAATATTATCTAGGAGTTTAGTAGCTTCTCCTAAAGTTATTTCCATAAAAGTTCCTCCCATGGCTGAATCTAAAAGATTTCTAGAAGCAAAATTCAATCCGGCATAATTTTTTTGTATAATCATCCATAAATTCAAACCATGTTTAGGGCAATTACGTATCATTAATTTCATCCTCTGCCAAGATTGTGCAACATGCTCATGATCAAGTTGCTTAAAATTCATAATATCATTTCTAAGAGACATGATCTTAGTGGGAGGAAAATACTTAGAGATAAAAGCATCCTTGCACTTATTCCATGAATCAATACTATTTTTAGGCAAAGACAAAAACCATGCTTTAGCACGATCTCTAAGAGAAAACGTAGATAGCTTAAGTTTAACAATATCATTATGAACATCTTTCTTCTTTTGCATATCACACAAATCAACAAAGTTGTTTAGATGGGTAGAGGCATCTTCACTAGGAAGGCCAGAAAACAACGGATCTTTCATGACAAGATTCAGCAAAGCAGTATTAATTTCACAAGATTCAACACCGGTAAGAGGAGCAATCGGAGTGCTAATAAAATCATTATTGTTGGTATTGGCAAAGTCACACAATTTAGTATTATCTTAAGCCATCGTGACAAGCAAGAAATCCAACACACAAGCAAACAGGTGAAGAAAAAGCAAATGGAAAGAGAGGGCAAAAGGAAAAGAGGGTGAATAAAACGGCAAGGGTGAAGTGGGGGAGAGGAAAACAAGAGGAAAATGGAAAATAATGTAATGCGAAGGATAAGAGTTGTGATGGGTACTTGGTATGTCTTGACTTGGCGTAGATCTCCCTGGCAACGGCGCCAGAAATCCTTCTTGCTACCTCTTGAGCATGCGTTGGTTTTCCCTTGAAGATGAAAGGGTGATGTAGCAAAGCACCGCAAGTATTTCGCTCAGTTTTTGAGAACCAAGGTATCAATCTAGTAGGAGACCATGTGCGAGTCACCTTGTACCTACACAAACAAATAAGAACCTCGCAACCAACGCGGTAAAGGGGTTGTCAATCCCTTCACGGCCACTTGCAAGAGTGAGATTTGATAGAGATAATGATAATAAGATAAATATTTTTGGTATTTTTATGATATAGATTGAAAGTAAAGATTGCAAAATAAAATAGATGGGAAACTTGTATGATGGAAAATAGACCCGGGGGCCATAGCTTTCACTAGTGGCTTCTCTCAAGATAGCATAAGTATTACGGTGGATGAATAAATTATTGTCGAGCAATTGATAGAAAAGCGAATAATTATGAGAATATCTAGGTATGATCATGTATATAGGCATCACGTCCGAGACAAGTAGACTGACTGCTGCCTGCATCTACTACTATTACTCCACACATCGACCGTTACTCATAAGAACGGAGTAACGCTTTAAGCAAGATGACATGATGTAGAGGGACAAGCTCATGCAATATGATATAAACCCCGTTTGTTTATCCTCAATGGCAACAATACAATACGTGTCATTTCTCTTTCTGTCACTGGGATCGAGCACCGCAAGATTGAACCCAAAGCTAAGCACTTCTCCCATTGCAAGAAAGATTAATGTAGTAGGCCAAACCAAACTGATAATTCGAAGAGACTTGCAAAGATAACCAATCATACATAAAAGAATTCAGAAAAGATTCAAATATTGTTCATAGATAATCTTTATCATAAACCCACGATTCATCGGATCTTGACAAACACACCGCGAATATATCTCCAAGAGAATTGAGGAGAACTTTGTATTGAGATCCAAAGAGAGAGAAGAAGCCATCTATCTACTAGCTATGGACCCGAAGGTCTGAGGTAAACTACTCACACATCATCGGAGGGGCCATGGAGTTGATGTAGAGGCCCTCCGTGATCAATGCCCCCTCCGGCGAAGCTCCGGAAAAGGCCCCAAGATGGGATGTCTTGGGTACAGAAGGTTGCGGCGGTGGAATAGGGTTTCGTGGTGCTCCTGGATGTTTTCGGGGTATGTGAACATATATAGGAGGAAGAAGTCGGTTGGTTGAGCCATGAGGGGCCCACGAGGGGGGAGGGTGCATCTAGGGGGGTAGGTGCACCCCCTGCCTCGTGGCTGCCTCGTTGATTGCTTGACGTCCACTCCAAGTCCTCTGGATCACGTTTGTTCCAAAAATCACGTTCCCGAAGGTTTCATTCCGTTTGGACTCCGTTTGATATTCCTTTTGTGCGGAACACTAAAATAGGCAAAAACAGTAATTTGGGCTGGGCCTCCGGTTAATAGGTTAGTCCCAAAAATAATATAAAAGTGTAAAATGAAGCCCATTAACATCCAAAACAGATAATATAATAGCATGGAACAATAAAAAATTATAGATACATTGGAGACGTATCAGTACCTTTGTCGCCTCTTGACCATGCACGTGGTTTGAGAGGTAATCATCGACGAACTGTTTTGGGAAGTACTGAAAACAAAGATATGCATAAATCGTTGTTATAAATTTTGAAATGGCGCAAGGGGAAAAAAAGGTAAAAGAGAGTTAGTACCATCCTATAGTTTACTGATGTCTTCTTCATTGTGCAAACAAAGATCTTGCTGTTATTCATCGCAAGTTTCTTCATCCTAACAATATTTCCGAGTTTCTTGATTTGACTGATATTCATGGACATATCATTTCCCCACATGCAAAATGGGTCGAATAGTGGGTCTATGTCTTTGATAGCAGGACCTACATGTGCAAGACAAAATTGTAAGAAACCTAAATATTAGAATGATTCCTGCAACTGCACAATAATGTGCTATTAGCGAAAGGACCATGCATGAGCATACCTCGATGGTAAACCGCAGTGTCTCCCATTGTCTCCCCGCAACACACATAAGGAAGATCTTCATCAGGTTAACTAAGAGTTGCCATACTATCAGTAGAATATGTTTGAGTACATCCAAATTCGATTTATTTCACATGCATAACAATACAAAATTGTACCCACATCAAATGAAAATCAAATTGCAGAATCGAACAAAATAGTTAAATGGACAACAGACCAAATGAACCAAAATAGTTAACTGAGCACGACATTGCACAATAGAAACATGTACTACAAGATAAGATAGTTAACAAAACAAAGAATGCTTGAGAACAATACTACAAAATGTAGCAATTTTTGGACCAAACTGTTAACTAAACATTACATTTCAGACGACCAAACATTTAACTAAACATTACATTTTAGAGGACCAAACTTTTAACTAAACATCAGATTGAATATTGACATTATAGAGGACAAATCCCTAGAAGGCACTGGCGGTGGCCTTGAGAAAATAACATGAACTCTGTTTTAAAGTAGACAACCGCGTGGTGGTGTCGATGGTGGCCTCGAAGATGAGGTGATCCTCCAAGATCTAGGATCGACACGCATGGCATCCATAGCGACCTCGTGCGCGCGTGTGGCCGCGATTTGCTTCTCCGCAGCCAGATGCTACTAAGCTCCATGTTATAGCGTGCAAAATGGCTGTGGGTGGCGCTTAATTGGAGGAGGGGGACAGTGGTTTCGGCGGAAGGTGCCGCGCCATCGGCCGGGGCATGTGGGACGGGGATGGAGGAGGATGGTGTGGGCGGGGTGTGGATTACCTGACAATACTGACGAGGCCGCGCAACAAGAAGAAGGGTCGGCAGCGAGGAGGCCGCCCAACAAGAAGAAGGGTCGCCGGCGTGGAGGCGGCACTGCAAGAAGAAGGGTCACCGGCGAAGAGGCGGCGGTTGTTGTTCTAAGTCTGATAGTAAAGTAGGGGGAAGGAATGTAGAGGCAAGATCCTAGCTACGGTGAGATTGTGCACGCAAGATGTACGATTTCAGGCCCTTTACGGTGGAAGTAACAGCCCTACCTCTCGGTGCCCGGAGGCTTGGCCGATTCGGTTATGCATGAAGTTACAGGGGGTGCGAACCCTTGTACCAGAGGAGCGGGGTGGCTTATATAGAGTGCGCCAGGACCCCAGCCATCCCTCGTTACACAGGGTTCAATGTACATTAAGACAAGGCGTTACTGGTCACGCCAGCAATAAAGTCATATAACTGATCATTAATACTACGGAGTGAATGCCTGTCCGTTGCTGTCTGGGGTGACTTTAGGCCTTCTATACTCCAAGTGGTTTTTGTATAGTCGAGTGATGATATACCAGTCGAATGGAATTGGGGTATCCGAGGGGAGACGTTGGTCGAGTGTTCATGTATTGAGGTGATTCTAGTCGGTAGAATTTGCTGTCCTTTGATTGTCTTTGATTCAAGGGCAGTGTCCTTGGGAGGGGTGCTTAGATCAGGCCTATTTCCCTACCCTAGGTACACGGCATCATCATTAGCCCCTGAATGGTTCTAGGTTTGAGTGGAAAGTGGAGTTGATGACGGTTCCGACCCAACCTTTATGCTGCGGAAGCATATTACTGGATTGGTGAACCATGCAACAGCTTCGACTTCATTTTCATTCGCCTTGAGCCATTCAGAGATTGTCGAGTGAAATTTCTGCTGATAAGTTTCGACTGCTAGTGTCCCATAAAGATTTCGGCATGATTGACTGTTCCGCCGTTTCCGGATCTTGCGGATTCAAAATTTGGAGAAGCGCACGAGGCGGAGAGGGCCATAGTAATTGGAGAAGATTAGGTAGGAGCGCCTCAATTCTCATGCCACTGTTTTCGCCACATACCACACACGCCTGTTGTCGCACTTGACAAGATCATCTGGGTCCACAGTCAGTCACTCGGAGAAAGGGGCCATATAAGGCGTCGGAGCCGATGCCTTAGCATTGTGCGCCCTATTCTTCCCCTTCTTCCTCTGCTCCCCATTGCTTCCGCCTCTCCTCTCAGCGCCACCGCCTAGCTCGAGCTCATTCCACCATAATGGGGTAGGAGAAGACCGCCGCTCTAGAGCGCGCGAAGAAGGCGACGACGAAGGGGAAGAAGACGAGCCGGGGCGGGTCGTCGTCGAGATCTGCCCTGCCGGCCGACTGGATCCAAGGCGACTGGATCCAGTCGACGATCTTCAAGGAAGACATGGAGGATCTGGTTGACGTGGGGCTGATCGCCCATAAGTCTTGGCGGCTTCCGGGGGACGAGACCGAGCCGCGACCGCAAGAGGGTGAGTGCGTCCTTCTTGCGACCCACGTCGACCGTTGTTTTTCTTTGCCTGCCCATCCTTTCTTCCGGGGTTTTCTGAATTTCTTTGGAGCCCAACTTCATCATTTTTCTGCCAACACCATCACATACCTTGCCGCGTACACGTCCATGTGTGAAAACTTTCTGGGATGTCGACCGCACTGGGTCCTCTTCAAGTATATTACTGGATTGGTGAACCATGCAATAGCTTCGACCTCGTTTTCAGTCGCCTTGAGCCATTCAGAGATTGTCGAGTGAAATTTCTGCTGATGAGTTTCGACTGCTAGTGTTGCATAAAGATTCTGGCATGATTGACTGTTCTGCCGTTTCCAAATCTCGCGGGATTTGAAATTTGGGGAAGCGCGTGAGGCGAAGAGGGTTGTAGTAATTGGAGAAGATTAGGAAGGAGTGCCTCAATTCCCGTGCCACCTTTTTCACCACATACCGCATGCGTGCCTGTTGTGGGACTTGACAGGATCATCTGGGTCCACAGGTCAGTCACTCGGAGAAAGGGGCCATATAAGGCGTCGGAGCCAATGCCTTAGCACTGTGCGCCCTATTCTCCCCCTCCTTCCTCCGCTCCCATGGCTTCCGCCTATGCTCTTGGCGCCGCCACCCAGCTCGAGCTCCTTCCACAACAATGGGTAAGGACAAGACCGCCGCTCTGGAGCGTGCAAAGAAGGCGACGACAAAGGCGAAGGGGAAGAAGACGAGCCGGGGTGGGTCGTCGTCATGATCTGCCCTGCCGCCCGGCTGGATCCAAGGCAACTGGATCCGGTCGATGATTTTGAAGGAAGACATGCAGGATCTGGTTGACGGGGGGCTGATCGCCCACGAGTCTTGGCGACTTCCGAGGGACGAGACCGAGCCGCCACCGCAAGAGGGTGAGTGCGTCCTTCTTGCGACCCACGTCGATCGTGGTTTTTCTTTGCCCCCCATCCTTTCTTCCGTGGTTTTTTGAATTTCTTTGCAGCCCAACTTCATCATTTTTCTCCCAACACCATCACATACCTTGCCGCGTACGTGTCCATGTATGAAAACTTTCTGGGATGTCGAACCCACTGGGCCTCTTCAAGCATATATTCACCTGCCGTTCTCAGTCGGTTAAGAAGGCCAATCCGAGTGATGAGAGGACACATGTGATCCAGATGTGTGGGGGTTTAGGGATCCAGATGAGGAACAAAAGTACTTTCCCAGCTATGATTCTTCCCGAGTCGGTCAGGGGGTGGCAGTCGACTTGGTTTTACCGTAAGGATCAACCGACCCATGGTTAGTCGACTGGTCTTCCCCCGTTTTCCACAGATCGATTCGAAAAACCTTCTCCCTTGAGAGTGACTCCGGTTGAGAAAGTGGAGGTTAATATGTTGGTTGAGCGAGTCATCCAGCTTGTCCGCGACAGGGTGACTGGCATGGACCTACTAGAAGCATTTCTCAGTTGACGCATCTAGCCACTCCAAGCCCGTGACCATCAAATGTGGATGTATTTGGGAGTTCAAGATAGCACTCGGATCCATCCGGAGGAGGTCGAAGAGGAGATGGTGGCGTTGTGGCTGCAAGGTATCATTGGCAACAAGGACAATCCCAGGGGATCTAGGAGGGTTGCTCCACTCGACCACACCACCGAACCTGACAAGGTCTTATCCTTTCCTTTCGAGTGTATCTTGTTCTGATATGTATTTTCTCTTGAAACTAATTGGTATCCACTCGACATCATGTCTTGCAAATCTACACTGAGATGTACTCGATGCCCAACGGAGAGCAGGAGGATGACGGGGAGGCGAGTGGAGGCGATAGCAACGACTGGCATTCTGACGGAGGAGGAGACAAGGAGAGCGAGGACTCGAGCAGCGGCGAGGAGGTCGACTCTCCACCTCGTACAGAAAGGCTCTCCAAGCAAAGACAGGACCCAACCGGTGTTCACGGAAAAGTGACTCCGCCTACTGCACAAACCTCCAAACGCACTCAGACGTCGTCTCCTGTGCCGACAGAGAAAGCTACTAAGCAACCCAAGGTCATGACATCGAATCCTCGAAAGGCCCTGCCGAAGATAAAAGTGGTTGTCTTGTACCTACTGAGCTCGACTTCTTAGTTCTTGCATGACTCAAACTTTGGTCGACTCACTCTCTTGTTTTGACCGAGTGAATTCTAAAACTTGCAGTGCTGCCTCTTGAACTTCCATTTACCGAGACGATGATGACGAGGAAATGGAGGACGCAGTCACTTCCCGCGCGGGTATAACTTTTATCACTTTGACTCTTCTTTTTCGGCCGCTTTGATGGTCGACTGAACTTCTGTAATTGATTGCTTTGCAGCTCCGCCCAATGTGATTGAACTTCCAAATGATCAAGAGGACGTGTCGCAGAGGGCCATGGGAAGGAGGGGCAGAGCTTCGAGCAGGAAAGCATCAGCTGGCCAGACGTCCAAATCGGTGCCAGTGACGGAGCCGGTGACTCAACGACCTGAAGACGCGAACTGGGCTTGAGTTACCTTTGCTATTCCAGTGTCGAGTGAGCGTCCTTCAACATCGACTGTGCCAGTCCCTGCTTCATCTGTCAAACATCATGACTGTACTGCCGTCTCCATTCTTCACTACCCATTATGTTCCGTAGGACCAAGCCGGCGCCGCTGCAGAAACCATACGCCAAGTGGGTCTGATGATGGAGCAAGTGAAGACGGTGCACGAGAACATCCAAGCTGCTTACGATGCAAGTGCAGCCCTCCGAGACAATGTGCAGGTAAATCGGTTTCCGATTGAACTCTTATCTTGAAGCTTGTTCTATTAGGATATGCTACCCGAAAAACATTTCTTTGTGTATCAACCTGTTAGTCTGCACTTCGCATCTGCACACCCACTAGGTGTTTCGTCTGACAGTAAAGTAGGGGGAATGAATGTAGAGGCAAGATCCTAGCTATGGTGAGATTGTGTACGCAAGATGTACGAGTTCATGCTCTTTGCGGTGGAAGTAACAGCCCTACGTCTTGGTGCCCGGAGGCTCGGTCGATTGGATTATTCGTGAAGTTACAGGGGGTCTGAATCCTTGTCCCTGAGGAGGGGGTGGCTTATATAGAGTGCGCCAAGACCCCAGCCAGCCTCTGTTACACAGGGTTCAATGTACATTAAGACAGGACATTACTGGTAACGCCAGCAATAAAGTCTTATAACTTATCATTAATACTACAGAGTGAATCCTTGACCGTTGCTGTCCGGGGTGACTTTAGGCCTTCTATACTCCGAGTGATTTTTGTATAGTCGAGTGATGATATACCGGTCGAATGGAATTGGGGTATCCAAGTGGAGACGTTGGTCGAGTGTTCATGTATTGAGGTGATTCCAGTCGGTAGAATTTGCTGTCCTTTGATTGTCTTTGATTGTAGGGCAGTGTCCTTGGGAGGGGTGCTTAGATCATGTCTATTGCCCTACCCTAGGTACACGACATCGTCATTAGCCCCTGAATGGTTTTGAGTTAGAGTGGAAAATGGAGTTGATGACGGTTCCGACCGAACCTTTATGCCGCGGAAGAATATTACTGGATTGGTGAACCATGCAACAACTTCAACTTCGTTTTTAGTCGCCTTGAGCCATTCAGAGATTGTTGAGTGAAATTTATGCTGATGAGTTTCGACTGCTAGTGTCGCATAAAGATTCCGGCATGATTTACTGTTCTGCCATTTCCGGATCTCGCGGGATTCGATATTTGGGGAAGCGCATGAGGCGGAGAGGGCCGTAGTAATCGGTGCAGATTAGGCAGAAGCGCCTCGATTCCCGTGCCACCTTTTTCGCCACGTACCGCGTGCGTGCCTATTGCGGGACTTGTCTGCATCATCTAGGTCCACAGGTCAGTCACTCGGAGAAAGGGGCCATATAAGGCGTCGGAGCCGATGCCTTAGCACTATGCACCCTATTCTCCCCTCCTTACCCCGCTCCCCATGGCTTCCGGCTCTGCTCTCGGCGCCGCCACCCAGCTTGAGCTCGTTCCACCGCAATGGGGAATGACAAGACCGCCGCTCTGGAGCGCGCAAAGAAGGCGACGGCGAAGGCGAAGGGGAAGAAGACATGTCGGGGCGGGTCGTCGTCGTGATCTGCCCTGCCGCCTGGCTGGATCCAAGGCGACTCGAAACGGTCGACGATCTTGAAGGAAGACATGGAAGATCTGGTTGACGGGGGGACTGATCGCCCACGAGTCTTGGCGGCTTCCGGGGGATGAGACCAAGCCGCGACCGCAAGAGGGTGAGTGCGTCCTTCTTGCGACCCACGTCGACCGTGGTTTTTCTTTGCCCCCCATCCTTTCTTCTGGGGTTTTCTGAATTTGTTTGGAGCCCAACATCATCATTTTTCTCCCAAAACCATCACATACCTTGCCGCGTATGTGTCCATGTGTGAAAACTTTCTGGGATGTCGACCGCACTAATCCTCTTCAAGCATATTTTCACTTGCCGTTCTCAGTCAGTTAAGAAGGCCAATCCGAGTGATTAGAGGACACCGTGATCCAGATGTGTGGGGGTTTAGGGATCTTGATGAGGAACAAAAGTACTTTCCCAGCTATGATCTTTCCGAGTCGGTCAGGGGGTGGCAGTCGACTTGGTTTTACTGTAAGGATCAACCGACCACTGGTCAGTCGACTGGTCTTCCCCCGTTTTCCACAGATCGAATCGAAAACCCTTCTCCCTTGAGAGTGACTCTGGTTGAGAAAGTGGAGGTTAATATGTTGGTTGAGCTAGTCGTCCAGTTTGTCTGCGACTGGCATGGACATGCCCATGACCATCCAATGTGGATGTATTCGGGTGTTGAAGACATCACTGGGATCCATCCGGAGGAGGTCGAAGAGGAGACGGTGACACTGTGGCTACAAGGTATCACTGGCAACAAGGACAATCCCAGGGGATCTAGGAGGGTTGCTCCACTCGACCACACCACCGAACCTGACAAGGTCTTATCCTTTCCTTCCAAGTGTATCTTGTTCTAATATGTATTTTCTCTTGAAACTCATTGGTATCGACTCGACTTCATGTCTTGCAAATCTATACTGAGATGTACTCGATGCCCAACGGAGAGCAGGAGGATGACGGGGAGGCGAGTGGAGGCGATAGTGGCAACTGGCATTCTGACGGAAGAGGAGACAAGGAGAGCGAGGAATCGAGCAGCGGCGAGGAGGTCGACTCTCCGCCTCGTACAGAAAGGCTCTCCAAGAAAAGACAGGACCCAACCGGTGTCCGCGGCAAAGCGACTCCGCCTACTGCACAAACCTCCAAACGCACCCGGACGTCATCTCCTGTACCGACAGAGAAAGCTCCTAAGCAACCCAAGGTCATGGCATCGAAGCCTCGGAAGGCCCTGCCTAAGATAAAAGTGGTTGTCCCCATTGCTTCTGGGTACCTATTGAGCTCGACTTCTTAGTTCTTGCATGACTCAAACATTGGTGGACTCACTTTCTTGTTTTGACCGAGGGAATTCTGAAACTTGCAGTGCTGCCTCTGGAACTTCCATTTACCAAGACGATGATGACGAGGAAATGGCGGACGCAGTCACTTCCCATGTGGGTATAACTTTTATCACTTTGACTCTTCTTTTTCGGCCGCTTTGATGGTCGACTGAACTTCTCTAATCGATTGCTTTGCAGCTCCGCCCAATCTCGTTGTACTTCCAGATGATGAAGAGGACGCGTCGGAGTGGGCCATGGGAAGGAGGGGCAGAGCTTCGAGCAGGAAAGCATTAGCTGGCCAGACATCCCAATTGGTTCCAGTGACGGAGCCGGTGACTCAACGACCTGAAGAGGCGAACTAGGCTTTAGTTACCTTTGCTGTTCCTGTGTCGGGTGAACGTCCTTCAACGTTGACTGTGCTAGTCCCTGCTTCATCTGTCCAACATCACGCCTCAGATTCTCAGGCTACCACGACTGAACTGCCGTCTCCATTCTTCACTACCCATTATGTTCCAGAGGACCAAGCCGTCGCCACTGCAGAAGCCATACGCCAAGAGGGTCTGATGATGGAGCGAGTGAAGACGGTGCACGAGAATAGCCAAGCTGTTTATGATGCCAGTGCAGCCCTCCGAGCCAATGTGCAGGTAAATAAGTTTCCGACTGAACTCTTATCTTGACGCTTGGTCTGTTAGGATATGCTACCCGAACAACTTTTCTTTGTGCATCCACCTGTTAGTACGCACTTCGCATCAGCACACCCACTGGGTGTTTCAATTCATGTCGAATAAATTTTCCAGTTGACTCGACTAGGTTGTGTCGATTGTAGTTTTGGACTAGTGGGGGCACGCGGAGTGCACCCGCTGGGTGTAGTCTCCGAGGCCGTCGTCGAATCTGTGATTCGGCGGGGGCCTTGATAAAAATATGTTGTCCTTTAGTTCTTCCACTCGGTCTGGGCGGACCATGTCGAGTGGAATCTGGTCTAGTGGGGGAACGCAAATTGCACCCACTGGGTGTAGTCCCCGAGACCGCGGTCGACTGCGGACAGTCGATTGGGGTATGAGAATAACAGTGTGTGTGTGTGTTTTTTCCTCTCCACTCAGTCTGGGCGGACCATGTCGAGTGGAGTTCGGACAAGTGGGGGCACGTTAAGTGCACCCACTCACTACTAGGGAAAACCTTATACACAGAATGTTACCAGTAGCGCTTGTTAAAATGAGGCGCTACTGCTACTTAGCAGTAGCGCGTCTACTAGAACGGCGCTACTGTTACCCGCTTAGCAGTAGCACGGCAGGAACATAACGCGCTACTACTATAATTGCCACACCGTTCTCGACATGCTAGGTATAGTAGTAGCGCCCTTCTACGAACAGCGCTACTACTACGGATTTTAGCAGCAGCGCGTTTTGCCTCCGCACGCTACTGTTAAAGCTATTTTCACCTAACCCCCCGCGCGGCCTGATTCCCTCTCCTCTGCTTCCTCCCCCAATTCTCCTCTACTATTCCTCGTCGCCTCCGCCTCGCCGCCGTCTCCCCCGACCCCGCCTCGCTGCCGTCTCCCTCGACCCCGCCTCGCCTCCGCCTCGCCGCCATCTCCCCTGACCCCGCCTCGCCGCCGTCTCCCCCAACACCGCCTCGCCGCCGTCTCCCCTGACCCCGCCTCGCCGCCGTCTCCCCCGACCCCGCCTCGCCGCGCCTTGGTGCCGCCGTCTCCCCCGACCCCATCTCTCTCCCCGCCCTCTATAAGCACTCTCCCCTTCCGATCCCTCTTCTTTGCTTAGTATGAACCCTAGATATTTAGTGCTAGTTAGTTAATTACTTTTATGGTAATTAGGGCAGTAGTTCCTAGGTACTAATTAGTTAGTAAGAACTAGGTACTAATTAGGTAATAGTTTATTTTTATTTATAGTATGTTTATTTTTAGTAAGAACTAATAGAATTAATAGAACTCGTTAGTAAGAACTTGTTGCTATTTTTTAGTTAAAGCAATTTTTCCCGCATCGACGTCGACGATGCCTATCCCGCATCCTCGTCGTCGAGTCGGCGGAGGACAACACCTGCTTGACCAGACGGGCCATGTCCGGGACCGGGCTCCGCCGGGGTGGTATTGGGAGGCGCTACCTACCGGGAGGCGCAGGTTGGGGAGGAGCCAGCCTGTCGTTGACCCGAACCTTTTTTGGTGGTGGTCGCGTGGGCCAGTGACGGTCCAGAGGCTCGAGGACCCTGTGAACGAGCTGCATCACCGTGTCAGTGAGGAGGACGCGCACATCCGTCGCTACTTGTTTGCGTTGGAGCACAGGTTCTCCAATACCTGGTAGGTTCTCCAGGGATCTCACTGGGGCTATGATCCCGTGATGTTTCCTTCTCTGTGGGTGTCCACTGCCCGCGCCGATGCCCGTCGTGTGCTAGGGTTTTAGATGTATTATGATGTTATATGTATGACACTCTTCGGGATGTATTAGTGATAATATTCGATGATGTACGGACACATAAGATGATTTACTTTTGCTTATTGAATGCATGCTAATTTGAGTCCTATAAGATATTTTGAAATGTATATCTTGTGTTGCTCAAATAGGATATGTTCTTGCCCAAGTGGCCGGTCATGTTTGCAGGTTACACCTCCGAGTGGCCTATGTTTTGCCGGAGTGTTGATTCATTTCCGTTCCGGCAAATTTCAGGCGCTCGATATGTCCTATTTTAGCAAAGGTCATGCCGGATTTTTCCGTGAATTTTGGCATGATTTGTGCTAGAATATGTAGGAAATATCGAGTGCCCCGGATTCGTGTGTTGAGTATCCTGGTAGTTGTCTTCGATCGATTTTCAATTAATGTTTTAACTATGAACATAGGAAATGTCTGACGATGAAAAGGATTTCGGTATTGGCAAATACTGCAAAGAAGAGCACGGCCTGTGCGACGGAATCTTCCTAGATGATGATAGGCGCTTCAACATCAAGCTGGACGAGAACTTCGAAGTGGATACAGTAAGTCACAACTACAAGTCTTTTTTCTTAATTAAGCATGAGATTTGCTTCATTTGCTTCAACTTATAATTTAAGCATGACATTAAGCATGAAAAGTCTTTTTTTACTATTCTACTAGCGTATCCCCTGCCATGCAAGAGTTTTTGTATTGGATAAGATAGGTTTCAATCGTACTATGGAGGAAAAGAAATTTTACTTGAAGACCGAGCATGGTTATATTTGTTGGGGAACGTAGCATAATTTTAAAATTTTCTACGCATCACCAAGATCAATCTATGGTGTCATCTAGCAACGAGGGAGAGGGCAGTGCATCTACATACCCTTGTAGATCGCGAGCGGAAGCGTTCAAGAGAACGGGGTTGATGGAGTCGTACTCATCGTGATCCAAATCACCGATCACCAAGTGCCGAACGGACGGCACCTCCGCGTTCAACACACGTACGGTTGGGAAGACATCTCCTCCTTCTTGATCCAGCAAGGGGAAGGAGAGGTTGATGGAGATCCAGCAGCATGATGGCGTGGTGGTGGAAGCAGCGGTGATCTCGGCAGGGCTTCGCCAAGCTCCAACGAGAGAGAGAGAGGTGTTACGAGGGGAGAGGGAGGCGCCAAGGGCTTGGGTGCGGCTGCCCTCCCTCCCCCCACTATATATAGGGCCACTAGGGGGGGCGCTGGCCCTAGGAGATGGGATCTCCAAGGGGGGGCGGCGGCCAAGGGGAACTTGCCCCCAAGCCAAGTGGGGCGCCCCACCCCTAGGGTTTCCAACCCTAGGCGCAGGGGGAGGCCCATGGGGGGCGCACCAGCCCACCAGGGGCTGGTTCCCCTCTCACTTGAGCCCATGGGGCCCTCTGGGATAGGTGGCCCCACCCGGTGGACCCCCGGGACCCTTCCGGTGGTCCCGGTACAATACCGATTACCGCTGAAACTTTCCCGATGGCCGAAACTGGACTTCCTATATATAAATCTTCACCTTCGGACCATTCTGGAACTCTTCATGACGTCCGGGATCTCATCAGGGACTCCAAACAACTTTCGGGTTACCGCATATTAATATCTCTACAACCCTAGCGTCACCGAACCTTAAGTGTGTAGACCCTACGGGTTCGGGAGACACGCAGACATGACCGAGACGACTCTCCGGTCAATAACCAATAGCGGGATCTGGATACCCATGTTGTCTCCCTCATGTTCCACGATGATCTCATCGGATGAACCACGATGTCGAGGATTCAATCAATCCTGTATTCAATTCCCTTTGTCAATCGGTACGTTACTTTCCCGAGATTCGATCGTTGGTATCCCAATACCTCATTCAATCTCGTTACCGCCAAGTCACTTTACTCGTACCATAATGCATGATCCCATGACCAAACACTTGGTCACATTGAGATCAATATGATGATGCATTACCGAGTGGGCCCAGAGGTACCTCTCCGTCATAAGAAGTGACAAATCCCAGTCTCGATCCATGTCAACCCAACAAATACTTTCGGGGATACCTGTAGTATACCTTTATAGCTACCCAGTTACGTTGTGACGTTTGGTACACCCAAAGCACTCCTACGGTATCCGGGAGTTACACAATCTCATGGTCTAAGGAAATGATACTTGACATTGGAAAAGCTCTAGCAAACGAACTACACGATCTTGTGCTATGCTTAGGATTGGGTCTTGTCCATCACATCATTCTCCTAATGATGTTATCCCATTATCAATGACATCCAATGTCCATAGTCAGGAAACCATGACTATCTATTGATCAACGAGCTAGTTAACTAGAGGCTCACTAGGGACATGTTGTGGTCTATGTATTCACACATGTATTACGATTTTCGGATAACACAATTATAGCATGAACAATAGACAGTTACCATGAACAAGGAAATATAATAATAACCATTTTATTATTGCCTCTAGGGCATATTTCCAACAGTCTCCCACTTGCACTAGAGTCAATAATCTAGTTACATTGTGATGAATCGAACACCCATAGAGTTCTGGTGTTGATCATGTTTTGCTCGCGGAAGAGGTTTAGTCAACGGATCTGCGACATTCAGATCCATATGTACTTTGCAAATATCTATGTCTCCATGTTGAACATTTTCACGAATGGAGTTGAACCGATGCTTGATGTGCCTGGTCTTCTTGTGAAACCTGGGCTCCTTGGCAAGGGCAATAGCTCCAGTGTTGTCACAGAAGAGAGTGATCGGCCCCGACGCATTGGGTATGACTCCTAGGTCGGTGATGAACTCCTTCATCCAGATTGCTTCATGCGTTGCCTCTGAGGCTGCCATGTACTCCGCTTAACATGTAGATCCCGCCACGACGCTTTGCTTGCAACTGCACTAGCTAACTGCCACACCATTCGAAATATACATGTATTCGGTTTGTGACTTAGAGTCATCCAGATCTGTGTCGAAGCTAGCGTCGACGTAACCCTTTACAACGTGCTCATGGCAAACATATCCTTAGTCCTTTTCAGGTACTTCAGGATGTTCTTGACCGCTGTCCAGTGTTCCATGACGGGATTGCTTTGGTACCTACCTACAAAACTCATGGCAAGGTTTACATCAGGTTTGGTACACAGCATGGCATACATGATAGACCCTATGGCTGAGGCATAGGGGACGACACTCATCTTTTCTCTATCTTCTGCCGTGGTCGGACATTGAGCTGAGTTCAATTTCACACCTTGCAACACAGGCAAGAACCCCTTCTTGGACTGATCCATATTGAACTTCTTCAATATCTTATCAAGGTATGTGCTTTGTGAAAGACCTATGAGGCGTCTCGATCTATTTCTATAGATCTTGATGCCTATTATGTAAGCAGCTTCTCCAAGGTCCTTCATTGAAAAACACTTATTCAAGTAGGCCTTAATACTGTCCAAAAGTTGTATATCATTTCCCATCAAAAGTATGTCATACACATATAATATGAGAAATGCTACAGAGCTCCCACTCACTTTCTTGTAAATGCAGGCTTCTCCATAAGTCTACATAAACCCAAACGCTTTGATCATTTCAATAAAGCGAATGTTCCAACTCCGAGATGCTTGCATCAGCCCATAGATGGAGCGCTGGAGCTTGCATACCTTGTTAGCATTCTTAGGATCGACAAAACCTTCCGGCTGCATCATATACAATTCTTCCTTAAGAAAGCCGTTAAGGAATGCGGTTTTGACATCCATTTGCCATGTCTCATAATCATAGTATGCGGCAATTGCTAACATGATTCGGACGGACTTCAGCTTCGCTACGGGTGAGAAGTTCTCATCGTAGTCAACCCCTTGAACTTGTCGATAACCCTTAGCGACAAGTCGAGCCTTATAGATGGTAACATTACCATCCGCGTCCGTCTTCTTCTTAAAGATCCATTTATTCTCTATCGCTCGCCGATCATCGGGCAAGTCTGTCAAAGTCCATACTTTGTTTTCATACATGGATCCTATCTCGGATTGCATGGCTTCAAGCCATTTGTTGGAATCTGGGCCCGCCATTGCTTCTTCATAGTTTGAAGGTTCACCGTTGTCTAACAACATGATTTCCAGGACAGGGTTGCCATACCATTCTGGTGTGGAACGTCTCCTTATGGACCTTTTAAGTTCAGTAGCAACTTGATCCGAAGTACCTTGATCATTATCATTAACTTCCTCTCTAGTCGGTGTAGGCTCCACAGGAACATCTTCCCGAGCTGCGCTACTTTCCTGTTCAAGAGGCAGTACTTCATCGAGTTCTACTTTCCTCCCACTTACTTCTCTCGAGAGAAACTCTTTCTCCAGAAAGGACCCATTTTTGGCAACAAAGATCTTGCCTTCGGATCTGAGGTAGAAGGTATACCCAATGGTTTCCTTAGGGTATCCTATGAAGACACATTTTTCCAACTTGGGTTTGAGCTTTTCAGGTTGAAGTTTCTTGACATAAGCATCGCATCCCCAAACTTTTAGAAACGACAGCTTAGGTTTCTTTCCAAACCATAATTCATACGGTGTCGTCTCAACGGATTTAGACGGTGCCCTATTTAAAGTGAATGTAGCTGTCTCTAGAGCGTATCCCCAAAATGATAGCGGTAAATCAGTGAGTGACATCATAGATCGCACCATATCCAATAGAGTGCGATTACGACGTTCAGACACACCGTTACGCTGAGGTGTTCTAGGCGGCGTGAGTTGTGAAACAATTCCACATTTCCTTAAGTGCTTACCAAATTCGTGACTTAAATATTCTCCCCCATGATCTGATCATAAGAATTTGATCTTTCGGTCACGTTGATTCTCTACCTCATTCTGAAATTCCTTGAACTTTTCAAAGGTCTCAGACTTGTGTTTCATCAAATAGACATACCCATATCTACTTAAGTCATCAGTGAGAGTGAGAACATAACGATAGCCACCGCGAGCCTCAACGCTCATTGGACCGCACAAATCAGTATGTATAATTTCTAATAAGTTGGTTGCTCGCTCCATTGTTCCGGAGAACGGAGTCTTGGTCATTTTACCCATGAGGCATGCTTCGCACGTGTTAAATGATTCGAAATCAAGAGACTCTAAAAGTCCATCTGTATGGAGCTTCTTCATGCGTTTGACACCGATGTGACCAAGGCGGCAGTGCCACAGATATGTGGGACTATCATTATCAATCTTACATCTTTTGGTATTCACACTATGAATATGTGTAACATCATGTTCGAGATTCATTAAGAATAAACCATTGACCAGCGGAGCATGACCATAAAACATATCTCTCATATAAATAGAACAACCATTATTCTCGGATTTAAATGAGTAGCCATCTCGTATTAAACAAGATCCAGATACAATGTTCATGCTCAAAGATGGCCCTAAATAACAATTATTGAGGTTTAAAACTAATCCCGTAGGTAAATGTAGAGGTAGCGTGCCGACGGCGATCACATCGACCTTGGAACCATTCCCGACGCGCATCGTCACCTCGTCCTTCGCTAGTCTCCGCTTATTCCGCAGCTCCTGTTTTGAGTTACAAATGTGAGTAACCGCACCGATATCAAATACCCAGGAGCTACTACGAGTACTGGTAAGGTACACATCAATTACATGTATATCACATATACCTTTAGTGTTGCCGGCCTTCTTGTCCGCTAAGTATTTTGGGCAGTTCCGCTTCCAGTGTCCCTTTCCCTTGCAATAAAATCACTCAGTCTCAGGTTTGGGTCCATTCTTTGACTTCTTCCTGGCAACTGGTTTACCAGGCGCGGCAACTCCCTTGCCGTCCTTCTTGAAGTTTTTCTTACCCTGGCCTTTCTTGAAACTAGTGGTTTTATTGACCATCAACACTTGATGTTCCTTTTTGATTTCCACCTCCGCTGATTTCAGCATTGAAAATACTTCAGGAATAGTTTTCACCATCCCCTGCATATTGTAGTTCATCACAAAGCTCTTGTAACTAGGTGGGAGCGACTGAAGGATTTTGTCAATGACCGCCTCGTCCAGGAGGTTAATGTCCAGCTGGGACAAGCGGTTGTGCAACCCAGACATTTTGAGTATGTGCTCACTGACAGAACTATTTTCCTCCATCTTACAACTGTAGAACTTGTCGGAGACTTCATATCTCTTTACCCGGGCATGAGCTTGGAAAACCATTTTTAGCTCTTCGAATATCTCATATGCTCCGTGTTGCTCAAAACGCTTTTGGAGCCCCGGTTCTAAGCTGTAAAGCATGCCGCACTGAATGAGGGAGTAATCATCAGCACGTGACTGCCAAGCGTTCATAACATCTTGGTTCTCTGGGATGGGTGCTTGACCTAGCGGTGCTTCTAGGACATATGCTTTCTTGGCAGCTATGAGGATGATCCTTAGGTTCCGGACCCAGTCCGTATAGTTGCTGCCATCATCTTTCAGCTTGGTTTTTTCTAGGAATGCGTTGAAGTTGAGGTTGACATGAGCGTTGGCCACTTGATCTACAAGACATTTTGCAAAGTTTTTTTAGACTAAGTTCATGATAATTAAGTTCATCTAATCAAATTATTTAATGAACTCCCACTCAGATTAGACATCCCTCTAGTCATCTAAGTGATACATGATCCTACTCAACTAGACCGTGTCCGATCATCACGTGAGACGGACTAGTCATCATCGGTGAACATCTCCATGTTGATCGTATCTTCCATACGACTCATGTTTGACCTTTCGGTCTCTTGTGTTCCGAGGCCATGTCTGTACATGCTAGGCTCGTCAAGTCAACCTAAGTGTTTTGCATGTGTAAATCTGGCTTACACCCATTGTATGTGAACGTTAGAATCTATCACACCCGATCATCATGTGGTGCTTCGAGACAACGAACTTTCGCAACGGCACACAGTTAGGGGGAACACTTTGTTGAAATTATTGTGAGGGATCATCTTATTCACTAACGTCGTTCTAAGAAAATAAGAAGCAAAAACATGATAAACATCACATGCAATCAAATAGTGACATGATATGGCCAATATCATTTGCACCTTTTGATCTCCATCTTCGGGGCACCATGATCATCATCGTCACCGAGATGACACCCTGATCTCCATCATCGTGTCTTCATGAAGTTGGCTCGTCATCTATTACTTCTACTACTATGGCTAACGGTTTAGCAATAAAGTAAAGTAATTACATGACGTTTATGTTGACACGCAGGTCAGAAAGAAATTAAGACAACTCCTATGGCTCCTATCAGTTGTCATACTCATCGACATGCAAGTCGTGATTCCTATTACAAGAACATGATCAATCTCATACATCACATATATCATTCATCACATCCTTTTGGCCATATCACATCACATGGCACATGCTGCAAAAACAAGTTAGACGTCCTCTAATTGTTGTTGCAAGTTTTTACGTGGCTGCTATAGGTTTCTAGCAAGAATGTTTCTTACCTACGCCAAAACCACAACGTGATATGCCAATTTCTATTTACCCTTCATAAGGACCCTTTTCATCGAATCCGATTCGACTAAAGTGGGAGAGACAAACACCCGCTAGCCACTTTATGCAACTAGTGCATGTCAGTCGGTGGAACCAGTCTCACGTAAGCATACGTGTAAGGTCGGTCCGGGCCGCTTCATCCCACGATGCCGCCGAATCAAGTTAAGACTAGTAACGGCAAGTAAATTGACAAAATCAACGCCCACAACAACTTTTGTTCTACTCGTGCATAGAAACTACGGATAGACCTAGCTCTGATACCACTGTTGGGGAACGTAGTACAATTTTAAAATTTTCTACGCATCACCAAGATCAATCTATGGAGTCATCTAGCAACGAGGGAGAGGGGAGTGCATCTACATACCCTTGTAGATCGTGAGCGGAAGCGTTCAAGAGAACGGGGTTGATGGAGTCGTACTCATCGTGATCCAAATCACCGATGACCAAGTGCCGAACGGCCGGCACCTCCGCGTTCAACACATGTACGGTTGGGAAGACGTCTCCTCCTTCTTGATCCAGCAAGGGGAAGGAGAGGTTGATGGAGATCCAGCAGCACGACGGCGTGGTGGTGGAAGCCGTGGTGATCTCGGCAGGGCTTCACCAAGCTCCAACAAGAGAGAGAGAGAGGTGTTACGAGGGAAGAGGGAGGCGCCAAGGGCTTGGGTGCGGCTGCCCTCCCTCCCCCCACTATATATAGGGCCCCTAGGGGGGCGCCGACCCTAGGAGATGGGATCTCCAAGGGGGGGCGGTGGCCAAGGGGAACTTGCCCCCCAAGCCAAGTGGGGCGCCCCCCACCCCTAGGGTTGGAACCCTAGGCACAAGGGGAGGCCAATGGGGGCCGCACCAGCCCACCAGGGGCTGGTTCCCCTCCCACTTCAGCCCATTGGGCCCTCCGGGATAGGTGTCCCCACCCGGTGGACCCCCGGGACCCTTCCGGTGGACCCGGTACAATACCGATTACCCCCGAAACTTCCCCGATGGCCGAAACTGGACTTCCTATATATAAATCTTCACCTGTGGACCATTCCAGAACTCCTCGTGATGTCCGGGATCTCATCCGGTACTCCAAACAACTTTCGGGTTACCGCATATTAATATCTCTACAACCCTAGCGTCACCGAACCTTAAGTGTGTAGACCCTACGGATTCGGGAGACACGCAGACATGACCGAGATGACTCTCCGGTCAATAACCAACAGCAGGATCTAGATACCATTGTTGGCTCCCACATGTTCCACGATGATCTCATCGGATGAACCACGATGTCGAGGATTCAATCAATCCCGTATTCAATTCCGTTTGTCAATCGGTACATTACTTTTCCGAGATTCGATCGTTGGTATCCCAATACCTTGTTCAATCTCGTTACCGGCAAGTCACTTTACTCATACCGTAATGCATGATCCCGTGACCAAACACTTGGTCACATTGAGCTCAATATGATGATGCATTACCGAGTGGGCCCAGAGATACCTCTCCATCATACGGAGTGACAAATCCCAGTCTCGATCCGTGTCAACGCAACAAATACTTTCGGGGATACCTATAGTATACCTTTATAGTCACCCAGTTACTTTGTGACGTTTGGTACACCCAAAGCACTCCTATGGCATCTGGGAGTTACACGATCTCATGGTCTAAGGAAATGATACTTGACATTGGAAAAGCTCTAGCAAACGAACTACATGATCTTGTGCTATGCTTAGGATTGGGTCTTGTCCATCACATTATTCTCCTAATGATGTGATCCCGTTATCAATGACATCCAATGTCCATAGTCAGGAAACCATGACTATCTATTGATCAACGAGCTAGTTAACTAGAGGCTCACTAGGGACATGTTGTGGTCTATGTATTCACACATGTATTACGATTTCCGGATAACACAATTATAGCATGAACAATAGACAATTCCCATGAACAAGGAAATATAATAATAACCATTTTATTATTGCCTCTAGGGCATATTCCAACAATATTTTCAATGTAAAATTATACAATTCAGACGACTACACCTATTTTGGATGCAAAACATGGCGATCACTATGCAAGACTTATGCATTTGAGCCTGGTATGGTTATCACCTTTGATATTCGTCCGGAAGATGATATTGAAGGTAATACCGACATCTGGGTCGATGCACAGATGCCTCCTGTTATACCATTATGTAAGTTTCTCAACCATATTTATGTCTGTGATATTGTTTATTCAAAAATAGTTGACAACTAATTTGTATTGTCAACTTATTTCGGTGCAAGCAAACATGTCCAGCGCTTGGTAGACAGGACCTACTACTGTCCCGGGGCTGAACTAAACTGCGAGGAGCTAAGTCATTATGTTTCATGGCTTGAGGATCTTGATACTGTCAAGACAAATTTTCTTCCTGCACTTAGAAATGTTAGTACTGAAAACGTGCGACCAATAGTGTTTGTAATGAACTACGGTCACATCTATTTAGGAAGGATGGTAAGATTTTTACTATTTGTCCTCAGTGCATCTTTTCCATACATTATTTCTGAAGCTAAACTTCATTGCTAAGTATGTTACCATACGATGTTCTTCAACAGGGACTCCTAATGAATGTTGTGCCTTATGGGATCGATACTAAAGGTACCATGAGTATTATTAGCTTGCGGCCAAGATATCCTACAGATTACTTTAGTGCATTCAAGATTAGCGACGGATGCTTAATAGTGCAAGACTGGACCAAATCTGTGATGGGGGAGCGCAGAGAAGTACTAGGGGGCAGCAAACAGATGCGCTACCCACGATTAGGAGACAGGTTCATCTGCATGCTCCAAATTGATCAAGGAGGAGAGCTACACATGTTTTATGATATTTTACCTAAGAGAGAGCAGCAGGAGTGATTTGCTAGCTAGAAATGAGTTTGAGGATGATGATGTGCTACACTATTACTATGATGATAAAATAGCTAGTGTTGGTGGTAATGACTATGATGATTATTATTAGCTAGTGTTAGTGGTGATTAAATAAATACTGTTGGTGGTAATGACTATGATGATGATTAAATAGCTTGTGCTGGCGGATTAGATTCAAGTGGAGGCAACATGTGGTGCACATCGAAAGTACTACTAGTCCAAACTAGATCAAGTTTGGATTAGTAGTATACTTTTGACATGCACCACATATTGCCTCCACTTGAACCTAACCCACCTGCATTTGACACACTGTTATGGACATAATGATGTAAACCTCATACCTGGTATTGTACCAATATTTGTACGATGGCGCATAAATACACTAAAAATAAAAAAGAATAAAAAAAGAATACTAGTAGCGATGGAGAGAAAACACGCTGCCAGTAGTTACATTAGCAGTAGCGTGGGAGTGAACAAATGCTGCAGCTATTTGTCCTAGCAGTAGCGCGTGCGGGCATGCATTCCTGCTAAGCAATAGCTTTAGCGCTTTATTAGTAGCGCGCCTACCCGCGCTACTAGTGAGCACAAAACCAGCGCTACTGCTAGGGTTTTCCCTAGTAGTGACTTGGTGTAGTCCCCGAGACTATTGTTGAATGTTTGATTCGGCAGTAGTCTTAGAGTTCTTTTCATTCGGAAGCGAACCATCTTTGATTTTGTCCAATGATGTAACTTTTTGCCGATTTCAGAAATCCCTTGAGCTCATCTCCAAATTTGCTAATTTCGAGGAGAAGCAGAGACAACTCAATCTTGACTTGGAGCTGGCCAATCAGAATTTGCAAAAGGCTAAAGATGAAGCAGCTGGTACGGAAGGTAACAACATGTTGACTGTCTATCTTGACCATCTCTCCAGTTATCTCTTCATTATTCTCTCTGACCGGAGTGTATATTCTTCAGAGAAAATGAAGCAAGCTCTGGCATAGAAGGACCTTGATCTTGCAGCTGCGCCAAAGGAGGCTCAGGAGAAGACATCACTCGCCGACCAGAAGCTGGCTTCAGACGGGGCACTGGAGGAAGATAACGCCAAGCTAAGGGCATCTCTTACCGAAGCCAAAAAAGAAGTGACCCGTCTGAAGAAAGACAAAGTAGCTTTGCACGAGAATATTGAAGGAATTTCTCGTAAGAGAAATAACCTGGAGGCCTATCTAGGAGCCCTCGCCAATAAGTTATTCCTTATGCTTGAAGGTATTTTTCCTTGTCTGACTATTTTGCCGGTTGTCAAGTCACCATAAATTGGTCGACTCACTAGCTCTTTGTGGTTGCAGAATTCTGCCACAACTTTGAGGAAGAAACTAGGCGAATCGAGACAAGCTTGGACCCCATCAATTCCCCTATCAATGATGAAGCTGCTATGAAAATACTGCGACTGGAATCTCGCCTCGCCGTCATCACAGACTACCTCGCCCGTCTGAAGGTTGCGGTGTCGCGAATCGACATGGCGCTCTAGCCGAAGGAGACGCTCCAAAATGACCTCGAGTCTTTTATGACTCGACTTAATGAGATCCCTTGTCGAGTGCAGGAATGGAAGAAGTCGTATGCTTGATGCGGTGCTAACGTAGCTCTATCACTAGTTCGAGTCCATTGCAAGGAGGCCAAGGAGGAAAAGCTAGCAGCAATCAAGGTTGCCAACACCAGGAAACACGACTTCTAGTATTTCATGGAGACCTTTATTGCTGCCCCCACTCGAATTGCAGATGGAATCGACCTAGATGAGTTCGCCGAGCCTGCCATTCCTCCTCCCACAGAGTGAAAAAACTTTTATGATCCGATTAAATTTTCCTTGGTATGCGAGTGGTTTTGTAACTGTTAAACTGCTTCGGCCTGATGCCCGAGTACTTTAAACTGTGGTTTGGAATCTCATAGGATTTATCTAAATTTTTTTGCTTTTAAATCTCTTGACTCTAAGTGGAATTTGATTCTTCAGTCTGAATTGCTACTGGCTTTGCTTTAGTCGAGTGGATCATGGATAGGGGCACTCGGTGTCATCCATGATCTGCACCTCGTCGTCCTAGTGGATCGGGATGGAGCGGACGTTGTATTTGTCCCGCAGCTCTAGGGATAAGGGCGCGGTCGACCTGCACCCTGTCGTCCTTGTGGATAAGGATGGAGCCGACGTTGTATTTCTGCCGTAGCCCCGAGGATAAGGTCGCGGTCGACCTGCACCTCGTCGTCCTTGCGGATAAGGATGGAGCGTGTTTTAAGCTTAGGCGAGTACTGGACTGCAGCTAAGCCCCTGAGTGGGAGGGTTGTTATCCACTCGGTCGGATTTTTTAAACTTAGGATTTTTCAAACTTAGGTGAGTACTGGACTGCAGCTAAGCCCCCTAGTGGGAGGGTTGCTCCCCACTCGGTGGGATTTTTTAACTTAGGCGAGTACTGGACTGCACCTAAGCCCCCGAGTGGGAGGATTGCCCTCCACTCGGTAGGAATTTTCAAACTTAGGCGAGTACTGGACTGCAGCTAAGCCCCTGAGTGGGAGGATTTCTCTCCACTTGGTAGGATTTTTCAAACTTAGGCGAGTACTGGACTGTAGCTAAGCCACCGAGTGGGAGGGTTCCTCTCCACTCGGTAGGGTTTTTTAAACTTAGTCGAGTACTGGACTGCAGCTAAGCCCCCGAGTGGGAGGGTTGCTCTCCACTCGGTAGGATTTTTTAAACTTAGGCGAGTACTGGACTGCAGTTAAGCCCCCAAGTGGGAGGATTTCTCTCCACTCGGTAGGATTTTTCAAACTTAGGCGAGTACTGGACTGCAGCTAAGCCCCCGAGTGGGAGGATTGCTCTCCACTCGGTAGCATTTTTCAAACTTAGGCGAGTACTGGACTGCAGCTAAGCCCCCGAGTGGGAGGATTGCTCTCCACTCAGTAGGATTATTTAAACTTAGGCGAATTGGATTCGCAGCTAAGCCCCCGAGTGAGAGGATTGCTCCTCACTCGGCGGGATTTTGTTTTTTGAAACTTAGGCGAATCGGATTCGCACCTAAGCCACTCACTAGGGGATTTTGGACACATTTATAAGTAATAACAATCATTTAGGAGATTGCAAAAAGATGTCTTTGATAAACAAACTAAAAGGTACTTCTTATTACATCTCGACAGTCTAAATACTTGAGTGTTAGAGTGGCGGAGAAGCTCCGCATTCCAGGCGCATCGCTCGTCTTTCTTGTGTTCCACATCGTACATGTGATATGCACCGTTGTGGAGCACTTTGGTGATGATGAAGGGGCCCTCCTAGGAGGGATCAAACTTGTGTCGACATTGCTGATCCACTTGGAGAACCAGGCCCCCTTCCTGAAATGCTCGACCTCTTACATTCTTAGCATGGAACCGACAAAGGTCTTGCTGATAGATGGTCGACCTGATTAGGGCCATCCCTCTTCTTCTAAAAGATCAACAACATCTTGACGGGCTTGTTCTGCTTCTGCTTCTGAGAAGAGCTCCACTCACGGGGCATTATGGACTAAATCAGTCGGTAACACGGCCTCGACTCCATAAACCAAGAAGAAGGGATTCCGGCCAGTAGACCGATTTGGTGTTGTCCTCAGGCCCCATAGTAATGATGGTAAATCATCAACCCAGGCACCCGTTGCATGTTCGAGGTCTCGCATCAATCTGGGCTTCAACCCTTGGAGGATCAAACCATTTGCTCTTTCTGCTTATCCATTCAACTCTGGGTGGGTGACTGAAGCATAGTCGACCCGAGTGCCTTGTGAAGCATAGAAATCTCTAAACTCATATGAATCAAAGTATGAACCATTGGATGTGATCATGCTGTGTGGGACTTCAAACCTGAATGTTAACCCCTTGATGAAGCTGAAGGTAGTGCCTGAATCGAGGTTCTTCATGGGCTTGGCTTCAATCCATTTAGTGAACTTGTCGACTGCAACAAGCACGTGAGTGAAACCACTTCTGCCAGTCCTCAAGGGCCAACCATATCCAACCCCCAAAGAGCAAATGGCTAGATGAGTGGAATGGTTTTCAAAGCTGAAGCGGGCTTGTGAGACATGTTGGAGTAGAATTGGCAGCCCTCACACTTGTCAACTATTTCCTTTTCCATTTCATTTGCTCGCGGCCAGTAAAAACCTGCTCGGTATGCTTTGGCCATGATTTTCCGAGAGGACGCATGGTGACCATAGGGGTAATGCATCACTGAGCAACCCCAGTCACACTTTCCCTGTACAGTCGACCGCTTATCAGGGTGAAGGCTTTGGATTGACGGACGATCTGTCGCGCTTCATCTTCATCTTCTGGCAGTTCTTTCCTGAGAATATATGCGATATACGGCACAGTCCAGTCAGGAATGACGACCAAAACTTCCATGACTAGGTTAACCATGGCTGGGATTTTGACTTCAGTCGGATCAATGGAACTCTTAGGTCGCGGGGGCTCTTCTGTGAAGGAATCCTCTTGAATTGATGGTGTGTGAAGATGTTCCAAAAACACATTGCTGGGAATGGGTTCTCGCTTGGAACCTATCTTTGCTAGGTCATCCGCTCCCTGGTTCTTCAGTCGGGGAATGTGGTGGAGCTCTATACCTTCAAACTTCCTTTCTAGCTTTCTTACTGCATTGCAATAACCAGTCATAACTGGACTTATGACATCCCACTCTTTCATCAGTTGATTGACCACCAAATCTGAGTCGCTGTAGACCATTAGGCGACGGACGCCAAGTGAAATGGCCATTCGCAAGCCGTACAGAAGTGCCTCGTATTCAGCTTCGTTATTGGAGGAATCAAAGTGAATCTGAAGGACATAATTGAGTTTATCACCTCGCAGGGATACCAAAACTACTCCAGTGCCAGAACCATTCAACATCTTGGTTCCATCAAAAAACATAGTCGAATGTTCCGAGTGGACTTGAGTCGGTTGCTGTTGTTCAATCCATTTGACAAGGAAATCTGCTATTGCCTGGGACTTGATTGCTTTCTTTTCCTGAAACTTGATATCCAACAGAAGGAGTTTAATTGCCCACTTTGCCACTCGACCAGTTGCATCTCTGTTCTTCAGAATTTCGGACAATGGGGCATCATTGACGACTGTGATGGAGTGATCTGAGAAATAATGTGCCACCTTCTTCGAAGTCAAGTAAATTCCATAGACAAGCTTCTAATAATGCGGATATCTCTGCTTGGACGGAGTTAAGACTTCAGAAATATAGTACAATGTGCGCTGAACCTTATAGGCTTTACCTTCTTCTTCCCGCTCGACCGTGAGTACTGTACTGACAACTTGTCAAGTGGCTGCAATATAAAGCAGTAAAGGCTCTTTGCTGATTGGAGCAGCGAGCACTGGCTGGGTGGAAAGCAGGGTTTTGAGCTCTGCAAACGCTGCGTCAGCTTCAGGAGTCCACTCGAACTTATCAGATTTCTTCATCAATCGGTAAAGAGGCAATGCCTTCTCACCGAGACGAGAGCTGAATCGACTCAAGGCGGCCAAACAACCAGTAAGCTTCTGAACGTCATGTATGCGCACATGGCTTTTCATTCAGAGTATTGCGCCAACTTTCTCTGGGTTAGCATCGATCCCACGTTCGGAAACAAGGAAACCGAGTAACTTTCTGCCTCGAACTCCAAATGTACACTTTGACGGGTTAAGCTTGATATCATATCTTCTCGGGCTGGCAATGGTTTCAGCAAGGTCAGTCAGCAGGTCAGAACCTTTACGTGACTTAACCACGGTCTCAACCATGTACGCTTCCACATTCTGACTGATTTGAGTGAGCAGGCACTTCTGTATCATGTGCATGAATGTGGCGCCAGCATTTTTGAGACCAAAGGGCATGGTAACATAGCAAAAACACCCGAATTGGGTGATAAAAGCTGTTTTTATTTCATCGGGTCCATACAGTCGGATCTGATGATACTCGAAGTACGCGTCCAGAAAGGACAGTCGCTCACATCTCGCAGTCGAGTCAACTATTTGATCGATGCGGGGGAGAGGGAAATGATATTTCGGGCAAGCCTGATTGATGTGCTTGAAGTCAATACACATACGGAGTGAATCGTCTTTCTTGGGTACCATGATGACATTGGCGAGCCACTCGGAGTGGTAAATCTCTTGGATGAACTCGGCTGCCAGAAGCCAAGCCACTTCCTCGCCAATTGCCTTTCTCTTCTCCATGGCGGACCATCGGAGGTGCTCTTTGAGGGGTGTTTCTTTTGGGTCGACTCCCAAATGGTGCTCAGCTAGTCCCCTGGGCACACCTGGCATGTCAGAAGTTTTCCATGCGAAGATGTCCCAGTTCTCATGGAGGAACTGGATGAGTGCTTCTTCCTATTTGCTATCGGGTGTTGTTGATATATGAGTCAGAGCAGCATTGGGATCAGTCGGGTGAATATGAACTGACTTTGTTTCACTAGATGACTTAAATGCAGACTCTGAAGCAGGCTTCTTAGCTCTCAACAAATCACTCGGATCTGGTGTCTTCTTGTATTCCTCCATTTCTATTGCTGCCATCTGTTCATCGGCAATCTTCGAGCCCTTTTGGAAGCACTCTTCTGCTCACTGCTGATTACCAGTGACTATAATCACACCCCTAGGGCCAGGCATGTTGAGTTTGAGATACACATAACATGGTCGAGCCATGAAACAAGCATACCCAGTTCTGCCCAGGATAGCATGATAGGCACTGTGAAAATCCACGACTTCAAATGTCAACTTTTCCTTCCGGTAATTCTTTGAATCACTGAAAGCCACATCAAGAGTGATCTGGCCGAGTGAATCGGCTTTCTTTCCCGGTATGACTCTGTGGAACTGCCTGTTACTCTCAATAAGTTTGGACGTCGGAATGCCCATCCCTCAGAGGGCCTCAGCATAAAAAATGCTCAATCCGCTGCCACCATCCATCAAGACTTTGGTCAGTCGGGTGCCTCCAACGACCGGGTCGACCACCAACGCTTGCCTCCCAGGGGTGGCAACATGTGGCGGGTGGTCTGACTGGTCGAATGTGATAGGAGTCTTTGACCATTTCAGATACGTCGTGGTTGCCGGACCAACCATGTTTACTTCCTTGTTGATGACTTTCAGTCGACTTTTGCTTTCAACATCAGCAAAAATCACCAAAGTGGAATGGATATTGGGAAATCCATCATCATCCTCTTCCTTGTCCTCATCCTTATCAGACTCCTTTTCCTTCTCACTGGGTTGCTTTTCTCGGAACTGCTGAATAAGGATGCGACACTGCCGAGTGGTATGCTAGGGATAGATAAGATTTCCCTCTTCATCCTTCATGATGTGAATGTGACATGGTAAATCCAGCACATTGTTCCCGGCTGAATCTTTCACCTTCTTAGGGGTCCAGGGCCCTTTAGGTTTTCCTTTAGATTTTCCTTGGGTTGCGACTGCAACCTCTCCAGGTGCCGCAAGTTCTGCTTTGCGCTTCTGCTTCCGATTGGAATTACCTCCTCCAGTGTCCTGGCCAACTGGTTTGCTCTTGCCACTGCTGAGTCGGTATTCTTCTTCGTCGTTGGCGTACCGAGTGGCTATCTCCATCATTTGAGTCAAAGACATGTATCATGTCCGACCGAATCTTAGGTTGAGCTCCCAGTACCGAACGCCCTCCTTGAAGGCACAAACTGCTCGATGGTGAGACACATTCTCCACAGTGTGGTGTAAAGTAGTCCACCTCTGGATGTAATCCCTGAAAGTTTCATTCAGCTTTTGTACGCAATGTTGCAATTCTGTCAATCCTGCTGGCCGTTTGCACATGCCCTGAAACGTTCTAACAAACACTCGGGCCAACTCTTCCCAGCTGAAAATACTGCCTGGAGCCAACTGATTCAATCAAGATCTAGCTGACCCTTCAAGCATCAGGGGAAGATGCTTCATGGCAACTTCATCATTTCCTCCATCGATCTGCATAGCCACTCGGTAGTCCTCAAGCCAGGTGTCAGGCTTTGATTCACCAGTGAACTTACTGACCCCAGTCGCCAACCTGAAGTTGGGAGGGATCTCTATAGCCCTGATGGCTCTGCTAAAACACTCGGGACCAGAAACATGTACTCTGCTTCCAGTCGGGCGATCTCTGCCTTGCCCTTCTCTATGTGCAAGAATCCTGTCCACCAAACCTTGTACCAAAATGGACCTTGCATCAAACCCTGGTTTTCTTGGGTCGACTGGCCTCCTCCGCTCCTCGCTGTACGGGAGCCGATCATCATAATGTCGGTGCACATATGGTTTGCCCCTCGGAGGGGGCGTAGGCACTCGACGGCGGTCATCACGGTCGAGCCGATGATCTTGCTTCTCATGATTCTGACCCAAATACTGCCCTTGACGATACCCACATCCCTCACGCCGTGGAGGCGATCTTGGGCTGTGAGCCGACTGAATAGTATCAGCCACCACAGATCTTCTATGAATTCTGTTGCGCGACTGAGATAATGCAGTGTCCTGCTCTCCTGCTGCTTGGAGTAGCGCTCTGATCTGCATCAAACCTCTACCAGCTTCCGACTGGGACGGCTGAATGGATTCTGCTATACGGGCCGCAGCCGTAAGATTATGAATCGGAGTGCGGTATACCTGTGGTTCGGGTGGAAATAACTGACGCTGCCGTCGACTAGACTCGGGGATCTGTCGACGAGCATGGTCGTCGAGTGCACGCTGAACGTTCTCCAGGCGGGTGCGCTCAGCCAAAGTGGCCAAACGCGGCTCCTCCAAGGCCCGAGCCTTAGAGGACTCACCGACAATGGGCATGTGGAAGGCCTCCACATTGCGGCGGTGAAGTTCCTCCCTCTATTGAGAATAGAGAGTTTCGGGGTGGTACTCTTCATGAACACGCGATGGATTGCTGCCATCATCGTCGCCGCCATAGCGACGCATGCCAAGCGGACTATGAGGTGTGTCGACCATCAGGACCTCCGCCGCGGGGTCGCTGCTGTCGCACTCAGACAGGGTCTCGACAGAGCCAGTCGACAGGTCGAACAGGCCGTAGAAAGATTCATCAGGCTCGATTGCCGCGACTTGAGGGGTGGCCGACTGACGCGCCACCGCGTTCTTCACCGATCGCTGAAGCCGTCACCGACCAGATCGCTTGTGGCGACAAGCAGCGGGGAGCGAAGATGTTGCGGGAGCCGACCGATACTGAGTCGACGGCTGCCGCAGAAGGACGCCGTGAACGCACGCGCGAAAGTGCATCGCCCCCGCGGAAGGGGAGCGCCTCGACATCGAGAGGAGCTTCCTGAAGCCAAGCGGAGTCGTCGGCAATGAAGACGAGCGCGCTGAGACGGATCTCGCGGCCGTCAGCCAAACCTTCGCCGGAAACCATGATGAAAGGACTCGAAGAAATCAGAACCTCATCAGGAAGTCACTAAGACACCTGCCCCACGGTGGGCGCCAACTGTCGTGGTTCTAAGTCTGACAGTAAAGTAGGTGGGTAGGATTGTAGAGGAAAGATCCTAGCTACGGTGAGATTGTGCACACAAGATGTACGAGTTCAGGACCTTCGCAGTGGAAGTAACAACCCTACGTCTCGGTGACCGGAGGCTCAGTCGATTGGATTATGCTTGAAGTTACAGGGCGTGAGAACCCTTGTCCCAGAGGAGGGGGGTGGCTTATATAGATTGCGCCAGGACCCCAGCCATCCCCTGTTACAAAGGGTTCAATGTACATTAAGACATGACGTTACTTGTAATGCCAGCAATAAAGTCATATAACTGATCATTAATACTATGGAGTGAATGCCTGACCGTTGCTGTCTGAGGTGACTTTAGGCCTTCTATACTCCGAGTGGTTTTTGTACAGTCGAGTGATGATATACCGGTCGAATGGAATTGGGGTATCCGAGTGGAGATGTTGGTCGAGTGTTCATCTTTGAGGTGATTCCAGTCGGTAGAATTTGTTGTCCTTTGATTGTCTTTGATTCTAGGGTAGTTTCCTTGGGAGGGGTTCTTAGATCAGGTCTATTGCCCTACCCTAGCTACACAACTTCGTCAGCAGCACTTCAAGAAGAAGGGCAGCTAGCAAGGAAGCGACGCCGCAAGAAGAAGGGTCGCTGGCGAGGAGGCTGAGCTACCAGTAAGCAGCAATGAAGGTTTGAAATTGGAAAGCAAGGAGGAACAACGAAAATGTGGCTTTTGGTGGGAGGGAGGGGGTGGGGAGATAGATATTTCCACGGTGGCAGAAAAATTTCGCTTGGTGCCGCGAGAAACTGGCGCGCAAGTGTGGTTCAAGTGGGGGCGGTGGACTGTAGACGATGAAGCTTCTTGTGTAAGCCAGACAAGTCGGTGCGCCAAGATATTTTATATCACATCCCACACGATTCTTTCTAGTAAACTGTTTGTGGTATACCTGATTTTTTCATTATGTTTTGAAAGACAAAATGGTGTTACGGAGGGAAAGGATGGTGAAGTGTATGCTAGAACATTTATGTAAAGTGAACATGCAACTACATGAGTGTTGTGTTTAAATTTGGAATTATTCCAGGTTCATTTGGCATTTTTATGCATTAGTTGAGTTTGTAGGCATTTAATGTGCATAATTCAAATTTGAACTACAAGCACATGCTCCAGTGCACCAAAGTTTGTTGAAAAATCACATGTCTGTCTTTGGGTGAATTTATAGGACCTATGCAAGAAATAAGAATGAAATTCAAACATCTAGGCGTCGTGGCTCGACCAGGAACATTGAGAAACTTGGTTTTTAAATTCCTAGAAATTCAAAACTAGCCTGAAAATCATAAAACTTTGCATGGTGTCATTTCATGGCACCAACATGTTGTGGTAAAAAAATTGGCCACATTTGGACAAGTTATTGGGTATAAGCTTCTTGCAAACCAGAACTTCTCTCGAGAAGACTCGTGGTTCCCGAGGGGGGACATGTCACCTTTGTGTGCGAAACGATATACGCTGCCTCCCCCTTGATTTTTTACAGAGGCAACATTGAACTATATGAGTATCGTGCTAAATTTTGGAATTATTCCGGGTTTGTTTGGAATTTCTTATACACAAATTGAATTTCTGGTCATTTAATATGCATAATTCAAATTTTAACTAGAACCACATGCTCCAGTGCACCAATGTTGGTTGAAAAATCACATGTGTATCCTTCGGTGATTTTCTAGGTCCCATGCAAGAAATGGGAATGAAATTCAAACATCTAGGCATCGTGGCTCAGTTGGAAAGATTGAGAAACTTGGTTTTTTAATTCATGTAAATCCAAAACATGGCTGGAAATCATGAAACTTGGCATGGTGTCATGACATGGCACCAACATGATGTGGTAAATTTTTTGGATGAAATGGGACAAACATTGGTACAAGCTTCTTGCAAACCGGAGCTTCTCTCAACAAGGCTCGTGGTTCCGAGAGGGAACGTATCACCTCCGTGTGCGAAATGACATACGTACACTGCCTTCTCCCGCCTTTTATTACACATGCTGATTAGACCAAATAGAAGTATCATGCTAAATTTTGGAATTATTCTGGGTTCGCTTGGCCTTTTTTATAAATTCATTGAATTTCTGGGCATTTAATGTTCATAATTCAAATTTGAACTACAAGCACATGCTCTAGTGCACCAAAGTTGGTTGAAAAATCACATGTGTGTCTTTGGGTGAATTTCTAGGTCCCATGCAAGAAATGAGAATGAAATTCAAACATCTGGGCGTCGTTGCTCGACCGAAAAGATTGAGAAACTTGGTTTTTTAATTCTTGTAAATCCAAAACAAGCCTGAAAATCATGAAACTTGGCATGGTGTCATGACATGGCACCAACATGCTGTGGTAATTTTTTTTGGCCAAATTGGGACAAGCTTTGGTATAAACTTCTTGCAAACCGGAGCTTCTCTCAAGAAGGCTGGTGGTTCTGAGAGGGAACGTGTCGCATCCCTGTGCGGAACGTTATACACTGCCTTCTCCCGCCTTAATTTTTTTACACAGGTAGATTAGACCAAATAGAAGTATCATGCTAAACTTTGGAATTATTCCGGGTTCGTTTGGCCTGTTTTATACATTAATTGAATTTCTAGTCATTTAATGTGCATAATTCAAATTTGAACTACAAGCACAGGCTCCAGTGCACCAAAGTTGCACTACTAGGAAAATGCTTACCAGTAGCGCCGGTTTTCGTGCTACTAGTAGCGCTGGCACCAGCGCTACTGCTACGACGCTACAGCTATTTTGTAGCAGTAGCGTGTTTTTAGGCCAGTGCTACTGGTAAGTTCAACTACTAGTAGCGCGTTTTTAGGCCAGCGCTACTGCTAACTTTTATGGTTTTTTTAGCATTTTGTCGCTGTACATGTTTAAACAGATATATCTTTTATACAATAACAACTCATCATGAACTAGTATGTTTAAATAGCATATTCACTACCACTTGTCGTCACCATCAAACAATGTTCGTCAATGGGACATCATATAACAAGTTGGTCACTAGTCATAATCACAACTCCTCCTCATCATCATCAACTCTAACACATTGTAGCACATAATAACACATTCTAGCTACGACCTACTCCTCTCATAGGACTTACTCTACCCTCTCTTAAGTAAAATATCATAAAACAAGATAGGCATTGATGCTGCATTAAGGAAAATTGACTCTCCATAATAAAGAACGGAGATCATCTTGTCTCCAAATCTTGGCCTACGCACAATGTTGCTTCCAAGTAGCTCTCTACGATGGTTCAAACATTTTTTGAAATCATCAATTATCATGGCTTCCTCGCTTTTAGAAATCTAGTATGGACAGGAGTGATGTGGATACTGCGGCTGACCTGGTTGTGGTGGCCGTAAGCTCATAACATTAATGCGACCTCTCATCAACATCAGATGAGCCACACAATCCATCAGAATTTTCTGTTCAAAAACATAGTAATAACTTTGTAGTTAGCAATATAGTTTAGTTTTAGAAGAATTTATGCAAAAGATGCACGGATGTCATAATAGTAGAAAATCTTACCATGATATCTCCATTGATGTTACCGTAGTTCAACACGTGCACTAGTGGCACGTATTGACCATAATGTGGAGGAGTTTGATAATAGCTATTGTAATTCTCAATATCAGTAAAAAATGCAATAAGACCATCTTGCTCCTTATAAGTTAATTGTGCTTCATCATTGTAGTAGTAGGTTCTGTCTAGCATTTTCCGTACATTTTTTGAAGAATGAAAATAAGCTGTCAATGGAAATAAATTGTCAAATATTTTGAAATAAACAATATAAATTACTTAGTAAATATGTTTAAGAAACTCACACAGTGGTAGAACTGGAAGCGTGTCAACAAGGACCCAAATGGTCATATCATTTTCGTTGATGTCAGGATCACCAAGATCGAAGGTTAGAAGCATACCCTCATGAAAATCATATGCCTTGCAAAGGGCTTCCCAATTCAGGCAACCAAAATTGGATGAGTTCACAGAATTGTATAGATTTACAGCAAAATCATAACCATGATGGGTCCTTAGTTGAATTTTCTTTGTCTCCATTCTTTCATGATCTTCAAAACCCATCTTCTCTAAGACATAGCGTCTTGCATGGCATGGGATAAGCTAGTCGAATTGTAAAAGACGGAAATTACATGTTGAAGAAGCAGAGAAGTCGTGCAAAAAATAACAAAAAACACTTTTCGTCGTTGCGTACTGTTTCAACATCGAAGGTCTCTTGGATCTTGATGCTGAAGCGCCGACCTTCTACCAAGTGAGGCCTGTCGCACAGACCGCGCTTATCTTCGCAGTACTCGCACATAGCGAATTCCCTTTCGTCGTCAGATATTTCCTAATAGGTAATTAATAATCCATCATCGAATACATATATAGTAGTTTGTAGCAAAGATCATCATATAACAACTAAAACACCTAAAATTTGTAGTTTGTAGTAGTTTGTAGCAAAGATCATCATATAATCCATCATGAATACATATATAGTAGTTTGTAGCACAAACAGCGCTCATCTTTTGCATTCAATAAGCAAATAACTAATAGGTAATTAATAATCCATCATCGAATACATATATAGTAGTTTGTAGCAAAGACCATCATATAACAACTAAAACACCCAAAATTTGTAGTTTGTAGTAGTTTGCAGCAAAGATCATCATATAATCCATCATTAATACATATATAGTAGATTGTAGCACAAACGGCGCTCACCTTTTGCATTCAATAAGCAAATAACTAATAGGTAATTAATAATCCATCATCGAATACATATATAGTAGTTTGTAGCAAAGATCATCATATAATATCACTAATACATCTCAAATAATAGCTCCTCTAGGTTCAGTGGGCCACGGTGTACACCCAAAGAGAAGGAACCATCACCGGATCATAGCTCCGGTGAGATCCCCAAATAATCTTCCAGGTATTCAAGAACTGGCCGTTCGCCAATGCAACCAAGTAGCGCTGGACGTGCGCGTTCTCCTCCGTGACACAGTGCTGTACCACCTGCGCGTGGGACTCAAGCCTCTCCACCGATGCAGGCCCACGTGACTGCCACCAAAGAAGCTCCGGGTCGACGACGGGCTGGGTCCTCACTAAGCTGCGATCACCACAAGGTAGCACAACCCAGTACCAGCCAGGCGGAGCCCAGTCCCAGACATGGCCCCTGGGCTCAACCAGGAGTCCTCCGCCGAGTCGACGACAAGGATGAGGGATAGGCATCGTCAACGTCGAGAACTAAATGCTTAATTATGAAAACAAAATTAATAAACACTTAGCAAAATTTGGCATGACCTCTGCTAAAAATAGGACATATCGAGTGCCTGAAATTAACAAAAACATAAATGAATCGACATTTCTGGCAAAACATAGGCCACTCGGAAAAATATGACATGTTCCAAATATGACATGTCCATTGCAAATTTGCATATAACAGGAAAAATTGCTTTAACTAAAAAAATAAAAACAATTGCTTTAACTAAAAAAATACCTACAATTCTGTTAACTACACCTAAAACAACTAAAACACCTAAAATTCTGTTAACTACACCTAAAACAACTAAAATACCTACATTCTATTAACTACACCTAATTAAAAACCTAGCTAAATTTCTGTCCTAACTATAAAACCTAGCTAAATTTAAAAACCTAGGGTTCATACAAATTAACTAGGGTTCATACCTAATTATTCTAATAACCTACATTTTTTCAACTACATAGGATTCAAAATAACTACTCTAATAACTATAACTAGCTAGGGGGTGGGAGGAGGAGGAAGGAGAGGGAGGAGTACCTCTCGGTACGGTGGAGGAGGACCGGCGCGGGAGGAGAGCCGGCGCGGGGATGGGGCGGCCGGCGGGGGAGGAGGCCGACACGGGGGAGGGCCGCCGGCGAGGAGGAGGGCCGGCGCGGGCGAGGGCGGCCGAAGCAACAGGGAGGAGGCCCGGCCCGGGGGACGGCAGCGTGCGGGTCGATGACGGCGCGCGGGGGATTGAGAGGGAGGAGTGTGGAGAGTGTGATTGAGCTTTAGTGAGAGATGAGGCAGGCCGGGCCGGGTGCGCGCAGGGGGAGAGGGAGTGGGCTTAACAACAGTGCGGGCAATGGGCTAGCGCTACTGCTAAGCCCACTAGCCGTAGCGCTGACGCAAAACACACGCTACAGCTAAGTGGCCTGCCATTTGGCCCCGGCAGCCCGCTAAATAGCAGTGCGGCCCGCACCAACCAGCGATGCTACAACTCACTAGCAATAGCGCCTGTTCTGGCCGCCGCTACTGTTAAATACCAGTAGAGTGTGTGCCCAAACAGGCGCTACTGCTAAAATTCTATGTATAAGCATTTTCCTAGTAGTGCTGGTTGAAAAATCACATGTGTGTCCTTGGGTGAATTTCTAGGTCCCATGGAAGAAATGGGAATGAAATTCAAACATCTGGGCGTCGTTGCTCAGCTAGAAAGATTGAGAAACTTGGTTTTTTAATTCCTGTAAATTCAAAACATGCCTGAAAATCATGAAACTTTGCATGGTGTCATGACATGGCACCAGCATGCTTTGGTAAAAAATTTGGCCGAATTGGGACATGCATCGGTACAAGCTTCTTGCAAACCGAAGCTTCTCTCAAGAAGGCTCGTGGTTCCGAGAGGGAACGTGTCACCTCCAAGTGTGAAATGACATAAACTGCCTTCTCCTACCTTACTTGTTTTTACACATGTAGATTAGACGAAATAGAAGTATCGTGCTAAATTTTGGAATTATTCCGGGTTCATTTGGCCTTTTTATACGAGTGAAGTCTATTTTAAACCTTAAAATCATAGAGCTCGTCGGAATCAAACCCTCACGAGTAAATCCCTGAAATCGGTACCCTAAACTCTCAGATCCCGGTCAATATCAACCCTACATCCACAATAGCCCCGTTTATGGCACTGAAAAAAGTTAATCCCGGCAGGGATTCTACATCCACCCGGTACATATTGTCGTGGCCTGCCGCACGACATAGTTGCGAAAGATGTGATTGCCGTGGGACTAGAGCACGAAGCCGAGCAGGCTGTGTAGCCATTATACGCACGCGCCGCGTCACACACCTCTAGACGGCCATCGCCATGACGAAGGTCGCCGGCCACCTCCACGCCATGCGCCATCGTGGGTCGTCACCTCGCGGCGACCCAACGGCTCGTGCTGCGCCACCGTCTCATATCCCCATTGTGTAGACGTTATTCCACAACATTGGTGTGCGCCGGCCACCTCCACGCCATGTGCGCCATCGCAGACCTTCACCTCGCAGCTTCAGTTCTTCCTCCCACGTCTCATCGCCAGCACTGGCGCCGGCCACATCGTCCTCTGTGTGGAGCAGACCAGCATGGATGCCCCCGTGCGGGCCATGCTGACCAAGAAAATGCCAGAACCGGGATCCCTCCATCCACACCTTCCGGCGGTACAGCTGCAAGTTCTGATGATTTCAGGAAAGACAGGGAAGAGGATTGGGATAGAAGATGGAAATGACATGTGGGGTAATTATGTCAGTTAGTGTAGGCTATGATCCCGGGCCGGATGAATCTTTTCCCCGTGCACCAAACAGGTCCAGGGTTGATATTGACCGGGATCATTGAGGTTAGGGTACCGATTTCAGGGATTTGGAGGTGGGGGTTCCATTCCGACGAGCTATATGAGTCTAAGGGCATTAATTGAATTTTTGGGCATTTAATGTGCATAATTCAAATTTGAACTACAAGCACATGCTCCAGTGCACAAAGTTGGTTGAAAAATCACATGTGTGTCCTTGGGTGAATTTCTAGGTCCCATGCAAGAAATGGGAATGAAATTCAAACATCTGGGTGTCGTGGCTCGGCTGGGAATATTGAGAAACTTGGTTCTTTAATTCCAATAAATCCAAAACACACTTGAAAATCATGAAACTTGGCATGGTTTCATGACATGGCACCATCATGCCGTGGTAATTTTTCTGTCCGATTTGCAAAGGCGCACAAATTAACAATCAACAAAGTCATTTTGGAACAAGTGCCGTAACGTTACAAATCGGAAACAAAAGTGTTATTGAAACCTTGGGCGTTCTACTTAGCAATTACGTGCCGCCATACGTCCCCTTTTTTTATTGGTTAGGAGGTGTCATGCAGGGTAGCTATTTGAGTACGGGAGGCATGCGATCAGACCCCTGTGCGTGCTCATTGGGAGGAGAGCCCTTTGACCTCTATCCGCCGCGCATCTCCCACCCAACGTCTTCATTAATGGCGCCCGAGCCACTGTTTCATGGCCAGGCTATGTCTCACTGGACTTAGATTTAAGAGAGAAAAAATAAAATCTAAAAAGAAAGTTTTGCACGGATCTTGATGTAAGATCCGACGGACATATATAGCATCGAATGCGACTTATAGCAAGATTGATGAATATAAGGACAATGACAATGCATAATAATTGTCTTACATAATTAGGAAGATAGTTAAAAAAGCCACATGCGGCTATGCCCGAAATACACAAGGGCAAAAGAAGAAGGAAAACACATACAATGATTTGGCTCGCTGATCTCTACTTTCTTGATGCGCTGCAGGTCGCGGAAACTAGTTCTCGCAACGAGCGGCGATGATCTCTTTTATCAGTTTCATGTCCTTAACACGCAGCTTGGCAACATCCACAGATTCCTTCACCAGCCTTTTGTGCTTGATGCGGAGCATGGCATTCTCGTCCATAAGTTTCTTGACGATGATGTCCGTCCTCTTCAACAAGGTAGCGGTTTCCTCTACCTGCTTCGCCCTTCTGGCCCAGAGCTTCGCATTGCCCTCCCGTAGTTGCCGGATGACACTGGTAGCCTATTCAAACGAGGCTTTCATGTTCTCCTGCACTCTCGTCCGACCGGAGATCTGATCCATCTGGCTATGGATGATCGCATGCGTGCGCATGTAAGAGTCATCGCCTGCCCGCGAGACATTTTCCCAGGCCACCGCAGTGCGGCGGCGGGACATCTCTACTGCATTCGTGGCGTGGCGGGACATATCTTCTGCTTCCGCGGCACAGCCGGACCAGTTTGCTGCATCGACTACGAGGCAGGACCTCCGTGCTTCTCCGGTGCCGCCGCGAGACCTCTGTGATGCTACGGCCGCGCGGCGGGACATGATGACTGCTTTCGGGGCGAGGCGGGACATATCTCGTGCTTCCTCTTCCATGCTCGCCTCTCGATGGTGGCAATATCTCGACCCATAACTCACGCTGGCCATGCCTGACGCAAGGGAACAATGATGAATGACTCGCTTGTTTTTGTGGATGAGGAGTTGAGGAGGAATGTGCAGTCATCTTGGAGTAGTAGTATTTGTAACTAAGTACTAATACACTCCTAAGTGGGAAACCATTCAGGTTTTGATCGGTGTGAACAGATTTGCAATTAAATATAGCATGGTAGTAATTTGGAATGTGACGGGACACAGGCTCAAAATTTATTGACGGTTCTAAGTGCGGCACTATTCACGGAAGGCGTAAAGTGGGCACACTTTCTCGGCCGCGTACGTGGCGGTTGCACCATAGGGTGCACCGCAATAGGCAATATCAGCACACGTCATGTTCCAACAACCGTGCGTGCTCGTTATTACCATCACGCACGCTTCTTTTAATTAGAATGTGTGCTCGTCTAGCGCACACACGTTGATATGTCTAACTGTTTCTGTTTGTTGTGGCTAATGGCAAATAGTTCATTCATGTGAAGTGTATGCCATCAATCGCAGACACATTGATCTAGCTGACTATTTTTGTTCTGTTGCCTAATCACAAATAGTTAATCCTTCTGAAGCGTATGCCCTCAATCACACACACCTTTATCTAGTTGCCCATTTCTGTTGTTCCTCCACATCATAAACAGTTCATCGAAGTGAACCATCTGCTGTATATCGCACACACCTTCATCTGGCTACCCGTTTCTTTTATTCCTCCTCATCGCAAACAGTTAACTGAACTAAACCGTATGCCCGGCATTGCACACGCAACAAAAATCCGAACCGTGTTTGATGCATCCGTCATCACAAATGTTTTGCACCTTTTTTGACGGTTTTTTACACCCCCCATCTGCGATTATTGCATCGCACACAGCTTCTTCGAAGGGTCTATGATCGTAGTGTCGCGTTAGCAGCATCCTGTGGTAGTGTTTGTGAAAGTCCTATTAAGCTTCTCTATCTATCCCTATAGATCTTGATGCCCAATATATAAGCAGCTTCACCGAGGTCTTTCATTGAAAAATTCTTATTCAAGTATCCTTTTGTGCTATCCAGAAATTCTATATCATTTCCAATCAACAATATGTCATTCACGTATAATAAGAGAAATGCTATAGAGCTCCCACTCACTTTCTTGTAAATACCTTGCTTCACCATAACAACTTTATTATTGCATCTAGGGCATATTTCCTTCAGGGCATGCATTCAAATTCTCGTACTCCTCACCGCGGTAGAGGATGTAGTCATTAGGGCATGCATGTGTCTTTTTGACCTGTAATTCTAGAGGGTAGACAGCCTTCTTTGCTTCATTTGTGTTGTCGGGCAATTCGTTATCCTTTGGATGCATCTTTTCTTATCATCTTTAGAACTTTTCAAATCCCTTGTCAGATATACCATTCTCCGTCTTCCATTGCAGCAATTCTAGTGTGGTACCCAACTTTTTCTTCTCATCTTCGCAATTTGGGTATAACAGTTTTTTGTGATCCTCTAACATGCGGTCCAACTTCAACCTTTCATTTTTCACTTTCGCAGTTTCTCTTTGCATCAGCAATGGCCCGACCAAGGTCATCAGCGCTCTCATTTGATGCCTTTTCTCCAGATTCCTCCATTGTAGTACCATCGTATTCAGGGAACCTAGTATAGTTGTCGTCATCCTCTTCTTCTTCATTGTCTTCCATTATAACACCTCTTTGACCGTGCTTGGTCCAACAGTTATAGCCGGACATGAAACCGGACTGAAGCAGGTGGTTGTGAAGGATTTTTGAGGTAGAGTAATCATTAGTATTCTTACAGACACCACATGGACAACACATAAAACCATGCCGCTTGTTTGTCTCAGCCACACACATAAAATTATGCACACCATTAATGAACTCGGGAGAGCGTCGATCATCGTACATCCATTGCTGGCTCATCTTCATTACACAACATCGAAGTGACCAAATTAATACAAGTTCATCACATTAAAACCAAAGTAGAGTAGTCACCAAATGTTATTACTATGAAAGTATATACATAAAGTTCATACATACTTCTAATAAAACAATATACAACTAGCTAAAGCATTTAAATGCAACAAAAATGCGATCAAAATCGCAACTAACGTAATAATTGATCCAACAACATACTGAAGCCAAGCCTCTTTATTAATGACATGTTTTCTAATCTTTCTAATCTTCAAGCGCATTGCATCCAGCTTGATCCACTGGTGCGCGTCGATCCTAAACAAATGGTTTTTAACCTCTTTCCGCGACGACATTTGGAACCGTCACCAAGTGAGTGTGGGCGATAGGGGGTTCCTTCCCACACGACCCAGAAACCATCGGGGATATGGAGCAGTGATCCAGAGGCCTTCCAAAATGTAATAGCACACACTAAATTCTTTCGCACATGCGGTATCGGTGATTAAGCGTTTCTAATGACGCAGTCAAACCATACGGTTTGTCGTAACAAACCGTTTGGGAAACAGTATGTAAGGCACACGGCCAATATATGAACTATGTGCGATTTGTGCCCCATCCCACACGAGTTTTCTACGTAACCCGTCTGCCATGCTAGACTCCATCGCACATGTTTTCTAATAATTACCGCCTGCGATAATGTTCTATCACAAACGGTTCAGGAGCCCCTTCGCACACATTCAAGTGCGACAGACCGTTTGTGATTTGTTAGGTATCACTGACGGTTGTTGCAAGAATGACGTGTGCTTTTCGTTTGGGATCCCACCGTTTACTGTAGAAATTACGACTGGGATTGTATTTTGCATTGGGCACGGTTTACTCCTAGTTCTCGTGTGCGATAACGCGATATCACAAACGGTTTCGGAGAACCTACGCACACGTAGTAGCGCTGCAAATCGTTTGCGATCTGCTGTGTATCACCGACGGTTCCGCTACGATTGACGTAAGCTTTCCGATGTGGATCACACACACTCATTTAGTTGAACCGTGTGCGGAGCAATTGCCAAGTTAAAACAAAAATATCCTATTTTGAATCAGCATGCAAAAAAGTAGATACGCCACAATATTCAATTGAACAAATAAACAAAAATATCCCATTTTGAATCGGCACACAAAAAGCAAATTCACCACAAGATTCAATTGAACAAATAGTGTCCACAGGAAGAACATTCATCATATTTCGCAACAATTGCAATTGAACATATGGTAGCTAAATTCTAATGATTTGTCCACACATATATGCATTACATAATTAATCATAGTGTGCGAAACACGAAGACCTCTTCAGATGGAAAACAATGGATCCATGTGTTATATGTTTAGCGGCTAACTCTTACTCAATGTTTCAGGAGAAGGCATGCTGAAATCTTCATTATCACCAGTGGGATTGACGTAGTGATCCAGGAAGAAGTCGCTGATAAATCTCCGAACCATCAGCAATTCACCAGCCGGGAGTGGTTCAGGGGTCCTCGGTTTTAAGATGAGCTGCAGTATTTTTAAGATCAGAATGTGCCATATGAGTGGAGTAGAAGATATTAATTAAGATAGACTTACTGGTACTAATTTGCGAGGATTGTCACAACTATCAGCAGATTTGCAGATGGAGATCATGTGTTTTCAAACATAGTATCCACAAAGGTTGGTCCCTGCTTCTTGTTGAGGACACTGAAATTTTTTATACAAAATTAGTCATGTATTTGTCCTATTAGGAACAACCTAACCCGTGTTAAATGTATTATTTTCTTTGGACAAAATAGAAAGAGGTTTATTTAGAAGCTTGAACATTTGACTAGCGTAAGGAAAGGTATTTGCACACTGTTGGATAAATTTTCCGAAAATAACGGATTTCGGTGTGTTACCGGAGAAACGATCTCGTGCTGCATGGGTCAGGTTAAGTCTTGAACAAGTTTCCTGGTTTAGTTTTCCACAATGCGAGCACACTGTAAATGATGATGAATTTTGACAACATCAATTATTGAACAAGATATTAATGCAATTTAATTTCAACATCATAGAATTCAATACCTCTCCAAAAATTACTGAACATGCGTCAGATCCTGAGCGTTTGTTGACTCTATAAGAAAAAATCGATGTAGTAAACGGTGTTCTTGTTTGAAACAATGAATACCAATATCCAATGATCTATTATATACATAATACAGAAGACAAATGAGCCACCATGTTCGTCCACACAGATTAAATTACCTCAACCGTTAATTTTAGATATAGACGGTTGAGATTTAAAAGATGTAACATTACATACAAATATATCACGTACAAACAATTTGGCACGTCACATAGAAATAGTCCAATACGTCTTTGGTCTACCTCATATGCCTTTCTAGAAAAAAAAGAATCGGACACAATCAGACACATAGGCTTACGTTGGTATCTATCTATTATATAATTAAGACAAGAGTAAAACAAGCTACCACAAGCATCCACACATATTTAATTTTCACAGCCGTTAATTCTTAGATATGAACTTTTGAGATTTAAAGATATAACATTACACACAAAAAAATTTGTAGGGATATATTTTGTTGCACATATGAATAATGTCACGTACAAGTACCTAAGTAAAAAAAAGGGGATGAGCCTCTTCAAGGAGCGATCCAGACTCACCCTCCACAAGAAAAGGAGTCCGGTTCCAAACATGTACCCCCTTTTTTTTTAGATTCTCACGTACATGTACCTACGTAAATAAAAGATACCTAAAAAGGAGATGAGCCTGTTCACGGAGCGATCCAGACTCACCCTCCACAAGAAAAAGAGTCCGGTTCCAAGATCCCCATTAACCCACACGTCGCAGAGATGCCCGGCCGACGGCTAGGATTCCCAATTTTTGGCGTTGCATACCCCGCAGTCCCGCATGTCGCACAGAAACCAAGCGGCTGGGGTTTTCAATTGGCTGCCGCTGTACAATCAGGAGGTGGCATACGCATGCAGTTGTCAACTACAAACACCAAGTACAACCAGCTGCGGTGCCCGCGAAGCAGATGAAGATCTCAAAGAAGAAGGACGAGGTTGTCGCCAAGGATCACTACATGGGCCTGTGCCTCCTCAAGATCTTACTCACCAACGACAACGCGGCTGGCGAGACTAGGCACATAATCTTCCGCACCGAAGGTCCACATCATGGCTGGTATGTTATATCATGGACTGAGCTGAATCTCAGTGACTGGATTCATGGAGATGGATCTGTTGGCAGGGGAGATGAAGTCGATCGGGTCGTGGATGGCTTGGAGAAGAATGGGAAGGCCGCACAAGCTGTGGCTCCACACCATCGCCAGCAGTATTTGGTGGACTTCATGGACAGCAAGGCCAGGCCAACAGCTCTAAATATACTATATGTGCGGCGTGCGCGCCTTGAGCCCTCCCCTCTGATAGTACCACTACCTCCGGAAGATGATGCATGCATGGAACAACTGTCCCAGCGGCAACAACGTCTAGATATAACATTGATAATTGCACAGCCGCCAACTGGCCCACCGTGACTCATCTTTGGCTCATCTATTCTCAGGTTTGTTCATCTTCTGCGTACCTCAATTTGGTGGTCTCTAGAATTAATGGATGCAGATTGTTGGATTCTCTATTGATTTGCATAGAGACTTAGATGTTCTGGGGCTTGCGCAAGAAGCAAAGTATGAACAAATGAAGAGACGAGCAGGATATACTTATGTGGCATAGAGCTTGAGTTTGCTGTTAGCAAGTTCAGTGTGTACTGCTCGATTCCAGGGAAGCAAATTTGATCACCAATCGAACATGTACGCGACAATCAATCGACTCTCAAAATAAGAAATATCAAGCATGTATGTTCTAAGGTTTGTTCATATTCTGCATACCTCAAATTTAGTGGCTGCTAGAATTAATGGGTGCAGATCGTTGGATTCTCGATCAATGTGCTTAAAGATTTGGACTAATGATGCGCCTATGTAAATAAAATTTAGAGTTGGACAGCACATGCATAACCCGAAACCTTTTGGGTCCTTGATTATTATAGTAATAGTTTTTTGTCATTTTATTTTGCAGCACGACATTGGCATAGCTACCTCTACTCCGACTGGATTTATATATCAAGAGTAATCTTATTTGCAGACCAATAAAAAGATTATTTTCCTATTCATGATAAAACAAACGAGACAGTGCGTACCAAAGAAAATATTTGGTGGAGTTGTACAATTAATTCCTGGTGTACCATGTATTGCAAATACAATTGATTCTGTTTCAAACAAGATGATGTTCATTTGAGCTACTAATACCTGAGCATTATAGCACATACAGGAGAAACTCGACAGGAAAAATTTGAACAAAAGGAGGAACTCCCCAATTATGAGCAAACTGTGCTAAGTTTATAATTCAATAACTTTTTGATTGACCAACTTATACGACATGTACTTCTTTTAAATAACTGTACCATTTCATTTTCTGAACAGTTGTACACACTTACATCTTCAGGTCAACCTTGAATCCGACTGAGCGTTGCACAATCAGTTAAAATAGTCCTGAGACCTGAGTATATCTAACAAAAATACTTATTACTGAAGGGTTTCCGCATGCCACGGGGCTGCACACTTGCGAGGCGGCGATGTTGCCACAAGCATGGCAGCCGGCAGCCCCGCTGCTCCACGACTTGGTAGTGCGTCCTTCACACTTGCAGGATCCATCATAGCATCTCGGACAGGTAAGACATTCAGTAGCAAGCACATCAGCCAAAGTGTGTGCAAACAAAGAGACGCAAAAGAAAGATTTCTCTGGCATAGGGCTTGAGATTGCTGCTAGCAAATTCAGTACTTCAGTGTATACTGTCGTTCTTCTCCCGGTTAGCAAGTTTGATTACCAATTTCACATGTACGTGACAATCAATACGTCTTTTCAAACAAGAATAATCATGCTAAGCTGGATGATTATAGCATGAAAATAATTTGAATTTAGCTACCGATAATATGACGGGTTGTTGTCCATTACACCATATATACTACACCGCGGCATTACACAAATAGATTGGATATATATCGATGAGAAGCAAGGAAAAAGTAACTGCTGGAGTGAAGAGATACATTCTGCAAACTTTACACTTATTTCTTATAGTGGAACTATGTCTCCAATATAGGTGATCAAACCAGCTAATACAAATTTGAGGAAAATAAAATAAACATAAAAGAGGATATATGCCAGGATAAAAATAGATAAAACAGGCCAAGATTTGTCAACTTTTCATCATTACGGCCTATCTGTATCGGATACATACATATGCCAAAATTTAGCAGGTGCACCCACACAATATCATGTTAGATATTACATTTTGTTGGTTTATTTTTCGTAAAATTGATTAAAGACAGACAACATTATATAGATTGGAATGACTTGAGCTTACTACAATGATGTGTTTCTCTTCTTGGATATGAAATCCATTGCTAACAACTCATCACACAGGATGAAACAAATTTAAACGAGATGACTAATATCGCCTCATGATATAAATATTGGCTACAATTGTTTTTGACCAATGAGTTTTTGTGTATACTGTGCATTCTCAACACATTTATATAATTTTGCAAGTCTACATAACATCCTATAGCAACATCTCAATGCTAATTTAGATTTAAAACACAAAGGAAATCTAGCCGCGCAAATGCGCGGGAAGGAATAGTTTGACCACGCAGAGATGGAAAGAGATACATATGTATACGTTTTGTTACAGCACGGCGGTAGCTGGTCATGTCACGTGGTCAGCTAGGGTCCCTATTTACATAAAAATCGGAGGACCATAAGACGTTCTTTTTGCATCTGACCTGCACAAAAATTGCAAGCTGTGGCATAATGGATGATGTCATAGCCAATACGTTTAATAAATCCAGTGAGCCAATGTGCTACTTTTCTTTTTCATATGTTTCACTTAATATAGCAAGTGTTCTAAAAGTTTAATTTTGCAAGCTATCGATCACTAAAAATACTTGAGAAAATCATCCTTCCTTTTTTTTACCGGAATCCACCGGGTTCTTTGACACTAGAAATAGAAAATAAATTAAAATAAGAAAGTATCCCGTTTTAACCGAAGCCTCTTTTGGATTGCATGTAATTCCATTTTCTCTGTCTTTGTTGTAGCCCATTAATATATCCCACTCTCTTAATAACGCCCAGAAATTAAAACAAAAAATTGTTAGACGAAAACTATCAATGTCACGCTAGATCTTAACCCCCAAAAGGGTAATATTACACTATTAATAGGTGCTGATACATACTAAAAAACCCAGAGGATAAATACACACGTGCAACGAAAAAATCTTACAATATGCTACAAAATATATGCATGTAATCTTAACTCTTCTTTGTGGGCCTTCAAAAAAAATTAAACACTCACTTTGGCTTACTTATGCAGATAGACTGAATAATCTCATCCATCGGTTATATCATGGACCCTAATTATAATAATGCTGATTTAAAGAGAACCTGGCTGAACATTTTCGTGTCAAAAACTACGATTCTGGAAAAAATAGAAGACACTGATGACATCATGGGTAGCTTCAGCAAAAGAAAAATATTTTACGCTTTTTCTTCCATGGTGTACTTATATATACATATATCAAAGATATGTGTGTTCATCTAAAAAGTAAATAGGGATCGAGTGTGTTTGTTCGTTCGACCGGCTCCATAAGTTGCAGCTGACGACAAACTTAAACATTTTATAAGATTTGCACAATAAATCCATTGGCCGCAAGGCCATGTCATAGTTGGCACACATATTCCATGCATGCAATGACATCTCACTTAATATACATTTGGAAAAACAAATCCTAATATATCCCCATATACAATTGTTAATTTATGGATCAATTAAGTGGTTGAGAGTAAAAAAAAGTATTGTAATAAGTCACTATACACCCCTTGGATATATCGACATGGATACACAAGCTACGATGATCAGGCTAAGAGAGGATGTTTGCGAGTCTTAACCGGCTCAATCCCTTTTTCATCCACTTCTCGCTATTTGGAATTCTACTTGAATTAGTTCTTCCTATGTTTAGTGTGGTGAGTATTGCACCCATAACTAGAGGACATGCTTTTCTGCTTGGCTCCCAGGGGGAAGTTGGATTGGATAAGACATATTTGATGATTTTTTATTACCATTAACTTTATAGTGATGATCATGGTGACTCAGAAAATTCTTATTAGTTGGAAATTTTCTTTAGATATATAGTCTAATGACATGCAAGTTTCATATCATATGGATAAAAATAAGAAAAATGGGTAGCAATTTTCCTTATTTAGACACTACGTACACAAAGTATAAGAAATAGCTAGAGATTATATATGCAATTCAACCTACAAACTACACATGGAATTAAAAAATAGCAATTGCGTCCAGTCGACATCATATAATATGTAGTAATGGAAGAAATGTTATTCAATGTAACATGCCAAAGTTGATTGGGCAAGTATGTGTTACTTCGGCAAACAGAAAAATATGAGAAGTGTATGAAATGTATCAACATGAATGGTTTTGGTAGTATATAAAAGTAGTTCAACGCGAATACTAGAGATGCACGGAAGCATATATAAATTGATCATCATTGGTAGATTGAATTCATGGTGACGTGAAGCAAGTGAGATTTGGTAGATTGGTAAGGATTAACATATACTAATATGGAGGACAAATATAGCATTAGGAAAGAAGAATCGACTGGCCATTGTTATGCCATCTCTACGAGGTAGAGTATCATGAAAAGAATGTAACATTGTGTCATGCCAAATAGTTGGATGCAGATATTATGTCAACTATGTGATAATATTCTTAGTGTGACAAGTAATACAACTTGGTGCAAACACCATGTATCGAGACCATAAGGTATACACATTGTGTTGAGAGTTATGGAGCTGGAATGATTTAGAAAATTTGGATGAGTGGGCCCTCATAAAAACATTGTTAGATATGCGGGCCATAACACATATTTCAGATGTACAATGCACTGAACGAATATTTTAAATGAAATGTCGCACTGCTGATGAGGTGGGTGAGGAAGGACATGAATGTTTAGATCACGTTCTTTGTTCCAAATTATCTAGAAGATATTGAATAAAATTAGATATATCTATGTTAAATCGTAAAGGTATAGATTGAGGAGAATGTGTTATTTAGATTAGTCAAATAAAATTATTATAATATTATTTTCATTTTATGTAATCTTATCGTCATATCGCTTTTGTACATTCATATATAAAATAATGGTCAGAGTTATGTACCATAAATTCTCAAAATCTAATACGACGTTAACAAGATGTAAGGTGAGCAAACACACATGTCACTAACAGAAAAAAAAGCCTGGAACTATCTCCAAACATAGATAGATGACTTTATCCTGTAATACATCCAACCAAAGTGCTGACATTTTATGTATCTATATGTAAATAATAATAATAGTAATAACAATAATTCATCACCAACCTCTTATTAATAAATCATTAGTTGATCTGCATAAGTGCGAGTCTATACAATAGTAATAACCAAAGATATGCATTATATACCGTATAGAAATCCGAAACGACAACTATGACAATACTGAATAAATCTAGCCGCGCAAATGCGCGGGTCACCCTGCTAGTTGCTACATATTAAGAAAGCCATGAACTTACGAATGATGTCGAAATCGGAAAGAAAATCACTGTATGCGTGGTTGTTTACTTGACTTACCGTTCATGATATGGCCAGAGAAATGATTCTGCATGGGACGTGTTTTCAAAGATACGGAGGACCTGTTAACGGCCCAGTCCCATCGGTCCTTACCATCTAATGCTGTGCCATTTGCTAATGCAGGATCTATGAAATACACACTCTCCCTTATTCTTCTCTGCGTGTTTAATCCCCTAAGAAGAATAAAATGCAGTTAGTTGTTTATCACTTACATCTTTGTATGGAGAAGTTAGTCAGAGTTTCTTAAGTACTTACAAAATCAGGCATCTAACAAGAGTGGCATCGAGCACGTCGAAGTTGAAGAAGTAATGTAAGTCCTCAAAACTCACATTGATTGAACCAGCATCGTGTCGGAAATGATCTCTATTGTAGTGGACTAGCAAAGCATGATAACCTGCTGACATTTGATCCATGCAATATTCATGTAACTCGCTGCAACTGGAGTTGCACTCATCAAAGTATTCACCAACAAGAAATGGCTGACCATGGACATAATTGTGTGCTGCAAGTACGTCTGCTTTACTTTTAGCAAGCAACAATTCTACTTCTTCATCATCCATGGCGTCAGAAATAATATTACTCCCCGATTAGAACAAGTTGCTGGTAATTTGGTTCTGGGCGATGAGTGCATTAAGTAAGATGCAATCGTTCTATTTCCTCTTCACTCTCCTGCTGCCCTTCCTCGTGGTCGTGGTTGTAGCCTTTTTGGCCACTTCCTTCTTGGTACTTGAAGCATTTCTGTCAAAACGTCTGGTTGTCTGCAAGGTAGATTGCCGAGCAGACGGTGAAGCTTGGACGAACTTCTTAGAAGATGGTTTATCTATGCCAGACCATTGAGCTGGCGATGCTGCTGTGATGTATTGCTGGGCTGTAGGTGCAGAGACATCGGACTGCTGACCATGCGTTGAAGCTATGTCGGGTTTCTGCGCAGGTCGTGCCAACTTGTCGGTGTGCTAAGGAGGCCGTGCCAACGCGTTGGTTTGCTGAGCAGGAAGTGCTGACGCATTGGTATGCTGATCACGCGCCTGCGGACCGAAGGATTGATGAGAAGTCGGTTGTGGACCTATAGACTTCTTAGCAGGCGGTTCCGAAGCATCAGACTGCTTAGCAGTCTGTTCCACCAGGTTGGTCTGCTGAGCATGTGTTGCAGCTGGGTCTCCCCCCACTGCTTCAGCGGCCAGCATCTGAACCGGTGGTGCGTCATCAGTAGTTGTAGGCCTTGCCACTAGCTACTTTGGGGTGGAGGATGACATGGCCTGTACGCCACAAAGTTGGGCCGGCTGATCACAGGTTGATGCATCAACCCGTGAGAGCTGCTGTGGTAAGGAGAGCGTCACGGGTTGAGGGGCGACAGTGGTTGCTCTTGGCGGGGCTTCAGGAATCTCATCGATGAACTCTATTTCCTTTCGTGGCCACTGGATGTGATGTAACAATGTTTCTCCCAAGGTCCTTTGCTCATTGAAGTCTCCTTGGACATTCTTCAGGGCCAATTCATTGAATCCAGGCTTTACTTCAGTCACGTATTACTTCACACAGCCCCGCTTCAATGGCACATTGTCCAAGAAGAGGCCATCTTCCAGGAAGGGTGGGAAAACCTAGGCTGTTGCACATTTTTACCTTCATAATGTGTAAGCATGTCCTTCAATCTGTCTTTCATTCCAGATAGATCAGATATAGCATCATCACGAGCAGTTGTAGTCTCAGTGTCGCTGGGTTCAGCTGATGCACAACTACTTGTGGCACCCTGATCCGCATGGAGCAGGGGGCCTTCACACGTCAGCCCAGGATAACACCTGACGCACGACAGGTCCATAATACAGCACTCCAGGTAAAAGAATATTCATCAAATACATGTATAGAAGAGTACATCATTGATGAATACAAATATCCGGCATAGCCCTAAGTCTATATAAATGGCAGCGGAAACTTATTTAAATGGCGGCAGAAGTCTTGGTTTGGCAGCACAACAACTCTAGCTGGGCTCCACAGCTCACAGTACTGGCAAGGTTACGGCCTAGTACGACGGGTCAAGCAAACAGTCCGGGTATGACCTACAAAACTGGCATGACACACCAGGTCAGTACATTGAATGCACTTGCAAGACAACCAAATATATAGCATCCAAACAAGCAGAAGACAAAGCGAGAACCGAGCACATGCAACAGCCTATCTCATATCAATTACTAAACCTGGCATGATAAGGATCAACTAAGCACGAACAAAATCATAGCATCTACTAACATGGCAATAACATGGCCTATCAAAACATGCTTCTAACATGGCAAAAACATAACATATCATCTAATGGCATAATCAATCCAAACATGGCATGGCATCATGAAACTATGCTGAAAATAAACTACCAATCATATTCAATGCAGACATAACATGTTAACTTTATACAACCATCTTATGTTTTGTCATAGTTCTTTAAATTCAAATAGCAACAAATTACACATGCAATGCAATCAAACTTGTGCACTGAGTCCCTCGGACTCTCTTACCAACGGGTTGCCTTGCAACCAAACGGTGATCTTTCCGGTGATCACAACCACGACCAACACTTGGTCTTCAACACTCACCGAGACCTCGTCTCGTGATCATATCAAAACATCGTCGTGACTTCTCACAACTCTCTCATAGTCCAAGTCACCATATTCTCGTTATCACATTAATTTACTTAATTCTTTCAGGTTTATCCTCCATTTCGACCAAGACCTGATAGCGTGACCTACTACAAACTGTGTAGCTATTGATAGACTTTATATACACTCGATAGACGTAGCACACTGTACCCACACCACGGAAACCATGGCCTCGTCATCCCATTCGGGTGGACCAACGGCATTCCGACGAAACCGACCTACTGCCATGACACTCTCCCGGCCACTCCGACCCACTCCCAACTGAGCTAGTCCTGGGTGGCCCCGTGTCTACCAAAGACATAACAACCACCGTCGTGGCCAAAACGTCCCTCACGGGGACCGGTAACAAATTTTTTAACAATGGGCACACAAGGTTATGTCCGCCTACCTGATCAGGGTAAGCATGCCCATAAGCTTCCCTAGTTGGAGGCACCGGCGAGAGGCACGACAATAGATCGCATTAAGGCCTTCCCATAAAGGCAAATGTGGTTGCACTTAAAAAGTTCAATTTGGTGGCACTATGACTCGAACCCATCGATGACGGAGGAGGTTTGTTATTATTAAGTCATTTTAATTCCTTCTCCATCATCATGAACATGAATGCAACAATGAGCATGCAGCATACAAACGCATGAACAAAATATTGAACTTCTCAAGTGCACAACTATAGCATAAAGAACGTGGAAATACCACGTAATAGCATATCAATGGTGCATTACAATCCTCATAACATTTTATAATGATGACATGCAAATAAAGTAGAGTAGTGACATGGCATTTTCAATAACAACATTCTAAGTAGCATGTCAAATGATATCGTGAAAACACAAGCATGCATGACAGGCATAATGGAATAAGTGTAGACGAAAACGATATGAAACAACTGCAACTACACACACACGGTGCAAGCAAAAGTCAACATGCAAGTTCGGGGCTCATGATAAGAGGTTGGCTTGCCTGGGGGTCGACAAATACTCCGGGAAAAATTGCAGAACGATCGCGGAAAGGTTTGCTGGAAATAGTTCATTTTCACTGTGTGAAAACATTATGAAACTGATACCAACGGAACGGGCTCGACGAAACAAAGACGTGGGCTTTGGAATCACCTGATTTGGAGCTACGGGTAAAAAGATATGATTGTTTAACTACCAGGGACCTATTTGTAAGGAAAATCATTACAAACTGGCCCTTGACAGAAAAACAAGTCACGCCTTTCTCAGAAATACGTTTTCCAGAGAGGAAAGCACATTCTGGCCCGAAGAAGAGGAGGAATACACTTTCGGCTTAGGGAAAGCGCACTTTCGAGAATACGCATTCGGGGTTCCAAAAACGGAAAATGGCCCGAGGCGCCGCCACTTAACTGATGTGGTGAAGCGGGGTCAACGCGGGGTCATTGACGAGGGGGACCCGCGAGGGGTGGGGCCCGCCTGGCTGGCTTCTTCTTCCTCCCGCTCGACGCGTGCCTGGCCGAGGGGAGACGCCCACCTCGAGATTCCTAGGGTTACAACACAAATGAAAGAATAACCACTCCGGGGGAAAACCTCGGGGTTAATTTTAACCCTTTGGTCGAATTCAAACGAGATAGGGGCACCGATAATAGGTACACCCAGGAATGGATATGGCAAACCTGGATATACCCAACGCTAGGGCACTCAAGATCAGACTCCCGAAAAATACTGAATGCACCCAATGAACAGTGGTTTCACTTGCTGACACGTGTGTCCAAGGCCCACTGGCTGCCTCCTTCTTCTACCTCCAGCTTGCTGATTCTTCTTCTTCGTCGCTGCTCTGCGTGCGGCTTGGCGCAGCGCGCATCTATCTCCTAGGGCGATGAGGACCCTAGTGCCGTAGTGCGCGGCATGCACGGCGCCGGTGCACCGAGCACTCACGTCGCGGGCCAGCACCTTGTCGGCACTGCTCGCGGATTCGCCTCCTGGACGCCGGTGATCGAGCGACGAGAGGTTCTCCTGGATCTCGCTCACCATACACCGGGGTTGGGCTATAAAAGACGGCAACGCGGCTCTCCTCCATCACCAACACAATGCCGCTCTACTACCTCTTTGGTTTTGACGAGATCGTGCGGAGCTCCTTCGGCGAAGAAATGTTCTTGGCGGCGTTGCGGTTATTCCTCGCGGCGCTGCTGGGAACGCTTATCGGCTCGTCGATCCTCCTGCAGATACTCATCAGGAATGATTAGGCTCGGGAGAACGCACGGCTAGGTACGGGTGCTCAAGATGCGGGACAAGATGGTGCACTGCGTGGTCCTCCGCCACGCTTGATCCTCCGTGGCTTTGCGCCATCGGAGTAATCGCGTGTGGCGGTGGAGCGGGGTGGCGACTCACTTGCACCTCGCAAGGCACATAAGATGGTGGGGGTAGGGTCCATGTGCAGGAGAGGTGGCTGCGCCAGCTCCGGAAGCACACTGGGGGTACGGGAAAATTTCACGGATTGCTCCATGAACAGTAGGTGTCGAGGTAGAATCGGAGTTGAAATCTGTATCAGGGTAGTTGTACTAGATCGAATGAAATAAAGTGGGTAGTGTTTCCCCCAGAAATGGAATCGGGAAACAGAATTAGAGACGAGGAATTTCCAGGCGGAAATGCCTCTGCGAGGTTCTGGATTTGAAAATCCGTCATACTGGGTATGCCTAGATAGATAGGGATAGGTGACTTTTTATTCCCCCGAGTACTGCCAGAAGGTTGTCGTGGGTGAACCGGGTATACGTGTAGTATACAGAATAATCTAAACTAGCAAACAGACAGAGGCAATAAACATGCAATGAAAAACATAGCAGGTAAATCATTCTAAGGTGTTTTAATGCTAGTTGGTATATATAATCCTGGCATATATATACCTACACCATCGCGCATTTTATTAGAGACTGGGGATGAGCCAAGGTTGTTTTTAGTGTATGTGCTCTACTGATTAAAATTTTGTTAACACACATTGCCAACCCTGTCAAACAACTCTTTTTGACAAACACAACAATCAAAAGCAATAAAGCATGCATAAACACATCATGATTTACCAACGGTGCAAGCATACAACAAAGCACGAGCTCTCTACGCGCTAAAAGAAACTACTCACTTTGGGATACATGGTTCTATCCTCATATCGGGAAGGAACTGACAGACTGACCTACTTGCAGAAACAACTGGTTGCGCGACTGAGATCAAGCTTAGGGCTAGCTTTGCTGGGGTTCTCTGGAGGACGAAGACTAAGCCAATCCCTTTCTTCATCGTCCGAGATCACTATGGGTGGGGGTTCGGCCACTATGGGTGTGGCTGAAATTGATCCAAGCATATGCTGCTGGTGGATCCAGAAAAGAGTCTTGTCGAGGGTGATGATGTTTGGCCGAGGCCATAACACCGGCTGAGAGGGTAGCACTGGTTCGGAGAGCGTTGGGTGAACTGCTTGAGATACGAACTTACGAGCCTCACGATAAGCTTCCTTGACAACTCGCACCGCATCGTTGTCCAAGGTTCTGAATTCGGCAAGCATCCTTGAAAACATCATTCCCTGGGCAGTGATATACTGCACCAGGCGAGCGGTTGCGGGGTCATTCCCTTGGATAGAGGGGTGTCGGTGTGAAAACCAGCGGATCTCGGGTAGGGGGTCCCGAACTGTGCGTCAAGGCCGGATGGTAACAGGAGACAAAGGACAAGATGTTTTTTACCCAGGTTCGGGCCCTCTCGATGGAGGTAATACCCTACTCCTGCTTGATTAATATTGATGATATGGGTAGTACAAGAGTAGATCTACCATGAGATCAAGGAGGCTAAACCCTAGAAGCTAGCCTATGGTATGATTGTTGTATATATTGTATATCTATCGACTAGCCTGGCCTCGGTTTATATAATGCACCGGAGGCCTAGGATAAAAAGATTCCTAGCCGAATATGCCGGTGGGGAGAAGTCCTTGTCTTGATCGCCAAATCTTGTGGAATCTTCCTTGTATGCGGTAGCCGTCCGAACTGGCCCATGAGTATACGGCCACGGGGGTCCTCGGCCCAATCTAATAGATCGGGAGACGACGTGGTGAGTACCCCCTAGTCCAGGACACCTTTAGTAGCCCCCTGAACCGGTCTTCAAGTTAGGGACGCTCCTCGATTCTTCCGAACTGTTCTTCATCTTCGGTTGCCGGTCTTGAAAACTGGTTCAACAAATCTACTTTATCTTCGATCTTGAGAATCGCTGAAATGCATTCGACGAGTTTACACATCGGGTATCCGAGGAGCCCCTTTTAAGTTTCCGGCCTTTATCAATGCCTTGTTTATTTTTATGCCACACCTCGGGTTTGAAGTTGTTCCCGGGAGGCAGGGTCCTCTTGCGTCTGAGCTCCAACGCCGGACTGCACTCGAGGTGTCTTTTGCAGCCGAGCACCAACGCTGGACCGCTTCCCAGCTCTAGCGCCGGAATGTATCCGAGCTCCAACGCCGGACTATGTATCCGAGCTCCAATGCCGAAATATATCCGAGCTCCAACGCCGGACTGTGTCCAGGCTCCAATGCCGGGCTATATCCGAGGTGTCATATCACCTTGGTTCAAAAAAGTTGAAGGAGCTTAGCCGAGCTTAATGTCAGAAATGCCCTCTATGGAGCCAGCCACTAGCGCCCGAGCTTTATGCCGGACTGCTTCCGAGGTGGTGCACCACCCCGACTATGGGCCGATTTTTTGTCAATATATTTTTTATAGGTGCAATTTATTCTCTGCCGAGATATATAGCCAGTAGCCCTCAAGGTGTGTATCGGTCTAAAACCCGAGATGCACATGAAGGATGACATAAGACTGCTGATCCCAGTAGCCGCTGAGACTCAGGTTGATTTGCAAAATCGGCCTGAGGATCAAGTCCTAGCTCGGCAGAATACTTCGGGACACAAAAGCGGCATGCTCAGTCCTCAAGACTCAGGTTGGGTGCGGCCGACCAACCTGAGGATCAAAATCTCCTCGGAAACTATATTGCACATAAAATTTTCTGCATTGGACAAGCAATGCAGTAGCCCCCGAGACACTGGTCGGGTGGAAACACCAGATCAGGGGATCGATGTGCCCCTTTAATTTTGGTAAATAATAAGCCCGAAGCCTAGTAGCCCCCGAGCCTTAATGCGGGCACGGGTGGCCGAATTAAGGATCAATATCCATAGTAAAATCACAAATTATGTGTAATGAATCTATGTATCCAAGTACTTTACGTCATTAATGCTCGGATCCGCATTGTACAAAACTTTTTTGACCGACCATCGGCTTCCACCTCCTTGGCCAGTAGCCGAGGAGTGTTTGTCCTACTTTATAAAGCCTTTATGAGGGCAAAGATTTACGACAAACAAGGCAATCTGGCCACACGGTTTTATAAACGAAGGTACGTAGAGAGATATGTTATATTATTGTTTAACAGAAGAAATGTATTCCAAAGAAAATAGTCCCGCTATCGGTTCCTTTCTTTGGGTTGTCATGCTAAGCATGATCATGAAACCTCAACTCGAATGTAAGAGCAAAATATCAAGGATTTAGTTTGGGAGGCCAGTTAATAGCCCCCGGTAGTGTTCGGCGACAGTCGAGGTCAAGCCGTAAACACTTCGGCCAATGTTATGAATGGCCCGTCATAGTCATCGGATCGCTGACCAGTTTACGGTTATTGTGACAGTCAGTTTTTGGCTTTCTCCACTAAGGTGCTTAACCATGTGAGCTGGAAGCACAATCGCAATGGTTCTCCCTTTGCACGCCTAGCCGAACAAAACAGAACATAGGAAGCAAGTGCAGGAGCCGGGCAACCCAACTATTGACCGAAGACACAATTTGAAACCGATGCATATATAGCAATATCTGAGAATGTTTTTGCTGAATCCCTAAAGGTGTCCGGCGTTGCACTGTGAGACTAATGCTGGAAAAGCACAAATAGTTTAAAAGTGCCAAAAAGCTTGGAAAACCAAGAAACGTCAATAAAAACATGACGTCCGAACAAGATCAAGTGTTCGGTGCCAATCCGAAAATTGGTCTTAGAAAAAAGAAGTGCTTGTGTCGTCCTTTAACATGACACATCTTATCTCAAGACTTCGAGCGGGTCAGCCTACGGCTTCAACCTCCTATCCCGAGGGCGGAGTACTTCTCATTAAGCCAGTTTAGCAAACTAAACTCTAGCGGCTTTGAGAGAGAAATTAGGCTCCCCGGCTAGTGACCGCACACTCGTGTCGAAAAAAGGAGTGATAAATAATAATAATAGAACTTTGCAACGACTGAGAAGAAGAACACTTATTATAAAACGGCTCAAATAAACTTAAGAGCCCCCAAGTGACTTGGGTAGAAGAATGATTGCATGTACCGAAGTACTTATATCATATCTATGTTCAACCGAACTTTAAACGCATCTTAACCGACAGTCGGCTTCTCCCTCTTCGGTTAAGGACCGAAAAGTGTTATGTACTCCATCGGTCGAGAATATCTACGGTGTTTCCAATAACCAGGCAATCAGGCCGTAAGGCTGTAACAGACAAAGCACGCTCAGGGAACTTATGCTATATTATTGCGAAGAGTAAGAAGCATCTTCGAAGAAAACAGTACCCCCACCAATACCTTTCTTCGGTGCTCATTGTTATTATGAAACTTGTGCAATAGATTTTTTGTACTCATGAGTTCCGTTGTGGGCCGACCATCATTGAATAACTATAAGAGCGCTAGCTTTCGGCTTCACCCAGTCTGAGGTCCGGCTCGGGTGACCCGATCGTGACAATCGCAGAGGTGCTCCCTTTACTCCCTAGCCGAAAAATCGGGAACGTAGGGGTAAACACAGGAGCGAGGCAACCCAGCTTGCAAATCGCTTAAGTCAATGTGGTACATATTGTGGCGTAATACACGAACAAGGAACGAAGCCATACAAGTATAATCATATGCAACAGGAAAAACTTCATAAAGGAAGCCCCCAAGTAAATGGGGTATTTGAATTTATGCGTCACAAACAAAGTTTGGACAAGGAAATTTTTTAGAAGCAACTTTTTTCCAAAAAAGTATAATGCTTGGTCGAACCGAACACAAGTTAGAAATTAAAGCTTTGAGCATGGAAGCGACTTAGCTGGTTAATGTGTTCGGTATTGATGACGCGGTCCGAGCTTGATGCGGGGCAAGGTTCCATCTGTCAAGCCGGTCCCGAGGTGGCGGAGCGGAGAGCTTGACATGCCGAAGTGGTGACATAGCACGATCAATGCAGACCGGCAGAGTGATGCCGAAGTCCCGGGATCATTTTCCTGTGCACAAAAAATAGTGCAAACCGGAGATAATAGTAATAATGATAATTAAAAAAAATCGTTGCATAATAAATAATTTATGCGAAGTGAGTAATAAAAGAAATATGGCCTGGCGCCGAAGTCAAGTCGATGCAGGGCGTCGGCGTGATGCGGTAAAGGCGTGGCAAAGCTTGAATTCGCAGGTCGGTCCGAGCTCCGAGTGCGGCGTTCGCCGGACTATGTACGGAAACTGACCGAACCACCATGCGACTGTCGTTAATGCAACCACCATTTGATAGACCTGTGTACATATGACGGACAAACCAGAGTAATAATTCCTTAGGAAAAATGAACCCAAACAAGCAAAAAATACTGGGATTAATAGCACCTGGTTTATTTGTTGTAGCAATCCGAAGGAAGGTGATTCCTAAAATTGGGACGCGCTCCGCACACCCATTGCCTGATGGGCGATAAAACGACGGCATGGCAATGCTGGTAAAGGTTGACTCGCCGAGGCAAAGCCCTCGGCCCAGCTAACGTGACGGAGCTGGTCGGCTAGTGACGCCGAAGTGTCCGGAGTAGGTTGATGAAGAGATGGCGAAGCCCCCGGTCCAGCCGAGATGTCGAAGCCTCAATGTCAGCCGATGAGTCGAAGTAGGTCGGCGTGATGGACACCAGCTTGAAGAAGCAATAGTGTGGCCCTGTCGATGCAGGTCGTGACGTGGTCGATGCCGACTTGATGAAGCGACCGTGCGGCGATGCCGGTATGCCCGCTCCGTGTAATCCGTGGGGCGGCGATGTTGGTGATGATTTATCCTTCGCGATGCAGGGCTCTTGTTCGGCTTGCCGAGATGATGATCCGAAGAAGTTGAGCTCGGCTCAACAAAGTGACGCTGTGTCTAGCGCAGGTCGGCAGCCGTGGAGTAATATTGCCGGACTGCTTTGACACCAGCATGATGTTGAAGATCATGTTCAAAAGATCTTACAGTTAGTGGGATGTGTTCGGGAACAAAACACAATACCCCATACAAAACTTCCTTCAAAAGGGATGTCCGAAATCCTGTTCATAAAAAAGATGAACTCGGGTCGGATTCGTTTTCGCGCAGAAAACAGATCCGAAAAGTGATGCACTAATCGGAAGGTTCCCGGAGTTTGGACGGTCGGATCGAGCCGAAATTTTGAGAGGTGGTAGATATAGGAATTCCGCAGCCGATCAACGGTTGGATCTTCCAAAGGACGTCCGAGCTAGAAGCTGGACACCACGCCCTAAACTCATCCAAATTCCTGTCCAGATTTGACAGGGCTTCGGTATATCGTGCATTGCCAGAGATTCCTCCATCGGAACTCGACGAAAATTTCCAGGGTTGTTGTAGACTCAATTCCGCACAATTCCACCAAAGTGATCATCAAAGTGATATTCGAGGAGGTGGTGGTGGCAGATACGAGTTCGCTGTCCAGAAAAACAGCACCGTCGCTTGAGGGCAATGTTGACGTTGAGCCCCCACTAGTAGAAAACAGGGATTTGGTCCAGGCCGGGTCAGCCCATTAGTCCCGGTTCAGTCCAGAACTGGGACCAATGGGGGCATTGGTCCCGGTTCGTGAGACAGGGGGCCGGCCGGGCCACGTGGGCCATTGGTCCCGGTTCATCTGGACCTTTTGGTCCCGGTTGGTGGAATGAACCGGGACTAATGGGCCTCGCTCCTGGCCCACAACCATTGGTCCCGGTTCGTGCCTCAAACCGGGACTAAAGATTAGACCTTTAGTCCCGGTTTGAGGCACGAACCGGGACTAATGAAAATGGGACCTTTAGTCTTGGTTCGTGCCACGAACCGGTACTAAAGGTCTCATTTTCAAACTCTACCCCCCCCCCTCGTGGATCGCCTTTTCAGTTTAAAAAAAATAAAAGAAAATGATGTAAATGTCAAAAAAATAAAAGAAAATAAGTTTCCCATGTGATATGTGATATGTGGGGTACCCCGTTAAACATTTTCAAAATCCTCAGAAACCTAATAGAAAAAAAGTTACGGGGCTTTTAAGATCTAGAGTGAAATAAAATCGAAAAAAATTCAAACAGTGGGCAAACAGTGGTCAAAAAGTGGTCAAACTAATTATTCGAGAATATTAGTGTTACTAAATAATTATTTCTGTTATTTCAATTCTGGTCAAATCTGGTAAAACTGTGGTCAAACTGTGGTCAAACAATGGACAAACTAATTATTCAAGAAATATTAGTGTTACTAAATAATTATAGTTTTTTAATAAAACTATGAAATGTGTCACTTCATGCTCAAGCAAAATTCCTGAAATGTGTCAGGAAAACAACAAGTGCAGACTTGGAGCGAGGGAGAATAGAACCCGGAAGTTAAGCGTGCTCAGGCTGGGGGAGTGGGAGGATGGGTGACCGTTTGGGAAGTTAGATGATTTGGAATGATGAGGGTGATTAGAGGATAAATTGAGAAGTGATGAGGGGTGGTGATTACAGACTAGAGGTTAAAATAATTCACAAATTTGAAAACCAAAAAAAAATTCAAATTTTTTTTTCAAAAAAAAATCATAAAATTTCCTTTAGTCCCGGTTGGTGTTACCAACCGGGACTAAAGGTGGAGCTCCACGTGGCCGCGCCCTTTAGTCCCAGTTCTGGATTGAACCGGGACTAAAGGGATAGGCATTAGTACCGACCCTTTAGTCCCGGTTCCAGAACCGGGACTAAAGGCCCTTATGAACCGGGACTGAAGGCCCTTTTTCTACTAGTGCCCCGAGCTCCATAGATGATTCCTCCGTGATCTTGATAGAGATCGGAGTTGATGTTTGATGAAGGCCCTCGTCCGGACATGGTGATCCGAACACGGGGCGCAATTCTTGGTCGAACCAAGGTGACCAGTCGAGCTGGTGACCAAGATGCCGAAGTCGCAGTTGATCTGTGGGCGAGCCATCGATCCTTTTGTCGATCACACAGCGGAACCCTCAATGAAAGCACCAATGTCGGTGTCAAAACCGGCGGATCTCGGGTAGGGGGTCCCGAACTGTGCGTCAAGGCCGGATGGTAACAGGAGACAAGGGACACGATGTTTCTTACCTAGGTTCGGGCCCTCTCGATGGAGGTAATACCCTACTCCTGCTTGATTAATATTGATGATATGGGTAGTACAAGAGTAGATCTACCACGAGATCAAGGAGGCTAAACCCTAGAAGCTAGCCTATGGTATGATTGTTGTATATATTGTATATCTATCGACTAGCCTCGCCTCGGTTTATATAATGCACCGGAGGCCTAGGATAACAAGAGTCCTAGCTGAATACGCCGGTGGGGAGAAGTCCTTGTCTTGATCGCCAAGTCTTGTGGAATCTTCCTTGTATGCGGTAGCCGTCTGAACTGGCCCATGAGTATACGGCCACGGGGGTCCTCGGCCCAATCTAATAGATCGGGAGACGACGTGGTGAGTACCCCCTAGTCCAGGACACCGTCAAGGGGGATGGTTGAATTCCTGACACTGCAGCAATGGGGAAGTAACAGAACTCCCTTCGATCTGCCACTTGCGGGAACTTGGTTCGAAGGTATACGATTGCCTCCACAGCAGCGGCCTGGATGGCTAAATAAGTGGTAGGCATGGCTCTACCCTGAAAAACCAGCAGCTGGCCATTTGCTGCTGGACCGGGGCTGATGTGCACCATTTCATCATAGCAATGAATGTGAGGAACGGGTGTTGACTGCAACACCAGGTAGTCGGGGCTAGCATCATAGCCAAAGGCTTGGGTCACTAGTAGAAAACAGGGCTTTGGTCCAGGTCGGGTCAGCCCATTAGTCCCGGTTTAGTCCAGAACCGGGACCAATGTGGGCATTGGTCCCGGTTCATGAGCCCAGGGGGCCGGCCAGGCCACGTGAGCCATTGGTCCCGGTTCATCTGGACCATTTGGTCCCGGTTGGTGGGATGAACTGGGACCAATGGGCCTCGCTCCTGGCCAACCACCATTGGTCCCGGTTCATGGCTTGAACCGGGACCAAAGGCTCCCCTTTAGTCCCGGCTCATGTCACCAACCGGGACCAATGAGGTGCCTATATATACCCCTCACTCGCGGGTAGAGCACCCCAGTGCTTTGTTTTTCTCTGGCCGAGGAGGAGAGGGCTTTGTGGTGCTCTAGCTCACCTCCTATGCACATGAGGTGTTCGATGGAATGCCCGAGCCACACTACTTAATCTTTCTCCTCTCGAAGCTCGACCTCTAAGCTCCATTTTCCTCGAGATTTGTCTAGATTTAGCAGTCCGTCACGCCCCGTCCCCACCTTCACCGCCGTCAATCACCCGCGCCGATCTCATCACCGACACCACCGTGGTGAGCCTCTTGTTCTTATCTTCTTTCTGAAAGGAAAAATATTCTTACTTGTATGTTTAGATAGATACTTGTATCATTTTCTTACATTTATTATTGCATCTTATATAGTGCGATGGTTTTGGTATCCGCCCCCATCGGCCCTCGTCCTTTCTATGATTCGGATGTGGCATGTATATTATCTTTATAACTATTAGTTCATTTATTGTTTATGAAAATTATGCCGACCAACGTGACATAGATTTTATTTATCTAGGATGTATGTGAATCGGAAATGCCAACCGACCCTATTGTCGAGAGGTTAAATTTAGTTGAAGAAGAAAACAATTTGTAGAAGGAAAAAATAAAAAAAATTGAGGAGGAGAAGATGATATTGGAGTTGCATGTTGTGGATGTCGTCGATGATCACAAGATCAAGATGGATGCAATGTGCTTGAAGATTAGAAAGATTAGAAAATATGCCATTCATACCGAGGCTTGGTATCACTATATCATTGGAACAATTGTTACCTTGGTTGCGATTATGATCGCATTTGTTTTCGCATTGAAATGTTTTACATAGTTTCAATGTATGGTTTAATTAATTAGATGCTCTGGAGAGCTATATGTTGTTAGATGAGAACTATATTGTTTGGACACTTTGGTTTTAATGTGATGATGAACTTCTATTAATTTGGACACTTAATTATATATAATGCATGCAGATGAACCGGCAATGGATGTACGGTGACAGACACACCCGCGAGTACATTAAGGGCGTGCATGAGTTTCTTGATGCGGCTGAGGCAAACAAGCAGAATGGTTTTATGTGTTGTCCATGCACTGAATGTGGGAATACGAGGTCTTACTCTAACCGGAAAATCCTTCACTCCCACCTGCTTTACAAGGGTTTCATGCCACACTATAATGTTTGGACGAGGCACGAAGAAATAGGGGTTATGATGGAAGACGGCGAAGAAGAAGACTACGATGACAACTATGTGCCCCTGAATACGGTGATGCTGCAACGGGGGGAGCTGGTGAAGATCAAGAGGAACCAGACGATGTGCCCAATGATGCTGCAACGGGTGAAGCTGCTGAAGATCAAGAGGAACCAGACGATGTGCCCGATGATGATGATCTCCGCCGGGTCATTGTCAATGCAAGGACGCAATGCGAAAGTCAAAAGGAGAAGCTGAAGTTCGATCGCATGTTAGAGGATCGCAAAAAATGGTTATACCCCAATTGCGAAGATGGCAACACAAAGCTCGGTACCGTACTGGAATTGCTGCAGTGGAAGGCAGAGAATGCTGTGGCTGACAAAGGATTTGAGAAGCTACTGAAAATATTGAAGAAGAAGCTTCCAAAGGATAACGAATTGCCCGACAGTACATACGCAGCAAAGAAGGTCGTATGCCCTCTAGGATTGGAGGTGGAGAAGATACATGCATGCCCTAATGACTGCATCCTCTACCGCGGTGCATACAAGGATCTGAACGCATGCCCGGTATTCGGTGCATTGCGGTATAAGATCAGACGAGATGACCCTGGTGATGTTGACCGCGAGCCCCCCAGGAAGAGGGTTCCTGCGAAGGTGATGTGGTATGCTCCTATAATCCACGGTTGAAACGTCTGTTCAAAAACGAAGAACATGCCAAGTTGATGCGATGGCACAGTGAGAACCGAAAGAAAAATGGGAAGTTGAGAGCACCCGCTGACGGGTCGCAGTGGAGAAAAATCGAGAGAAAGTACTGGGATGAGTTTGCAAAGGACCCAAGGAATGTATGGTTTGCTTTAAGCGCGGATGGCATTAATCCTTTCGAGGAGCAGAGCAGCAATCACATCACCTGGCCCGTGACTCTATGTATGTATAACCTTCCTCCTTGGATGTGCATGAAGCGGAAGTTCATTATGATGCCAGTTCTCATCCAAGGCCCTAAGCAACCCGGCAACGAAATTGATGTGTACCTAAGGCCATTAGTTGAAGAACTTTTACAGCTGTGGAATGAAAACGGTGTACGTACGTGGGATGGGCACAGACAGGAGGAATTTAACCATAAGGCGTTGCTGTTCATGACCATCAACGATTGGCCCGCTCTCAGTAACCTTTCAGGACAGACAAACAAAGTATACCACACATGCACGCACTGTTTAGATGACACTGAAAGTATATACCTGGAAAAATGCAGGAAGAATGTGTACCTGGGCCATCGTCGATTTCTTCCGACCAACCATCAATGTCGAAAGAAAGGCAAGCATTTCAAAGGCGAGGCAGATCATCGGAAGAAGCCCGCCATGTGCACCGGTGATCACGTGCTTGCTATGGTCAATGATTTACACTACGTAATCTTTGGAAGGGGTCCCGGTGGACTAGCTGTTCCGAATGACTCTGAGGGAGACGCACCCATGTGGAAGAAGAAATCTATGTTTTGGGACCTACCCTACTGGAAAGACATAGAGGTCCGCTCCTCAATCGACGTGATGCACGTGACGAAGAACCTTTGCGTGAACCTGCTAGGCTTCTTGGGCGTGTATGGGAAGACAAAAGATACACCTGAGGCACGGGAGGACCTGCAACGTTTGCACGAAAAAGACGGCATGCCTCCGAAGAAGTATAAAGGTCCTGCTAGCTACGCTCTTACGAAAGAAGAGAAAGAAATCTTCTTTGAATGCCTGCTCAGTATGAAGGTCACGACTGGCTTCTCGTCGAATATAAAGGGAATAATAAATATGCCCGAGAAAAAGTTTCATAACCTAAAGTCTCATGACTACCACGTGATTATGACGCAACTGCTTCCGGTTGCATTGAGGGGCTTCTACCGGAAAACGTCCGATTAGCCATTGTGAAGCTATGTGCATTCCTCAATGCAATCTCTCAGAAGGTGATCGATCCAGAAATCGTACCAAGGCTAAGGAGTCATGTGGCGCAATGTCTTGTCAGTTTCAAGCTGGTGTTCCCACCATCCTTCTTCAATATCATGACACACGTCCTAGTTCATCTAGTCGACGAGATTGTCATCCTGGGGCCCGTATTTCTACACAATATGTTCCCCTTTGAGAGGTTCATGGGAGTCCTAAAGAAATATGTCCGTAACCGCGCTAGGCCAGAAGGAAGCATCTCCATGGGCCATCAAACAGAGGATGTTATCGGGTTTTCTGTTGACTTCATTCCTGGCCTTAAGAAGATAGGTCTCCCTAAATCGCGGTATGAGGGGAGACTGACTAGAAAAGGCACTCTTGGAAGAGACTCAATAATATGCAGGGACGGATATTCTTGGTCTCAAGCACACTGCACAGTTCTACAGAACTCTACCTTGGTGACCCCGTATGTTGATGAACACAAGAACAGTCTGCGCTCCAAACACCCGGAGCAGTGCGACGACTGGATTACATGTGAACACATCAGGAATTTCAGCAGTTGGTTGGAAACACGTCTCAGAGGTGACAACACTGTTTGTGATGAGTTGTACTTGTTGTCCAGGGGACCATCTTTGACTGTATTGACTTACAAAGGATACGAGATAAATGGGAATACATTTTACACGATCGCCCAAGATCAAAAGAGCACCAACCAAAACAGCGGTGTCCGCTTTGATGCAGCAACCGAGAGCGGAAAGGACACATATTATGGTTACATAGTGGACATATGGGAACTTGACTACGGACCTGATTTTAAGGTCCCTTTGTTTAAGTGCAAATGGGTCAATCTGTTAGGCGGCGGGGTACAGGTAGACCCACAGTACGGAATGACAACAGTGGATCTGAAAAATCTTGGGTACACTGACGAACCGTTCGTCCTAGCCAATGATGTGGCACAGGTTATCTATGTGAAGGACATGTCTACCAAACCGAGAAAAAGAAAACATAAGGAAGCGAATACATCATACGATGAGCCAAAGCGCCACATAGTTCTTCCAGGAAAAAGGGACATCCTGGGAGTGGATGGCAAGACAGACATGTCTGAAGATTATGAAAAGTTTCATGAAATTCCTCCCTTCAATGTCAAGGCTGACCCAAGCATCCTGATAAACAATGAAGATTATCCATGGTTACGGCACAATAAGCAAATGACACAAGCGAAGAAAAAGTGAAGACTTTCTCCCGCAACTATTATGATGATACCATGCTGTTGGCTCTGTTTATCCTACGGAACCCGGCGCAACTTTTCACTGCCGGCCGATTCCAGAAGGATATGCTAGGGTGATGGTGGATGAAATAACGGAGGGATTTGAGGACCTCCAGCTTAACCACCCAACTGGTGATGGGGAGACTCGGCTGGGGTCTGCTCTGAAGACTCCATGCCTATGGCGGAAGGAGCTCATCAACCTTCCAAACTGGACGCCTCCGCCTCCTCCTCCTCCTCTGGCGAGTCAGGGCACTCCGCCTCCTCCACCGCCTCCTCCTCCGGCGAGTGACGATTAGGGCCCTCGGCCGGCTCCTTCTCCGGCGCGTGGCGGCACTTCGCCTGCGCCAGCGCACCCGAGCAGCCAGCCTCCTCCTTCTCCACCTCGTCAGCAAGGGCGGAAAAGACCCGCCACCGCTCCAGCAGCTGCTCCGACGCGTCGTAGTCCTTCTCCTCCGCCTCGTAAGCAAGTAAAGAAGACAACCGCTTCGTCTGCTCGGCTGGCGTCTAGCAGTACAACCAGAGGCGGGAGGACATACAGATTCGGTCCTTCTCTAAAGAGTCCACAGAAGTTACCATACGAGAGGACACCGGAGGAGAACGCGAAGATCGCACGAACCGAAGTGGATGACTGGTTTCAAGGGTTGAAAGCAAAGAGACATCCACCTCCGGAGGAGAAGGTAGATCCGGTGAAAGTGAAGCGCACTCTGGCTGCCCTAGCAAAACCACCCAAGTCTCCGCCGAAAGGCAACTATGAGCGCATTATTGCAAACACATGGGCCGAAGCGGAGCGGTCGGGAAGTACAGTCAGTGATCAAAGGCTGAAAGAACGACGCGCAGCTAGGAAACAAATTGCCCAGCTCGGCGAACAAGCGAAGCAATCGTGCCCCCCCACTCAAGCTGCCTAGCGACATCATCGATCCGAGGATGGTGCCCGGTTATGGCAATGTTGACGATTACCTGCCCGACGATGTACATTATGATCCCATGGAGGTGCAGATACACAGATACGAGTACGGGAAGCCTCTCGTCAAAGATGAAAAATCTTTAACAACCATGATGCGAAGATTACATGATTGGTACTTGAAAATCTGCAGAGAGTCTGGGGGGAGGAGTACTTTGTATGCGAGAGTTAAACCGGAGCATGACCTCGTTGGAATTGAACTGTTGCCTATTCCATTTGAGGAGTTCTATCAGTTTTGCAATCAATTGGCCCTCGATAAAACAACAATCACCTGCTACTGTCTATAAGTACTACTACTTCTGTCATTAAGTCTCTCTATATAGCTCATCTCTTTCATTGCATGTATTTATAATTATCCTCACTATATTATGAAGATTGAAGATCACCGAATTGAAGAAAAGACAAATCGGTGATATTGGGTTCGTTAACACAGATCTCATAGATGCAACTGAGGTTGAACATCGTCCCGAAGATACCAAGGCCAACTTGCTACGATCATTTAAAAAAATGAAAACAAAGATATAATACTCTTTCCTTACAACTTCAAGTGAGTGTTACTGTCTTGTGCATATTCGGTTTCCCTTATATATTAGTCCAGGTTATAGTAATGTAATTGATGAGTTATGCATGCATGTGCAGTTTCCACTATATTCTCCTAGAGATTAGGCTTGAGCAGGGAGTAGTAACCGTCTTGGACTCTAAACAAAAAGATCCCCAGGAGTATGCGGACATGACTGAAATCCTCACGAAGTAAGTTAAATCTATCATTATCCACCATATCAGCAACTTTGTTCATTTCCTGATATCAAGTAATTGTTTTCTTTGTCCAGCAGGGTTTGGAGAAAATTCACCAGAAAAGTTCCGGGATTGCCGAAGGAGCTGGAATTTAGACACCCGAAAGTAAGTACTATAGTAGCATGTTCTGTGCATCTCCTAGTGATTCAAGCGCTAGTTTCATCAATACCATTTAGCATTCTTTCTTATCAGTTTGATTGACCTCTATTTCCTGTAAAGTGGTTGTGGTAGGAACATGGGAATGATTTCTGTGGATACTACGTCTGCGAGTCCATCCGCCACACGACCTGTGAGTGGGGCGGGTACTCTGACGAACAATATGAAGTACGTAAATAACAACATTCACAATTTTATTTTATTACCATCATTTGTGTTGAGTTTCATTCATTCATATATATATGTATTGACCCCCTTCTTCAAATTAGATGTTTCGGAAGCGGGATGAACTCCTAGCACCAGCTCGCATGCGAGCAATTCAAGAGGAATTGGTGGCATTCTTTCCTGACCACGTGATCGCTGAAGACGGAGAATACTATGTGGACCATGCGTCCATATGATTATATTTGTAAGAGATAATTATTGTATATATGTAGCTGGTAGTGTCGGATAGATATACGAGAACTTGTTGTTCGACCAATCTCTCGGAGAAGGAGAGGTGGTCGATATCACTTCTCTCTGTATGCATATATGTTCATGACGATCTTTTGTTTCCTTCGTTTGCTTACTAGCTAGCTAGCGTGTCTAGTCCTCTCTATACGTATGTATAGTACGTAGCGTCGACCAAGCACGTACATAAGAGAGGACACTTCTCTCTATTAATTGTAGCTAGCTAACACAATATATGAAACACCTAAATTAACCCCCCAAAACCCCCAAACCCCCCCCCCTTTCGAAAAAACAAAAACCCCAGCCATAGAAATGCTGACGCGTGGATGCCTATTGGTCCCGGTTGGTGCCACCAACCGGGACCAAAGGGTCTCCTGCCTGGGCTCCGCGCACAGGCCACGTGGAGGCCCATCAGTCCCGGTTCTGGATTGAACCAGGACTAAAGGGACAGGGCATTAGTACCGACACTTTAGTCCCGGTTCAGGAACCGGGACTAAAGGCCCTTACGAACCGGGACAACAGGCCCTTTTTCTACCAGTGGGTGAGCATCTCAGCAAGAAGGGGTGGAAAGCTAGCATGGTTGACGACGCTTGTGCGGCTGTGAAACTTGGTAGTTTTGAGGGTGCTAGCCATGACTGGAGTGTTACTAGCTAGGCTTCTCTGCAGGGACATGGCTGAATGAGGAGTGAGTGATACGGCTAGTGGAAAGGGGGCTTTTATAGGCAGCTATGTGGCACATGCCCACAGGGTGTGGCCCCTTTCCCTTAATGGCAAAGGGCAAGCGGTGCGGCTGACCAGAAAGGATGTGCTATACGTTCCATGTATAACTAGGCGGGGACAGCGGGGTGAGGACGTGTCGGTCCCGACTGCGCCACCTATGGATTAACAGTGGCCATGCCAGTTGCCAGGGATGAGTCAAATCCCTTAGGATTATTACGGTTTAATGGTAGCGGTGATCTAATACTAGGATAACCTATGCCAGCCTGGATGCTCTGATACCATGTCCTATGGCACCCCGATCCGCATGGAGTAGGGGTCCTTCGCACGTTAGCCCAAGATAACACCTGACGCACGACAGGTCCATAATACAGCACTCCAGGTACAAGAATATTCATCAAATACATGTATAGAAGAGTACATCATTGATGAATACAAATATATGGCATAGCCCAAAGGCTATATAAATGGCAGCGGAAACTTATTTAAATGGCGGAGGAAGTCTTTGTTTGGAAGCACAACAACTCTGGCTGGGATCCACAACTCACAGGACTTGCAAGGTTACGGCCGAGTACGACGGGTCAAGCAAACACTCCGGGTATGACCTACAAAACTGGCATGACACGCCAGGTCAGTACATTGAATGTACTTGCAAGACAACCAAATACATATCATCCAAACAAGCAGAAGACAAAGTGAGAACTGAGCGCATAAAACAGCCTATCTCATATCAATTACTAAACATGGAATGATAAAGATCAACTAAGCATGAACAAAATCATAGCATCTACTAACATGGCAATAACATGGCCTATCGAAACATGCTTCTAACATGGCAAAAACATAACATATCATCTAATGGCATAATCAATCCAAACATGGCATGGCATCATGACACTATACTGAAAATAAACTACCGATCATATTCAAGGCAGACATAACATGTTAACTTTATACAACCATCTTCTGTTCTGTCATAGTTCTTTAAATGCAAATAGCAACAAATTACTCATGCAATGCAATCAAACTTCTGCACTGAGTCCCTCGGACTCTCTTACCAACAGGTTGCCTTGCAACCAAACGGTGATCTTCCGGTGATCACAACCACGACAAACACTTGGTCTTCAACACTCACCGAGACCTCGTCTCGTGATCATATCAAAACATCGTCGTGACTTGTCACGACTCTCTCATAGTCCAAGTCACCATATTCTCGTTATCACATTAATTTACTTAATTCTTTCAGGTTTATCCTCCATTTCGACCAAGACCCGATAGCGTGACCTACTACAAACTGTGTTGCTACAGATAGACTTTATATACACTCTGCAGAGGTGGCACACTGTACCATCACCATGGAACCCATGGCCTCGTCATCGCATTCAGGTGGCCAACGGCATTCCGACGAAACCGACCTACTGCCATGACACTCTCCCGGCCACTCCGACACACTCCCAACTGGGCTAGTCCTGGGTGGCCCCGTGTCTACCAAAGACACAACGACCACCGTCATGGCCAAAACGTCCCTCACGGGGACCGGTACCAAAAATTTTAACAACGGGCACACAAGTTTATGTCCGCCTACCTGATCAGGGTATGCATGCCCATAACCTTCCCTAGTTGGAGGCACCGGCGAGAGGCACAACAATAGATCGCATTAAGGCGTTCCCATAAAGGCAAATGTGGCTGCACTGAAAAAGTTCGATTTGGTGGCACTATGACTCGATCCCATCGATGACGGAGGAGGTTTGTTATTATTAAGTCATTTTAATTCCTTCTCCATCATCATGAAAATGAATGCAATAATGAGCATGCAGCATACAAACGCATGAACAAAATATTGAACTTCTCAAGTGCACAACTATAGCATAAAGAACAAGACAATACCAAGTAATAGCATATCAATGGTGCATTACAATTCTCATAACATTTTATAATGATGGCATGCAAATAAGGTAGAGTAGTGACATGGCATTATCAATAACAACATTCTAAGTAGCATGGCAAACGATATCGTGAAAACGCAAGCATGCATGACAGGCATAATGGAATAATGGCAGATGAAAACGATATGAAACAACTGCAACTACACACACAAGGTGCAAGCAAAGTCAACATTCAAGTTCGGGGCTCATGATAAGAGGTTGGCTTGCCTGGGGGTCGACAAATACTCCGGGAAAAAGTGCAGAATGATCACAGAAAGGTTTGCCGGAAATAGTTCATTTTCACTGTGTCAAACGTTACGAAACTGATATAAATCGAACGGGCTCGACGAAATGAAGACGTGGGCTTTGGAATCACCTAATTTGGAGCTACGGGTAAAAAGATATGATTGTTTAACTACCAGGGACCTATCTATAAAGGAAATCATTACAAACTGGCCCCTGACAAAAAAACAAGTCATGCCTTTCTCAGAAATACGCTTTCCAGAGAGGAAAGCACATTTTGGCCCGAAGAAGAGGAGGAATACGCTTTCGGCTTAGGGAAAGCGCACTTTCCGGAATACGCCTTCGGGGTTCCGAAAACGGAAAACGGCCCGAGGCGCCGCCACTTAACTGACGTGGCGAAGCGGGGTCAATGCGGGGTCACTGACGAGGGGGGCCCGCAAGGGGTGGGGCCCGCCTGTCTAGCTTCTTCTTCCTCCTGCTCCACGCGCGCCTGGGCGAGGGGAGACTGTGGCACCCCGGCTCAGAGCGACCGGTTTACCCTGCATTGCCAACCCAGAGACCATATATTATGGCAACACACACCATATTGGTACAGAAAACAACTGCTTTATTAATGCTAGCGGAACAAAGTTCATATTACAACAGCAGTCGAGGCCAAGCGGCACACTCGGTGCGGATGAACAATATGTACATTATTTTGTGAACATAAAGGGGCCTCGATCCAAAAAACTACGTGGCAGCAGAATAACGTCGTAGCGGAAGCTCCATATCACAGGGACACCGATGTGGACACGATCTAGACTCGAATAACGCTCCTTTCCAATGAGACTTTCCTGGAATCTGGCATGACACGCCAGGTCAGTACATTGAATGTACTTGCAAGCTCACAACAAGCGTAATCATAATGACAAACAATATCATGATATTTAACCAATTATCAATAATCCAACATTATATGCCAACATGGTGTGATCATACATCGAACGTCCCTCGGGACAACTTACCAACCGTGATCATTCTCAGCTCACAAGCACACCACCAACGTGGTAAAACACACCACCAACATGGTAAAACACACCACCAATGTGGTAAAACACAGAACCAACATGGTAAAACACACCACCATCGTGGTCTTTTACAAGATGACTCGTGATCCTTATGGTGATCACCACCACGACCAATATCTGATCCCAATTTCCTCGATGGCCTTTCTGCCATCGTCAACAATGCAAATTTTACGACTTAGTGTGCAATTTTTATTAATCGTTGACTCATGGTGGGACCTACTACGAGGTGTCCGTGACCGTGGACGCGACTATCGATAGATTATACACTCTGCAGAGGTAGCACACTGTACCCACACCATGGAACCCATGGCCTCGCACTCCCATTCGGGTGGACCAACAGCATTTCGACAAAACCCCTCCATTGCAACAGCACTCTCCTGGCCACTCCGACCCAAATCCCCAACGGGCTGGTCCTGGGTGGCCCTGTGTCTACCAAAGACACCCCGACCACCGTCGTGGCCAACTCCCACTCGGGGACACTCCCACTTGGGGACTCGGTACCATAATCTCATCAATGAGCACACAAGGTTATGCCTGCCTGCCGGGCCAGGGAAAACACGACATAACCTTCCCTAGATGGAGGCACCGACTAGAGGCCGTATCAATGGACCGAATCAAGGCCTTCCCATAAAGGAAAATGTGGTTGCACTAGAAAGAAACTCGATTCAGCGGCACCATGACCTAGTCAACGATGTATTCTAGTTGAGTTATATTCAGGTTCAATTGTTAACAATGACCAGTGTCATAGCATGCCATGAAATGCAAAACAACACATGCATCATATACTGATCAACATGACAGATGTCATCCACATTCACACCAAGCATAAACGTCAACAACTCAGATTACTTTACTTCCTCAAACTGACTCTTACTAGTCAAAAATATTTTTGTCACAAGTTTTCATAAAATTTCTTACGCAAGAAAGTAACTCCAATAATTTCTTATATGTTTGGCAAAAGATTTTACTATCAATAACTCTTAGTTTCTTTATCACTAAGTTGAGTCAATCATTCTGTAAAACAAGAAATATGCTTTAACAAGTATTTAACAGAACATTTTCTCACAAATTTTTACAAATTTAGGAAGACAAAAACATAGCTAAATAATTACTAACATGCATAACAAAATTATTTCTAACATCAGCTCAAATAAATCTTAACTTGCCTTACCCAGTTAAACTAGTTTCAACTATTTTGTAAATCTAGCATAATAACTAACCAACATTTAACAGAATACAAATAACTCAATAATTATTTAAATGCATGGATTAATCAATTCATTCAAGTAAGAAAATCACAAATATTGCAATGGCATCATGAGAATGTTGCTGTGGCTTGCCTTAGTGCAGATGACGTGCTGCAATTGGATATACTCTTGATGATCTTAAGGGCATTAGTCCCACACTGTGTCAAACACAAAATAAATTTAGAGGAAGATGCCAAACCAGATCATGATCATCAACGACGGCTGAATCCTAAGATGAATGAAGTGGTAAGAAAGGAAATACTAAAGCTTCTAGAGGCAGGTATAATTTATCCCGTTGCTGATAGTCAGTGGGTGATAACCCACAAGCATAGGGGATCGCACCAGTTTTCGATAAGTAAGAGTGTCGAACCCAACGAGGAGCTAAAGGTAGAACATATATTCCCTCATGTTCTAACGACCACCGATACAACTCTAGGCACGCTCGACGTTCGCTTTACCTAGAACAAGTATGAAACTAGAAGTACTTTGTAGGTGTTTTTGGATAGGTTTGCAAGATAATAAAGAGCACGTAAATAAAAAGTAGGGGCTATGTAGATAAAGACACAACTAAGTTAGTTTTAGTAAATAGGTTTTTGTTACGAGAAAGTTATTTGTCCCTAGGAAATCGATAACTAGACCGGTAATCATTATTGCAATTTTATACGAGGGAGAACCATAACCTAACATACTTTCTCTACTTGGATCATATGCACTTATGATTGGAACTCTAGCAAGCATCCGCAACTACTAAAGATCATTAAGGTAAAACCCAACCATAGCATTAAAGCATCAAGTCCTCTTTATCCCATACGCAACAACCCCCTTACTCGGGTTTGTGTTTCAGTCACTCACGCAACCCACTATAAGCGAATAATGAACGTATTGCAACAACCTACAGTGGGGATCCCTAACGCTTGCGACACAAAGAGAGCACCATAGGACAGGACCAATAATAAAACATGCAACTCAAACCAATCTTGATCATCAAATAGCCCATAGGACAAAACAGATCTACTAAAACATCATAGGATAGCCATACATCATTGGGAAATAATATATAGCGTTGAGCACCATGTTTAACTAGAGATTACAGCGGGTAAGAGAGAGGTTACACCGCTGCATAGAGGGGGGAAGAGTTGGTGATGATGCCGGTGACGTTGTTGGTGAAGATTGCGGTGATGATGATGCCCCCTGGTGGCACTCCGGTGCCACCGGAAGAGAGGGGGAGAGAGCCCCCCTCCTTATTCTTCGTCCTTGACCTCATCCCTAGATGGGAGAAGGGTTTCCCTCTGGTCCATGGCCTCCATGGCGTGGGAGGGGCGAGATCCCCTCTGAGATTGGATCTGTCTCTCTGTCTCTCTCTGTTTCTCCGTTCTCAGATTCTTCCCTTTCACTGTTTCTTATATTCCCGGAGATCCGTACCTCCGATTGGGCTGAAATTTTAACACGATCTCTATCCGGATATTAGCGTTCTTGCGGTGAAAGAAGGGAATCAACCGCCTTACGGGGTGGCCACGAGGGCTCAGGGAGCGCCTGCCCCCCTCGTGGCCCCCTCGGGCATCGTCTCGCATGGATTTTTCTTCCCAAAAATCACATATATTCCAAAAAACATCTCCGTCAGTTTTTATCCCGTTTGGACTCCGTTTGATATGGATTTACTGCGAAACAAAAAACATGCAACAAACAGGAACTGGCATTAGGCACTGGATCAATTTGTTAGTCCCAAAAATAGTATAAAAAGTTGCCAAAAGTATATGAAAGTTGTAGAATATTGGCATGGAACAATAAAAAATTATAGATACGACGGAGACGTATCAGCATCCCCAAGCTTAATACCTGCTCGTCCTCAAGTAGGTAAATGATAAAAAAGATAATTTTTGATGTGGAATGCTACCTAGCATAATCTTGATCACATATCTAATCATGGCATGAATATTAAGACATGAGTGATTCAAAGCAATAGTCTATCATTTGACATAAAAACAATAATACTTCAAGCCTACTAATAAAGCAATCATGTCTTTTCAAAATAACATGGCCAAAGAAAGTTATCCCTACAAAATCATATAGTCTGGATATGCTCCATCTTCATCACACAAAATATTCACATCATGCACAACCCCGATGACAAGCCAACATGAGCGTGACCCACGGACATAGCACTATAGGTGGAATAGAATGGTGGTTGCGGAGAAGACAAAAAGGAGAAGATAGTCTCACATCAACTAGGCGTATCAACAGGCTATGGAGATGCCCATCAATAGATATCAATGTGAGTGAGTAGGGATTGCCATGCAATGGATGCACTAAGAGCTATAAGTGTATGAAAGCTCAGACTGAAACTAAGTGGGTGTGCATCCAACTTGCTTGCTCATGAAGACCTCGGGCATTTGAGGAAGCCCATCATCGGAATATACAAGCCAAGTTCTACAATGAAAATTCCCACTAGTATATGAAAGTGATAACTCAAGAGACTCCCTATATGAAGAACATGGTGCTACTTTGAAGCCCAAGTGTGGTAAAAGGATAGTAACATTGCCCCTTCTCTCTTTTTCTCTCATTTTTTATTATTATTTTATTTTCTTGGGCCTTCTCTTTTTTTGGCCTTTCTCTTTTTTCTTTTTTTTTCTCTTTTTTTCTTTTTTCGACCAGAGTCTCATCCCGACTTGTGGGGGAATCATAGTCTCCATCATCCTTTCCTCACCGGGGCAATGCTCTAATAATGATGATCATCACACTTTTATTTACTTACAACTCAATATTACAACTCAATACTAGAAAAAATATGACTCTATATGAATGCCTCCGGTGGTGTACCGGGATGTGCAATGATCTAGCGTAGCAATGACATAAAAAAACGGACAAGCCATGAAAACATCATGCTAGCTATCTTACGATCATGCAAAGCAATATGACAATGAATTCTCAAGTGATGTATATGATGATGATGGAAGTGGCATGGCAATATATCTCGGAATGGCTATGGGAATGCCATGATAGGTAGGTATGGTGGCTGTTTTGAGGAAGGTATATGGTGGATTTATGGTACCAGCGAAAGTTGTGCGGTACTAGAGAAACTAGCAATGGTGGAAAGGTGAGAGTGCGTATAATCCATGGACTCAACATTATTCATAAAGAACTCACATACTTATTGCAAAAGTCTATTAGCTATCGAAACAAAGTACTACCCGCATGCTCCTAGGGGGATAGATTGGTAGGAAAAGACCATCGCTCGTCCCCGACCACCACTCATAAGGAAGACAATCAATAAATAAACCAAGCTCCGACTTCGTTACACAACGGTTCACCATACGTGCATGCTACGGGAATCACAAACCTCAACACAAGTATTTCTACTAATCCACAACTACCCACTAGCATGAATCTAATATCACCATCTTTATATCGCAAAACTATTGCAAGGAATCAAACATATCATATTCAGTGATCTACATGTTTTATGTAGGATTTTATGACTAACCATGTGAATGACCAGTTCCTGTTATCTCTCTAAATAGATATAAGTGAAGCAAGAGAGTTTCATTCTTCGTACAAAAGATATGCCCACACTCTAACAAATATAAGTGAAGTAAAAGAGCATTGTACAAATGGCGGCTTTCTATGTAAAGAGAAACAAGCAATCCAAACTTCAAATGATATAATTGGAGCACATGAAGCATTCTATAAAGCCGTACTTAAAAGATATAAGTGAAGTGCATAGAGCATTCTATAAATCAACCAAGGACTACCTCATACCAGCATGGTGCATAAAATAAAAATGAAAACTAAATGCAAAAGACGCTCCAAGATTGCACATATCGCATGAACGAAACGAATTCGAAAACATACCGATACTTGTTGAAGAAAGAGGGGATGCCTTCCAGGGTATCCACAAGCTTAGACGCTTGAGTCTCCTTGAATATTTACTTGGGGTTCCTCGGGCATCCCCAAGCTTGAGCTCTTGCCTCTCTTCCTTCTTCTCACATCGAGACCTTCTCGATCATCGAACACTTCATCCACACAAAACATCAACAGAAAACTCGGTAAGATCCGTTAGTATAATAAAGCAAATCACTACTCTAAGTACTATTGCAAACCAACTCATATTTTGCTTTTGCATTGTGTATACTGTAAAATAGCTTTTCCATGGCTTAATCCACTGATAAAAATCAATAGTTTCATCAAAACAAGTAAACTATGCATCAAAAACAGAATCTGTCTAAAACAGAACAGTCTGTAATAATCTGAACATTCACCATACTTCTGAAACTTAACAATTCTACCAAAATTAGTAAAAATAAAAAAAATTGTTTAGAAAGACAGTGCAAAAGGAATCAGAGGCATCTGACGTTCCAGCTAAAAATGTAAAATCACGCACTACAACCAAAGTTTCTGTCGTGCACCGTACAAACCATCAAGCAAATGTAAACATCCTAAATGCAAACCTTGGCACATTATTTTTATAATACAATGGAATTGTACAAGGGGATAATTATTTTTATTGAAAAGTTTCTGTAATCAAGATTCACGGAGTTGCCGTGAGCATGAACAAAGTTCAAGGAGCTCTCCCACTTCAACAATGCTTGTCTTTCTCACTTTCACTTTATAATTTAGTAGTGAGCACAAAGTAACATATATCATGCAACAACAAAGTCTAACTCTCTTCCTATGCATCGGCATGTCATAGAAGAACAATTCATGCACACAAAGTAAAGGCCAATGCATAGCATAAGCAGTTTCTTCCAATTTTATCATATTGGAAACATAGAGAGGTGGAGATATAGTTCCTCTCTCATAATAATTGCAAGTAGGAGCAGAAATCACATGCATATTATATTCATCAAAATTATCACGTGCAACGGTAAAAGGAAACCCATCAATATAATCCTTAATAAGGGCAAACTTCTCCGATATAGTGTAGTCAGGAGAATTCAAAAAGATAATAGGACTATCATGTGTGGGTGAAATAGCAACAATTTCATGTTTAACATAAGGAACTATAGTAAGTTCATCTCCATAAGCATAATTCATATTGGCATCTTGGCCACAAGCATAGCAAGCATCATCAAAAAGGGATATTTCAAGAGAATCAGCGGGATCATAACAATCATCATAGCAATCATCCTTCGGTGAGCACGAAGGGAAATTAAACAATGTATGAGTTGAAGAGTTACTATCATTAGAAGGTGGGCACGGGTAACTAATCCGCTCTTCCTCCTTTTGTTCTTCGCTCTCCTCCTCATCTTTTTCATCCAATGAGCTCACAGTTTCATCAATTTCTTCTTCCATAGACTCCTACAAAATATTAGTCTCTTCTTGGACAGCGGGGTAGTCCTCAATGTATGGTTCAACATAGGCATTAGAAGCATAATTATCATAGCAATATTCAAATATGTCAAAATTTTCAGATTTGTAAAGAGTAGCATCATACGTTTCAATCAAAGAAGCAATTTCATAAGCACCCTTAAAAGCAACAAATTCTTCAATTTGTTGAACATCATAGTAACTATAAACACCTTTAGCATACAAAGATATGATTCTATTATCACTAAACTCACATTGATAGGGAAGGTGTTTCTTAGGGTTTTCAGAACAACAAGTGATATCATATATTTCGCATAAATTCCAAGCATAGCATTGCAAATGATGAATTTGACCCAGCAAAATTTCCCCTTTTTCAGATATTCGGTGTCGTACATAACAAGCATGCTCATCTAAAGATTTCCCTTAACTAAGCTAGTTGGGGTTTCAGCACGAGCACATAGGGATCGAAGATGATCCAAGTAATAATCTTCAGCAATGTGATAGATTTTGAGTGGTTCTTCAACCATTGGTTTAGTAGGTACAGCTAATTTTTTGGTATTTTGCGTTTCCTACCCATAATTAAAGATAGAAAACAACTAAGAACAGCAAAGAAAAATTACTTAGTGATAAAGAAAACAAGCACACATGAGAATATTCACCCCACGCTATTGCTCCCCGGCAACGGCGCCAGAAAAAGGTCTTGATAACCCACAAGTATAGGGGATCACAACAGTTTTCGATAAGTAAGAGTGTCAAATCCAACGAGGAGCTAAAGGTAGAACAAATATTCCCTCAAGTTCTATCGACCACCGATACAACTCTATGCACGCTTGACGTTCGCTTTACCTAGAACAAGTACGAAACTAGAAGTACTTTGTAGGTGTTTTTGGATAGGTTTGCAAGATAATAAAGAGTACGTAAATAAAAAGTAGGGGCTGTTTAGATAAAGACACAACTAAGTTAGTTTTAGTAAAGATGTTTTTGTTACGAGAAAGTTATTTGTCCCTAGGCAATCGATAACTAGACTGGTAATCATTATTGCAATTTTATATGAGGGAGAGGCATAACCTAACATACTTTCTCTACTTGGATTATATGCACTTATGATTGGAACTCTAGCAAGCATCCGCAACTACTAAATATCATTAAGGTAAAACCCAACCATAGCATTAAAGTGTCAAGTCCTCTTTATCCCATACGCAACAACCCCCTTACTCGGGTTTGTGTTTCAGTCACTCACGCAACCCACTATCAGTGAATCATGAACGTATTGCAACACCCTACAGTGGGGATCCCTCACGCTTGCGTGACACGGAGAGCACCATAAGACAGCACCAATAATAAAACATGCAACTCAAAACCAATCTTGATCATCAAATAGCCCATAGGACAAAACGGATCTACTCAAACATCATAGGCTAGCCATACATCATTAGGTAATAATATATAGCATTGAGCACCATGTTTAAGTAGATATTATAGAAGGTAAGAGAGAGGTTACACCACTGCATAGAGGGGGGAAGAGTTGGTGATGATGGCGGTGAAGTTGTTGGTGAAGATTGTGGTGATGATGATGGCCCCTGGTGGCACTCCGGTGCCACCGGAAGTGAGGGGGAGAGAGCCCCCCTCCTTCTTCTTCATTGACCTCCTCCGTAGATGGGAGAAGGGTTTCCCCTCTGGTCCATGGCCTCCATGGCATGGGAGGGGCGAGAGCCCCTCCAAGATTGGATCTGTCTCTCTGTCTCTCTCTATTTCTCTGTTCTCAGATTCTTCCCTTTCACCATTTCTTATATTCTCGGAGGTTCCTTACTCCGATTGGGCTGAAATTTTAAGACGATCTTTATCCGGATATTAGCTTTCTTGCGGTGAAAGAAGGGAATCAACCGCCTTACGGGGTGGCCACGAGGGCTCAGGGCGCGTCTGCCCCCTCGTGCCCCCCTCGGGCATCTTCTCGCGTGGATTTTTCTTCCCAAAAATCATATATATTCCAAAAAAATCTCTGTCAGTGTTTATCTCGTTTGGACTCCGTTTGATATGGATTTACTATGAAACAAAAAACATGCAACAAACAGGAACTGGCACTGGGCACTGGATCAATATATTAGTCCCAAAAATAGTATAAAAAGTTGCCAAAAGTATATGAAAGTTGTAGAATATTGGGATGGAACAATCAAAAATTATAGATACGACGGAGACGTATCAGTGGGTATGTCTTGTCCATTGTGTCCCTAAGAAGGGAGGTATTACTGTCATTCCTAATGATAAAGATGAGTTGACCCCGCAAAGAATAATTACAGGTTATAGGATGGTAATTGATTTTCGCAAATTAAATAAAGCCACTAAAAAGATCATTACCCCTTACCTTTTATCGATCAAATGCTAGAAAGATTATCCAAACATACACATTTTTGCTTTCTAGGTGGTTATTCTGGTTTATCTCAAATACCTGTGTCAGCCAATGATCAATCAAAGACTACTTCTACTTGCCCTTTTGCTACTTTGCTTATAGACGTATGCCGTTTGGTTTATGTAATGCGCCTGCTACCTTTCAAAGATGCATGATGGCTATATATTCTTTGACTTTTGTGAAAAGATTTGTGAGGTTTTCATGGACAATTTTTGTGTCAATGGATCCACTTTTGATGATTGCTTAAGCAACCTTGACCGAGTTTTGCAGAGATATGAAGGAACTAATCTTGTCTTGAATTGGTAAAATTGCCACTTTATGGTTAATGAAGGTATTGTCTTGGGGCATAAAGTTTCTGAAAGAGGTATTGAGGTTGATAAAGCCAAGATTGATGCTATTGAAAAGATGCCATGTCCTAAGGACATCAAAGGTATAAGAAGTTTCCTTGGTCATGCCGGGTTTTATAGGAGGTTCATTAAGGACTTCTCCAAAATTTCTCGGCCTCTGACTAATTTATTACAAAAAGATATACCATTTGTTTTTGATGATGATTGCGTAGAAGCATTTGAAATACTTAAGAAAGCATTGATCTCTGCACCTATTGTTCAGCCACCTGATTGGAATTTACCCTGTGAAATTATGTGTGATGCTAGTGATTATCCTGTAGGTGCTGTTCTAGGGAAAAGAGTTGATAAGAAATTAAATGTTATTCAATATGCTAGTAAAACTCTAGAAAATGCTCAGAGAAATTATACTACTACTGAAAAAGAATTCTTAGCAGTTGTATTTGCTTGTGATAAGTTCAGACCTTATATTGTTGATTCTAATGTAACTATTCACACGGATCATGCTGCTATTAAATACCTTATGGAAAAGAAAGATGCTAAACCTAGACTTATTAGATGGGTTCTCTTGCTACAAGAATTTGATTTCCATATTATTGATAGAAAGGGAGCTGAGAACCCCGTTGCAAACAACTTGTCTAGGTTAAAAAATGTTCTTGATGACCCACTACCTATTGCTGATAGCTTTCCTGATGAACAATTAGATGTCATAAATGCTTCTCATACTGCTCCACAGTATGCTGGTTATGCTAATTACATTGTTGCTAAATTTATACCAACTAGTTTCACATACCAGCAAAACAAGAAGTTCTTCTATGATTTGGGACATTACTTTTGGGATGAACCAAACCTTTATAAAGAAGGAGTAGATGGTGTTATTAGACATTGTGAACCTGAGCATGAACAGGAACAGATCCTACGCAAGTGTCACTCCAAGGCTTATGGAGGACACCACGCTGGAGATAGAACTGCACATAAGGTATTACAATCCGGTTTTTATTGGCCTACTCTCTTCAAGGATGCCCGTAAGTTTGTCTAATCTTGTGATGAATGTCAAAGAATTGGTAATATTAGTAGACGTCAAGAAATGCCTATGAATTATTCACTTGTTATTGAACCATTTGATGTATGGGGCTTTGATTATATGGGACCTTTTCCTGCCTCCAATGGATACACACATATTTTAGTTGTTGTTGATTACGTTACTAAGTGGGTAGAAGCTATTCCAACTAGTACTGCTGATCATAACACCTCTATTAAGATGCTTAAAGAAGTTATTTTTCCAAGGTTTGGAGTCCCTAGATATTTAATGACTGATGGTGGTTCACATTTTATTCATGGTGCTTTCTGTAAAATGCTTGCTAAATATGATGTTAATCATAGAATTGTATCTCCTTATCACCCTGAGTCTAGTGGTCAAGTAGAATTGAGTAATAGAGAACTCAAATTAATTTTGCAAAAGACTGTTAATAGATCTAGAAAGAATTGGTCCGAGAAACTTGATGATGCATTATGGGCCTATAGAACTGCATATAAAAATCCTATGGGTATGTCTCCGTATAAAATGGTTTACGGAAAAGCTTTCACTTACCTCTCAAACTAGAACATAAAGCTTATTGGCCTATTAAAGAGCTCAACTATGATTTCAAACTTGCCGGTGAGAAGAGGTTATTTGATATTATCTCACTTGATGAATGGAGAACCCAAGCCTATGAGAATGCCAAATTATTTAAAGAAAAAGTTAAAAGATGGCATGACAAAAGGATACAAAAGCGTGAGTTTAATGTAGGTGATTATGTATTGCTAAAGGTGTATCGAGGAGGTCTTTGTGTAGCTTATCGTTTAAGATTTTTTGCAGGAAAATTTCTCTCTAAATGGGAAGGTCCTTGCGTTATCGAGGAGGTCTATCGTTCCAGTGCCATAAAAATCAACAACTTCGAAGGCACAAATCCGAAGGTGGTGAACGGTCAAAGAATTAAACATTATATCTCAGGTAATCCTATAAATGTTGAAACCAATGTTATTGAAACCGTAACCCCGGAGTAATACATAAGGGACACTTTCCGGAACGTTTCAGAACAGTTCGAAACAGTCCGAAACATAAAGGAATAGGTATGTGGTACGGTAAGTAAACCGACTCCAAAACAGTTCAAATGGCAATTTTCTTCCGTTTTGGAATATTTAGAAAAATAGAAAAATAAGAAGTAGTCCGGGAAGGACACGAGGGCTCCACGAGGGTGGAGGGCGTGCCCCCTTCCTCGTGGGCACCTCATGTGCTCTCCGGACTCTGTTTTCATACACGACACGTATTTTGGTTGGTAAAAATTCATTATATAATCTCCCGAAGGTTTTGACTCCCGTATCACGCAATTATCCTCTATTTGTGTTTCGAGCTATTGCTACTGCAGATTAGAGCAAGATGTCTTCGCAAGAGTCAGTCAAGGAGAGTCGGGTGTCTCATTCGGCACCGAGATCAATGACAAACAACAAGGTTGACCACTTTGGGCCAGCAACGGAGGAAGAGATGGAGGATGATTTGAAGAGAATAGAAGCCTTGGAGGAGGATCAAGAAGTCACTTCTTGCTTCCGAGCTAGATTCACCATGGGGGAACTGCAGAGCTCGGCTATTCCAAACTCGGTTATCCCTTCCAATGTTAGATTTCTTTCTTATGAGAATATGAAAAAGAGTGTCACTGGTTCTCTCGTAGCTATGCAGCACCCTTTGGTGCAGGGAGCTTTGGCTGTTACAGGAGAACTTCGAAAGGAAATAATGGACCTCAAGCAGCAAGTCAATAAGCTCGAGGAGGAGATTCGTATCGTGAGGGGCATCATCGCCAAGAATATCACATCACCATCCCCGAAAAAGGAAACATAATCACATGGGTATGGGCACTCCCCTTTGCAACTGCCAAGCTTGGGGGAGTGCCCCGGTATCGTATCACCATCACTTTTATCTTTACCGTTTTTCTTAGTTCGATCCTTTTGATAATATTTTGATCTAGTAGAATAATAGTTTTTAGTATGATCCAGTTGTGAGTTTTTCTTTATGATCCTTCTATGTAATCGAGTCCGTGAGCTATAATAATAAAGATTAGTGTTGAGTCAAGGGCTTGATTATTTTGCCATGATCTTAAGTGAATAAAAGAAAAGCGAAATAAATAAAAAGAAACAAAGAGATCATATGGATCTTATGGAGAGTAATGAGCTCACATAGAAAAAGTATGATGAATAAATGTTGTTGAGAGTTGACAAACATAGTTTTGGTGATCGTTGCAATTAATAGGAAGTAATAAAGAAAGAGAGGTCTTCACATATAAATATACTATCTTGGACATCTTTTATGATTGTGAGCACTCTTTAAAATATGAGATGCTAAAAGAGTTGACGTTGGACAAGGAAGACAACGTAATGGGTTATGTTTCCTTACATCTGAGATAAATTATATTGTCTTGGATCATCCAACATGATTGAGCTTGCCTTTCCCCCTCATGCTAGCCAAATCCTTTGCACCAAGTAGAGATACTACTTGTGCTTCCAAACACCCTTAAACCAGTTTTGCCATGAGAGTCCACCATATCTACCTATGGATTGAGTAAGATCCTTTAAGTAAGTTGTCATCGGAGCAAGCAATAAAAATGGCTCTCTAAATATGTATGATTGATTGGTGTGGAGGAAATAAGCTTTATACGATCGTGTGATATGGAAGAAATAAAAGTGATAGACTGCATAATAAAGGTCCATATCACAAGTGGCAATATAAAGTGACATTCTTTCGCATTAAGATTTTGCGCATCCAACCATAAAAGCACATGACAACCTCTACTTCCCTCTGCGAAGGGCCTATCTTTTACCTTTATCTCCTACCTTACATAAGAGTCATGGTGCTCTTCACCCTTCCATTTTACATTTTATCTTTTGGGAAGCACAACATGTTGGAAGGATCCTGGTATATATGGCTAATTGGATTGAGTTTTCATGAACTATTATTGTTGACATTACCCTTGAGGTAAAACGTTGGGAGGCAAAACTATAAGCCCATATCTTTCTCTGTGTCCGATTAAAATTCCATGACCATAAGTATTGCGTGAGTGTTAGCAATGGTGAAAGACTATATGATAGTTGAGTATGTGGACTTGCTGAAAAGCTCTTATATTGACTCTTTCCTATGTTATGATAAATTGTAATTGCTCCAATGACTGAGATTATAGTTTGTTAGTTTTCAATGAAGTTTATGATTCATACTTGAAATTTTGATTGAATTGTTACTCTAGCATAAGAGATCATATGAGAAGAATTATACAAGCTGCTGTTCTAAGAAAGATCATGATGCCCTCATGTCCGTATTTTATTTTTATCGACGCCTCTATCTCTAAACATGTGGACATATTTTTCGATTTCGGCTTTCGCTTGAGGACAAGCGAGGTCTAAGCTTGGGGGAGTTGATACGTCCATTTTGCATCATGCTTTTATATCGATATTTATTGCATTATGGGCTTTTATTACGCATTATGTCACAATTCTTATGCCTATTCTCTCTTATTTTACAAGGTTTACATAAAGAGGGAGAATGCCGGCAGCTGGGATTCTGGGGTGGAAAAGGAGCAAATATTAGAGACCTATTCTGCACAGCTTCAAAAGTCCGGAAACTTCACGAAAGTCATTTTCAAAATATATAATAAATACTGAGCGCAAGAAGTTCACCACGGGGGCCACACCCTGCCCACGAGGGTGGGGGCGTGCCCCACCCCCCTGGGCGCACCGCCTACCTCGTGGGCCCCCTGGTGGCCCTCCGATGGCCATCTTCTGCTCTATGGAGTCTTTCAATGAGGAAAAAATCATAATCCATCTTCCCGGACGAGACTCCGCCGCCACGAGGGGGAACCTTGGCGGAACCAATCTAGGGCTCTAGCGGAGCTGTTCTGCCGGGGAAACTTCCCTCCGGGAGGGGGAAATCATCGCCATCGTCATCACCAATGCTCCTCTCATCAGGAGATGGCAATCTCCATCAACATCTTCACCAGCACCATCTCCTCTCAAAACCCTAGTTCATCTCTTGTATCCAATTCTTCTCTCCAAGTCCGGGATTGGTACTTGTGGGTTGCTGGTAGTGTTAATTACTCCTTGTAGTTGATGCTAGTTGGTTTATTTGGTGTAAGACCATATGTTCAGATCCTATATGCATATTAATACCCATCTGATTATGAACATGAATATGCTTTTTGGGTAGTTACGTTTGTTCCTAAGGACATGGGAGAAGTCTTGCTATTAGTAGTCATGTGAATTTGGTATTCGTTCGATATTTTGATGAGATGTATGTTGTCTCTCCTCTAGTGGTGCTATGTGAACGTCGACTACATGACACTTCACCATTATTTAGGCCTAGAGGAAGGCATTGGGAAGTAATAAGTAGATGATGGGTTGCTAGAGTGATAGAAGCTTAAACCCTAGTTTATGCGTTGCTTCGTAAGGGGCTGATTTGGATCCATATGTTTCATGCTATGGTTAGGTTTACCTTAATACTTTTGTTGTAGTTGCGGATGCTTGCAATAGAGGTTAATCATAAGTGTGATGCTTGTCCAAGAAAGGACAGCACCCAAGCACCGGTCCACCCACATACCAAATTATCAAAGTACCGAACGCGAATCATATGAACGTGATGAAAACTAGCTTGACGATATTCCCATGTGTCCTCAGGAGTGCTTTACATCATATAAGAGTTTGTCCAGGCTTGTCCTTTGCTACAAAAAGGATTGGGCCACCTTGGTGCACTTATTTACTTTTGTTACTTGTTGCTCGTTACCAATTATGTTATCACAAAACTATCTGTTACCTATTATTACAGTGCTTGCAGAGAATACCTTGCTGAAAACCGCTTATCATTTCCTTCTGCTCCTCGTTGAGTTTGACACTCTTACTTATCAAAAGGACTACGATCCCCTATACTTGTGGGTCATCAATACATCAAGTGCTCTGAAATCCATAAAAGTACTCAATTCGATAAAACAAAATCTCAAAGGGAAAACTCAATTCATCACAACAAGATAGAGAGGGGAAAACACCATATGATCCAACTATATTAAAAAAAGCCCGCGATACATCAAGATCGTTGAAGGAAATATGCCCTAGAGGCAATAATACAGTTGTTATTTTATATTTCCTTATATCGTGCCAAATTTTTATTGTTCATGCTAGAATTGTATTAATCGTGCCAAATTGGATACACAGACAAAAGATCGTGTCCCTAGTAAACCTCTACTAGACTAGCTCGTTAATCAAAGATGGTTAAGTTTCCTAACCATAGGCATGTGTTGTCATTTGATGAACGGGATCATATCATTAGGAGAATGATGTGATGGACAACACCCATCTATTAGCTTAGCATAATGATCGTGAAGTTTTATTATTTTTTGCTTTCTTTATGTCATATACATATTCCTTTGACTATGAGATTATGCAACTCCCGGATACCGGAGGAATACCTTGTGTGCTATCAAACATCACAACGTAACTGGGTGATTATAAATATGCTCTACAGGTATCTCCGAAGGTGTTTGTTGGGTTGGCATAGATCAAGAATAGGATTTGTCACTCCGTGTGTCGGAGAGGTATCTCTAGGCCCTCTCGGTAATGTACATCATAATAATCCTTGCAAGCAATGTGACTAATGAGTTAGTTGCGGGATGATGCATTACAGAACGATTAAAGAGACTTGCCGAGAACGAGATTGAACTTGGTATGGAGATACCAATGATTGAATCTCGGGAAAGTAACATACCGATGATAAAGGGAATAACATATGTTGTCATTACGGTACGACTGATAAAGATCTTCATAGAATATGTGGGAACCAATATGAGCATCCAGGTTTTGCTATTGGTTATTGACCGGAGAGGTGTCTCGGTCATGTTGTAGCGACCAGACCTCAAACGATCTGATCTTTGTGCTCCGGTGTCATCCCTGGATCAGTAATGCTGACACCACACAGTACTCGGAGGATTTATAGCAAAGTAGCAATCACACACTTATTACATCGAGTGTCTCAAAAGAGAACTTATTACAATAAATATGGCTTAAGGCCATCTAATAACGATAACAACGGAAGGCTTGGAAGATAAGTGAATCCATCAACTCCAACAGCATCACTGAGTATAGAACCACGACCTAAAAACTCCTTAATCTTCGTCTGAAAAGTCTGCAACACTAACGTTGCAGCCCAAAAACGGGTCAGCACATGGAATATGCTGGCAAGGTAACACATACAGAGTAATGGAATGCAACAGCTATACTATATGCATATTTGGCTGGTGGAAAGCTCTATGGTTACAGTTTTTGCGTAAAGCCAATTTTTCCCTACTTCAAAGGAATAAAATTTATTTAACTATCATGGTAGTTGTTAAACATTGAGAATGGTTGACAGCATTCTCAATCCCAATTAAGCATCATCATTAAACATAACTCAACAAAATTAATTTAGAGTAACATGTTGAGATTCACATGATAATCTAGTGCTAGATACTCGAGATGTCCATAACCGGGGACACGGCTAATCATGATTAGTTTGTTACACTCTGCAGAGGTTTACGCACTTTTCCCCACAAGACTCGATCGCCTCCGTTTGGTTTCTCGCACTACAGGGTGTTTGAGAAGACGGATGACCGAGACATAGTCTTTCAGAAGCGCTAGCACCTTACGACCGGGTAGACCATACCACCTATATCCCCTACATCTGCTAGTCTACCACTGTAAGAGTTCGCACAACTTAGTCAACTATGCTAGAACCCATAATAGCTTGTGGCTGCACACGGAAGTTTCTAGTATGAATAGTCTTATGATCCCTTTGAGCCTGGGTGGCGGTCCAAAAGAAAAACAGGCAAGTCCTGAAATACCTAGGTGCCTCAATCCACCCAGATGTGTGTTTAAGTTGCCACCTTAGATAAACCATTAATTATCGATCTCACATCTGTCAATGGATTTCACTCACCCAATCCACGTCTACTAGCATAGCATGGCATGATAAGCAAACGTAGAAGTAACTCCCAAAGGTTTGAAAATAAACTGGTAATAGGTACTACCTCATCTACTTCTCATCCCACAATTTAATTAGATCCTAATCATGCAATGTGTGAGGATTGATCTAATGCAATAAAACTGGGTATTAGAAAAGGTATGATCAAAGTGTTACTTGCCTTGCTGATGATCCAGGAAACCTAGCGATTCAAAGTAACAAGCGCGCACTCCGGGTACTCTATCGCAAACAAACAAACAAGCATACAATAAGAACTCATCTAATGCACAGGTAAAACTCAAATAAGAGATCTAACTAGAAGGTTCAACTTAAGAACTCCGGTTGGCAAAAGAATCAAATCGAATGAAGCAACGAAAGTCAAACGGCGAAAGAAAACAACTTCGTTCTAGCAATCTGGATCTAGGGTAATTTTTATAGTAGCAAAATCTTGTTTAGGTTAGTTAAACGGATAGAGGGGTTCGAGACGAATCCCTAGGCGCTTGAATCGCCTGATTCCGATAAACGAGCGAATAGTTAAACTAAAACGAAAATCGGATCAGAAATCGCGATCAGAAATATCGTGGATTTAATCCGAGAAAAGAAAAACGAAGAACAGATTAACGAACGAACGAACAGATTAACGAAGAACATTCACTAAACGATGAACGCGTTCGTTAAAACGAACGAATCGGTGAACGTTCACTAATTAAGTAAACCAGAGAAGTAAACCGATCTAGGGTTTCGAAAAAAAACAGAGGCGGTTTCTTAAAAAACCGAACGGCGAACGGCGGCGGCTATACCTCCGGCGAGGTACTCCGGCGGGCGGGGTGGGGCTCCGGCGGCGGCGGCTATGCGGGGCGGCGGGGCGGCTCGGCAGAGGCAGCGGCGGCGGCGGCGTGCGGCGTGCGGCGGCAGCGGCAGCAGGCGGCGGGGCAGCTGCGGCTGGCGGGCGGCGGGGCGGGGTGAGGTGAGGGTGGCGGGGTGGCTTGGTATTTAAGAGAAGGGGGGTGCTGCCTTGGGGAGGGGGTCGGGCGGCGGCGACGCGGCTCCGGCTCGGACTCCTCCCGAGTCCGGCGGCTGCTCGAGCGGGAGGCGGCGGCGGCTGGGCCGGCCTAGCTCGGCTGGGCCCTTGGCCCAGTCGGGCGCGGGGTTTTTTTATATATATTCCGCTCGGAAGAAAAGAAAAAAAGAAATACTAAACGGGCTCCAAAAATTCCGAAATAAATTTTCACGGGTTTCTAAAATCAAGCCTCACGAGGTGAACATTTATTTGGGACCTAAATGCAATTTTGAAAAACGCACTTTTTTCCTAATTCAAATAAAACACCGAAAAAACTCCGAAATAAAATCTTATTTGATTTTATTATTAAATCCTCAATATTTCCTTATTTTGGGAAAGTCATTTTATTCCCTCTCTCTTCTTTTTGTAGTAGAAATAATTGATGATAAAATAAATAAAACCAAATGATCCTATTCTCAAAATTTGAGAGAACTCAAATATGAAAATATCGAAATCCCCAACTCTCTCCCTGGGTCATTGAGTTGCGTAGAATTTCTAGGATCAACCAAAATACAAAAGAAATATGATATGCATTGATGATCTAATGTATAACATTCCAAATTGAAAATTTGGGATGTTACACATGTCTACATAGTTCTCGAACCCGTAGGGTCCGCAAGCTTAACGTTAGATGATGATTTTGTATTATATGAGTTATGTGATTTTGTGACCAAATGTTGTTCGGAGTGCCAGATAAGATCAAGGACATGATGAGGACTCTCTAAATGGTCGAGAGGTAAAGATTCATATATTGGACGATGATATTCGAACACCAGAAGTGTTCTGAGGGTACCGGGTGCATATCGGGTCACCGGAAGGGGTTCCAGGCATCCCCCCAACAACTACATGGGCCTTAATGGGCCAAGAGGGTGACAGACCAGCCCCTCAGGGGCTGTTGTGCCCCTCCCATATGGGATGGCCAAATTGGAGTAGAAAAGTGGAAGGAGGAAAGGAAAAAGGGAATAGGATTACCCCTTCCCCCTCTTCCCTTCCTACTCCGAACAGGAATAGGAAAGGGGGGAGGCCGAATTGGGAGGCACCCAAGTAGGATTCCTCCAACTTGGGGCGCCCCCTTGGCTGCCTCTCCTCCCCTCCAACGTATATATAGGAAGTGGGGCACCGCTAGAATACGCACCAACAATTGTTAGCCGTGTGTGGCGCCCCCCTCCACAGTTTACGCCTCCGGTCATATCTTCGTAGTGCTTAGGTGAAGCCCTGCGCAGATCACTTCACCATCACCGTCACCATACCATCATGCTGACGGAACTCTCCCTCGACACTTTGCTGGATCAAGAGTTCGAGGGAGGTCATCGAGATGAACATGCGTAGGACTCAAAGGTGTCGTACGTTCGGTGCTTGATCGGTCGGATCGAGAAGAAGTTCGACTATATAAACCGCGTTGTCAAACACTTCCGCTTTCGATCTACGAGGGTACATAGACACACTCTCCCCCTCTCGTTGCTATGCATCTACTAGATAGATCTTGCGTGAGCTTAGCAATTTTTTTTAAAATTGCATGCTACATTCCCCAACAATCATGCCATCTCAAGAACACGAGGGAGAGAGAGAGAGAGATATTAAACACATAGCTACACGTGAGGAAGTCCTGGATTAAGGGGTCCTCGGGTGTCCGGCCCGAGTTATGGGCCATACTGATCGCCTGTGAAGATACAAAGCAGAAGGCCTTCCCCCGTGTACGGATGGGACTCTCCTTTGCGTGGATGGTAAGATTGGTGTCTGGATGTATAGATTTCTTCTTATGTAAACCGACCCTGCACAACCCTAGGCCCGTCCAGTGTCTATATAAACAGGAGGGTTTAGTCTGTAGAGGCTATCAGAATTCATATAGGCTAAACTTCTAGGTTTTAGCCATTACGATCACGAGGTAGATCAACTCTTGTAACCCCTATAGTCATCAAAGTTAATCAAGCAGGACGTAGGGTTTTACCTCCATCAAGAGGGCCCGAACCTGGGTAAACATCGTGTCCCTATCATCGGATAGCCGAACCCACCTCAGGGTACAAACTCCGAACTCTCAAGGTCTGCATCTGGTGAGCACAGCTAGGTATCTGCCATCCTAGCCCTGCAGGTCCTCGGTTCCCCGTCCGGCCTTTGCTCTTAAATGAGGCCTTGGACTTAATGCGATCCCTCACTGTCGGTGTCAAAACCGGCGGATCTCGGGTAGGGGGTCCCGAACTGTGCGTCTAGGCTGGATGGTAACAGGAGGCAAGGGACACGAAGTTTTACCTAGGTTTGGGCCCTCTTGATGGAGGTAAAACCCTACGTCCTGCTTGATTAATATTGATGATATGGGTAGTACAAGAGTAGATCTACCATGAGATCGGAGAGGCTAAACCCTAGAAGCTATCCTATGGTATGATTGTTGTTCTGTATGTTGTCCTACGGACTAAAACCCTCCGATTTATATAGACACCGGAGAGGCTTAGGGTTACACAAAGTCGGTTACAATGGTAGGAGATCTACATATCTGAGGGAGTCCTGGATTATGGGGTGTTCGGATAGCCGGACTATACCTTCAGCCGGACTCCTGGGCTATGAAGATACAAGATTGAAGACTTCGTCCCGTGTCCGGAAGGGACTTTCCTTGGCGTGGAAGGCAAGCTTGGCGATACGGATATGTAGATCTCCTACCATTGTAACCGACTCTATGTAACCCTAACCCTATCCGGTGTCTATATAAACCGGAGGGTTTTAGTGCGTAGGACAACGTATACATCAACAATCATACCGTAGGCTAGCTTCTAGTGTTTAGCCTCCTCGATCTCGTGGTAGATCTACTCTTGTACTACCCATATCATCAATATTAATCAAGCAGGACATAGGGTTTTACCTCCATCGAGAGGGCCCGAACCTGGGTAAAACTTCGTGTCCCTTACCTCCTGTTACCATCCGGCCTAGACACACAGTTCGGGACCCCCTACCCGAGATCCGCCGGTTTTGACACCGACATTGGTGCTTTCATTGAGAGTTCCTCTGCGTCGTCGCTATTAGGCTCGATGGCTCCTACAATCATCAATAGCGATGCAGTCCAGGGTGAGACCTTCCTCCCCGGACAGATCTTCGTCTTCGGCGGCTTCGCACTGCCGGCCAATTCACTTGGCCATCTGGAGCAGATCGAAAGCTATGCCCCTGGCCGTCAGGTCAGATTTGGAAGTTTAAACTACACGGCTGACATCCGCGGGGACTTGATCCTCGACGGATTCGAGCCACTGCCGAGCGTGCCGCATTGTCCCGACGAGCATGATCTAGCTCTGTCGCTGAACAGTGCCCTGGAGGCCGCACCCGCATCGGCTTCGACCCTTAATTCAGAGCCAACCGCGCCAATCGAGGATGGGTGGTTAGATGCCGCCTCGGGGGCTGCGATCCCAACGGCGATTGAGCCAAACACCAGCCCCGTACTCTGCGAGACTCGTGACTCCAAGGAGCCGGACTCCTCTACGGACTCCGAACACTCCGCACCCCTGCCGATCGAATCCGATTGGGCGCCGATCATGGAGTTCACTGCCGCGGACATCTTTCAGCACTCGCCTTTCGGTGATATCCTAAAGTCACTTGAGTCTCTCTCTTTATCAGGAGAGCCCTGGCCAGACTACGGTCAGCAAGGTTGGGGTACGGACGATGAAGAAATTCAAAGCCCACCCACCACCCACTTTGTAGCCACTGTTGACGACTTAACCGACATGCTCGACTTTGACTCCGAAGACATCGACGGTATGGACGCTGATGAAGGAGATGTTGAAGAACCAGCGCCTACTAGGCCCTGGAAAGCCACCTCGTCATATGACATATACATGGTGGACACCCCAAAAGAGCTAGATGGCGATGGAACAGCGGAGGATGACCCCTCCAAGAAACAGCCTAAGCGCCGGCGTCAGCGGCGCCGCTCAAAATCCCGCCAAAACAAACACGGTGATTCCAGCACGGGAGATAATAATACTCCGGAAAGCGCCAAAGAAAACCCCCTCCAGCAAGATTTAGCATAGGAGGATGGAGAAACCAGCCCTCATGAGAGTGCGGCAGACAGAGAGGTCGAGGACGATAATTATATGCCTCCCTCCAAAGACGAGGCAAGCCTCGACGACGACGAATTCGTCGTGCCAGAGGATCCCGTTGAGCAAGAGCGTTTTCAAAGCAGGCTTATGGCCACCGCAAGAAGCCTCAAGAAAAAACAGCAACAGCTTAGAGCTGATCAAGATTTGCTGGTCGACAGATGGACCGAAGTCCTTGCGGCCGAATAGTATAAACTCGAACGCCCCTCCAAGAGCTACCCAAAGCGCAGGTTGCTACCACGATTAGAGGAGGAAGCACTTGATGCGGCCGACCGGCCACCTCGTGGCCACGACAGAGAGGCCTCCCGGCCCTCTACTCAAGCCGCACCCCGTACCAAGGCACGGGAATATGCGCCGGACTTATGAGACATGTTGGAGGACAAGGCAAGGCAAACACGCTCGATCTAAGGATCGCGTGGGCGCCCCACGGCTCGAGATGGTAACCGTCACGCCGGCCACAAATTCGGCAGGGCCGAACACAGCTCATTGGAGCTACGTCATGATATCGCCCAGTAGGGAGGCGCCGCACACCCGCTATGCTTTACAAACGAAATAATGGATCATCAAATCCCCGAGGGTTTCAAACCCATAAACATCGAATCATATGATGGCACAACAGATCCTGCGGTATGGATCGAGGATTATCTCCTTCATATCCACATGGCCCGCGGCGATGATTTCCACGCCATCAAATACCTCCCACTCAAGCTTAAAGGACCAGCTCGGCATTGGTTTAACAGCTTGCCAACAGGATCAATCAGTTGTTGGGAGGACCTGGAAGCCGCATTCCTCGACAATTTCCAGGGCACTTATGTGCGACCCCCAGACGCCAATGACCTAAGTCACGTAATTCAGCAGCCAGAGGAATCGGCCAGGCCATTCTGGACACGGTTCCTAACAAAGAAAAATCTAATAGTCGACTGTCCGGACACTGAGGCCCTAGCACCCTTCAAGCACAATATCCGTGACGAGTGGCTGGCCCGGCACCTTGGACAGGAAAAGCCGAAATCTATGGCAGCACTCACGACACTCATGACCCGCTTTTGCGCGGGAGAAGATAGCTGGCTTGCTCGTAGCAACAATATGACCAAAAACCCTGGTAATTCGGACATCAGGGACAGTAGTGGTAGATCACGTTGCAACAAGCAGAAGCGCCACATTAACGGCGACAATGCTGAGGATACGGCAGTTAATGCCGGATTCACAGGCTCTAAATCCGTCAGCGGAAAAAGCCATTTAAAAGGAATCCTAGGGGCCCGTCCAGTTTGGAGCGAATACTCGACCGCTTGTGCCAGATACATGGCACCCCGAAAAGCCGGCCAATCACACCAACAGGGATTGTTGGGTGTTCAAGCAGGCAGGCAAGTTAAACGTCGAAAATGAAGACAAGGGGCTGCATAGCGATGACGACGAGGAGCTCCGGCCGCCGAACAACAGTGGACAGAAGGGTTTTCCCCCACAAGTACGGACGGTGAACATGATATATGCAACCCACGTCCCCAAAAGGGAGCGGAAGCGCGCGCTAACGGACGTATACGCGGTAGAGCCAGTCGCCCCAAAGTTCAACCCATGGTCCTCCTGCCCGATCACCTTTGATCGAAGGGACCATCCCACTAGCATCCGTTATGGCGGATTCGCCGCATTGGTCCTAGACTAAATCATTGACGGATTTCATCTCACTAGAGTCCTTATGGATGGCGGCAGCAGCCTGAACCTGCTTTACCAGGATACAGTGCGGAAAATGGGCATAGATCCCTCGAGGATTAAGCCCACCAAAACGATATTTAAAGGCGTAATACCTGGGGTAGAGGCCAACTGTATGGGCTCAGTTACACTTGAAAGTGGTCTTCGGATGTCCGGATAATTTCTGAAGCGAGGAGTTAATCTTCGACATAGTCCCATTTCGCAGTGGTTATCACGCACTGCTCGTGCGAACCGCATTCGCTAGGTTCAATGCGGTACCGCACTACGCATACCTTAAGCTCAAGATGCCAGGCCCTCGAGGAGTAATTACGGTCAATGGAAACACCGAACGCTCCCTCCGAATAGAGGAGCACACGGCGGCCCTTGCAGCGGAAGTACAAAGCAGCCTCTCCAGGCAGTTCTCCAGTCCGACCACTAAACGACCGGACACCTTCAAGCGCGCCCGGCGTAACCTACAACAAGACCGCCTAGCACGATCCGAGCAGGCGTAGCAATGCGGCCCCAACCCCAACCCTCATAAAAAGGCGACGCCAGTACTTCGCGTCCATAACTACGCCCTAGAGATACCATGGGTACAGGGGGAGGGGCACCATCACGGCACACCCAAAAATACGGCTTAAACTGTACCAGGGGCTGCCGATTTCTTTTTATTTTTCTCTTACTTTCAGGACTCGATCCTTCGGAAGGCCTGTTCGGCAGTTCAATTGCCGCACAAACGATGCAAGAACCAGGGAAGCAGACAAGCCACGCCGCAGTACGGAACTTCCAGGTGGTCTCGATCACGAGTAGTATACCTGTTCCGCATACTATTCCGCAGCTTGCCCCTGGAGCAGACATGTTAACTAGTCCAACCTTGCACTTATCGCATTATTTGTATTGTTCTGCTTTGATCGCAGCCCTTTTTAACAAACAATGCATAGCTTTCGTCTATTTTTGCATTACCTTTTTTTTTCCTTTTATATATGTTCCTTAATGACATGTTGCACCCGTACACGTTGGTACGGCCAAAATACGCCAGGGGCTTTAGTACCCCTCAATATGGTGTGAGAAGTCCGAACACTTTAACAAGTGCGGCACCTCGAACTTATAGCATTATATGCATCTGCTCAGAATCATGTCTTGGGTCAATAGTTGGGTTTGCCCGGCTCCTATGTTTTGGTGCCTTACGTTCCGCTATATCGGCTAAGGTAGCACTAGGAGAACCACTGCGATTGTGCCCCAGTTGAGCTGGGTCGAGCACCTCAGTGAAGAAAGCTAAAACTGACTGTCATGATGAAGCGAGATCTGGTCACTGTTCGAGAGGTTTTTCGAGTCCCTCAAGACTTATGCCGCTTAGGGTGAGGAGCCGGCTCTGTCCGGCCAAGGCATGGATAGCGCCTCGAACTCGGTCTTCCGAATACCAGGGGCCTCGCCGAAATTTAAAATTATACAATTCTATGGCTAAGTGAGAGTGTTCACGCATTATAGTCCGATTGCCTTGTTCGTTGGGCTGAGCGCCTCCCTCGAAGGACCCTAACATGGGAAAAAGAGCGCTCAGGTTTATCCCCGAACACCCCAGCACTAGCGGCACGGGGGCATAAGCCGACGACGCGCCATCCCTCAGAATTGATAAACAGCTGCACAGAAGGTAATATTTTAAATTCCAACAGCATTGCTTAGCGCATATAAACAAGTTTTCAGTGCACAGGACAAAACGAGCAAGTTTCACTCAAAAATTACATCCCTAGAACATTCATCCGCCACAAGGCAGGCACCCTTCAGAACATCCTTATAGTAATTCTCGGGCTTGTGATGCTCTTTCCCTGGCAGTGGCCCGTCCTTCACCAGCTTCTCAGCATCCAGCTTGCCCCAGTGCACCTTAGCAAAGGGCAAGGGCCCTACGGGCACCTTCAATGCAGACGGAGCGCTTGATGACTTCGAGCCTTGGACAGGCCTCCACCAACTGCCGCACCAGCCCGAAATAGCTCCCACGCAGAGCCCCTCCAGGCCACAGCCAAACAATGAGGCCCTTCATGGCCTCCGGGAGCTCGACCAGTTGCTTCAGCTGGTCGCTCAGGGGCATGCGGTGTCTGGCCTCAGTATACTGAGACTAGAACACCTTCTCTGTCGAGCTGCCCTCCTCGGCTCGGTAGAATGCGGCGGCATCAGATACACTCCGGGGAAGATCTGCTAACGCTCCTAGAGAGCTCCTGATTCGGCTAAGTAACAAGTAACTCACGTTTATGTGTTTGCTTTGCATAAAGAATGCCTTATCCGCCGCTATCTTCTTCATCTCATCCAACTCCTGGAGGGTCTTCTGGGATTCGGCCTTGGCAGACTTGGTGTTTTCAATAGCCACCGCGAGCTCGGACGCTTGCGTCTTTGAGTCAAGCTCCACACTCTCATGTTTTTCGATTAGAGCCTGGAGCTCTTGCCGCACCTTGCCAACGTCGGCCTCATACTTCTCCCGCTTGGTGCACTCCGAGGCCGCCCTCTTCTCGGCCTCGACCAGCGCCTGCTTAAGGGTCGCCACTTCAGACGTGGCCCCTAAAATAGCCATGAAAATCCAGTCATTATTTGCAATTGCACCTTGATATATATATTTAAAAACATGGTATTTCTTACCCTCATTGTCCTTGAGCTGCTTCTTGGCACGCCCGAGCTCTTGCTCGGACCGCTCGAGGTTCTGCTTTAGCGTGTCCACTTCCGCAGTCAGTGCGGCGGACGCAAGCAGGGAAGCCTGCATATGCATATTGACTCATTTTTGTTAGACTCCTGCGAATTCTATTTGATCCTCTATTCGGCTTTTCTTCCCGAACGCCAAACAGAGCATCAGGGGCTACTGTCTATGCGGTACTATTATTTACACATTCTTCACTTACCTCAAAGCCTGTCAAAAGGATAGTACAAGCTTCAGTCAGTCCGCTCTTGGCGGACTGAACCTTCTGGACCACCGCACTCATAATAGTGCGGTGCTCCTCGTCGATGGAGGCGCCTTGGACGGGGGCTGCCGGCATGGTGGACTTTCTCCTCTTGGAAGGAGGTCCCCCGCCGGACTCTGGAACCTTTGAAGGTTCTGGAGTGGTGTCCGGCCTAGAGCCAGACTTGGAGCCCTGAGGGGTTTCATCCCCTTTACTCCTGGAGTCTGGGAGGTCGCCTTGCGACGCCTCTAGGACCACCTCCTCCCGGCTTGGAACCTCTTGGGACAACACTTCGGTGTCGACCGTAGGGCGGGGGGAGAAAGCCGTCGGAAGCGAGTTCACATCCGACCAGTCCAGTGAGCCGCTCGATGACGCGTCGAGCCGTTCTTTGGGTGGGCTGCATAAACATATCCGACGTAAGGGAAAGTTGTCGAATAAACGAATACTATGAATTACTCTGGTATCCGGATACTTACGATTTTGCCAGGGGCTTGGCCCTGGGCTGCAACTCCTCTCCGCCGTCGGCGTCGGTGTAGTAGTCCGGAGGAAGGGTTTTCCCCTTCTCGGACCCTCAGGCCTCCCAAGAGAGGGTGGCCTTCCTTTTCTTCTCTCCTCCCGCTGGAGGGGGAGAGCTCTCCTCTTCTTCCTCCTCGTCTTCACGGGAGGAATGCGCCTCGGAACCATCGGATGATGGATCCGACACCTCCTGGAGCCGGGCACTCTTTCGAGTCCCCGCGGCCTTTTTCGCGGCCTTCTTCTCCGGCACCACATAGGGTGCCGGAACCAGCAGCTTCGCCAAGCGAGCGTCCGCTGGGCCTTCGGTCAAAGGAACCGGATAGTTAATCTATTCGGACGTCACCTGTCAATCCTGTCAAAGGTAAGGGAGCTTAGATCCTGCATGGAGTCAAACTATGAAAAACTGATACCCTGTAAAATGAAAAAAACAGCTTACCACGAGGGCGTGACGCTGCGCACTCAATCCGCGATCCTCGGTAGCGGATGCGGGAGCCTTGGCGCCTTTGAAAAGCACCTTCCAGGCATCTTCGTACGTCGTGTCGAAGAGCCTGCTCAGAGTTTGGTGCCGCGCCGGGTCGAACTCCCATTGGTTGAAAGCCCGTTATTGACACGGGAGGATCAGGCGGATGAGCATAACCTGGACTACGTTGAGAAGTTTGAGCTTCTTGTCCGCCAGGGTTTGGATGCATGTTTGGAGTCCGGTCAACTCTCCTTTTTTACCCCAAGACAGGCCCGTCTTCTTCCAGGAGGTGAGCCGCATAGGGGGTCCGGATCGGAACTCGGGGGGTGCGACCCATTCGGCGTCGCGCGGCTCGGTGATGTAAAACCACCCCGATTGCCACCCCTTCATGGTCTCCACAAAGGAGCCCTCGAGTCATAGGACGTTGGCCATCTTGCCCACCATGGCGCCTCCGCACTCCGCCTGGTTTCCGCGCACCACCTTTGTCTTGACGTTGAAAGTCTTAAGCCATAGGCCGAAATGGGGGCGGATGCGGAGGAAGGGCTCACACACGACGATAAACGCCGAGATGTTGAGGACGAAGTTCGGGGCCAGATCGTGGAAATCCAGGCCGTAGTAGGACATGAGCCCCCGGACGAATGGGTGGAGAGGGAAGCCCAGTCCGGGGAGGAAATGGGGAAGGAATACCACCCACTCATGGGGCCTAGGGGTGGGGATGAGCTGCCCCTTTTCGGGGAGCCGGTACGCGATGTCGTTAGACAGCTATCCGGCCTTCCTCAGCTTTTTGATGTGTCCCTCCGTGACGGAGGAGACCATCCACTTGCCTCCCGCTCCGGAAATGGCTGGAGAAGGTTGAGGTGGGGAGTGCGGACTTGGGCGCTGGAGCTCGAGTGCGCAAGAATGGAGAGGCGAAGGAGGAAGAAGGCGTAGGTGAAAAGGTGGATCCTCATCCCCTTATATGGGAGGACGCAACTACATGTCCCCACCAGCCTGGTAAAACTCGCTTATCTCCAAGCGCCGTAATCAATGGTGCGGTTGGGTTACCCATGCCCGTATTGAATAGAATCCCGGCATAAGGGGACACGATCTCTGCTTTAACAAGACATGCCAAGGAAACCGCCTCGCATAACACATTGAGGTGGGATAATGAAACGACTCGGATAAAGGCTTGGCCATGGTCTGTCACGCTACGGAATACTTCAGCAGATAAGATTGGTGTAAATATTATTCTCTCTATGGCAATATGTGGAAACTTATTTTGCAGAGCCGGACACTATCTTTGTGTTCAAAATCTTCTATGAAGTACTTGGAGGAGGAACCCGCCTTGCAATGCCGAAGACAATCTGCGCGCCCGACTCGTCGTCATTGAAGCCTGGTTCAGGGGCTACTGAGGGAGTCCTAGATTATGGGGTGTTCGGATAGCCGGAGTATACCTTCTGCCGGACTCCTGGGCTATGAAGATACAAGATTGAAGACTTCATCCCGTGTCCGGAAGGGACTTTCCTTGGCGTGGAAGGCAAGCTTGGCGATACGGATATGTAGATTTCTTTTTATATCTTCATAGTCCAAGCGTCCAGGAGTCCGGCTAAAGTTATAGTCCGGCCATCCGGACACCCCTAATCTAGGACTCCCTCGGTAGCCCCTGAACTAGGCTTCAATGACGACGAGTCCGGTGCGCAGATTGGCTTCGGCATTGCAAGGCGGGTTCCTCCTCCAAGTACTTGATAGAATATTTTGAACACAAAGATAGTGTCCGGCTCTGCAAAATAAGTTTCCACATATTTCCATAGAGAGAATGATATTTACACAAATCTAATCTGCTGACGTATTCCGTAGTGTCACGCACCACGGCCAAGCCTTTATTAGAATCGTTTTATTGTCCCACCTCAGTGTGTCATGCGAGGCAGTTTCCTTGGCACGTCTTGTTAAAGCAGAGATCGTGTCCCCTTATTCCGGGATTCTCATCAATACGGGCGTGGGAAACCCAACCACTTCTAGGACCCCTAGACTATAGGCAAGTCCAAACGGCCATGGCGAGGACGCTTGATATTCACCCTCTTTATAAAGGGACAAGGCTTTTACTTTTTTCCCTCCCGTGCTCAATCGAATCCTTCCCCCACCTCAAGCTCAAACACCCAAAGTTCAGGTCAGGTGCTCTGAACCTTCAATCATGTCCGGATCTAGCCTTCAAGGCCGATGGGTGCCTTCCTTCGTCACGGAAGAAGACATCAAAAAGTTGAGGGAGGCCAGATATCGGACCGCTGAGGTTTTGCATCGGCTGCCTGCCCGAGGGCAGGCCGTCCCCTCCCCTGAACCCAACGAGAACGTCGTGTTCGTCTCCCACTTCCTCCGAGGTCTAGACCTTGCTCTCGATCCTTTCATCAGGGGTTTGATGTTTTATTACGGGCTAGATTTCCATGATCTAGCTCCGGAATCCTTTCTTCATATCACGACATTTATTGTCATGTGTGAGGCCTTCCTCCGGGTTACCCCTCACTTTGGCCTGTGGCTCAAGACCTTTGAAGTAAAGCCGAAGATGATCGAGGGGCAACATGCAGCGTGTGGAGGTGCCTCAATATGAAAGATGACGAGAGCTCCATGGCCCAAAGGTTCCATTCCAGAGGTGTCTGAATTGTGGCAACAGGAGTGGTTCTACATCACGGCTCCTAGAAGTGCCAAGTGGGCGGCCGCCCCTGTTTTCCGCTCGGGCCCTCCACCACAGCTGATGTCATGGATCAGCAGAGGTCTGAGCTGGGGTCCAGCCAAGGACGTGCCTATACTGCAAAGCCGCATTCGAGATCTCTTCAATGGATATTTTAGTTTGGTTGCGGTAATACAAGTTATGCTGGTTCGTCAAGTCCATCCTTGCAAACGCCGGCCCCTTCGCTTGTGGGAGTTCAATCCCGAGGGACCGTGTGTCATTCAAAATTTCCTCGGCCTGACGCACGAGGAGATCTACAAGTCATTCTTCGGACCTCAGGTAGAGTGTCCGGAAATCACCAAGGATGTGGGCCTGAGCAGTAACCGTGCTGCCGAACAGGTAAGGAATCTTCCGGCCGAACATACTATCCCTCATTTGTTACGAAGTTATTTCTGAGAGTTTGCTTTTTGACCAGGACTGGCTAACAAAGGCGAAGTTGATTCGGTGTTCGGTCTCCCTCCATGAGGGTTTGGACAATCCGGTATTGGAAAAGATGCTCCAGGTCGCACCTTGCCCGGAGCCCTTGAAGGAAGATACTGGGGAGGATAATACGGGCGGAGGCGGGCCCCCAGCACTGCCCATTCTAACCGAGGGAGCGAGCGTCTCCATGAAGGAAGATGGCCGGAGGAGGAAAAGGACTGCGCCCGGGGATTCGGAAGCTGAAGCTTCCAAACGGGAGAAGAAGTCTCCCACAGAGGGTCCTACCTTGGGGGGTGCTTTTGCCGCACAAAGTCCGCGGGGGGATCAATTCTCCAGCGAGTCGTAAGTGACCCGAAATACTTTAATAGTACAGGTAGGCCATCTTTTTCTTCTAAGAAAATAACCACCGCATATATCTTTGCAGGTCGGGCCTTAGCCCCTCTCAAATAATGGAGAGCGAAACGCCTCCTCCAGAATCCTCCGCTCCGGAAGCGGGCGACCCCGAAGTGTCGTCGCGGAGGGCCTCTCCGAGTCCGCTGAGGCCACAAGATAATCCCATTGACCCCCGAAGCTCCCAATGTCCGGCTCCTGAAGAGAGCGGACAAAAGAGTCCGGCACCGTCTGGTGTGCGATCGGATGTTCTGAGGGAGTTGGTGGGGCGAGGGGCCATCTCGGATGAACACCGTGTGCTGATGAATACGGTGATGGAGAGAATCTCGTCCACCGAAAGCGGATTGCATGAAGCTTTTATGAGTCTACTGGCAGGCTTTGAGGTATGTAAAATAATGTATGATAGTCCTGCACATGCTAGGTGTGCCCTATGTAGATAGTAGCCCCTGAGACTCTAGTTGTCGTTGGAAACGACGACGAACAGAGTATCATATTCCCAGGTAATAACCATACTGCCTCTATGTGCAGGTGATGGAAGCTCCGGTGGCTGGCCGGACAAGCGAGTTTGCCCATTTAAAACGGTAGTTGGATGCGGCAGATGCCGACATCGAGCTTGTTAACAAAAGGCTTGACGAGGCATAGGGTAAGTGTCATTATCTGGTAAACACCACATAGTAAGAGCAGCATGATGGCAGTATTTTTAATATGTTGTGACTGCAGATGGAGCTGCCACTATTGAAGCCTTGCGGGCAGAACTTGCCCGAGCCAAGGAACAAGCGAGGTTTGGTAATGCGGCTGCTTTGAAGGCGGCCGAAGAGTTGAAAGCCGAGAAGGCCGCGCATGGCGAGAGCCGAGATAAGATGGACAAGATGGCCATAGAATTATAAGCTACCGCCGACCGTTGCCGGGTTCTTGAAAAGGAAAACCTAGCGAAGGCATCGGACCTTGAGAAGGCTACTGCGACGAGAAAAGACATCCGCTCTGCTATGAGGGCGAAGAAGGAGGAGCTGCGGGAAGCCGGGGATATTGTAGCTGGGAAATCCATTATGTTGCGGAGGAAGTTCGGAGATCCACGGTATGCCTCTATGGATCGGCTGTGGAGTTCGGAGGATGTGTATATGGATTTGGCGGCGAGCGCTACCGATGCGGCCAAGTACTTCCAGGGTCAAACGGACCGTGCAGTGGACCAGCTGTTTTTGACACAATTCCATTCTCCTGAGCGTCTGCTTTCATTGACTGACCAATTAGCCGAATGGGCTGAACTGAATAGGTTGTCCGGACTCGCCATGAGGTCTGTTGTGGATCAGCTATGGCCAGAAAGGCCAAAACCGAACAGCTATTTCAGCTTGGTGCAACAGTTCCTTGATGTGGTGCCGCGCATAATGCGATGAAGAGGTCGGCATGCATAGAGGGCTCACGGATGGCCTTTGCCCGTGTTAAAGCATACTGGGAGGAGATGGATGCTACCACTGTTGCAGCGCGGGATTCGGCCATAGGTCGAATGGCTGCTGAGCACTACTTTGAAGAAGTTCTTGAGGGTGCTCGTTTGATAGAGACCCAGTGCTCAAAAAATATTATGTTTGAGTGACATGTAATCTCATTGTAAGCGAAATGCTTTTATGAATTTTTATAAGGCTATTTTTATACTTTTGCCTGAAAGTAATATGATGCCTCCTGGACGGCCGTTTATGTATACATGTGTATAACCTGAAAGATTGCAGTCGTCGGCTTCAACCCCCGTGCATATAATGTGGAGGTGCTCGCAAAAAACATGGTTCACACTTAACCCAACATCTTGGTCCTATTAAGGAGGTGATAGCGGAGCGAGCGAGGCAACAGGACTATAATGCTTTAGCACTTTCACTTAGCCATAGGAGTTTCACAGAGGGGCTACTAGATAGCCCCTGGTGGCTCCGCACTCGCCCGATCCCAGGGTGCGTACATGCCTGGCCGGAAAACGGCCCTTCATTAAGGCGGAGGAATTCTAACATTCCAACAGGTCATCGAGTGGTTGACCAGTCTCACGCTATATCATGATAGTCAGTTTTCGCCTTTCTCTACTGAGGTGCTCGTTCGGATGAACCAGGGCACAATCGCAGTAGTTCTCCTGGTGCTACCTTAGCCAGTAAAGAGGAACGTAAGGCACCAAAACACAGGAGCCGGGCAAACCCAACATTTGACCAAAGACAATGATTCGGAGCTGATGCATATAGGGCCAAACTCGCGATGCCGAACACTCCCTAAGGTATTCGGTCCTTGTGGTATAAACCGTTCCTATATAATGGCCTTTGTAAGAAGCCCCTTGTGTCCAGGTACATGCATTGTTCTGGCGTGGCCACATGCCAAGACGTCAGCATCCTTCTCAACGGTGGATATGTATCAACAAGAGATAGTAAAAAAAGGTTTACACAGGGTCTTAATCTAAAAAGAATCCTTTGAGTGGGTCCCTGCTGCACGTCTGCGCCTGTGTCTCTGTTGTGCCGTATCCTGGACGTGTGTAGCACGATGATCGTGTGTAAAAGAGAGGAATTTAGGTGAAAAAGTTGTCGTGCAAAAAGATAGTTTTTAAAGAAACCATATATAATTCAAGATGAGAAGAAATTAACACTTTTTTGCGCGCGTTGAGCCCCTTGTATTGACAAATAGGGGTGTGACCATTTATTCGGTATAAATAGCGGCTCCGGACTTGATTAGTTGTGTCTGAGGTCTTGACGACCTATTGGATGCTTTCGCTGGTCCGGGCGCCTTTCGTGTGCGGCTGCCAAGGCAGCCGCACTCTCTTCAGCGCGCAGAGATTGCTTGATATTTCCGTTCACTAAAATGATGCCACGTGCACCGGGCATCTTGAGTGTGAGGGAGGCATAGTGTGGTATTGCATTAAAGCGAGCGAAAGCTTCGCGTCCGAGCAGTGCTTCATAGCCACTTTGGAACGAAGCGATGTGGAAGGTTAAATGCTCGCGACGGAAGTTATCGGGGGAGCCGAATATAACTTGTAGTAGGAGGGAGCCCGTACAACCTGGCGTTACTCCTTTAAAGGTAGTATTGCTATGGCGAATTTTTGTTGGGTCTAACCCCATCCCGCGGATTGTATCCTGATATATTAGGTTTAGATTGCTGCCACTGTCCATCAAGACTCGTGTGAAGTGATATCTGCCAATTACTGGGTCTAATACCAAGGCAGCCCATCCTGCGCGTTGGATACTTGCTGAGTACTCGCGATGGTCAAAAGTGATCGGTTGAGACGACCAGTGGCAGGACTTCGCGGTGACAGGCACTTGGGTATATTTTCCTGGGAGTGCCGCCTTGTTTTTTTCCTTGATCACGTGTAACACGTTTACTGTTTTGACTTCTGGTGGAAATTTCTTTTGTTCCCCAGTGTCTTGCTTGGGAGGCTCGTCCTCGTCTTCACTTGGTGTATCCTCCCCCTTGTGTACGGCATTGAGCTTGCCAGACTGCTTGAAGACCCAACATTCTTTGTGGGTATGATTAGCAGGTTTACCAGGGGTACTATGGATCTGATATACTTGGTCCAGAATTTTGTTGAGGCTGGACAGTTCATCCCTGGTGCCTTTAGAGGGCGGCTTTTGACCTGGCCGAGAGCTTTTGAATCCGGCGTTTACTGCCGTGCCCTTCGTGCTATCTTCTTTATTCCGGCATTTGTTATTGCTGTTGCGCCGTGATTTCCCGTTTCCATCTCGAACTTCAGATGTACTGGGGTCGCTGGTGCTGCATCTGGCTAGCCAGCTGTCCTCACCCGCGCAAAAGCGGGTCATGAGGCTTGTTAATGCGGCCATCGTTCTCGGCTTATTTTGGTCGAGGTGTCTGGCGAGCCATTCGTCACGGACGCTATGCTTAAAAGCTGCCAAGGCTTCGGCGTTCGGACAGTCGACAATCTGGTTCTTTTTAGTAAGAAACTTGTTCCAAAGCTTTTTGGCTGACTCTCCAGGTTGTTGATTTATATGACTCAAATCGTCCGCATCCGGAGGTCGGACATAAGTCCCTTGAAAATTTGCCCGAAAGGCGTCTTTGAGCTCTTCCCAAATTCCAATGGAGCTTTCGGGGAGGCCTTTAAGCCAGTGACGAGCTGGCCCTTTGAGCTTGAGGGGTAAGTACTTGATGGTGTGGAGATCATCTCCTCGAGCCATATGGATATGAAGGATGTAGTCCTCAATCCAGACCCCAGGGTCTGTTGTTCCGTCGTATGTCTCTATGTTTACGGGTTTGAATCCCTTTGGAAAGTCATGGTCCAGCACCTCATCAGTGAAACATTGGGGGTGTGCGGCACCCCTGTAGCTGGGTGTACCGCATTGTTCGGATGTTTGTTGTGTTGCATTGTATGCTGGGGCGCGCTTGCGTGGTCCATAGATGGATCTTGTTGTGCCGTCCTTTGGGTGCGAGCCCTCGCATGGGTCGCGTGTTGTATTGTGAGTGGCGTTGTATGCCGCTCTATGTTGGTGGAGGGGTCGTCTATCCAGCCAGGTGGCTGCTTTCATATTTGGTTGTGGGGGGTCTGAGGCCTCCTCATCGAATTCAGGTAGCAGCTTCCGCTTTGGGTAGCTCTTGGAGGGGCGATTGTCGCCGTACCTCGCTGCTGTGTTGAGTATTTTACTCCATCTGATTTGGAGTGTGTCTTGTGCAGCCTTGGGCCTTTGCTTCTGCTTTTTAAGACTCCTCGCGGTGGCAACAAGCCTTTTACGGGCATTCTGCTGCTCCGGGTGCCTGTCCGGCGTTATGTCGTCCGGACCATTATCCTTGATAGAATTTGTTTGTTCGGTTTGATTATCCGGATTGCCGTTGTCCGGCAGCGGTTCGCCCTGCTCCAGCGCTGGGTCTGTGTGATCGTTATTTCTGTCGAGGCGGGATTTGGGGCGGCGCTTGCGTCGCCGCTTTGACTGCTTCTCGAGGGAACAAGCCTTCGGTGCGTCCATCCGCTCCTCGTCGTCATCTTTTGGTGCGTCCACCATGTATACGTCATATGACGAGGTGGCTTTCCAGGGCCCAATAGGCGCTGGTTCTTCATCGTCTCTTTCATCGGCGTCCATACCGTCGATGTCTTCGGAGTCGAATTCGAGCATGTCGGTTAAATCGTCGACAGTGGCTACAAAGTGGGTGGTGGGTGGGCTTTGAATTTCTTCATCGTCCGTATCCCAGCCTTGCTGACCATAGTCCGGCCAGGGCTCTCCTGATAAAGAGAGAGACTTTACTGTCTTCAGAATATCGCCGAAAGGCGAGTGCTGAAAGATGTCCGCGGTAGTAAACTCCATGATCGGCGCCCAATCGGATTCAATCGGCAGGGGTGCGGAGGGTTCGGAGTCCAGAGAGGAGTCTGGCTCCTTGGAGTCACAACTCTCGCGGAGTGCGGGGCTGGTTTCGGCTCGATCGCCGTTGGGATCGCAGCCCCCGAGGCGGCGTCCAACCACCCATCCTCAATCGGCGCAGTTGGCTCCGAATTAAGGGTCGAAGCCGAGGCTGGTGCGGCCTCCAGGGCACTGTTCGGCAGCAGAGCTAGATCATGCTCGTCGTGACAGTGTGGCGCGCTCGGCAGTGGCTCGAATCCGTCGAAGATCAAGTCCCCGCGGATGTCAGCTATGTAGTTTAAACTTCCAAATCTGACCTGACGGCCAGGGGCATAGCTTTCGATCTGCTCCAGATGGCCAAGTGAATTGGCCTGCAGTGCGAAGCCACCGAAGGCGAAGATTTGTCCGGGGAGGAAGGTCTCAACCTGGACAGCATCGCTATTGATGATCGTAGGAGCCATCAAGCCTAACGGCGACGACACAGAGCAACTCTCAATGAAAGCACCAATGTCGGTGTCAAAACCGGCGGATCTCGGGTACGGGGTCCCGAACTGTGCGTCTAGGCCGGATGGTAACAGGAGGCAAGGGACACGAAGTTTTACCTAGGTTCGGGCCCTCTTGATGGAGGTAAAACCCTACGTCCTGCTTGATTAATATTGATGATATGGGTAGTACAAGAGTAGATCTACCACGAGATCGGAGAGACTAAACCCTAGAAGCTAGCCTATGGTATGATTGTCGTTCTGTATGTTGTCCTACGGACTAAAACCCTCCGGTTTATATAGACACCGAAGAGGGTTAGGGTTACACAAAGTCGGTTACAATGGTAGGAGAACTACATATCCGTATCGGCAAGCTTGCCTTCCACGCCAAGGAAAGTCCCTTCCGGACACGGGACGAAGTCTTCAATCTTGTATCTTCATAGTCCAGGAGTCCGGTGGAAGGTATAGTCCGTCCATCCGGACACCCCCTAATCCAGGACTCCCTCACTCGCCATTACGGAAGTATCACCTCCAAATTACGCCCAGCCCGAACTAGGGCTTGAGAACGGGGAATTTTACGTCCCACCCACCACCCACTTAATAGCCATTGTCGAAGATTTGACCGACATGCTAGGTTACACCTCCGAAGACTTCGACGGTATGGGCGACGATGCCGGAGACAAGCAAAGCCATGACCCGCCCTTCACCGGGCGCTAGACGGCTACCTCCACATATGACGTGTATATGGTGGATACACCCAAAGAGGACGACGACGAAGGCAGGAAAGATCTGATCGAGGACAAGCCCGCTGAGGCACCAGCAAAACGTCGACGTTAGTGGCACCGCTCAAAATCGTGTCGCGAAATGGAAAGTGACACCGACACCGGAGACAATAACACCCCGGGCGATGCCGAAAATCCCTAAGACACGATCGAACCTGCGTCCGAGCAGGATGAATGGGAGGAGGGACAAGTCAGCCGCGAAGAGCCGGTCGGGAATGAGGACTCGGAAGATAGTAATTCTCAACTAATCTCCGAGGATGATGTCAGCCTCGGCAACGAAGACTTCATCGTGCCAGAGGAACCCCTCGAGCAAGAGTGCTTTATGCGCCAGCTAATCGCAACTACACCAAGCCTAAAGAAGAAGAAGCAATAGCTCCAATCCGAACAGGGTACCTGTCGGTGTCAAAACCGGCGGATCTCGGGTAGGGGGTCCCGAACTGTGCGTCTTGGCCGGATGGTAGCAGGAGGCAAGGGACACGAAGTTTTACCCAGGTCCAGGCCCTCTCGATGGAGGTAAAACCCTACGTCATGCTTGATTAATATTGATGATATGGGTAGTACAAGAGTAGATCTACCACGAGATCGAGGAGGCTGAACCCTAGAAGCTAGCCTATGGTATGATTGTTGATGTATATGTTGTCCTACGGACTAAAACCCTCCGATTTATATAGACACCGGATAGGGTTAGGGTTACATAGAGTCGGTTACAATGGTAGGAGATCTACATATCCGTATCGCCAAGCTTGCCTTCCACGCCAAGGAAAGTCCCTTCCGGACACGGGACGAAGTCTTCAATCTTGTATCTTCATAGCCCAGGAGTCCAGCTGAAGGTATAGTCCGGCTATCCGAACACCCCATAATCCAGGACTCCCTCGGTACCCTCAACGACAGATGGATCCAAGTCCTAGCTGCCGAAGAATACGACCTCGAGCGCGCAACAAAGAGTTACCTGAAGCGTCGGCCACTATCACAGTTTGACGACGACGACCTTGAGCCAATACCATCGAGATACGACCGCGCTGACGAACCAGACCGCCACCACATGGGCGAGATAAGCGGCTGCTTACGCCGAACACCAGCCCCTACCACCTCGTCGTCCACTACAAGAAATATATCTACTGGTGACCTGTCGGTGACCCTGGTTAAATTGGTCATAAATCTATGACCATTTGAGACAAATTGGTCAAAAGATGTTCGGGGGGCTCCAAACCCTAAACTATAATGACCATTTTGGTCTGAAAGGTCGTAATTTCCTTACACGAAATGGTCATGAAGCAGATAGCACTGGTCCGCTGCCTTATTTCTAGCTGATGACGACCAATTTAGATGGTCATAACCTTGTAAATTGTGGTGGATTGTTATGACTAGGCGCCACCTCATCAATTTTGCCTATGTGTCATGTCCATGTGTCTATTTTTGCCCTAGGTTGTGAAGCAATCTATATTTCTGTCATTCCAAAAATTCCCCCAAAAATTGGGCATTCTTTACTATCCAATCATTGCCTCATGACAATATTCAGCTCCATTTTCCTGGTAAATCTTCCTCGGCAAACTTCCAAAGTTTATGTTCAGCTCAAACAGTTGTGAAGGACGTACTAGCTAGGCATATCCTAATGAGCTAATTTTTGCCACATCTTCTATATTCCCAAATCATAGCTGTCCACAAACAATACATGTGAGCTCAACATCCAATCTTTGTTTTTGGTGATATTTTCAGTTTGTGAAGCAACTATATTTTATGATAATTCATATTTGCTAAAAATTTACCACGACATGACCCTGCCCATAGAACCTCCCTCCCCCAAATTTTAGCTCATTTATTCTAGCCAATTTCCCACAACATTTTTCCCAATTTTCTGTTCAGTGGAGAGCACTGTGGAGGAAGTACCATTTTTATTTATCCAAATGGTGTGAAAAATTTAAAGTGCCTTCATATGCCCAAATTATCATCCTCCTCCAAATTTAATGTAAATCCATTCATTCATTTGAGTCTAGCTTCAACATTCATATTTCTGTCCAATGTGGTACGTTGCAAAGCAAGTGACTCCTAGGCTCCTCCATTTTAGCTACAAATTTTCCAAGATAGTGTCCTTAGTAGATGATCCTCCTCGGCCAAAAATCAGGCCCATTAGCCATGTGCATTTTCCCCACCACTAATCAAACACTTGGGTGCTAATTCATGTTTGAGCCTAGTTACATTTCCTCGTGAGATTCTTCTATTGCCTTCTTCTTCCTGACACCTATCGGGGGAGTGCCCAACCCACTAGACATGCCTTGGCTGCCCAGAACGCGTGGCAACACCACGGTCATACGGCGGGCATGCGAGTTTACGCGCTCTGGAGTTGCGGCCCTCGGCCACCATGCAAATCTCAATGTATTTCTTATTAAATAGATACTTATGTACCTATAAATGATTTCTGGTAAAAACAAAGAGCAAACTATGAGGAAGCTACAGTTCAAATTTGACCCGCTTCCAACTGAATCGGCGGAAATTTGTCTTTTTCACCAAAGGTGTATAAATACTTTTGACGACCAACCATTTTGTCAATTGTACATTAAACATGGCCTAATATGTTATAAAAATGACCTGGTCCCATTTTGCAACAAATATATGGTAGGTCCTTCACAAAAAAAATTCATTTTGGGCACTCGAAAAATAGAAAATGAATTTTTCGTCCAAAGAAAATGAAAACTTCCTTCGGCAACATTGTTTTCCATCCCAAGGTGCACCCTTGTGCACAATATGAGATCATTTGAACAAACTATGCCATAAATGTGACCATAAGATTGACAATTTGGCTTGAAAGCCATGCATCTTCACACATGACAGCTCGTTTCTGAGAACACTTTTTTAAAATAATTACCATATTACAAGTTTATTATTTTTCCTGGTAACTTGGTCACATATAATGAGACAATGCGAAGGTTTTCCAATTTTTTGATTTTTTTTGAATTTTTTATGCTCGTTTCAAAATGCGGTCAAAACAGCGAGAATGACCGTTCCTAGCTATAGTTGAATCTTGGAATTTTTTTGGTGTTTATCTGATTAAATAGATACTTATGTACCAAGAAATGATTTTTGGAAAAAATAAAGAGTAAACTATAAGGCAGATGCAGTTCAAATTTGAGGACATATTCTAGTTTTATACACCTACAACGTACTTCTAGTTTATACTTGTTTTAGTTAAAGCAAATGTCAAGCATGCGTAGAGTTTTATCGGTGGTCGATTAAACTGGAGGGAATATTTGTTCTACCTTTAGCTCCTCGTTGGGTTCGACACTCTTACTTATCGAAAGAGGCTACAATTGATCCCCTATACTTGTGGGTTATCAGGCTCCCCACCCATTTCGTGTTGGGCTTGGGGGCACCCTACACTTGGCCGCCTCCTCCTCTCTCCCACTAAGGCCCAATAAGGCCCATTGACTCCCCGGTGGGTTTCGGTAACCCCCCCCCCCCCCCCCGATACTCTGATAAATGCCCGAACTCATCCGGAACCATTCCGATGTCGAAACATAGCCTTCCAATATATCGATCTTTATGTCTCGACCATTTCGAGACTCCTCGTCATGTCCGTGATCACATAAACTCATAATACCGGTCGTCATCGAACATTAAGCTTGCAGACCCTACGAAGATCTTTATCGGTCAAACCACATAACAACATACGTTGTTCCCTTTGTCATCGGAATGTTACTTGCCCGAGATTCGATCATCGGTATCTCAGTACCGAGTTCAATCTCGTTACCGTCTAGTCTCTTTACTCGTTCCGTAATGCAGCATCCCACAACTAACTCATTAGTCACATTGTTTGCAACCCTTATAGTGATGTGCATTACCGAGAGGGCCCAAAGATACCTCTCCGACAATCAGGGTGAAAAATCCTAATCTCGATCTATGCCAACTCAACAAACAGCATGGGAGAAACTTGTAGAGCATCTTTATAGTCGCCCAGTTACGTTGTGACGTTTGATAGCACACTAAGTGTTCCTCCGGTATTCGGGAGTTGCATAATCTCATAGTCATAGGAACATGTATAAGTTATGGAGAAAGCAATAGTAACAAACTAAACGATCACAGTGCTAAGCTAACGGATGGGTCAAGTCAATCACATCATTCTCTAATGATGTGACTTGTTCATCAAATGAAAACTCATGTTAATTGTTAGGAAACTTAACCATCTTTGATTAACGAGCTAGTCAAGTAGAGGCATACTAGTGACACTCTGTTTGTCTATGTATTCACACATGTACTAAGTTTCTGGTTAATAAAATTCTAGTATAAATATATACATTTATCATGACATAAGGAAATACAAATAACAACTTTATTATTGCCTCTAGGGCATATTTCCTTCAGTCTCCCACTTGCACTAGAGTCAATAATCTGGATTACATTGTAATGATTCTAACATCCATGGTGTCTTGGTGCTAATCATGTTTTGCTCGTGAGAGAGGCTTAGTCAACGGGTCTACAACATTTAGATCCGTATGTATCATGCAAATTTCTATGTATCCCTCATTGACTTGATCGTGGATGGAATTGAAGCGTCTCTTGATGTGCTTGGTTCTCTTGTGAAATATGGATTCCTTTGCCAAGTCAATTGCACCAATATTGTCACAAAATATTTTCATTCGACTCGATGCACTAGGTATGACACCTAGATCGGATATGAACTCCTTTATCCAGACTCCTTCATTTGCTGCTTCCAAAGCAGCTATGTACTCCGCTTCACATGTACATCCCGCCACGATGCTCTGCATGGAACTGCACCAACTGACAGCTCGACCATTTAATAAAAATATGTATCCGGTTTGTGACTTAGAGTCATCCGTATCAGTGTCAAAGCTTGCATCGATGTAAACGTTTACGATGAGGTCTTTGTCACCTCCATAAACTAGAAACATATCCTTAGTCCTTTTCAGGTATTTCAGGATATTTTTGACCGCTATCCAGTGATCCACTCCTGGATTACTTTGGTACCTCCCTGCTAAACTAATAGCAAGGCACACATCAGGTCTGATACACAACATTGCATACATGATATAACCTATGGCCGAAGCATAGGGAATGACTTTCATTTTCTCTCTATCTTCTGCAGTGGTCGGGCATTGAGTCTGACTCAACTTCACACCTTGTAACACAGGCAAGAACCCTTTCTTTGCTCGATCCATTTTGAACTTCTTCAAAACTTTATCAAGGTATGTGCTTTGTGAAAGTCCAATTAAGCATCTTAATCTATCTCTATAGATCTTGATGCCCAATATATAAGCAGCTTCACCGAGGTCTTTAATTGAAAAATTCTTATTCAAGTATCCTTTTATGCTATTCAAAAATTCAGTATCATTTCCGATCAACAATATGTCATCCACATATAACATCTGAAATTCTACAGAGCTCCCACTCACTTTCTTGTAAATACAGGCTTCTCCAAAAGTCTGTATAAAACCATATGCTTTGATCACACTATCAAAGCGTATATTCCAACTCCGAGAGGCTTGCACCAGTCCATAAATGGATCAGTGGAGCTTGCATACTTTGTAAAGCACCTTTTGGATCGACAGAACCTTCCGGATGCATCATATACAACTCTCGTTAGAGATATCCATTAAGGAATGCAGTTTTGACATTCATTTGCCAAATTTCATAATCATAAAATGTGGCAATTGCTAACATGATTCAGACGGACTAAAGCGTCGCTACGGGTGAGAAGGTCTCATCATAGTCAACTCCTTAAACTTGTCAAAAACCTTTCGCAGCAAGTCGAGCTTTGTAGACAGTAATATTACCGTCAGCGTCAGTCTTCTTCTTGAAGATCCATTTATTCTCTATGGCTTGCCCATCATCGGGCAAGTGAACCAAAGTCCAAACTTTGTTCTCATACATGGATCCCATCTCAGATTTCATGGCCTCAAGCCATTTTGCGGAATCTGGGCTCATCATCACTTCCTCACAGTTCGTAGGTTCGTCATGGTAAACTAACATGACTTCCAGAACAAGATTACCGTACCACTCTGGTGTGGATCTTACTCTGGTTGACCTACGAGGTTCGGTAGTGATGTCTACTACATAACCTTTTTATTGTAGACGTTGTTGGGCCTCCAAGTGAAGCAGTTTGTAGGACAGTAGCAAATTTCCCTCAAGCGGATGACCTAAGGTTTATCAATCTGTGGGAGGCGTAGGATGAAGATGGTCTCTCTCAGGCAACCCTGCAACCAAATAACTAAGAGTCTCTTGTGTCCCCAACACACCCAATACAAATTGTAAATAGTATAGGTGCACTAGTTCGTCGAAGAGATGGTGATACAAGTGCAATATGGATGGTAGATATAGGTTTTTGTAATCCAAAAATATGAAATAGCAAGGTAACTAATGATAAAAGTGAGCACAAACAGTATTGCAATGCTAGGAAACAAGGCCTAGGGTTCATACTTTCACTAGTGCAAGTTCTCTCAACAATAATAACATAATTGCATCATATAACTATCCCTCAACATGCAACAAAGAGTCACTCCAAAGTCGCTAATAGCGGAGAACAAACGAAGAGATTATTGTAGGGTACGAAACCACCTCAAAGTTATCCTTTCTGATCGATCTATTCAAGAGTCTGTAGTAAAATAACACGAAGCTATTCTTTTAGTTCAATCTATCATAGAGTTCGTACTAGAATAACACCTTAAGACACAAATCAACCAAAACCCTAATGTCACCTAGATACTCCAATGTCACCTCAAGTATCCGTGGGTATGATTATACGATATGCATCACACAATCTCATATTCATCTATTCAACCAACACAAAGAACTTCAAAGAGTGCCCCAAAGTTTCTATTGGAGAGTCAAGACGAAAATGTGTGCTAACCCCTATGCATAAGTTCAGGAGGTCCCGGAACTCACAAGTTGATCACCAAAACATACATCAAGTGGATCACGTGATATCCCATTGTCACCACAGATAAGCACATGCAAGACACACATCAACTGTTCTCAAATCTTAAAGACTCAATCCGATAAGATAACTTCAAAGGGAAAACTCAATTCATCACAAGAGAGTAGAGGGGGAGAAATATCATAAGATCCAAATATAATAGCAAAGCTCGCGATACATCAAGATCATGCCGATTCAAGAACATGAGAGAGAGAGATCAAACACATAGCTACTGGTACATACCGTAAGCCCTGAGGGTGAACTACTCCCTCCTCATCATGGAGAGCGTCGGGATGATGAAGTTGGCCACCGGAGAGGGATTCCCCCCCTCCGGCAGGGTGCCGGAACGGGTCTAGATTGGTTTTCGGTGGCTACGGAGGCTTCTGGCGGCGGAATTCCTGATCTATTCTACTCCCCAAGGTTTTTAGGATATATGGACATATATAGGCGAAAGAAGTCGGTCTAGGGAGCCACGAGGGACCCACGAGGGTGGGGGGCACGCCCGAGGGGGGGCGGGGCAGGCGCGCCTCCCTGACTCATGGCCACCTCGAAGCTTCCCTGATGTCTACTCCAAGTCTCTTGGATTGCTTCCATTCCAAAAATAACTCTCTCAAAGGTTTCATTCCATTTGGACTCTGTTTGAAACACTCAAATAGGGCTAGGCCTCCATTCCGTTTGCTTCCATTCCTTTTCTTTGAAACACTCAAATAGGCAAGAAAACAACAATTTGGGCTAGGCCTCCGGTTAATAGGTTAGTCCCAAAAATAATATAAAAGTGTATAATAAAGCCCATAAACATCCAAAACAGATAATATAATAGCATGGAACAATCAAAAATTATAGATACGTTGGAAACGTATCAGGTAATAACTTGATCAGAAGTTTCATGGTCATCATCATTAGCTTCCTCACTTACTGGTGTAGGAATCACTAGAACTGATTTCTATGATAAACTACTTTCCAATAAGTGAGCAGGTACATTTACCTCATCAAGTTCTACTTTCCTCCCACTCACTTCTTTCGAAAGAAACTCCTTCTCTAGAAAGGATCCATTCTTTGCAACGAATATCTTGCCTTCGGATTTGTGATAGAAGGTGTACCAAACAGTCTCTTTTGGGTATCCTATGAAGACACATTTATCCGATTAGGGTTCGAGCTTATCAGGTTGAAGCCTTTTCACATAAGCATCGCAGCCCCAAACTTTAAGAAACGTCAACTTGGGTTTCTTGCCAAACCATAGTTCATAAGGTGTCGTCTCAACGGATTTGGATGGTGCCCTATTTAACGTGAATGCAGCCGTCTCTAAAGCATAACCCCAAAATGATAGCGGTAAATCAGTACCATATCTAATAAAGTGCGGTTACGACGTTTGGACACACCATTACGCTATGGTGTTCAAGGTGGAGTGAGTTGCAAAACTATTCTACATTGTTTCAAATGAAGACCAAACTCGTAACTCAAATATTCTCCTCCACGATCAGATCCTAGAAACTTAATTTTCTTGTTACGATGATTTTCCACTTCACTCGGAAATTCTTTGAACTTTTCAAATGTTCCATACTTAAGTTTCATCAAGTAGATATACCCATATCTGCTCAAATCATCTGTGAAGGTCAGAAAATAACGATACCTGCCACGAGCATCAACACTCATCGGACCGCATACATCAGTATGTATAATTTCCAATAAGTCTGTTGCTCGTTCCATTGTTCCGGAGAACAGAGTCTTAGTCATCTTTCCCATGAGGCATGCTTTGCAAGCATCAAGTGATTCCAAAATTCCATCAGTATGTAGTTTCTTCATGCGCTTTACACCAATGTGACCTAAACGGCAGTGCCACAAATAAGTTGCACTATCATTATTAAACTTATATCTTTTGGCTTCAATACTATGAATATGTGTATCACTACTATTAAGATTTAGTAAAAATAGACCACTCATCAAGGGTGCATGACAATAAAAGATATTGCTCATATAAATAGAACAACCATTATTCTTTGATTTAAATGAATAACCATCTCGCATCAAACAAGATCCATATATAATGTTCATGCTTAACGCTGGCACCAAATAACAATTATTCAGGTCTAAAACTAATCCCGAAGGTAGATGCAGAGGTAGCATGCCGACGATGATCACATCGACTTTGCAACCATTTCCCACGCACATCGTCACCTCGTCCTTAGCCAATCTTCGCTTAATTCGTAGCCCCTGTTTAGAGTTGTAAATATTAGCAACAGAACCAGTATCAAATCCCAGGCGCTACTGCGAGCATTAGTAAGGTACACATCAATAACATGTATATCAAATATACCTTTCACTTTGCCAGTCCTTCTTATCCGCCAAATACTTGGGGCAGTTCCGCTTCAAGTGACCAGTCCCTTTGCAGTATAAGCACTCAGTCTCAGGCTTAGGTCCAGACTTGGGCTTCTTCACTTGAGCAGCAACTTTCTTGCTATTCTTCTGGAAGTTCCCCTTCTTCCCTTTGCCCTTTTTCTTGAAACTGGTGGTCTTGTTGACCATCAAGACTTGATGCTCCTTCTTGATTTCTACCTCCGCAGCTTTTAGCATTGCGAAGATCTCGGGAATTGTCTTATCCATCCCTTGCATATTATAGTTCATCACGAAGGTCTTGTAGCTTGGTGGCAGTGATTGAAGAACTTTGTCAATGACACTATCATCAGGAAGATTAACTCCCAGCTGACTCAAGTGGATGTGGTACCCATACATTCTGAGTACATGTTCACTGACAGAACTATTCTCCTCCACATTGCAGCTATAGAACTTATTGGAGACTTCATATCTCTCAATCCAGGCATTTCCTTGAAATACTATGCTCCATGACGTTCAAAACATCATTGAAGTCCCGGTTCTAAGCCGTAAACCATGGCACAATGAACTATCGAGTAGTCATCATCTTTTCTCTGCTAGGTGTTCATAACATTTGGAGTTGCTCCTGCAGCGGGTTTGGCACCTAGCGGTGCTTCTAGGACATAATTCTTATGTGCAGCAATGAGGATAATCCTCAAGTTACGGACCCAGTCCGTGTAATTGCTACCATCATCTTTCAACCTAGCTTTCTCTAGGAACACATTAAAATTCAATAGAACAACAACACATGCCATTTATCTACAACAACATAGACATGCAAAATACTATGAGGTACTAAATTCATGATAAATTAAAGTTCAATTAATCATATTACTTAAGAACCCCCACTTAGATAGACATCCCTCTAATCATCTAAGTGATCACGTGATCCATATCAACTAAACCATGTCTGATCATCACGTGAGATGGAGTAGTTTTCAATGGTGAACATCACTATGTTGATCATATCTACTATATGATTCATGCTCGACCTTTCGGTCTTAGTGTTCCGAGGCCATATCTGCATATGCTAGGTTGTGAATTTTAACCCGAGTAATCTGCTTGCGCAAAACTGGCTTGCACCCGTTGTATGTGAACGTAGAGCTTATCACACCCGATCATCACGTGGACTCTCGGCACGACAGACTGTAGCAATGGTGCATACTCAGGGAGAACACTTGTACCTTGAAATTTAGTGAGAGATCATCTTATAATGCTTCCGCCGTTCTAAACAAAATAAGATGCATAAAGGATAAACATCACATGCAATCAATATAAGTGATATGATATGGCCATCATCATCTTGTGCGTTCGATCTCCATCTCCAAAGCACCGTCATGATCACCATCATCACCGGCTTGACACCTTGATCTCCATCGAAGCATCATTGTCGTCTCGCCAACTATTGCTTCCACGACTATTGCTACCGCTTAGTGATAAAGTAAAGCAATTACATGGCGAATGCATTTCATACCATAAAGCGACAACCATATGGCTCCTGCCAATTGCCGATAACTGTGTCACAAAACATGATCATCTCATACAAGAATTTATATAGTCATGTCTTGACCATATCACATCACAACATGCCCTGCAAAAACAAGTTAGACGTCCTCTAATTTGTTGTTGCAAGTTTTACGTGGCTGATACGGGCTTCTAGCAAGAACCGTTCTTACATACGCATCAAAACCACAACATGGTATAGTGATTGCTTTTTGATCTTCGGACAGAACATTGTTCATTGAAACCGATTCAACTAGAGTTGGAGAAATAGACGCCCACTAGCCACATGTGTGCGAAGTATGTTGGTAGAAACAGTCTTGCGTAAGCGTACGCGTAATGTTGGTATGAGCCGCTTCATCCAACAATACCGTTGAATCAAGAATCAACTAGTGAGGGCCAGCAATATGTATATACCCACACCCATAAATCCTTTGTGTTCTACTCGTGCATATAACATCTACACATAGACCCGGCTTGGATACCACTGTTGGGGAACGCAGTATTTCAAAAAAATCTTACAATCACGCAAGATCTATCTAGGAAATGCATAGCAACGAGAGGGGAGAGTATGTCTACGTACCCTCGTAGACCGAAAGCGGAAGCGTTATGAAACGCGGTTGATGTAGTCAAACGTATTCGTGATCCAACTGATCAAGTACCGAACGCACAACACCTCTGCGATCTCTCGTACTCTTGATCCAACAGAGGACGAGGAAGAGTTTCGTCAGCACGACGGCGTGATGATGATGATGATGAAGTTACCGACGCAGGGCTTCTCCTAAGCACTACAATGATATGACCAAGGTGGAATTCTGTGGAGGGGGCACCGCACATGGCTAAACAATCAACTTGTGTATCTATGGGGTGCCCCCCTCCCCCATATATAAAGGAGTGGAGGAGGGGAGGGCCGGCCCTCATAGGGCGCCCCCAAGGGGGGGGAGTCCTACTCCCAGTAGTAGTAGGTTTCCAACTTCCTAGTAGGAGTAGGAGAAGAAGGAAGAAGGAGAGAGAAGGAAGGAAAGGGGGGGCGGCCCTGATTCGTCTCTGTCGTATCTATAATTTTGATTGTTCCATGCCAATATTATACAACGTTCATATACTTTTGGCAACTTTTTATACTATTTTTGGGACTAACATATTGATCGAATGCTCAATGCCAATTCCTATTTGTTGCATGTTTTTTGTTTCACAGAGAATACATATTAAACATAGTCCAAACGGGATAAAAACTTACGGAGAATTTTTTGGGAATATATGTGATTTTTGGGAAGAAGAATCAACGCGAGACGATGCCCGAGGGGGCCACCCCAGGGAGGTGGGCGCGCCGTTGACACTCATGGCCACCTCGTGAGGCGGTTGGTGCCCTTCTTTCGCCGCAAGAAAGCCAATATCCGGATACAAATTGTGGTAAAATTTAATCCCAATCCGTGTTAGGGATCTCCGGGAATATAAGAAGCTGTGAAAGGCCAGAATCTATAACGCAGAAACAGAATGAAACATAGAGAGAGATCCAATCTCAGAGGGGCTCACGCCTCTCCGCCGCAATGGAGGCCATGGACCAGAGGGGAAACCCTTCTCCCATCTAGGGAGAAGGCCAAGGAAGAAGAACAAGAAGGGGGGCTCTCTCCCCCTATCTCCCGGTGGTTCCGGAACACTGCCGGGGCCATCATTGTGTGATGGCGATCTATACCAACACCTCCATCATCGTCACCAACATCTTCATCACCTTCCCCCATCTATTTACAGTGGTCCACTCTCCCGCAACCCGCTGTACCCTCTACATGAACATGGTGCTTTATGCTTCATATTATTATCCAATGATGTATTGCCATCCTATGATGTCTGAGTATATTTTTGTTGTCCTATCGGTAATTGGTGAATTGCTATGATTGGTTTAATTTTCTTGTGGATATGTTGATGTCCTTTGGTGCCCACCATATAAGCGCGCCTGTGGATCACACCATAGGGTTAGTTGTATATTGATAGGACTATGTATTGGAGGGTAAGAGTGATGGAAGCTTCAACCTAGCATATAAATTGATGCATGGGGGATTGAAGGGGGACCAATATATGTTAATGCTATGGTTGCGTTTTACCTTAATGAACGTTAGTTGTTGCGGATGCTTGCTAATAGGTCCAGTCATAAGTGCATGAATTCCATGTCAGGGCTGACATGCTAGCAGTGGTCTCTCCCACATAAAACTTGCTATCGGTCTAGTAAAGTAGTCAATTGCTTAGGGACAATTTCGCAACTCCTACGACCACTTTTCCACACTCGCTATAACAACTTTATTGCTTCTTTACCGAAAATAGCCCCAATTTTTCATTTACGTGCTCTTTATATTCTTGCAAACATATCCCGTTACACCTACAAAGTACTTCGATTTTTATAATTGTTCTAGGTAAAGCAAATGTCAAGCGTGCGTAGAGTTGTATCAGTGGTCGATAAAACTTGAGGGAATATCTTTTCTACCTTTAGCTCCTCATTGGGTTCGACACTCTTACTTGTCGAAAGAGGCTACAATTGATCCCCTATACTTGTGGGTTATCAAGACCATTTTCTGGCACCATTGCAGGGAGTTATAGCGTCGGGTGAATATTCTCGTGTGTGCTTGTTTGCTTTATCACTAAGTAGTTTTTATTTTGTGCTCTTGTTTTCTATCTTTATTTAAGGGTAGGAAGCGCAAAATACCAAAAACATTGTGGTACCTACTGAACCAATGGTTGAAGAACCACTCAAAATCTATCACACTACTGAAGCTTTTTACTTGGATCATCTTCGATCCCTATGTGCTCGGGCTAAAACCCCAACTAGCTTAGTTGAGGGCAAATCTTCAGATGAGCATGATTGTTATGTGCGACACCGCATATCTGAAAAAGGGAAACTTTTACTGGATCAAATTCATCATTTGCAGTGCTATGCTTGGAATTTATGTGAAATATATGATTGTACTTGTTGTTCTGAAGACCCTAAGAAACACCTTCCTTACCAATGTGAGTTTAGTGATAATGGAATCGTATCTTCGTATACTAAGGGTGTTTATAATTACTATGATGTTCAACAAATTCAAGAATCTGTTGCTTTTAGGGGTAATTGTGAAATTGCTTCTTTTATTGAAGAGTGTGATACTACTCTCTATAAATCTGAAAATTTGGCCATACTTAAATATTTCTATGATAATTATGCTTCTAATCCTTATATTAAACCATATATTGAGGACTCCTCCGCTGTCCAAGAAGAGACAGATATTTTGCAGGAGTCTATGGAAGAAGAAATTAATGACATTGTGAGCTCATTGGATGAAAAAGATGAGGAGGAGAGCGAAGAACAAAAGGAGGAAGAGCGGATTGATCACCGTTCCCACCATCTAATGAGAGTAACTCTTTATCCCATACATTGTTTAATTTTCCTTTGAATTTATCGAAGGATGAATTCTATGATGATTGTTATGATCCCATTGATTCTTTTGAAATATCCCTTTTTGATGATGCTTGCTATGCTTGTGGCCAAGATGCCAATATGAATTATGTTTATGGAGATGAACTTGCTATAGTTCCTTATGTTAAACATGAAATTGTTGCTATCGCACCCACGCATGATAGAACTATTATCTTTTTGAATTCTCCTGACTACACTATATCGAAGAAGTTTGCCCTTATTAAGGATTATATTGATGGGTTGCGTTTTACTACTACACATGATGATTTTGATAGATATAATATGCATGTGCTTGTTGATCCTACTTGCAATTATTATGAGAGAGGAACTACATCTCCGCCTCTCCATGTTTCCATTATGATAAAATTGCAAGAAACTGTTTATACTATGCATTGGCCTTTACTATGTGTGCATGAATTGTTCTTTTATGACATGCCGATGCATAGGAAGAGAGTTAGACTTCGTTGTTGCACGATATATGTTAATTTGCGCTCACTACTAAATCACAAATCATTGTTAATTAAAATTGGCTTTTATATACCTTGAGATCCGGGTGGATCCATTACTTAAGCACTATATGTCTAGCTTAATGGCTTTAAAGAAAGCGCTGCCAGGGAGACAACCCAGTAGTTTTAGAGAGTCATTTATTTATGCTGTGTGCTTTTATAAAGTTTAAAAAACAAAAAAAATAAAGAGGGGAACCTAAAACTTTTTCAAAAAGAAAAGCGAAAGTAAGAAAGACGAGCATTGTAAAAGTGGGAGCTAGCCTTGAACTTTGTTCATGCCCATGGAAACTTTGTGACCCTTGATTACAGAAACTTTTCAAAAAAAATAATTATCCCCTTGTACAATTCCATTCTATTATAAAGATAATGTGCCAAGATTTGCCATTAGCATGTTTACATTGCTTGTTGGTTTGTGCGGTGCAAAACAGAAACTTTGGCTATGGTGCGCGACTTTACATTTTTTACTAGAACATCAAACGGTTCCGAAACTTCTTGAAATGTCTTTATAAACAATTTTTTTATTTTTCCTAATTGTTTCAGAATTTTTGGAGTATTAGAAGTATGGTGAATGTTCAGATTACTACAGACTGTCCTGTTTAAGATAGATTCTATTTTTGATGCATTGTTTGCTTGTTTTGATGAAACAATCGATTTCTATCAGTGGATTAAGCCTTGGAAAATTTATATTACAGTATCTACAATTCCAAAACAAAATATGAATTGGTTTGCAACAGTACTTAGAGTAGTGATTTGCCTTATTATACTAACAGATCTTACCGAGCTTTCTATTGAGTTTTGTGTGGATGAAGTGATCAAAGATCGAGGAGGCCTCGATATGAGGAGAAGGAGGAGAGGCAAGAGCTCAAGCTTGGGGATGCCCAAGGCACCCCAAGTAAATATTCAAGGAAACTCAAGCTTCTAAGCTTGGGGATGCCCCGTAAGGCATCCCATCTTTCTTCAACAAGTATCGGTATGTTTTCGGTTTCGTTTCGTTCATGTGACATGTGAAAATCTTGGAGCGTCTTTTGCATTTAGTTTTCACTTTTCTTTTATGCACCATGCTGTTATGAGATAGTCCATGGTTGATTTATAGGATGCTATTTCCACTTCACTTATATCTTTTGAGTATGGCTTTATAGAATGCTTCATGTGCTTCGCTTATATCATTTGAAGTTTGGATTGCCTGTTTCCCTACACATAGAAAACCGCCATTTGTAGAATGATATTTTGCTACACTTATATTGGTTAGAGCATGGGCATATATTTTGTAGAAATAATTAAACTCTCTTGCTTCACTTATATATATTTAGTCAGATGACAGAAATTGGTCATTCACATGGTTAGTCATTAAATCCTACATAAAACTTGTAGATTACTGAATATGATATGTTTGATTCCTAGAAGTAGTTTTGCGATATAAAGGTGGTGATACTAAAGTAGTGCTAGTGAGTAGTTGTGGATTGTAGAAATACTTGTGTTGAATTTTGTGATTCCCGTAGCATGCACGTATGGTGAACCGTTATGTAACTAAGTTGGAGCCTGAGGTATTTATTGACTATCTTCCTTATAAGTGGCAGTCGGGGACGAGCGATGGTCTTTTCCTACCAATCTATCCCCCTAGTAGCATGCGTGTAGTACTTTGTTCCGATGACTAATAGATTTTTGCAATAAGAAAGTGAGTTCTTTATGACTAATGTTGAGTCCATGGATTATACATACTCTCACCCTTCCATCATTGCTAGCCCCTTCGGTACCGTGCATTGCCCTTTCTCACCTCGAGAGTTGGTGCGAACTTCATCGGTGCATCCAAATCCCGTGATACGATACGCTCTATCACACATAAGCCTCCTTATATCTTCCTCAAAACAACCACCATACCTACCTATCATGGCATTTCCATAGCCATTCTGAGATATATTGCTTTGCATGATCGTAAGATAGCTAGCATGATGGTTTCATGGCTTTTCCATTTTTTGATGTCATTGCTACGCTAGATCATTGCACATCCAGGTACACAGCTGGAGGCATTCATATAGAGTCATATTTTGTTCTAGTATCGAGTTGTAATATTGAGTTGTAAGTAAGTAAATAAAAGTGTGATGATCATCATTATTAGAACATTGTCCCATGTGAGTAAATCTGAGAACGGGTGGGTAACCAAACCAAACGAAACCTGAACTAAACCCACGTGATGACGTTTTGAAAACTGAACCAAACTAACCCCACGTAATTGGCATTGGTAGCCAGCCCAAACCAAACCACATGACAAATTCCCCAAAACCAAACTAACCCATTGTAGGAACTATGGTTTTAGCCTATGGTTCCATATCAGTTCCCCACCCATACATGTACAACTCAATATATGTACGATCCTGCACCAGCTTAATAACATGTACAGACATTGCACTTGACAACTTACATATTCTGCACTACCAACACTTAAACTGATGAACACTTTGACAGCTTCATAACATGTACTAGTAAAAAACACAGATTCTGAAGCACAAATATTACACTTGACAGCTTACATACTCTGCACTAACAACACTTGAAGTACATAGGTGTTGGGGAACGTTGCAAAAAACAAAAATTTTCCTACGGTTTCACCAAGATCCATTTAGGAGTTCATCTAGCAACGAGTGATCGGATTGCATCTACATACCTTTGTAGATCACGCGCGGAAGTGTTCAAAGAACGGGGATGAGGAAGGCGTACTCGACGTGATCCAAACGGACGGCACCTCCACGTTCAACACGCGTACGGTCAGCGTAACGTCTCCTCCTTCTTGATCCAGCAAGGGGGAAGGAGAGGTTGAGGAAGATGGCTCCAGCAGCAGCACGACGGCGTGGTGGTGATGGAGCTGCAGTACTCCGGCAGGGCTTTGCCAAGCACTATGGAGGAGGAGGAGGTGTTGGAGAGGGAGAGGGAGGCACCAAAGGCATGGGGTGAGAAGTCCTCCATCTCCCCACTATATATAGGAGGGCCAAGGGGGGGGGGGCGCCGGCCCGAGGAGATCTAATCTCCTAGGGGGGCGGCGGCCAAGGGAGGTTTCCCTCCCCCCAAGGCACCTAGGACGTGCCTTCCACTAGTGGGACTCTTCCCTTTTGTGAACCCTAGGCGCATGGGCCTCTTGGGGCTGGTTCCCTTGGCCCATGTAGGCCAAGGCGCACCCCCTACAGCCCATGTGGCCCCCCCGGGACAGGTGGCCCCACCCGGTGGACCCCCGGGACCCTTTCGGTGGTCCCGGTACAATACCGATAACCCCGAAACTTGTCCCGATGGCCGAAATAGCACTTCCTATATATAATTCTTTACCTCCGGACAATTCCAGAACTCCTCGTGACGTCCGGGATCTCATCCGGGACTCCGAACAACATTCGGGTTACTGCATATACATATCCCTACAACCCTAGCGTCACCGAACCTTAAGTGTGTAGACCCTACGGGTTCGGGAGACATGCAGACATGACGGAGATCGCTCTCCGGTCAATAACCAACAGCGGTATCTGGATACCCATGTTGGCTCCCACATGCTCCTCGATGATCTCATCGGATGAACCACGATGTCGAGGATTCAAGCAACCCTGTATACAACTCCCTTCGTCAATCGGTATGTTACTTGCCCGAGATTCGATCGTCGGTATCCCAATACCTCGTTCAATCTCGTTACCGGCAAGTCACTTTACTCTTACCGTAATGCATGATCCCGTGACCAGACACTTGGTCACTTTGAGCTCATTATGATGATGCATTACCGAGTGGGCCCAGTGATACCTCTCCGTCATACGGAGTGACAAATCCCAGTCTTGATCCATGTCAACCCAACAGACACTTTCGGAGATACCCGTAGTATACCTTTATAGTCACCCAGTTACGTTGTGACGTTTGGTACACCCAAAGCACTCCTACGGTATCCGGGAGTTACACGATCTCATGGTCTAAGGAAAAGATACTTGACATTGGAAAACTCTAGCAAACGAACTATACGATCTTGTGCTATGTTTAGGATTGGGTCTTGTCCATCACATCATTCTCCTAATGATGTGATCTCGTTATCGATGACATCCAATGTCCATAGTCAGGAAACCATGACTATATGTTGATCAACGAGCTAGTCAACTAGAGGCTTACTAGGGACATGTTGGTGTCTATTATTCACACATGTATTACGATTTCCGGATAACACAATTATAGCATGAATAAATACAATTATCATGAACAAGGAAATATAATAATAATGATTTTATTATTGCCTCTAGGGCATATTTCCAACAGTCTCCCACTTGCACTAGAGTCAATAATCTAGTTACATTGTGATGAATCGAACACCCATGGAATTCTGGTGTTGATCATGTTTTGCTCTAGGGAGAGGTTTAGTCAACGGATCTGCTACATTCAGGTCCGTATGTACTTTACAAATATCTATGTCTCCATCTTGAACATTTTCACGAATGGAGTTGAAGCGATGCTTGATGTGCCTTGTCTTCTTGTGGAACCTGGGCTCCTTGACAAGAGCAATAGCTCCAGTGTTGTCACAGAAGAGCTTGATCGGCCCCGACGCATTGGGCATGACTCCTAGGTCGGTGATGAACTCCTTCACCCAAATTGCTTCATGTGCTGCCTCCGAGGCTGCCATGTACTCCGCTTCACATGTAGATCCCGCCACGACGCTCTGCTTGCAACTGCACCAGCTTACTGCCCCACCATTCAAAATATACACATATCCGGTTTGTGACTTTGAGTCATCCAGATTTGTGTCGAAGCTAGCGTCGACGTAACCCTTTACGACGAGCTCTTCGTCACCTCCATAAACGAGAAACATTTCCTTAGTCCTTTTCAGGTACTTCAGGATATTCTTGACCGCTGTCCAGTGTTCCTTGCCGGGATTACTTTGGTACCTTCCTACCAAACTTACGGCAAGGTTTACATCAGGTCTGGTACACAGCATGGCATACATAATAGAACCTATGGCTGAGGCATAGGGGATGACACTCATCTCTTCTATATCTTCTGCCGTGGTCGGACATTGAGCTCAGCTCAATTTCACACCTTGCAGCACAGGCAAGAACCCCTTCTTAGACTGATCCATATTGAACTTCTTCAATATCTTATCAAGGTATGTGCTTTGTGAAAGACCTATGAGGCGTCTCGATCTATCTCTATAGATCTTGATTCCTAATATATAAGCAGCTTCTCCAAGGTCTTTCATTGAAAAACTCTTATTCAAGTAAGCCTTGATGCTGTCCAAGAGTTCTATATCATTTCCCATCAAAAGTATGTCATCTACATATAGTATAAGAAATGCTACAGAGCTCCCACTCACTTTCTTGTAAAGGCAGGCTTCTCCATAAGTCTGCGTAAACCCAAACGCTTTGATCATCTCATCAAAGCGAATGTTCCAACTCCGAGATTCTTGCACCTGCCCATAAATCGAGCGTTGGAGCTTGCACACCTTGTCAGCATTCTTAGGATCGACAAAACCTTCCGGCTGCATCATATACAATTCTTCCTTAAGGAAACCATTAAGGAATGCCGTTTTGACGTCCATTTGCCATATCTCATAATCGTAGAATGCGGCAATTGCTAACATGATTCGGACGGACTTTAGCTTCGCTACCGGGGAGAAAGTCTCATCGTAGTCAACCCCTTGAACTTGTCGATAACCCTTAGCGACAAGCCGAGCTTTATGGATGGTCACATTACCATCCGCGTCTGTCTTCTTCTTAAAGATCCATTTATTTTCTATGGCTCGCCGTTCAACGGGAAAGTCAGTCAAAGTCCATACTTCGTTTTCATACATGGATCCTATCTCGGATTTCATGGCTTCCAGCTATTTGTCGGAATCCGGGCCCGCCATCGCTTCTTCATAGTTCGAAGGTTCACCGTTGTCTAACAACATGATTTCTAAGACAGGGTTGCCGTACCACTCTGGTGCGGAACGTGTCCTTGTGGACCTTCGAATTTCAGTAGGAGCTTGATCAGAAGTATCTTGATCATCATCAATAACTTCCTCTCTAGTTGGTGCAGGCACCTCAGGAACATTTTCTTGAGTTGTGCCATTTTCCTGTTCAAGAGGTAACACTTCTTCAAGTTCTACTTTCCTCCCACTTACTTCTTTCGAGAGAAACTCTTTCTCTAGAAAGAATCCATTCTTGGCAACAAAGATCTTGCCTTCAGATCTGAGGTAGAAGGTATACCCAACAGTTTCTTTAGGGTATCCTATGAAGACGCATTTTTCCGACTTGGGTTCGAGCTTTTCAGGTTGAAGTTTCCTGACATAAGCATCGCATCCCCAAACTTTCAGCAACGACAGCTTAGGTTTCTTCCCAAACCATAATTCAAACGGTGTCGTCTCAACGGATTTCGACGGAGCCCTATTTAAAGTGAATGCGGCAGTCTCTAAAGCATAGCCCCAAAAAGATAGCGGTAAATCGGTAAGAGACATCATAGATCGTACCATATCTAATAGAGTGCGATTACGATGTTCGGACACACCATTACGCTGAGGTGTTCCAGGTAGCGTGAGTTGTGAAACTATTCCACATTTTCTTAAGTGTGTGCCAAATTCGTGACTCAAGTATTCTCCTCCACGATCTGATCGTAGAAACTTGATTTTCCTGTCACGTTGATTCTCAACCTCACTCTAAAATTCCTTGAACTTTTCAAAGGTTTCAGACTTGTGTTTCATTAGGTAGATATACCCATATGTACTCAAATCATCAGTGAGGGTGAGAACATAACGATAGCCACCGCGAGCCTCAACACTCATTGGACCGCACACATCAGTATGTATGATTTCCAATAAGTTGGTTGCTCGCTCCATTGTTCCTGAGAATGGAGTCTCGGTCATCTTACCCATGAGGCATGTTTCGCACGTGTCAAATGATTCGTAATCAAGAGACTCTAAAAGTCCATCTGCATGGAGCTTCTTCATGCGTTTGACACCTATGTGACCAAGGCGGCAGTGCCACAAGTATGTGGGACTATCATTATCAACTTTACATCTTTTGGTACTCACACTATGAATATGTGTAGCATTACGCTCGAGATTCATTAAGAATAAACCATTCACCATAGGAGCATGACCATAAAACATATCTCTCATATAAATAGAACAACCATTATTCTCGGATTTAAATGAGTAGCCATCTCGAATTAAACGAGATCCCGATACAATGTTCATGCTCAAAGCTGGCACTAAATAACAATTATTAAGGTTTAAAACTAATCCCGAAGGTAAATGTAGAGGTAGCGTGCCGACGGCGATCACATTGACCTTGGAACCATTCCCGACGCGCATCATCACCTCGTCCTTTGCCAGTCTCCGCTTATTCCGCAGGCCCTGCTTTGAGTTACAAATGTGAGCAACTGCACCGGTATCAAATACCCAGGAGCTACTACGGGTACTAGTAAGGTACACATCAATTACATGTATATCATATATACCTTTTGTTTTGTCGGCCTTCTTGTCTGCTAAGTATTTGGGGCAGTTTCGCTTCCAGTGACCATTTCCCTTGCAATAAAAGCACTCAGTCTCGGGCTTGGGTCCATTCTTTGGCTTCTTCCCAGCAGCTTGCTTGCCAGGCGCGGCAACTCCCTTGCCGTCCTTCTTGAAGTTCTTTTTACCTTTGCCCTTCTTGAACTTAGTGGTTTTATTGACCATCAACACTTGATGTTCCTTCTTGACTTCTACCTCTGCTGATTTCAGCATAGCAAATACTTCAGGAATGGTCTTTTCCATCCCCGACATATTGAAGTTCATCACAAAGCTCTTGTAGCTTGGTGGAAGCGACTGGAGGATTCTGTCAATGACCGCATCATCCGGGAGATTAACTCCCAGCTGAGTCAAGCGGTTATGTAACCCAGACATAGTGAGTATGTGCTCACTGACAGAACTATTTTCCTCCATCTTACAGCTGAAGAATTTGTCGGAGACTTCATATCTCTCGACCCGGGCATGAGCTTGGAAAACCATTTTCAGCTCTTCGAACATCTCATATGCTCCATGTCTCTCAAAACGCTTTTGGAGCCCCGGCTCTAGGCTGTAAAGCATGCCGCACTGAACGAGGGAGTAGTCATCGGTACGTGCCTACCAAGCGTTCATAACGTCTTGTTCTGCAGGGAGAACAGGTGCGTCACCCAGCGGTGCTTGTAGGACATAATCTTTCTTGGCAGCTATGAGGATGATCCTCAGGTTCCGGACCCAGTCCGTATAGTTGCTGCCATCATCTTTCAGCTTGGTTTTCTCTAGGAACGCGTTGAAGTTGAGGACTACGTTGGCCATTTCATCTACAAGACATATTGTAAAGATTTTAGACTAAGTTCATGATAATTAAGTTCATCTAATCAAATTATTCAATGAACTCCCACTTAGATAGACATCCCTCTGCTAGTCATCTAAGTATAACATGATCCGAGTCGACTAGGCCGTGTCCGATCATCACGTGAGACGGACTAGTCAACGTCGGTGAACATCTTCATGTTGATCGTATCTTCTATACGACTCATGCTCGACCTTTCGGTCTTCTGTGTTCCGAGGCCATGTCTATACACATGCTAGGCTCGTGAAGTCAACCTAAGTGTTTGCATGTGTAAATCTGTCTTACACCCGTTGTATGTGCACGTTTGAATCAAACACCCGATCATCACGTGGTGCATTGAAACAACGAACTGTCGCAACGGTGCACAGTTAGGGGGAACACTTTCTTGAAATTATTATGAGGTATCATCTTATTTACTACCGTCGTTCTAAGTAAACAAGATGCAAAAACATGATAAACATCACATGCAATCAAATAATAATAGTGACATGATATGGCCAATATCACATAGCTCCTTTGATCTCCATCTTGGGGCTCCATGATCATCTTCTCACCGGCATGACACCATGATCTCCATCATCATGATCTCCATCATCGTGTCTCCATGAAGTTGCTCGCCAACTATTACTTCTACTACTATGGCTAACACGTTTAGCAATAAAGTAATGTAATTTACATGGCGTTTCTCAATGACACGCAGGTCAGACAAAAAATAAAGACAACTCCTATGGCTCCTGCCGGTTGTCATACTCATCGACATGCAAGTCGTGATTCCTATTACAATAGCATGAACATCTCATACATCACATATATATCATTCATCATTCATCACAACTTTGGCCATATCACATCACAAAACACTTGCTGCAAAAACAAGTTAGACGTCCTCTAATTGTTGTTGCAAGTTTTATGTGGCTGCAATGGGGTTCTAGCAAGAACGTTTTCTTACCTACATGAAAGCCACAACGTGATTTGTCAACTTCTATTTACCCTTCATAAGGACCCTTTTCATCGAATCCGCTCCAACTAAAGTGGGAGAGACAGACACCCGCCAGCCACCTTATGCAACTAGTGCATGTCAGTCGGTGGAACCGGTCTCACGTAAGCATACATGTAAGGTTGGTCCGGGCCGCTTCATCCCACAATACTGCTGAAGCAAAATAAGACTAGTAGCGGCAAGAAAGTTGACAACATCTACGCCCACAACAAATTGTGTTCTACTCGCGCAAGAAGAACTACGCATAGACCTAGCTCATGATGCCACTGTTGGGGAACGTTGCAGAAAACAAAAATTTTCCTACGGTTTCACCAAGATCCATCTAGGAGTTCATCTAGCAACGAGTGATCGGATTGCATCTACATACCTTTGTAGATCACGCGCGGAAGCGTTCAAAGAACGGGGATGTGGAAGGCGTACTCGATGTGATCCAAATCACCGGAGATCCTAGCGCCGAACGGATGGCACCTCCGCGTTCAACACACGTACGGTCAGCGTAACGTCTCCTCCTTCTTGATCCAGCAAGGTAGAAGGAGAGGTTGAGGAAGATGGCTCCAGCAGCAGCACGACGGCGTGGTTGTGATGGAGCTGCAGTACTCCGGCCGGGCTTTGCCAAGCACTATGGAGGAGGAGGAGGTGTTGGAGAGGGAGAGGGAGGCACCAAAGGCATGGGGTGAGAAGTCCTCCGTCTCCCCACTATATATAGGAGGGCCAAGGGGGGGGCGCTGGCCCCCTAGGAGATCGAGAGGGAGGCACCAAAGGCATGGGGTGAGAAGTCCTCCATCTCCCCACTATATATAGGAGGGCCAAGGGGGGGGCGCCGGCCCTAGGAGATCTAATCTCCTAGGGGGGCGGCGGCCAAGGGAGGTTTCCCTCCCCCCAAGGCACCTAGGACGTGCCTTCCACTAGTGGGACTCTTCCCTTTTGTGAACCCTAGGCGCATGGGCCTCTTGGGGCTGGTTCCCTTGGCCCATGTAGGCCAAGGCGCACCCCCTACAGCCCATGTGGCCCCCCCGGGACAGGTGGCCCCACCCGGTGGACCCCCGGGACCCTTTCGGTGGTCCCGGTACAATACCGATAACCCCGAAACTTGTCCCGATGGCCGAAATAGCACTTCCTATATATAATTCTTTACCTCCGGACCATTCTGAAACTCCTCGTGACGTCCGGGATCTCATCCGGGACTCCGAACAACATTCGGGTTACTGCATATACATATCCCTACAACCCTAGCGTCACCGAACCTTAAGTGTGTAGACCCTACGGGTTCGGGAGACATGCAGACATGACCGAGATCGCTCTCCGGTCAATAACCAACAGCGGGATCTGGATACCCATGTTGGCTCCCACATGCTCCTCGATGATCTCATCGGATGAACCACGATGTCGAGGATTCAAGCAACCCCGTATACAACTCCCTTCGTCAATCGGTATGTTACTTGCCCGAGATTCGATCGTCGGTATCCCAATACCTCGTTCAATCTCGTTACCGGCAAGTCACTTTACTCGTACCGTAATGCATGATCCCGTGACCAGACACTTGGTCACTTTGAGCTCATTATGATGATGCATTACCGAGTGGGCCCAGTGATACCTCTCTGTCATACGGAGTGACAAATCCCAGTCTTGATCCATGTCAACCCAACAGACACTTTCGGAGATACCCATAGTATACCTTTATAGTCACCCAGTTACGTTGTGATGTTTGGTACACCCAAAGCACTCCTACGGTATCCGGGAGTTACGCGATCTCATGGTCTAAGGAAAAGATACTTGACATTGGAAAACTCTAGCAAACGAACTATACGATCTTGTGCTATGTTTAGGATTGGGTCTTGTCCATCACATCATTCTCCTAGTGATGTGATCTCGTTATCGATGACATCCAATGTCCATAGTCAGGAAACCATGACTATCTGTTGATCAACGAGCTAGTTAACTAGAGGCTTACTTGGGACATGTTGGTGTCTATTATTCACACATGTATTACGATTTCCGGATAACACAATTATAGCATGAATAAAGACAATTATCATGAACAAGGAAACATGATAATAATGAATTTATTATTGCCTCTAGGGCATATTTCCAACAATAGGTAATAACAAGCGGAGCTGGATTAAGGGTGATAACTGATTCCAAGCCGGGATTGCATTACACCATTTGCCGATGATGGATGTCACCGAGTTCTCATGGCGTTAGTAGTCAGCCTGTACCTTGATCTGAAAAGACACAACTTTTAGAACTATGAGTCTAGATCACTAGCATTTCGCAATTTTACCTCCCCCCCCAGCAAGATATATATGAAAGCACACATCCTTTATTTTATGGTGTCTACCTTGCAATTTGGATTCCACATTTCTCCAGTCTATACTTGTGACAAGTTTCTCATGATTGCTTAGTCTAAACATAAACATAACAATTTTCTTGTCCAGTTACAAAATGTCAACTTGTGCATTCTAGTATTTTATCGATGATGAGGATGTTCTAAAGAGCCAACTTGGCCACCAACTTCAAAACTTCACTAGCCATTGCATATATATATATATATACATGACTATATTTTTACCTTTCATTGGTTCCAAACTTTTTGTTGCGTCCTACTGTCCATCTCCTGCAAATGAAACAAAATATTAATTTAAAGGCATATCAACACTTCTATACTACTTCTATACTGCAGGCTTTATATATCCCATTCTACACAAGTAGTAGAACCAAAATGTAAGCGGTTAACTCACCCTCCTTTGGTTTGAACAACCAATCTTTAGCACAAACAAGCACTTCTAGCATATCAGGGTTCAAAGATCTTCTCTTGTCGCCTAGTATCCTCTTACCACAACTGAAGGCTGATTCAGATGCCACTGTGCTAAAAGGAATTGCAAGAAAGTCACGGGACATAGATGCCAATATAGGAAACTTTTCGCCATGCCTCTTCCACCAACCCAAGACAACGAAGTCATCACCAGCCTTCTCGGATGCTTCTTCCATGTATGCATCAAGCTCGGATTTGTGTACACGTGACCTCCTACGAGACTTGTGTTGGGCAAACTCTTCTTCCAACTTCCTTTTCCCTGCAATAGGTGATCCAATAATGGTATTGCCTTGACTAGAAGGTGTCATGTGAGCAGTGCTTCTCGCTGTATGTAGCTCATATTCCTTGACATACTTTCTCACCCATTCTAAAGCAATCTCCACTTGTTTTGTAATTTGCTCCCTGTCGGTAGACAACTTGCAATAGAAGAAATCCAAGTACTCTTCTTTCCTCCTAGGATCCAGGAATGTAGCAATGACAAGTGCATGGTTAAACTCAATGCCCTTGCTTTTTCTATGACGGTTAGGATCTGCATTCTCCTTCTCCTCAGGATCCCAATATTTATCAAGCTTCGTTTACATCACTGCCGCCAATTCCTTCAACACATCAGTGGTCAGCCAACCCGGATCTTTCAATGCATGGCGAATATAAAGCACAACTGGCAGAAACTTATGTGAAGTTGGCTTCCTATGAGCTGAAAAAATCAAAGTAAGCTCTTCAAAAGCTTTTAGAAACTCACAAATATCTTTTGCCTTCTCCCATTCCTCCTCGCTTGGAGAATCTATCATCTTTCTTTTGGCATAACTAGTGAGAACAGATTTGTACGTCAATGCTTCTACAAGCATTTTCCAGGTTGAGTTCCATCTGGTTGGTGTATCAATAGAGATGTCTTTCTTTACACGTAGACCCATCCCACTTGCAATTTTATTGAAATCTTGAAGTCTTGAAGGAGAAGAGTCAATATACTTCATCATCTCATGTTTCATGTCAATAGCTTCATGGATTATTTTCATTCCATCCTGAACCAAGATATTAAGAATGTGCACACAACACCTGACATGCAAATTGTAACATCCCAAGTTTGCAATTTGGAATGTTATACACTAGATCATCATGCATAGCATATTTTCTTGCATTTTTTTCGATCCTAGAAATTTCACGCAACTCAAGGACCTTCGGAGAGAGTTGGAGATTTCGTTATTTTCATATTTGAGAGTTTTCTCAAATTTGAAAAGAGGATCATTTGATTTATTTATTTCATCTTCAATTATTTTTCCAATTAAAACAAATGAGAGAGGGAATAATATGACTTTCCCAAAGTTAGGAAAAATGAAGATTTAATGAATAAGTCAAGTTTTGGTTTTGCCGGAGTTTTGTTTGCTTTTATTTGGATAGGGAAAATGCGCGTTTTCAAAAATTGCATTTTAGGCCCGGAGAAAAGTTCATTTGGTTCGAATCATTTTTAGGAGTCGGGGAAAATTTACTTTAGATTCTTCGGAGTTCGTTTAGATAGTTTTTCTTTTGTTTTTCTATGCGCGAAACCGATTTAAAAAAAAGGAGCAGCTCACGCGCGCCAGCCAGCCGGGCCAAGGCCCAGCCAGCCGCCACCGCCCCCAGCCCCTCGCGCGAAGCCGAGTCCCAGCGGGACTCTAGGCCGCCGCCCCCCCCCCCCTTTTTGCCCCTTGGCCAAGTCACACCCCCCCTCCTAGTATATATATACTCACCCCCCCCCTCTCCCCACACCACCCCAAGCCCCAAGCAGCCGCCGCCGCCTTAAGCCGCCGCCGCCGCCCTAAGCCGCCGCCCGGAGCCCCGCCTCCCGAGGTAGCCGCGCCGCCTCTTATTTTCCTCGGTTCGGTTTTTCTTCTGGAAAACCGTTCCGGTTCTTCTCTTTTTTCTTCCGGTTTTTCTTCCGGCTTTGTTTCGGTTTTCTTCGGAAACCCTAGATCGGTTTTCATTCTTCTTTCGGACCGTTCGTATCAACGAACGTGATCACCAATTTTTCCCCGTTACCGATGCCCGTTCGTTTAACCGTTCATCTCTTTCTTTTCGTCGGATTTATTCCGCGATCGCGATCTCAGATCCGATCTTCGTTCTAGTCTTTCTTCCCGCTCGTTTATCGGAATCAGGTGATTCAAGCGCCTGGAGTTTCGTCTCGAAACCGCCGTTCCGTCTAATCAACTTGAACAAGCCTTTGCTACAGTAAAATTTGACCTAGTTTCAACTTGCTAGAACCGAGTTGCTTTCTTCCGCCGTTTGTTTTTCCGTCGTCTGTTCGGTTCTTTCTTTCTTTGCAACCGGAGTTCTTAAGTTGAACTTTCTGGTTCGTTCTCTTGTTCGAGTTTTACCTGTGCATTAGATGAGTACTTATTGTGTGCTTGTTGTTTGTCTGTGATAGATCACCCGAATTGCGCCACTTGTTACTTCGAAACCCTAGGTCTCGCGGATCATCAGCAAGGCAAGTAACACTTTGAACATACCTTTTCTACAACCCATGTTTTATTGCATTAGATAAATCCTCTCACATTGCATGATTAGGATCTAATTAAATTGTGGGATGGGAAGTAGATGAGGTAGTACCTATTACCTGTATTATTATCAAACCTTTGGGAGTTACTTCTACGTTTGCTTATTATGCCATGCTATGCTAGTAGACGTGGATTGGGTGAGTGATATCCATGACAGATGTGAGATTGATAATTAAGGGTTTATCTAAGGTGGCAACTTGAACACACATCTGGGTGGATTGAGGCACCTGATGTCTATCAGGACTTGCCTGTTTTTATTTCGGACTGCCACCCAGGCTCAAAGGGATCATAAGATCATTCATGCTAGTAACTTCCGTGTGCAGCCACAAGCCATTATGGGCTCTGGCATAGTTGACTAAGTCGTGCGAACTCTTACAGGGTAGACTAGAAGATGTAGGGGAAAGTAGGTGTACCGGTCTATCCATCGTAAGGTGCTAGCGCTTCTGAAAGACTGTGTCTCGGTCATCCGTCTTCTCGAACACCATGTAGTGCGAGAAACCAAACGGAGGCGATCGAGTCTTGTGGGGAAAAGTGCGCAAACCTCTGCAGAGTGTACAAACTAATCATGATTAGCCGTGTCCCCGGTTATGGACAACTTGAGTATCTAGTACTTGAATATCATGTGAATCTCATCACGTTACTTCTAATTAATGTTGTTGGGTTTTAATTACTTAATTGGGATCGGAATGCTGTCAACCATTCTCGATGTTTAACAACTACCATGATAGTTAAATAAATTTATTCCTTTGCAGTAGGGAAAAACTGGCTTTACGCAAAACTGTAACCATAGAGCTTTCCACCAGCCATATATGCATGTAGTATAGCTGTTTCATTCCATTACTCTCTATGTGTTACATTGCCAGCATATTCCATGTGCTGACCCGTTTTCGGGCTGCAACTTCTCATGTTGCAGACTTTTCAGACGATGAGTAAGGTGCTTTTAGGTCGTGGTTCTATACTCAGTGATGCCGTTGCAGTTGATGGACCCATTTATCTTCCGAACCTTCCGTTGTTATCGTTATTAGATGGCCTTAAGCCATATTTATTGTAATAAGTTCTCTTTGAGACATCGATGTAATAAGTGTGTGATTGCGACTCTGCTATAAATCCTTCGAAGTACTGTGTGGTGTCAGCATTACTGATCCAGGGATGACACCGGAGCACAGTAGACTTGATCCATTCGGGTCGGGTCGCTACAGAGATGGTATCAGAGCACACACTGACTGTAGGACAGGACCACTAAGTTAAAGCCATAGATCACCATTCTATTCTCATTTTCTAACTCCTCATCTTTTCTACTCTTTTAGGATGATGAACGCAAAGATTAAGTACGCTCAACCGGATGAAGGCACACCATTTGGATTTCACCTGAAGGAAGTCACCAAGTACCTGAACATTGGATTACCAAGCTTCACGGGAACCTTCAACGCCACTCTGCCTGAAGAGGAGCGCTGGAAGATTCAAGCTCACGTTCCGGGAAGGACATTCGCGCCAATCACGAAGCCTATAGATAGTGTTTTCAATGCACCAACCTGGAGTCTGGGAAGGAGCATGGCAGCTCATATCACCATGGGACGCATTGGAGAAGTTTATCAAGAAGACCTCAAGGACACTATCTACCAGATTTGCGGACGCCGAGATGAACAATGGGAGTTAGTCAGCACCAAGAAGGATAGATCCATTGCATCTTTCATCCAGGAGTTAAACCAGCACATTCGACGCCACGAGAACCAGATGTGCAATGATATGATAGAGTTGAAGAATGCGAAGGCAAGGATCATCGAGCTAGAAGGAGAACCGAAGTCTACACGCAAGGACTACATGGACGAGATCCTAGGTCTAGCGAGACACAATGGCGATCTTAAGCAGGAGATTGAAGAACTCAAGAGGAAGTTAGCATCCAAGGAGGAAGACGAGTACGTCGCATGTCCGGATAACTACATCATCATCGACGACACCGATTCGGATCCAAGTGAACCCGACTTTGAAGACGAAGCTGGAGCAGATATCATGGGGTCTTCCACCGGTTCAAATTTCTAGATGACCACTAGATAGTAGTAGTATTTCCCCATGTAAACATTATAGTCGAGCACTTTTGCGATAGTTTTAGACCGATTGTAAGCCCCTGTTTGATTGAATGAAGTGATTTTGTGTGCATTTGCCCATGCGCATTGGGGTAGTGTTTTTCTCTTTAGACCTCACTCTATTCTTAATTCTCGTCTTTTCTAAACCCTCAGATGCCTCCGAGACGTGACAATGGATTCCCACCGGAGCTCACTCAGTTGATCCAGCAGCAGAATCAATTGATGCAGATGTTAGTCCAGAACGAGCAGAACAACAACAACAACAACCCACCACCACCACCACCACCTGTTGACCACTTAGCCCGTTTCCTTAGGCTGAATCCGCCGATGTTTTCCAGTAGCACCGAGCCAATAGTAGCAGACGATTGGCTCCGCAAGATAGGAAGGGAGTTGACCACTGCAGGATGCACAGATGGTGAGAAAGTGAAGTTTGCCGCACATCAGCTTGACGGACCCGCGGCAGCATGGTGGGAGAATTTCACAGCCACTTACCCAGTTGACACTGTCACATGGGATCAGTTTCAGCAAGCTTTCCGCACTGCCCATGTTTCAGCAGGAGCTATGGCCATGAATAAGCGTGAGTTTCGCAACTTACACCAAGGAGGAAGGACAGTTGGCCAGTACGTTGACGATTTCAGCAAGTTAGCACGTTATGCCCCAGATGACGTTTCTACGGATGCAGCTAAGCAGGAGAAGTTTCTGGAAGGACTGAATGATGAACTAAGCATGCAGTTGATGGTAGCGAGTTTCAACAACTACCAGGAGTTGGTAGATCGTGCCATCATGATTGAAGGAAAGCAACAGCAGATTGAGAACCGTAAGAGGAAGTACGGACAGGGGAAGTATAACTCTGGAGCCCAGTAGAAGCCCCGTTTTACCCCTAAACCGGGATTTTAGTTTCAGCATACCCATGGAGGAGGTAGTTCGCACAACCATAATGGCCACAAGAATGGTAATGGGAATGGAGGAAGCAACGGCCAGAACTGTACCACCCCATCGACCCCAACCAAGAGAGATCTGAGTCAAGTCACTTGTTTCAAGTGTTCCAAGACCGGACATTATGCCAATGAATGTCCCGAAGGCCAGAATGGAAATGGCAATGGAAGCTCTGGGAAGAAGCCGAACCCTTTCAATAGGGGACAGGTGAACCACGTTAATGTGGAGGAGGTTGAAGATCGGCCTGATGCAGTAATCGGTAAGTTTTTGGTTAAGACATTTACCGCACTCGTTCTTTTTGATACTGGTGCATCGCATTCATACATATCAAGGGGATTTGTGGAAAAGTATAGCCTACCCACTAGGATTCTTAAAATGCCTATGCTAGTAAGCTCGCCAGGAGCAGAGTACATGGCCAGACAAGGATGTTTCCAAGTGCCATAAAGTATAGGAAGGCATGTTTTCCCAACGGATTTAATTATTCTGGAGTCCCAAGGTCTGGATGTGATTCTTGGTATGGATTGGCTGTCGATGTATGGAGGAAACATCGATTGCGCCAGTAAGACAATTTTGCTTACCACACCAGAAGGAAGAAGGATCAAGTATGTATCCCGGCATGTGCCAAACACGACACAAGTAAACTGCCTAACAGGAGTTGTGCAAGAAGAAGTACCAGTGGTGAAGGATTTTCCTGATGTATTTCCTGAGGAATTGCCAGGCATGCCACCGGATAGAGACATTGAGTTTTTGATTGAGTTATTGCCAGGTACAGGCCCAATATCGAAGCAACCGTACCGGATGCCAGCAAAGGATTTGGTGGAAATTAAGAATCAGATTAAGGAGTTATTGGATAAAGGTTACATTCGCCCAAGTTCTTCGCCTTGGGGATCACCCGTACTTCTAGTGGAAAAGAAGGATGGATCATTAAGGATGGTTGTAGATTATCGGGGATTGAATGAAGTAACCATCAAGAATAAGTACCCACTGCCAATGATTAATGATCTGTTTGATCATTTGCAAGGAGCTAAAGTGTTTTCCAAGATCGATTTGCGATCAGGGTACCATCAATTGGAGATTCGAGAGCAGGACATACCTAAGACAGCATTCACCACAAGATATGGACTGTATGAGTATACCGTTATGTCATTTGGATTGACTAACGCACCTGCCTATTTTATGAACCTGATGAACAAAGTGTTTATGGAGTTTTTGGATAAGTTCGTCGTAGTGTTCATTGATGACATCCTGGTTTATTCAAAGAATGAAGAGGAGCATAAGGAACATTTGCGTTTGGTTTTGGAGAAACTAAGGGAACATCAGTTATACGTCAAATTCAGCAAATGTGAGTTTTGGTTGAAGGAAGTTGGATTCCTCGGACACGTTATATCCGGAGAAGGTATAGTAGTTGATCCCACTAAGGTTGAGACCGTAACCGAATGGGAATCACCAATGACAGTTGGAGAGATCCGGAGTTTTCTTGGACTCGCAGGATACTACCAGAGGTTCATTGAGAACTTTTCAAAGATTACAAAGCCTATGACTGAATTGTTGAAGAAGGATACTAAGTTCAATTGGACTGAGGAATGTGAGCTAGTTTCCAGGAATTGAAGAAACGCTTGGTTACCTCACCAGTATTGATTTTGCTAGATCAGACCAAGGATTATGAGGTGTATTGCGACGCTTCACGTCGAGGACTTGGAGCAGTGCTTATGCAAGAAGGGAGAGTTGTTTCGTATGCTTCACGGCAACTGAAGCCTCATGAGTTGAATTATGCCACGCATGATTTGGAGTTAGTAGCCGTAGTGCATGCATTGAAAACGTGGAGACATTTCCTCATTGGAAATCATTGTGAGGTGTACACGGATCACAAGAGTTTGAAGTACATTTTCACGCAGAAGGAGTTGAACCTCAGACAAAGGAGATGGTTGGAGCTCATCAAGGATTATGACATGAGATTGCATTACCATCCCAGAAAAGCTAATGTGGTAGCTGACACATTGAGCCGTAAGAGCAATGTCAACACCCTAGTGATGGGAGAAGTACCAAAGGAGTTAGTAGAAAACCTTCGTGAGCTATGTTTGGAAATAGTTCCGAGAGGCTATGTAGCAACATTGGAGATTCAGTCAACATTGATGGATAAGATCAGAGAAGCTCAGAAATCTGACAAGGAGATTGCTGCTATAAAAGAGAAAATGAGCGAAGGAAAAGCAAAGGGATTTCGTGAGGATGAGCACGATACCTTATGGTTTGAGGACCGTGTTTATGTGCCCAATGACCCGGAGATCAGGAAGTTGATTTTGCACGAGGCACATGATTCACCGTATTCGATTCACCCAGGGAATACCAAGATGTATTTGGATTTGAAGGAAACATTCTGGTGGACCGGAATGAAGAAGGATATTGCAGCATATGTAGCAGTTTGTGACGTTTGTCAGAGAGTAAAGACAGAGCATCAGAAGCCAGCAGGATTGTTACAACCATTGCCGATAACCGAATGGAAGTGGGATAAGATAGGCATGGATTTTATCACAGGACTACCCAGGACGAAAGCAGGCTATGACTCGATATGGGTAGTAGTTGATCGTTTGACGAAGCTAGCACATTTTAATCCAGTTAAGACCACTTACACCAGTGCTAAGTTGGCGAAGATATACATGACTAGGATCATTTGTTTGCATGGAGTTCCGAGGAGTATCGTATCAGATAGAGGAACTCAATTTACCTCAAAATTTTGGAATCAGTTGCATGAAACTTTAGGAACCAGACTAGAGTTCAGCACAGCTTTTCATTGGCAGACAGATGGATAGACCGAGAGAGTCAATCAGATTTTGGAAGATATGCTGAGAGCTTGTGCACTAGATTATGGATCTGGCTGGGACGATAACTTGCCGTATGCGGAGTTTTCTTATAAAAACAGTTACCAAACCAGTTTGAAGATGGCACCTTTCGAAGCTTTATACGGAAGGAGGTGCAGGACACCGTTGTCATGGGACGAAGTTGGAGACCGTCAATTCTTTGGACCAGATTTGATTAAGGAGTCTGAACGGAAAGTTAAGTTGATTCGCGATAGGCTCAAGGTAGCCCAGTCCAGGCAGAAGAGCTACGCAGATTCAAAACGCAAGGAGACAGTTTACGAAACTGGAGACAGAGTTTACCTTCAAGTATCCCCACTTCGAGGAGTTAAGCGCTTTGGAGTTAAGGGAAAATTAGCACCGCGCTTTGTTGGACCGTACAAGATCTTGCAACGTATGGGAGAAGTCGCTTATAAGTTGGAATTACCAGAGGAGCTGTCAGGAGTTCATGATGTATTCCATGTTTCTCAGCTGAAGAAATGTCATGCCGAGATGGCGGAGGTACCGCTAAGAGATACCGTGCCAATCAAAGCGATTCAGTTGGAGGATGACTTACATATGAGGAGAAGCCAGTCAAGATTCTCGATTATGCCAGCAGATTTACCCGCAGCAAGGTTATCAAGTTTTGCAAAGTTCAGTGGAACCACCACTCAAAGGATGAAGCCACCTGGGAAAGAGAAGAAGTTTTGCTCAAGGACCACCCTCACCTATTTTCTAGCCAACCCGAATCTCGAGGGAGAGATTCATTTTAAGGGGGTAGGTTTGTAACATCCCAAATTTGCAATTTGGAATGTTATACACTAGATCATCATGCATAGCATATTTTCTTGCATTTTGGTCGATCCTAGAAATTTCACGCAACTCAAGGACATTCGGAGAGAGTTGGAGATTTCGTTATTTTCATATTAGAGAGTTTTCTCAAATTTGAAAAGAGGATCATTTCATTTATTTATTTCATCTTCAATTATTTTTCCAATAAAAAAAATGAGAGAGGGAATAATATGACTTTCCCAAAGTTAGGAAAAATGAAGATTTAATGAATAAGTCAAGTTTTGGTTTTGCCGGAGTTTTGTTTGCTTTTATTTGGATAGGGAAAATGCGCGTTTTCAAAAATTGCATTTTAGGCCCGGAGAAAAGTTCATTTTGTTCGACTCATTTTTAGGAGTCGGGGAAAATTTACTTTAGATTCTTCGGAGTTCGTTTAGATAGTTTTTCTTTTGTTTTTCTGCGCGCGAAACCGATTTAAAAAAAAGGAGCAGCTCCCGCGCGCCAGGACAGCCGGGCCAAGGCCCAGCCAGCCGCCACCGCCCCCAGCCCCTCGCGCGAAGCCGAGTCCCAGCGGGACTCTAGGCCTCCGCCCCCCCCCTTTTTGCCCCTTGGCCAAGTCACACCCCCCCCTCCTAGTATATATATATACTCACCCCCCTCTGCCCACACCACCCCAAGCCCCAAGCCGCCGCCGCCTTAAGCCGCCGCCGCCGCCGCCCTAAGCCGCCGCCCGGAGCCCCGCCTCCCGAGCTAGCCGCGCCGCCTCTTCTTTTCCTCGGTTCGGTTTTTCTTCTAGAAAACCGTTCCGGTTCTTCTCTTTTTTCTTCCGGTTTTTCTTCCGGCTTTGTTTCGGTTTTCTTCCGAAACCCTAGATCGGTTTTCATTCTTCTTTCGGACCGTTCATCTCAACGAACGTGATCACTGGTTTTTCCCGGTTAACGACGCCCGTTCGTTTAACCGTTCATCTCTTTCTTTTCGTTGGATTTATTCCGCGATCGCGATCTCAGATCCGATCTTCGTTCTAGTCTTTCTTCCTGCTCGTTTATCGGAATCAGGTGATTCAAGCGCCTGGAGTTTTGTCTCGAAACCGCCATTCCGTCTAATCAACTTGAACAAGCCTTTGCTACAGTAAAATTTGACCTAGTTTCAACTTGCTAGAACCGAGTTGCTTTCTTCCGCCGTTTGTTTTTCCGTCGTCTGTTCGGTTCTTTCTTTCTTTGCAACCGGAGTTCTTAAGTTGAACTTTCTGGTTCGTTCTCTTGTTCGAGTTTTACCTGTGCATTAGATGAGTACTTATTGTGTGCTTGTTGTTTGTCTGTGATAGATCACCCGAATTGCGCCGCTTGTTACTTCGAAACCCTAGGTCTCGCGGATCATCAGCAAGGCAAGTAACACTTTGAACATACCTTTTCTACAACCCATGTTTTATTGCATTAGATCAATCCTCTCACATTGCATGATTAGGATCTAATTAAATTGTGGGATGGGAAGTAGATGAGGTAGTACCTATTACCTGTATTATTATCACACCTTTGGGAGTTACTTCTACGTTTGCTTATTATGCCATGCTATGCTAGTAGACGTGGATTGGGTGAGTGATATCCATGACAGATGTGAGATTGATAATTAAGGGTTTATCTAAGGTGGCAACTTGAACACGCATCTGGGTGGATTGAGGCACCTGATGTCTATCAGGACTTGCCTGTTTTTATTTCGGACCGCCACCCAGGCTCAAAGGGATCATAAGATCATTCATGCTAGTAACTTCCGTGTGCAGCCACAAGCCATTATGGGCTCTGGCATAGTTGACTAAGTCGTGCGAACTCTTACAGGGTAGACTAGCAGATGTAGGGGAAAGTAGGTGTACCGGTCTATCCATCGTAAGGTGCTAGCGCTTCTGAAAGACTGTGTCTCGGTCATCCGTCTTCTCGAACACCATGTAGTGCGAGAAACCAAACGGAGGCAATCGAGTCTTGTGGGGAAAAGTGCGCAAACCTCTGCAGAGTGTACAAACTAATCATGATTAGCCGTGTCCCCAGTTATGGACAACTTGAGTATCTAGTACTTGAATATCATGTGACCATAGAGCTTTCCACCAGCCATATATGCATGTAGTATAGCTGTTTCATTCCATTACTCTCTATGTGTTACATTGCCAGCATATTCCATGTGCTGACCCGTTTTCGGGCTGCAACTTCTCATGTTGCAGACTTTTCAGACGACGAGTAAGGTGCTTTTAGGTCGTGGTTCTATACTCAGTGATGCCGTTGGAGTTGATGGACCCATTTATCTTCCGAACCTTCCGCTGTTATCGTTATAGATGGCCTTAAGCCATATTTATTGTAATAAGTTCTCTTTGAGACATCGATGTAATAAGTGTGTGATTGCGACTCTGCTATAAATCCTTCGAAGTACTGTGTGGTGTCAGCATTACTGATCCAGGGATGACACCGAAGCACAGTAGACTTGATCCATTCGGGTCGGGTCGCTACACAAATGTTGACCTTCAAGGAGCAGCTCGTGTTTGTGATATTTTATTAACTCCTCACATGCATTAGTATTATTGCTGGCATTATCTAGTGTCAAAGTGAATAATTTGCCTCTTATGTCCCATTCGGTTAAGCAACAAACTATTTCTTCCTCTATCGCATAGCCTGTGTGGGGATACTTCACTTCTACGAAACTTATGGTCTTCTTCTTGTAGTTGAATTCTGCATTGATATAATGGGTGGTGATGCACATGTAGCCCAAGTCCTGTGATGATGTCCGCATGTCAGATGTTAAGCAAATGCATGAATCCAAATTTTGTAGCTCAACTTCGATATCTTTCTTCATTCCCTTATACATCTTCACTGCATCATAATGAATTGTGTGACAACCCTTGATTTGAAACGCTGGCTGCATTGAGTCAATCCATGGCTGAAGGTTGGGATCTACAAACTTAACAAAGGGGATCTCAGCATGGACACAATACTTGACCATGCATTCACGACAAACTTTTTCATCGAACACAAACAGACCTTCGGATGTTTTTTTTCATGGTCAACAAAAACCTTTTCCTGCAAGCATCTTGAATTGATTGGCAAGCCTCTGCAATATGGGTCCTCAAACTGCTTGTCCCAAACTTGGTGTGAAGTTGCGCTCCACAGTATTTGCACACAGCCTTGAGATCACCATCTACGAGAACCAAATCTACTTCATAATGCTCACATACCTTGGACCTTCTAGCATGTGGTACTTGACTCGTATCCTCATCCATGGAATCAGCACTCTCCGAACCCTCTGATGTAGACATGCCTCAAATTTTATAGAACACTGCATTGGGAAAAATATGTGGAAAGTAACTGTTAGAAAATGGTAGAATATAGAGCAAGAAGGTTCCTAAAATGTGGAATCAACACTCTCATCGTTCCAACTCACTAGCCAACTCCAGGTATTATGGAATAGTAAGTGGTTTTAGAATAATAATTATCATTGTTCTTTATACAAGCCAGAGTGTCTAGCATGAATGACTACACTATATATAGAGGCATGATTTCATCAAGAATTAAAATTAATAATTCTGGGCTAGAAGAAAAATATATAACAACAGAGATTCGGCAAAGGTGTCCCATCACTGAAGATAGAGACCTGAAGTGAGGATGTTATGGATGCATATAACCCATGAAGCAAAATATTGAAACAACCCCCGGAAGCACAGTTGGTCATGATAACATCAAGTGAGGTCTCTATCAATATATAACCACTGAAGATAGCCCATCACTGAACACTGATACTTCCCAAATCACTCTTAAAATGGCAGAATTTCACTAAAGTGCAGAATTGGCATACTTCCCAAATAACCACAGGAAGTGCAGAAGCAATGATATCTGAAGCAAATGCTGAACACACATACTTCCCAAATCACTCTTAAAATCATACTAAAGTGCAGAATTTCACTAATGAACACTGATACTAAAGTGCATCATGCAACACGCCACGCTCCACGGATGCAACTACTGATGGCAACATTAATAACTGGCGCTTGGCATGAGCGTCGCCGAAGCACCTCTCCACATGCATGATAAAGCCAAACAACAATGCGTCACTCGCCTCTCACAAACTGAAACTGAACCTAACATGTACAATCATACAGAGAACAAATCGAAGTGGTTCTTTATTGAGGAATAAAGACATGTTTGTTGCTGTTGTTGTTGCAAACGAGAGGAGGGGACCAGCAGGGGCACCTTGCCGGCGATGCCGCCAGAGCACGTTGCCGGCTTGCCATGGGAGGAGCGGGACCTGGTCAATAGGAGTAGCCGGTCAGAGAGAGAGGGAGAGAGAGAGAGAGGTACCTGCCGGCTGCCGGCGGAGGGAAGGTGGCGCGGCAGAGACGGCCCGGCGACCTGAACCCTAACGGACGGGGAGGGGCGGTGGCAACGATGGGAGGGCCAGCTCGGGGTAGCTCATGCCGGATCTTCTATCCCAAGGAGGGGGCGGTGCCAGAGGGGGACGGTGAGGCGGTGGCGCAAGGAAGGGACGACGAGGGGGAAGAGACAGGGGGGGCGTGCGGGCGGCGGGGAGGGCGAAGACAGAAGAGACAGGGGACAGCGCGTGGGTTGGCTACTTGGGTTGGGGATCGGAGCAGTCGAATGCAATGAACCCATACAAAGAACCGGGTTGTACCCACAGTTTGTAGCCCATAATACAGCAAACGGTTTCAGCCCATAACCAACTAACCCAAACTGGTTTCTCTCCAAACCCAAACCAAACCGAACTAAAGAAAGCCTGAGCACAATTAAACATAAACCAGTCAAGCCCATAATAAAAAACCAAACCATTTAAACCAGTTTTACATGTGAGGTTATCAAAATAAAAGTGGCCAAAGAAGCCCCCCCCCCCCCGAAAAAGGAGAGAGGCCAAAGAAGCCTAAAAAATAGAGAGAAAATGAGAGAAAAGAGAGAAGGGACAATGTTACTATCCTTTGACCACACTTGTGCTACAGAGTAGCACCATGTTCTTCATATAGAGAGTCTCTTGAGTTATCACTTCCATATACTAGTGGGAATTTTCATTATAGAACTTGGCTTGTATATTCCGATGATGGGCTTCCTCAAATGCCCGAGGTCTTCATGAGCAAGCAAGTTGGATGCACACCCACTTAGTTTCAGTTTGAGCTTTCATACACTTATAGCTCTAGTGCATCTGTTGCATGGCAATCCCTACTCCTCGCATTGACAACAATTGATGGGCATCTCCATAGCCCATTGATTAGCCGCGTCGATGTGAGACTTTCTCCCTTTTTGTCTTCTCCACACCACCTCCACCTTCATATTCCATTCCACCTTTAGTGCTATGTCCATGGCTCACGCTCATGTATTGCGTGAAGGTTGAAAAAGTTTGAGAATACTAAAGTATGAAGCAATTGCTTGGCTTGTCATTGGGGTTGTGCATGATTTGAACATTTTGTGTGACAAAGATGGAGCATAGCCAAACTATATGATTTTGTAGGGATGAACTTTCTTTGGCCATGTTATTTTGAGAAGACATGATTACTTTATTACTATGCTTGAAGTATTATTGTCTTACTGTCAAATGATAGACTATTGCTTTGAATCACTTGTGTTTTAATATTCATGCCATGATTAGATTACATGATCAAGATTATGCTAGGTAGAAATTCCACATCAAAATTATCTTTTATCATTTACCTACTCGAGGACGAGCAGGAATTAAGCTCGGGGATGCTGATACATCTCAATTGTATCTATAATTTTGATTGTTCCATGCCAATATTATACGACTTTCATATACTTTTGGCAACTTTTTTATACTATTTTTGGGACTAAGATATTGATCCAGAGCCCAGTGCCAGTTCCTGTTTGTTGCATGTTTTTTGTTTCGCAGAAAATCCATATCAAACGGGGTCCAAACGGGATAAAAACTTATGGAGATTTTTTTCAGGATATATGTGATTTTTGCGAAGAAGAATCAACGCGAGACAATGCCCGAGGGGGGCACAAGGCACGGGGCACGCCCCAGGGGGTGGGTGCGCCCTGACCCTCGTGGCCACCCCGTAAGGCGGTTCGTGCCCTTCTTTCGTCGCAAGAAAGCCAATATCCGGATACAAATCGTGTTAAAATTTCAGCCCAATCGGAGTTACGGATCTCCCGGAATATAAGAAATGGTGAAAGGCCAGAGTCTGTAACGCAGAAACAAAAGGAAACAGAGAGAGAGAGAGAGAGATCCAATCTCGGAGGGGCTCTCACCCCTCCGCCACCATGGAGGCCATGGACTAGAGGGGAAACCCTTCTCCCATCTAGGGAGAAGTTCAAGGAAGAAGAAGAATAAGGGGGCTCTCTCCCCCTCTCTCCCGGTGGCGCCGGAATGCCGCCGGGGCCATCATCGTGTGATGGAGATCTATACCAACACCTCTGTCATCTTCACCAACATCTTCATCACCTTCCCCCATCTATTTACAGCGGTCCACTCTCCCGCAACCCGCTGTACCATCTACTTGAAAATGGTTCTTTATGCTTCATATTATTATCCAATGATGTGTTGCCATCCTATGATGTCTCAGTAGATTTTCACTGTCCTATCGGTAATTGGTGAATTTCCATGATTGGTTTAATTTGCTTGTGGTTATGTTGTTGTCCTTTGGTGCCCATCATATGAGCGCGCGCATGGACCACACCATAGGGTTAGTTGTATGTTGATAGGACTATGTATTGGAGGGCAAGAGTGATAGAAGCTTCAACCTAGCATAGAAATTGATGCATACGGGATTGAAGGGCAACCAATATATCTTAATGCTATGGTTGGGTTTTACCTTGATGAACGTTATTAGTTGCGGATGCTTGCTAATAGTTCCAATCATAAGTGCATAGAATTCCAAGTCAAGGATGACATGCTAGCAGTGGCCTCTCCCGCATAAAACTTGCTATCGGTCTAGTAAAGTAGTCAATTGCTTAAGGACAATTTCACAACTCCTACCACCACTTTTCCACACTCTCTATACTAACTTTATTGCTTCTTTACCTAAAACAGCCCCTAGTTTTATTTACATGCTCTTTATATTCTTGCAAACCTATCCCGTTACACCTACAAAATACTTCCAGTTTTATACTTGTTCTAGGTAAAGCAAACGTCAAGCGTGCGTAGAGTAGTATGGTCGATAAAACTTGAGGGAATATTTGTTCTCCCTTTAGCTCCTCGTTGGGTTCGACTCTCTTACTTATCGAAAGAGGCTACAATTGATCCCCTATACTTGTGGGTTATCAGCCCCCCTCCCACCCAATTCGGATTGGGCTTGGGGGTGCGCCCTCCACCTGGCCGCCTCCTCCTCTCCCCCACTAAGGCCCAGTAAAGCCCACTGACTCCCCGGGGTGTTCAGGTAACCCCCTGGTACTCCGATAAATATCCGAACTCATCCAGAACCATTCCGATGTCCAAACATAGCCTTCCAATATATCGAACTAATAATACCGATCGTCATTGAACGTTAAGCGTGCGGAACCTACGGGTTCGAGAACTATGTAGACATGACCGAGGCTCACTTCCGGTCAATAACCAATAGCGGAACCTGGATGCTCATATTGGTTCCTACATATTCTACGAAGATCTTTATCGGTCAAACTTCATAACAACATATGTTGTTCCCTTTGTCATCGGTATGTTACTTGCCCGAGATTCGATCTTCGGTATCTCAATACCGAGTTCAATCTCGTTACCGTCAAGTCTCTTTACTCGTTCCACAATGCAACATCCCGCAACTAACTCATTAGTCACATTACTTGCAAGGCTTATAGTGATGTGCATTACCGAGAGGGCCCAGAGATACCTCTCCGACAATCGGAGTGACAAATCCTAATCTCGATCTATGCCAACTCAATAAAAACAGTTGGAGAAACCTGTAGAGCATCTTTATAGTGACCCAGTTACGTTGTGACGTTTGATAGTACACTAAGTGTTCCTCTGGTATTCGGGAGTTGCATAATCTCATAGTCATAGGAACATGTATAAGTTATGGAGATCGAGTGAGTGTGAGTGTGAGTAGATCGGCGCAGAGAGAGGAGAGTGAAGGGTGGAAGATAGAATGGCTTAGCAGTATTGCCTTTCACTCAGAATGCTCTACTGCTATGTGTCAGCAAATAAAAATAAACATAAAAAATACATTGATCATCATTGACCTTTCTGTGTACAATCTGATTTGTCAATATGAGTCCTCACCGGTTTAGGAACTGGTGAAGACTCATATTGCGGCCACCAATTGTACACATAGAGTTCAATGAAGACCAAGTGCTTGTGTAAGTTTGAGAAGTAACATATTTAAGGTGGTAGAAACTCTCTTCACGGAGCAAGGTGGGACTAAATTTTTGTAGTAAACTTAGCAGTAGCGGTTATTGCGGAAATGCGCTATTAATGCGCTGCTGCTAGAACTAGCCTCGCGGCGGCGGCGTGGTAATTATAGTAGTAGCGTGTCTTAGAGCAGGCGCACTACTGCTACATTTATTTCAGCAGCAAGTTTTGTGTGTGCGCGCTACTGCTACGTAGCAGCAGCGCCTTATTTTAAAGCGTGCTGCTGGTAAGATTCTGTGTATAAGCTTTTCCCTAGTAGTGCAAGCACCACACCCATCAGGGTGCGGTGCTCCTCCTGATGGAAGCACGTCGCAGTGCCTCCACCAAAGTGTTCGGCGCCTCCGGATTTGGGGAGGTCTCCGCCGGAGTTGGCGCCCCCCTCCTTCGAAGGGAGTTGCTCACTCGATTCCGGAGCCACATGGGTCTCCAAAATGGTGTTCGGCTGGGGGCCGGACTGGTAAGCGCCCCCATCGTCAGTCTCCATGGGGGTCGTGCCCCCCATGTTCTCGGCGGCCGTGGCATTACCCTCTGGCACCGTCTTGGCGGCCTCCCGCACCTCTCTGTGGCCCGGAGAGGTCCTTTGGGATAACACCTCGGTGTCATCTGCGGTTGGTGGCGGAGAGGCTCTTGGAGGCGTCTCGCTCTCCACTATCTTCGGCGCTAGAGAGTTCCCCGAAGATGATGATAGTTGGAGGAGGTCACGGGCCGGACTGAAACACATAATATAATATGTTATGCTACAACTCGTAAAAGACCAGATGTATGTAAAGCATCCTTACATACTTACGATGCGGCCAAGGGCTTCGGCATCCGAATCCGAGCCATCCGGGAGGGATGTATTCCCCCACTTGGATGCCTCCGCCTCCGGATCTACGGAGGTCACCCTTTTCTCTTCATCCCCTTAAGGGGAGAGTCGCTTTCTGCCTTCCTCCTCTTCATGTTCATATCCCTCGTGGGAGGAGGGAGCTTCGGTCTCTCCGGACACAACGTTTGAAGTACCTTTACGGTGGAGGCCACCATTGACCTCCTTGCTCTTCTTCTTGGCCTTCTTCTCCGGCGCTTGATACGGTGCCAGGACCAGCATCCTCGTTAGTAGAGGAATGGATGGGTCTTCGGGTAGCGGAGCCGAACACTTGATCCGCTCCGCCTTCTTTGTCCATCCTTGATTGAAATATGGAAGGCTCAGTATACCCTTTGATTTGTGAACCAAAGTTATGTTCGGAAACTAAAAACTTACTAGGGTGGCCGGATGCTCGCTGTCGAGGCCGATGTCGTCGGTCGTCTCTGCCCACGTTTTCTAGGCTTTGAAGGGCAGCTTCTAGAGCTCTTCGTGTGTTGTGCCGAAGAATCCCTGTAGGGTTCGCGACCCTTCCGGATTGAACTTCCACATATGAAGATGCCGGCGCTGACAGGGGAGGGTCCGGCGGAAAAGCATCACCTGAATCACGTTAGTGCGACTAGTGTCCTTCTCTATAATATTTTTTATGCGCTTTTGCAGCATCATCACTTCATCAGCTGACCCCCAGTCCAGACCCTTGTTGGTCCACGACACGAGCCGCATTGGGGGTCCGGATCTGAACTCAGGAGTGGCCGCCCAGTTGGCATCGCGAGGTTCGGTGATGTAGAACCACTCCTACTGCCATATCTTGACAGTTTCCATGAAGACCCCTTTGGGCCAGGTGACGTTGGGGAGCTAGCTTACCATGGCACCTCCGCAGTCCGCGTGCTGACGATCAACCACTTTTGGCTTCATGTTGAAAACCTTGAGCCAACGGCCGAAGTGGGGGGGGGATGTGGAGGAGCGCCTCGCACACGACAATAAATGCCGAGATGTGGGGGAAGGAGTTTGGGGCTAGATTGTGGAAATCTAGCCCGTAATAGAACATGAGGTCGCGGACAAAATGGTGAAGAGGAAACCCTAGTCCGCGGAGGAAGTGGGGGATAAATACCGCTCTCTCGCCGGGCTCCGGAGTGGGGATGACCTGCTTTTTGGCATGGAGCCTGTGCGCGACGCCCGCAGCCAGGTGCCCCACTTCCCGGAGCTACTTGATATCCTTCGCCGTAACGGAGGAGGTCATCCACTTGCCCTGAGAGCCGGATTCGGACATGGCTGAAGAGGTTGGGGCAGTGGAAAAGATCAAACTTGGGCGGTGGAGCTTGAGGATTGGAAAGAAGAGGGAGGAAGAAGGCATGGGGTAAAAAGAAGGGATCTTTATCCGCTTATATAGGCAGTGAATATCAAAAGCCCCCCTCAAGCCTTAAAATTCGCCTATTCATAAGGGGTCGTGTGAATGGCGCTGTTGGATTACCCAAACCCGTATTGATGAGAATCCCGCAATAAGGGGACACGATCTCTGCTTGGACAAGATGTGTCAACAGAGGCTGCACCTGGAAACGCGAAGCGGGAGGCTGAAAAAACGGTTTCAAAAATTAAAGTGGCCAGATGTGGCGTTTCGCCGAAAAAAGTTGTCAGTTGACAAGCCCTATTTTGATTAAGTATATTTCCTTCGTGGTTGAGGGTTGTGGTAGTTATACAGAGCCAGATAAAGTTCTTTTATTCAGAAGTTTGCTTTCAAGTATTCGGAGGAGGAACCCGCCTTGCAATGCCGAAGACAATCTGCGTGCCGAACACATCGTCATTGAAGACTGGTTCAGGGGCTACTGAGGGAGTCCTGGATTAAGGGGTCCTCCGGTGTCCTGCCCAAGTTATGGGCCGGACTGATGGGCCGTGAAGATACAAAGTAGAAGGCCTTCCCCCGTGTCCGGATGGGACTCTCCTTGGCATGGATGGCAAGATTGGCGTCCGGATGTATATATTCCTTCTTCTGTAAACCGACTTTGTACAATCCTAGGCCTCTCCGGTGTCTATATAAACAAGAGGGCTTAGTCTGTAGAGGCTATCAAAAGTCATATCGACACTTCCAAAACCATGAGGTACACAGGTCATAACTTCAATTCAAGGAATTGGGCCTTATATGTGGAACCTCAATGAGTGCACCAAGATTTCTACCGGAGAAACAAAAGATGAGAACGTGCATCAACCTCTATGCATAGATTACCCTAATGTCACCTCCAGAATCCGCCAGTTGAGTGCCAAAACATATCTCAAGTGAATCAACATAATACCCCATTGTCACCACGGGTATTCATATGCAAGACATACATCAAGTGCTCTCAAATCCATAAAAGTACTCAATAAGATAAAACGAAATCTCAAAGGGAAAACTCAATTCATCACAACAAGATAGAGAGGGGAACACACACCATATGATCCAACTATATTAAAAAAAGCCCGCGATACATTAAGATCGTGCCATCTCAAGAACACAAGAGAGAGAGAGAGAGATATTAAACACATAGCTACTACTACAAACCCTCAGCCTTAGGGTGGACTACTTGCTGGGATGAGGAAGCTGGCCACCGGTGATGATTTCCCCTCCGGCAGGGTGCCAGAACAGGGTCTACATTGGTTTTTCGTGGCTACAGAGGCTTGCGGCAGCGGAACTTCAGATCTCTTGACTCCGCTAGCGTTTTTGGAATATTTGGGAATTTATAGTGCGAAGAGGCAATGCGGCAGGCCACCGAGGTGGGCACAACCCTCCAGGGCGCGCCTCCCAGGCGCACCCTGGTGGGTTGTGCCCCCCTCGAGGCACCCCTCTGGTACCTCTTTGGCCCACTGGATGTCTTCTGGTTCAAAAAAAATCTCCAAAAAGTTTCGTTGCATTTGGACTCCGTTTAGTATTGATTTTCTGTGAAGGAAAAAACAAGCAAAAAACAGCAACTAGCACAGGGCACTATGTCAATAGGTTAGTCCAAAAAATGATATAAAGTTGCTATAAAATGATTGTAAAACATCCAAGAATGATAATACAACAACATGGAACAATCAAAAATTATAGATACGCTGGAGACGTATCAATGCACATATGAAAGAACTTTTCGGTACTATAAATTTTTTGACATACAACACATATTTTCTTGACCAAAATTATAAGTCAAAGTTTGACACGAGAAACGAAGTGGCCTTGTATATTAAAAGGAAGAGAGTACGTAGAATGATTCTTTCTATGGTTTTGGGCTGAGAAAGGGATAATTACATCACATGCTTCGACTGAAAGAAACTTTAGCCACTTCTAGTTCCGTCAAGTACAAATCTATGGCCGATTCGAGTAATGTGAAAACGTAGGAATAGATAAAACACGGTATTGTAATGTCATGCCCATTCAAATCCTACCAGAATTGAGTTTGTTGGACAGAATCATATGAAAATAAAAGATTTTTACCGAGAGGTTCAAGTGGATGCTAGATTTCCTATCAAATATATTATAAATGATTCAGTAGGGAAATTTTCTATAAGATTCAATCCTATGATTCAAATTACCGACAAATGAAAACTTTATAAGGATTCAAATACTTCAAAAATCCTTTGAATTAAAGAGGACCTAAGCTGGAAGGCCACCCGAGCCACCCGTGTTTCATAACTTGAATTTGTACTTTTGAAGCAAATGGAGTTTGCATCAAAGACGAGGATATAAGAGCTATACTTAGGTAAAGCGTATCTACCTACCAGACTTAGAGCTACATTAGTGGAGTCGTCATAATTGTAGCCTCCAAAACAGTTATATTGTGTGCACCATAATTTTTGGAGATCAGGACTTTGCGTATAAACTCAGATTCTTTGTAATGCGGTTAACTGTCAATGTATATGCCATCTGTTCCTAATCTTCCCTGCTATCACTACAGGAAAAGGGCTATAGATAGGATTGATACTAATGGCGCACCATGGAAGCAGTGCGCCACTACTATATACTAATGGCGCACCGGTTGGTGATGCGCCATTAGTGTGGAAGACACTAATGGCGCACCAGAAACAGGGTACGCCACTAGTATTAATTTTTTTTCTATTTTTCCATACAAACTAATGGCGCATCAGGTCGAAGTGCGCCATTACTAGTTCTAACTAGTAATGGCGCACCAGGCAGACAATGTGCCATTACTATAATTTTTTTTATTCTTTTTTTTGCAAAACTACTAATGGCGCACCGTTTCACAGTGCGCCATTACTATGCAGGTGCGCCATTAGTAACTAGGGTTTCTAATGGCGCATTTGCTGGTGGTGCGTCATTAGTAACCTGGGACCCCAACAAGATATTTTGGACAGCCCCACACCTACCCACTCACTTTTCCCACTTCATTCCCTCCACCTCCTTCTCCAAGCTTTCGGCTGCCTCCTCCTCCTCACCTCATTTCCACCATAGATTCATCAAAATTAAGTGGTGAAATTACCTTTTTTTGATAGGTAAGTAATGGGAAAGCTATCTTCATGATGTAGATCTACTTTTTTTCTCCCTAGCTCGCTCCAACAACGTGCACATGCACTTTTTGTGGCCTAGCTAGATCTATGTATTTTTGTGGTGTTGCATGTGTTTGTGATGTTGCATATATGTTTGTGTTTGAAGGTACCGGTATTTGAAATGCGATAGTTGCCAATATTTTGCCGGAATGTTTTGATTCATTTCCGTTTCGGCGAGAATTTTGGCACTATGCATTCTTTTTGGTCCTATTTTTAGGGAAGGTCATGCCAAATTTTTTCTTGGTTCTAAAATATCGTTTTGCTCTACCCCACAGGCGACCATGGTCCGCACGATGACTGAAAGCATCGTGAATAGGTTTTTGAGCTCCGCGAAGACCGAGATGCTTCAAAAGAACGAGACGGAGATAAGATGTCCGTGTCGAAGATGCAAGCTGAAGAGCCTTATTGCGGACCCGGATTTCGGGCAGGTGCGGGACCACCTGCTCTTGCGTGGTTTCATGGATGGCTATCGGTGGCAAGGTGATGAAGATGACTATGAAGTCGTCCATGGGGGACGGGCAAGAAATGAGGAAGGGCAACAAGACAAGTACCACCGCGGCGAGGGCGGGCGAGAAGACGAAGAATCTCTAGGACATGATCATGACGGTGATGCTGTACACAGTCATCATGTAGAAGATGTCGTACATGATGATGAGGAAGATCAAGACGAAGGGCATGATCATGAAGATGAAGAGCAAGTGCAACAACAACTTGTAACGACGCTCAACGCCATGGTGCCTACGTTGATTCATGGGCTGACGACGTGGATTGTGGGCGGCCAACAGGGGCCTCCCCCGGTTCCCAGCTTCACGGCCAGCAACTCGCACAGCGCGCATGCGGCGCCATTGGTGTCTCCAGCGGCGCCATTGGTGTCTCCGGCGGCGGCGCCATTGGTGTCTCCGGCGGAAGCGGTATTCAAGTATCCGGCGCCGGCACGGGCATTGGAGCTTAATGCACCCGGGTGTACGCCGGCCGGCACCTTGCCAACAAGCGCCCCCTCCGTCACTTGCACGCCCGCCGTTGGCGGTGCCTCGACATTAGCCGACCTCGACGGCATCACGGTAACTAAGCCTCTCGGCCGATGACTTCATCTCCTTGCCATTGACTGGGCATCCCTGACGCCCTGTACATGTTTTCACAGGGCACCGCCGACGTTCCTTGCACTCTTCTGCACTTCGTGGGCGCCGAGTTGGTCGATGTCGCCAAGGGAAGAATCGTTCAACCGGGCAACCCCATGTTCCACGGTAATCCGATGCCACCCACAATGTATAGGGTTGAAGTGGTTCGGGTGCTGCCAGGCTGCGACGAGCTGTTACCTCCGATTCGACCCGCTGGGGCCGACGAAGAAGATGAGATGACCCTCAGCACCTGCGTAAACTGGCCCCTGCTTTGGCCGAAGAGCCAGATTCGTTTGGGGCGGGGGACACCACCCCACGGACAAGACCACCCGTCGTGCCGGCGCCAAGCCATGGCAAGAATGCCGCAACGCTACCGGACCTGCCGGACATCCCTATGGCACAGGATCCGGACAGCCCTATGGCACAGGATCCGGACGATGACAACAACGACGACGGTACATTTACCAACGTTGATAAGTACTTTGCCGAACATGGGTACGCTGACGAGTTCTGCGGGCCTCTTTCTCAAGAACCCAACCAAGACCACCGCGATCTAGCTGGTACGGCGGAGAATTCCAATTGCAACAGGCGTCGTCTGGCATTCAGTTCTCAGGACACACCTCCAGCTCCCGCCTTCACTGAGACTCAGATAGCTGAGGTGCCAAATATTATCAGCCCCAACACGCTCAAGAAGGCGGTCTATGAGCAGAACTCGGTCCCATTACAGGAGATCAAGAAGAAGGGACGGAAACGAAAGACTAACAAGGGCGCCGGTGCGAGCCAGCCAGCACCGAGTTCGATCCATGCTCAGGACGGGACACCTTCACCTAAGGATATCTCGAGGAGGGTGCATGTGGCGGGTAGGGCGATGCTACCGCCAAATATGCTGAATGCTGCAACCGGTGCTATGCGGAGTCTGCACGACAGTGTTGTTTCTTTGGAGAAGCGGTGTCTCAGAGAGAAGGATGTGGCATACCCAGTTTTCGTGGCCAAGGTGCCTGAGGGCAAGGGCTTTGTGGATGGCGACATCGCGGGTACGATCGTCCTACGGTTTGATGACATCTTTGCTATGTTTAACCTTCATCCGCTGCACTACACCTTCGTTCGGCTGTTTTCGCTAAGTATGGAGATGCGGATCATTAGATATAAGACCTCGGACATCGTGATAGTCGACCCCTTCTACATGCGTTCCGAGCACTTGAGCAGCGCTGGGGACCGCCAAGTTGCGAGTTCACACCTCGAAGGCGTCATTCTGGCAAACCCAGATAAGGATAACTTCCTTGTGGCTTACTTTCCCGAGTAAGTCATCCCTTAACCGCCCCGTAACATATGATTTCTTAGATTTCGATCGTTCTTTTTTTTCTAACATTCCGTGTTTTGTGCAGTCACACACATTGCACACTCATCCACTTAAGCCCCAAATATTCCATGGCCACGTATTTCGACCCGAACCGTAACTCCAACATAGACTACACAAATGTCAAGAAAGTTCTTGATGATGTTCTCCCCGGCTACACCAAATCTAGAGGCACCTTCACCAGGGCAGTTCGTAAGTATGGCAAGCACATGTTCTCACACAATACGAAGTTCTGCTGCGTCAAGCAGCCGCCATCATCACATGCGGGCGATCGTAAGGGACCATCATCAACTTCTGCTACCAGATAATCTCAAAGATTGGGCCGCGAGCTTGTCGGCAGTCCAGGACGTGGACCTCAGACAAGAATTCTTTCGCATCCAGTCGGAGTTTGCGGACATCATCCATCAAGATGTCCTTCATACCTCGGGGCAGTTCTTCCTCAGATATCAACCGTCCAACAGTGAGATAGATGAAACGCTACAAATGCAGGCTGACAACGACCGCGATTTCATGACCATCACGACAGACGGCGGCTTCATCCATGTTCCTGTCCGATGAGTCAAGTCGAAAGTAGTGATGTGTAGTTCTGAAACATTGATTGGCTCATGATGTAATTATACTTTAATGAATTCGTATGTCTCTTTGGTTTGGACAGTCGTTCAACTTACATGTAATCGATGCTATTTATTAGTAGGACCATGAATCGTGCTATTAATGTCTTGCTTTTCTCTTCCGATACTTCTGTTGCATACTTACATATTGCTTATGTATTGTCTGTTGTTTGGCTTGTGCATAGAGATGTCGTCGTATGTCGTGTACAATGGTAAGGTTCCCGGAGTCTACGACGACTGGGAGGAGTGTCGGAGACAGGTTCACCGTTTCAGCGGTAACAGTTACAAAGGGTACACCACTAGGGCGGAGGCCGAATGTAGATACGCCCTCTATCTAGCAGGAGAGAGGAGGGAGCGTTGGAGGAACCGGATGAAGACCAGTTTGATCGCGATGATGCTCATCGTGATGACCACAGCTCTCTTCTATGTGATGGTAGTTTAGATGATCGATATCGATTTGTAATGTGAAGGCAAACTCGATACTCGCGTTCTTGAGACTTGTAATGTTTTATCTTTGTTCGGTCTTTTGAATTCGGAGACTAATATGATGAATTGTATTCGGAGACTAATCTTCTATTGTATTCGATAAATCTGATGTTGCTGTGTGTTGCTGTCTATATTCTGTCCAATAATATATTTTGTAACCTGTGCAAAAATCAGAAAAGCAAAAAAAAAACCTAATATTCATACTAATGGCGCACCACACAAGACACTAATGGCGCACTGTGATCATCACACTAATGGCGCATTAACTACTGGTGCGCCATTAGAATGCCAAAGCACATGGGTACATATGGCCCCCTGGGAGGCATTCTAATGACGCACTGCAGGCTATACTAATGGCGCACTACGTGGTGCGCCATTAGAACACCAGATACTAATGGCGCACCAGTGGTGCGCCATTAGAATTTAATTCTAATGGCGTGATGCCAGTGGCGCACCGGTAGTGCGCCATTAGAAGGCAAATTCGGTGCACCACTAGCATGCCTTTTCCTAGTAGTGTACGTCTTCTGTTCCGCTCATAACTCTTTTAATAGATGTTCATCAACATCACACACTTATTAGAAGACAGTGAAATAGAAACAATTATAGACCTATGTTGGCCTCCTTTTGGAAGTGCTCTCCACGAACGGGGGGGCGGGGGGCTTGGGATATTTTGACCTGGGCCTATATGTGCCTTAGGTATCAACATATGTCTTGGATGTGGTGCGATGTCCACATGGTCTTTGCCATCAATACCCACTGCTTCAACTTTTTCTTTTGCGGTAGCCTCCACGGATGACCTATCAGTGAGTGGTTGCGAGGCAGGCTTCGGCCTCGACCTTCTCAGAGTACGAACGGAGGGCATCGGAATACCGGTGGGTAGTGCGCTCCTCGAGAGTCTCTCCCTTGACAGGTCCATGAGGGGGGGGGCGAGCTGGTGGAGGTGAGGTGGGTGTGAAGGAAGATATGTAGTGTTGAGGAAGATAAGTGAGTATGCTGGACATTGGATGCCATTTGGTTTATTATCTGGAGAGTTTACTTTGGAGGAAAGGGCGTGGGGAGGCGGGAAATGGCAGTGGATGGGCAGGACATGTAGCAGTTGCCAATAATGAGTTCGTATTTGGTGGGATACGTGACGGTAGAATTGGAACGAATGAATGTGCCATTGCAGTTGGGGAAGAAAGGGGTGAACCCCCCCCCCCCCCCCCCTCCCGCCCACACACACACAGTCAGTTGGTCGGAATGCGCCCCAAAAAAATATCCCACCCTCCAAATATGGAGGCCACAATTAGTTATTGAAGTGCACTACCTATTTTTTGGAGGTTGAGGTTGGTTTACCGAATCTGGTAGACCTAGTTTTCCAACCTACATATTGGCCGAGTTCGGGCCTTTTTTGTGACATTGATAGAGTTCCATTATACATGAAACTACATCTTGTGTCCGGGCTACCGTTATACATGAAACTACATCTTGTGACATTGATAGAGTTCCATTAGACAAGCGATGCACCCAACGCAGCGACACATGAAGCGGACAAGCACAATAGCAACACAGGGCAAGCGCACAGCTGCAGCACCACCAAGCAAGCTGGCCTCACGGATGATGGGCAGTGCACCGGCCCCGCGCCGCCGCCGCCGGCGGCCCCAGGGCGCGGGCTCGACGACGTCAACGGCCCCCTCGTCCCTTTTTCTCCCTCACCAAAAACACCACCGCAGCCACCGCGATCAATCTCTTCCTCTGTCTCGTGTGCGTGTGCGGTGCGCTGGAGCGGCGGCTGGGGTGGGCGCATGATCCCGTGAAGGAGGAGAGGAGGGGATAGGTGGCTGCGTAAACAAAGGGGCCGGATCCAACGCAGAGGAGCTGCTCCAAGAACCATCTGCTGTAGGAGCTGGTGCATGTGGGAGAGGCCAGACCATGCACTGCTGTCGACGAGATCTGCAGTTCCCCGGGTCTCCCCGACGCCGTGCCGCCCGCCTGCAGTTCCCCGGTCCGTTGTGCTCCAGTGCCCCAGCCCCATGCCGCTTGCGGTGCAGTTCCTCGGGTCTCCCCGCCGTCGGAGATCTCCGTGCTACTCGGCTCAGCTCGGAACAGGAGGCGGCGGCCAGCGCATGTGGCCTCGCCGGTGTGCGCGGCAATGGCCTGCGCAGGTGGCCTCGTCGGTGAGCCGGTCCTCGCTCAGTCACTGATACGTGGGTCCAGGGCGGACATGAGTGGACCACAACAGACGAAGGGAGCGTCCGCTTCTATCCGTTTCATATCCATTTGTGGCTCATGTTTGGGCCAATTTGGGTCGGGACGAACAATAAACAGACAGCAGGTGGATGGCTTGTCCGTTTGGGTCGCCCTGTTGGGCCAAGTTTTTTGTCCGGATGATCCAAACGGACAAGATGGGTAGCTGCCTTGGAGTTGCTCTAATTGACTATTGTAGCATTTTTCTGCAGTTTTTTTTACCTATGAGCTATGCTAGAAACATTGTATAGTGGCTAGAATCCATCCACGCCAACCAGGATGATACAAGGAAGTTTAGACGCGTGACAGGTATGATTTTCAAAGTCGTGAAGTTCAATGGATTAGAACTTAAAAATTACAACTTACAGGTGTGACTTACTTGCCATCTTTGTTACCTTTTTGGCAAAATTAGTGGGATAAAGCAACTCATGAGGAAATCCACTGCAACTAGGTAATTCATGTATTTAATATAGATCTTCTATATAATACGTAAAATACAACTAATATGATTGATCCTAATTCAGCGTGCCATTCCATATTTTTCTCTTTTCTTTTTCACATGCGCCCCGTGAACTAATATGCAAAATAGTATGATGTAATGTTGTTTGGCTGCATTCTATGAACAAATAAAGTTCTAAATTAAGCAAATAATATAGTGGTCATACCAAGTAGTTATAGCGCACTTTAGTATTTATAACGATGCCAATTGCATTCAATAGTGAGAATAAGTTTATAATTAAACATTAACTTATTTTCATATATTTCCCGGTAGATTTATATAATTGAGAATATACAATGTATTATGTTGGAACATAGAAGGAAGAATAATCGTTGTCTGCCTATTGTTATGTGACATTTCAACATGTTCTATTTGTTGGTATGTAATGTTTGTAAATATTGTCTCACATTTGAACTATCATCGAAGCCACAACCACTGCTAACCAATCATGTAACAGGCAGACTATGACATGTGGATTACAAAACAAGGGTTAAAAAATTGTGTCAAGCACAGTCATGAGGAAGGCCGCCTCCGATAGAGGTCAACGGGGGTAGAAAGATGAACATGGAGATCTCCAATGTATGATCATACAAGTTTGAATATTTGATTTACATGGATTAACAGAATACTGAGACAGCCTCCCTTTAATCATTACAAATTTGCATATATATTTTTTAAAGAATATATGTCTTCACAGAATATTGAGACAACTTCCCATCAATCATTAACAGAATATATGTCTTCACAAATACAAACATTTATCTAATAGTGGTAGTATTTTCTTAAGATAAAAGGAAACACTTCACATTTCAGAACGTGCTAAAGATCATGCCCTTGCATTTGCGAGGGCCACCTGCTAGTATATGATAAAAGTAACATCAACAGATCAATTTCTAGTATGAGAATTGCTCATGTGATCTCAAACGAAAGGATAAGAACACATAAAGTGTCGTGGAAGATAGGCACGCCGGTCTCCATGTCCCCGTGGAGGTCATGGACGTCGAGGAGGTCATTGTGTGCACGCACTATGGAGTAGAATCCAGCAGTCACATGAGAACGCTCGCCAAAAACGTGATCGCCCTCGGCCGTACAGGATGACAAGAGACGGGGTTTCGGAGGCCTACTGTCTCACTTCGCGATGTACGCTGAGGAGCGAGGTGGGAAAACCGTAGGCGGCGCAATGCTTGGGAACCAAGAGGCATGGACAAAGGAGAGGAAGTGACTTTGTCTATGGAATAAGAGTGACTTCTAATAGACTAGATGAAGTGAAACTGAAATAGTAATGGGGATACCAAGGGGAACAGTCCATAACAGTTTGGTTTCGTTTTTCACGAGTGCAAAAGTGTTTCAGTTTCTTTCTTATGTGAGTTTCTGTCCTATGTGACAAAAAGAAGACAGGACACACAAGTGTCACAGGTCCTGGACTGGCTCATCTCAATCACGAAACACGGCGCGCGTGCGAGGCGCTGCATCGCGAGGTGGGTAGGAGTGCGTATGTATATGTCCTCTTCTCAATCTCTTAGTGGTGTGTGAAGGTGGCAACTTTATATGCTGGTCCAAAACACCCTCTACAATTTGGAAGAGACTTAATTTTCCTCACTCCCATTGTCATGCAAGAATCGGCCATACAGGCCTATGGGATTTTTAGGAATGACTGGACATAGTAAATGGGCTAAAAGCCTAATAATTCCAACAATTCCCCGCCAGATCTTAATTAGAGGCAGATAGAGTTTACCTGTGGTTTCAAAACATTGCTTCTATACTGGTATTTAGGTGAAGACTGTTAATTTTAACTTTTGACTAGAACTCCAAACAACACTCGTTAACAACTGGAATACTGGACTATGCTTTGAACTGCATATTTTGTGCAAACAAGTTCCATGTAAAGCCTTGATCGATACTAGTCTGTCAAATGACTTTTGCATGGGTAGGAGCTTGTATGACATATTCCAGTGCCTCTTCATCAGTTTACTAGAGAGCACCCAACTCTCATATTTTACATTCTAACTTATATATGTGTGTTGTCTAAAGATGTTCTATAGAACAACATCTTGGCATACCAAGCCCCCCAGAGCACGTTAAGATAAAGATCAACCTGTCATACTTATGATGAGAGAATTCCATCATAATGGGGTGAATCTTTAGTAAATAAAACTCTTCTCTCAGTTTTGAATGCTCGCTCAGCGCTTTTTGAAAAACTTCAAAAAATAGAAACAAAAGAAAGACAAAAAATGGACGAACTAATTAAGGTTTCGTAACAACTAGTGGGCCGGCCAGTACATGATCATCAGAAGCAAGCTCCCGACATCTCGCAGCAAGCGAAACATAGACAGTCCCAAGGGAGAGAGGGAGAGAGAGAGAGGGCAGGGGGGCGAGAGATATGTGGGTCTGTGTGTTGTGGGTTGTGGCCTGTGATGCAGGCCAGCGCACTATCTCATATCGGGTCATACCGTCCGTTTACTTAATTTCTTAGCCCGGCCCACCATATCTCGGGTCATGATGTGCTATGGGTTGTGCCTCGCCTTCGGACCACATATCATGCCAGAAAAGACCTGCCCAAGTCTCGACGTTAGTTGTAGTTCTCTATGTAGCAGCAACCCAACGATGTCGCTGGACCATAGTAGTAGCGCCACGCTGCGTCGTTAGTTGTTAACCCATATCGTACACCATAACCAGCATCTTCTATTTGCCAATGGTGCCAGTCGATGACATTGCAGCATGGGCAGTGTTGAAGCTGAGGCCACACAACTTTGTTGGCATTGCAGTCGGTGCCATGGCAGCACTATAGGTCACCACTGCACACGACATGACCGCAACACCCGGTGATGTTCCACAACACAAGTTGTAGCATCGATGGGGTAGCTAGTAGGAGCCATGAAGACAGGCTCCAGCTGAAGCAGCTCGGTGGAAGCCACGCTGCTTCTCCGCTGAGATGGCGGGGTAGCTTCGGCATGCCGCTTGCTGTGATCTGCTTCTCGTTCCACTAGCGCTTGTACCCTTGCATGCAGCTTCTCCATTTGGGTATGCTCCACTTTCCTCCTCCACTGGTAGAAAAAGGGCCTGTTGTCCCGGTTCTGGAACCGGGACTAAAGGGTCGGTACTAATGCCCTGTCCCTTTAGTCCCGGTTCAATCTAGAACCGGGACAGATGGGCCTCCACGTGGCCTGTGCGTGGAGCCCAGGCAGGAGACGCGTCAGCATTTCTGTGGCTGGGGTTTTTGTTTTTTTTAAGTGGGGGGAGGGGTTGGGGGTTTTGGGGGGGGGGTTAATTTAGGTGTTTCATATATTGTGTTAGCTAGCTATAATTAATAGAGAGAAGTGTCCTCTCTTATGTCCGTGCTTGGTCGACGCTACGTACTATACATACGTATAGAGAGGACTAGACACGCTAGCTAGCTAGTAAGCAAACGAAGGAAACAGAAGATCGTCATGAACATATATGCATACAGAGAGAAGTGATATCGACCACCTCTCCTTCTCCGAGAGATTGGTCGAACAACAAGTTCTCGTATATCTATCCGACACTACCGGCTACATATATACAATAATTATCTCTTACAAATATAATCATACGGACTCAGGGTCCACATAGAATTCTCCGTCTTCTGGGATCACGTGGTCAAGAAAGAATGCCGCCAATTCCTCTTGAATTGCTCGCATGCGAGCTGGTGCTAGGAGTTCATCCCGCTTCCGAAACATCTAACTTAAAGAAGGGGGTCAATACATATATATATATATATATATATATGAATGAATGAAACTCAACACAAATGATGGTAATAAAATAAAATTGTGAATGTTGTTATTTACATACTTCATATTGTTCGTCAGTGTAGCCCCGCTCACAGGTCGTGTGGCGGATGGACTCGCAAACGTAGTATCCATAGAAATCATTCCCTTGTTCCTGCCACAACCACTTTACAAGAAATAGAGGTCAATCAAAGTGATAAGCAAGAATGCCAAATGGTATTGATGAAACTAGTGCTTGAATGACTAGTAGATGTGCGGAACATGCTACTATAGTACTTACTTTGGGGTGTCTAAATTGCAGCTCCTTCGGCAGTCCCGAAGCTTTTCTGGTGAATTTTCTCGAAACCCTGCCGGATAAATAAAACAATTACTTGATATATCAGGAAATGAACAAAGTTGCTGATATGGTGGATAATGATCGATTTAACTTACTTCTCGAGTATTTGAGTCATGTCTGCATAGTCCTGGGGATCTTTTCGTCTTGAGTCTAAGACGGTTACTAGTCCCTGCTCAAGCTTAATCTCTAGGAGAATATAGTGGAAACTGCACACGCATGCATAACTCATCAATTACATTACTATAACCTTGACTAATATATAAGGGAAACCGAATACGCACAAGACAGTAACACTCACTTGAAGTTGTAAGGAAAGAGTATTATATCTTTGTTTTCATTTATTACGAACGATCGTAGCAAGTTGGCCTCGGTAGCTGCGGCATGAAATTTAACCTAAGTTGCATCTATGAGATATGTGTTAATGAACCCAATATCACCGACTTGTCTTTTCTTCAATTCGGCGATCTTCAATCTGCATAATATAGTGAGGATGATTATAAATACATGCAATGAAAGAGCTGAGCTATATAGAGAGACTTAATGACAGAAGTAGTACTACTTACAGACAGTAGCAGGCGACCGTTGTTTTATCGAGGGCCAATTGATTGAAAAACTGATAGAACTCCTCAAATGGACCAGGCAACAGTTCAATTCCAACGAGGTCATGCTCCTTTTTAACTTTCACATACAAAGTACTCCCCCCCCCCAGAGTCTCTGCAGATTTTCAAGTACCAATCATGCAATCTTCGCATCATCGTTGATAGAGATCTTTCATCTTTGACGAGAGGCTTCCCGTACTCGTATCTTTGTATCTGCACGTCCATGCGTTCATAATGTACATTGTCGGGCAGGTAATCTGCAAGATTGCTATAACCAGGCACCATCCTCGGATCATTAGCGATGTTGTGGCTAGACACCTTGAGCGGGGGGCACGATTGCTTCGCTTGTTCGCCGAGCTGGGCAATTTGTTTCCCAGCTCGTCGTTCTTTCAGCCTTTGATCACTGACAGTACTTCCCGACCGCTCCGCTTCAGCAAATTCCTTTCCAATAATGCGCTCATAGTTTCCTTTCGGCGGAGACTTCGGTGGTTTTGTCAGGGCAGCCAGAGTGCGCTTCGCTTTCAACGGATCTACCTTCTCCTCCGGAAGTGGATGTCTCTTTGCTTTCAACCCTTGAAACCAGTCATCCACTTCGGTTCGTGCGATCTCGGCGTTCTCCTCGGGGGTCCTCTCGAATGGTAACTTCTCTGGAGTCTTCAGAGAAGGACCGAATCTGTATGTCCTCCCGCCTCTGGTTGTACTGCTAGACGCCGACCGAGCAGACGGAGCGGTTGTCTTCTTTACTTGCTTACGAGGTGGAGGAGAAGGACTACGACGTGCCGGAGCAGCCGGAGCGGCGGTAGGTCTCTTCCGCCCTTGCTGACGAGGCGGAGAAGGAGGAGGCTGGCTGCTCGGGCGCGTCAGCGTAGGTGGAGAAGGAGGCGGAGTGCCGCCACGCGCTGGAGAAGGAGCCAGTCGAGTGCCCTGATCGTCACTCGCCGGAGGAGGTGGTGGAGGAGGCGGAGTGCCCTGACTTGCCGGAGGAGGAGGAGGAGGCGGTGGCGTCCAGTTCGGAAGGTTGATGAGCTCCTTCCGCCATAGGCATGGAGTCTTCAGAGCAGACCCCAGCCTAGTCTCCCCTTCACCGGTAGGGTGGTCAAGCTAGAGGTCCTCAAATCCCTCTGTTATTTCATCTACCATCACCCTAGCATATCCTTCTGGAATCGGCCGGCAGTGAAAAGTTGCACCGGGTTCAGTAGGATAAACAGAGCCAACAGTCGCCTTGACCTTCAAATTCATCCATTGCGTCATAAGGTGGCAATTTTGAGACTCCGTGATAGCATCCACGGGATAGCTGGCAGGAGCCGTCAAAGCATGCTCCGGCTGAAGCAGCTCGGCGGAAGCCACGCTGCTTCTACGCTGAGCTGGCGGGGTAGCTTTGGGGGAAGCTTCGGCAGTACGTTTGTTGCGATTTGCTTCTCGTTCCTCTATCGCGTATACCCTTGCTTGCAGCGCCTGCCTTTGGGTCTGCTGCACTTTTTTCCTCCTCTCATGGGATTTGTAACCGCCTGCGTCCGGAAACCCAACATTCCACGGAATGGAGCCCGGCGTGCCTCGTGTCCGTCTAGGGTGCTCAGGATTCCCGAGGGCCATTGTGAGCTCGTCGTTCTCTCTGTCTGGAAAGAACTTCCCTTGCTACGCTGCTTCGATATAGTGCTGAAGCTTCCTGACTGGTATGTCCATTTGATCGTTCGTCCAAATGCACTTCCCTGTTACAGGGTCCAAGGTTCCACCAGCCCCGAAGAACCAAGTCCGGCAACGGTCTGGCCAGTTAATTGTCTCTGGTTCGATCCCTTTATCAACCAGATCATTCTCAGTCTTGGCCCACTTAGGCCGGGCTACGAGGTAGCCACCTGACCCCGTGCGATGGTGATGCTTCTTCTTCGCAACATTTTGCTTGTTTGTCGCCGACATCTTCTTACTCTTTTCCGATGTCTTGTGGGCCACAAATGCGGGCCAGTGATCTCTGATCTTCTCATATCTGCCCTTGAATTCTGGTGTCTCATTATTTTTGACAAACTTATTCAGCTCTTTCTTCCACCTCCTGAATAGTTCCGCCATCCTCTTAAGAGAAAAAGACTTGATTAATTGCTCTTTAACTGGGTTCTCTGGATTATCTTCTAGCGGTAGGGTGAAATTTGACTTCAGCTCAGGTTCTTCTGTAGCCGGCTTAAACCATTGCTGGATGCTGATCGGGATCTTGTCCCTATCCAGAACCCCGCACTGAGCAACAAATGCGTTCTTTGTTCGGATGGGTTCAATCGGTTGGCCGTCAGGCGCGGTTGCTATGGTCTCAAACCTTTCATCCGAGCTCAACTTTTTCTTCGGGCCTCATCTCTTTACCGAAGTTGTGCTCGATCCGGAGGGCTAGAAAAAAGAACAAAGACTTAATTAATATGTGTACATACCAAAACAATGAATGCATCAATTAGCTAGTCAGCACAGGCTTAACTAATATATATACCTGGCCGGACTCGGTTCGGTCACCGGAGCCGTCATCACGGTCTCCTTCTTGCACCGGCATTGGGTCACCGGGGCCGTCCTCATGTTCTTCTTCTTGCACCGGCATTAGGTCACCGTAGCCAGCTTCTTCACCCTCTCCTTCCAGACCATTGGTGTCGTTGAGAAACAACGAGACGGCATCACTTCCTTCTGCAATTATGTCCCTCCACAACGCTTCTTTTGCTTCGTCTCGGGCAGTGTCCATAGTTTCTACAAATATTTACAACATGGCAATTATTATTCAAACATGACAGATGGATATATTAGTGGCAAACGTAGAACTAGCTACCTAATCATAGTAAGGAATCATATATATTAATTAGTAGCCTCGACGCTGCTTATCTAGGGTTTGGGGTGGCCTCGACAAAGCTTCAAGGGTTTGGGGTGGCCTCGAGAACGCTTCAAGGAGGGGGTAATATCGACCCCCCCCCCCACACGTGTTGAAGCTATCGGGAGGGGGTATATATCGACAACGACGACACTACATCTATGTCCCTCGACGACCCTCGTTCCCGATAAAAAAAAAGAGGAAGAAGAAGAAAAAAAAGGGGAGAAAGAATAGAGGAGAAGAACTCCTCTATTCTTTCTTCTCTTCTTTTTTTTTCTTATTCCTCTTCTTTTTTTATCCTCTTCTTCCTCTCATGTTCGAGAGGATCGCCGAGGGGTCAGGAGGTTACCTAGTGTCAAAGGATTCAACAAAACCATGTCTTCATCATTAGGCGAAAGTAACAGGTGCATGATGGTACGAAGCTCTCCAAAGTTATTTTGGAATGGAGTCCTAGATAGGATAATTCGCTTTTTGGTACAAAGTTCAGCAAGAACCTTCCAAATATCGTTATTTGGAAGGCCTTTGCTGAAATTCATACAAAAAGGCAAATTATCCTATCTGGGACACCATTCAAAAATAACTTTGGAGGACTTCGTCATGCCTTGGTTACTTCCTGCTAATGATGAAGCCATGGATTTCTTCAATACTTTGACACTTGGAAACCTCTCTCGACCCCTCGACGACCCTGGAACCCTCGACCCCTCGGCGATCCTCTTCTTCCTCTCATGTTCGAGAGGATCGCCGAGGGGTCGGGAGGTTGCCTAGTGTCAAAGGATTCAACAAAACCATGTCTTCATCATTAGGCGAAAGTAACAGGTGCATGATGGTACGAAGCTCTCCAAAGTTATTTTGGAACAGAGTCCCAGATAAGATAATTCGCTTTTTGGTACAAAGTTCAGCAAGAACCTTCCAAATATCGTTATTTGGAAGGCCTTTGCTGAAATTCATACAAAAAGGCAAATTATCCTATCCGGGACACCATTCCAAAATAACTTTGGAGGACTTCGTCATGCCCTGGTTACTTCCGGCTAATGATGAAGCCATGGATTTCTTCAATACTTTGACACTAGGAAACCTCTCTCGACCCCTCGGCGATCCTCGACCCCTCGAACCCTCGACGACCCTAGACCCCCCTCTCGACCCCCTCATGTCGAAGTTATCGGGTAGGGGGTATATCGACAACGACATATCCAATACATGCATACATACATACATATCACATGCATCCATTATATGAACAAAATTAATATCTACTAATTAACAACCTAAATAAAAAAACTAATACATATAGGAAGAAGAAGAAAAAAGAAGAGAAGAAAGAATAGAGGAGAAGACTTCCTCTTCTTCCTCTCCTCTTCTTCTCCCTCTTCTTCCCCTTCTTCCTCGCCTCTCTCATGAATGTCCGACGTTCTCGACCCCCCCCCCCACATGTCAAAGAAAAAAAGAAGAAAAAAAATAGGATAAGAAGAAAGGAATAGAGGAGAAAAGAGAAAATAGAATATATATTCTATTTTTCTCTTCTTCTCCTCTACTCCTTTCTTCTCCTCCTCTTCTTTTTCTTCTTTTTTCTTCTTCTTATTTATTTCTCCTCGTCTTCCTCTCCCCTCTCGGCGACCTAGACCCCCTCTCGACCCTCGACCCCTAGGCGACCGTCGACCCCTGTCTTTTTTTTTCTTCCTCTCATGTTCGACGACCCCCTCTCGACCCCCTCTCGACCGTCGACCCCCTCTCGACCCTCATATATAAAACATTTTCTTCCTTCTATTCCTTCTTCCTAAATATATAAAACTTCTTTTAAAATGAAACTAACCTAAAATGTACTAAATCAGAGAGCATATATAGATAAAATGAAACTAACCTAAACTTTTTTAAACAACATTACAATTGAAAAAATACATACATACATACAAAAAACATGCAAAAAATACATGCATACATATATGAACATACATAAAAAAATAGCATATATATAAAAAATGCACGGCGCCGGCGGCGGCAGACGTGCGGTGCATGCTCACAGAGGCGGCGACGCGTCGGGGCAGGGAAAGCAGCACGGCAATGGCGATGGGGCAGGGGCGGCGCGCGTCGGGGCAGGGGACGGCAGCGCGTGGCGACGGTGTCGGCCGAGGGCACGGGCGACGGCGTCGGGGGATGGCGCAGGCGACGGCGTCGGGCGACGGCGCGAGCGACGGCCGGCGAGGGCGCGGGCGACGGCGACTCGGGGCGCGGGCGACGGCGATGGCCGGGGCGGCGGGCGGCGTTGGGGAAGCCTGGCGGCGCCGATGTGCTCGGCGTCGTCGGGGGCAACTGCGAGGGAAATGTGAAATTTTCCTAAGTGCTGGCTTATATAGCAAAGGCATTGGTCACGGTTCGTGGCACAAACCGTGACCAATGCCCCCCTTTAGTCCCGGTTGGTGCCACCAATCATGACCAAAGGCCTCTTTTCAGCAGCCCAAAGGGCGGGAAGCGGCGGCCATTGGTCCCGGTTGGTGGCACCAACCGGGACCAATGGCCTTGTGCTGCCCCGCGCCCAAAAGTTTAGTCCCACCTCGCTAGTTGAGAGGGCTCGGGAGTGGTTTATAAGAGCTGTTGCGCCCACCCTCTCGAGCTCCTCTCAACTGCAGGCTTTCGGGCCTAATCTGTCTCTGCAATGCCTGTGGGCCTACTGGGCCTGCTGCGGGCCTGAATCCTGGCCCATGGTTGGGTTTCTAGTCATATTCAGGCCGTGGTGGCCTAGTAGGTGGCATTTTTTTTGTTTTTTTGTTGCTATATTTATTTTCTTTTGTTTTTTGCTTTATTTTTTAATTCTTTATGCTTTTAGTTTTAGAAAAAATATAAACTTTTTGTTAATGACATTAGTTTTCAAATTTGAAAACACTTTTTTAGTTTTTTTGTTTTCTTTGTTGCTTTATTTATTTTATTTTGTGATTAACTTTACTATAAAAATAGTTTTTTCCTGTTTTTTGATTTGTTTTTTGCATTATTTATTTTCTTTTGTTTTTTGCTTTAATTTTTAATTATGTTTGCTTTTAGGTTAGCAAATTTATAAACTTTCTGTTAGTGCCATTAGTTTTAGAAAAATTATAAACTTTCTGTTAGTGCCATTAGTTTTCAAATTTGAAAACACTTTTTTAGTTTTTTTTTCTTTGTTGCTTTATTTATTTTATTTTGTGATTAACTTTACTATAAAAATAGTTTTTTCCTATTTTATTGATTTGTTTTTTGCATTATTTATTTTCTTTTGTTTTTTGCTTTAATTTTTAATTATGTTTGCTTTTAGGTTAGCAAAATAATAAACTTTGTGTTAGTGCCATTAGTTTTAGAAAAATTATAAACTTTCTATTAGTGCCATTGGTTTTCATATTTGAATAGTTAAAATTTGAATTCTTTGAAAATTGTTTGAATCACAAGTTTGTGATTAACTTACTAAAAAATGAGAATAGATGCACTTATAGAGAAAATTCAATCTAAATTCCTAGTAAATTTCTATGAATTTCAGAGAAATTCACTATGAATTTAGGTTAAACTTTTCTCTATTAGGGCATCTATTTTCACTTCGAGAGGAGCTCAACAAGGCAGAGGGGGAAGGGCTTATAAATCGGTGTGAGCCCCCTTTGATTGGCGAGGTGGGACTAAACTCTGCCCGCAACGAGGACCAACCCTTTAGTCCCGGTTTGTGGCACAAACCGGGACTAATGGTCATGGGCCAGGGGCGAGGAGCAAAATTATAAACTTTCTGTTAGTGCCATTAGTTTTAGAAAGTTGAAAGTTGAAAGTTGGCATGGGCCAGGGACTAATGGTCATGGTATCATCATAATAGTTGAGGGAGAAAGTCTTCACTTTTTCTTCGCTTGTGTCATTTGCTTATTGCGCCATAACCATGGATAATCTTCATTGTTTATCAGGATGCTTGGGTCAGCCTTGACATTGAAGGGAGGAATTTCATGAAACTTTTCATAATCTTCAGACATGTCTGTCTTGCCGTCCACTCCTAGGATGTCCCTTTTTCCTGAAAGAACTATGTGGCGCTTTGGCTCATCGTATGATGTATTCGCTTCCTTATCTTTTCTTTTTCTCGGTTTGGTAGACATGTCCTTCACATAGATAACCTGTGCCACATCATTGGCTAGGACGAACGGTTCGTCAGTGTACCCAAGATTTTTCAGATCCACTGTTGTCATTCTGTACTGTGGGTCTACCTGTACCCCGCCGCCTAACAGATTGACCCATTTGCACTTAAACAAAGGGACCTAAAAATCAGGTCCATAGTCAAGTTCCCATATGTCCACTATGTAACCATAATATGTGTCCTTTCCGCTCTCGGTTGCTGCATCAAAGCGGACACCGCTGTTTTGGTTGGTGCTCTTTTGATCTTGGGCGATCGTGTAAAATGTATTCCGATTTATCTCGTATCCTTTGTAAGTCAATACAGTCAAAGATGGTCCCCTGGACAACAAGTACAACGCATCGCAAACAGTGTTGTCACCTCTGAGACGTGTTTCCAACCAACTGCTGAAAGTCCTGATGTGTTCACACGTAATCCAGTCGTCGCACTGCTCCGGGTGTTTGGAGCGCAGACTGTTCTTGTGTTCACCGACATACGGGGTCACCAAGGTAGAGTTCTGTAGAACTGTGTAGTGTGCTTGAGACCAAGAATATCCGTCCCTGCATATTATTGAGTCTCTTCCAAGAGTGCCTTTTCCAGTCAGTGTCCCCTCATACCGCGATTTAGGGAGACCTATCTTATTAAGGCCAGGAATGAAGTCAACACAAAACCCGATAACATCCTCTGTTTGATGGCCCATGGAGATGCTTCCTTCTGGCCTAGCGCGGTTACGGACATATTTCTTTAGGACTCCCATGAACCTCTCAAAGGGGAACATATTGTGTAGAAATACGGGCCCCAGGATGACAATCTCGTCGACTAGATGAACTAGGACATGCGTCATGATATTGAAGAAGGATGGTGGGAACACCAGCTAACTGACAAGACATTGCGCCACATCACTCCTTATCCTTGGTACGATTTCTGGATCGATCACCTTCTGAGAGATTGCATTGAGGAATGCACATAGCTTCAAAATGGCTAATCGGACGTTTTCCGGTAGAAGCCCCCTCAATGCAACCGGAAGCAGTTGCGTCATAATCACGTGGCAGTCATGAGACTTTAGGTTCTGAAACTTTTTCTCTGGCATATTTATTATTCCCTTTATATTCGACGAGAAACCAGTCGTGACCTTCATACTGAGCAGGCATTCAAAGAAGATTTCTTTCTCTTCTTTCGCAAGAGCGTAGCTGGCAGGACCTTTATACTGCTTCGGAGGCATGCCGTCTTTTTCGTGCAAACGTTGCAGGTCCTCCCGTGCGTCAGGTGTATCTTTTGTCTTCCCATACACGCCCAAGAAGCCTAGCAGCTTCACGCAAAGGTTCTTCATCACGTGCATCACGTCGATTGAGGAACTGACCTCTAGGTCTTTCCAGTAGGGTAGGTCCCAAAATATAGATTTCTTCTTCCACATGGGTGCATGTCCCTCAGCGTCATTCGGAACAGCTAGTCCACCGGGACCCTTTCCAAAGATTACATAGTGTAAATCATTGACCATAGCAAGCACGTGATCACCGGTGCGCATGGCGGGCTTCTTCCAGTGATCTGCCTCGCCTTTGAAATGGTTGCCTTTCTTTCAACATTGATGGTTGGTTGGAAGAAATCGACGATGGCCCAGGTACACATTCTTCCTGCATTTGTCCAGGTATATACTTTCAGTGTCATCTAAACAGTGCGTGCATGCGTGTTATCCTTTGTTTTTCTGTCCTGAAAGGTTACTAAGAGCGGGCCAATCATTGATGGTCACGAACAGCAACGCCTTAAGGTTAAATTCCTCCTATCTGTGCTCATCCCATGTACGTACACCGTTTCCATTCCATAGCTGTAAAAGTTCTTCAACTAATGGCCTTAGGTACACATCAATTTCGTTGCCGGGTTGCTTAGGGCCTTGGATGAGAACTGGCATCATAATGAACTTCCGCTTCATGCACATCCAAGGAGGAAGGTTATACATACATAGTCATGGCCAGGTGCTGTGATTGCTGCTCTGCTCCCCGAAAGGATTAATGCCATCCGCACTTAAAGAAAACCATACATTCCTTGGGTCCTTTGCAAACTCATCCCAGTACTTTCTCTCGATTTTTCTCCACTGCGACCCGTCAGCGGGTGCTCTCAACTTCCCATCTTTCTTTCGGTTCTCACTATGCCATCGCATCAACTTGGCATGCTCTTCGTTTCTGAACAGACGTTTCAACCGTGGTATTATAGGAGCATACCACATCACCTTCGCAGGAACCCTCTTCCTGAGGGGTCGCCGTCAACATCACCAGGGTCATCTCCTCTGATCTTGCCGCAATGCACCACATACCGAACATGCGTTCAGATCCTTGTATGCACCGCGGTAGAGGATGCAGTCATTAGGGCATGCATGTATCTTCTCCACCTCCAATCCTAGAGGGCATACGACCTTCTTTGCTGCATATGTACTGTCGGGCAATTCGTTATCCTTTGGAAGCTTCTTCTTCAATATTTTCAGTAGCTTCTCAAATCCTTTGTCAGCCACAGCATTCTCTGCCTTCCACTGCAGCAATTCCAGTACGGTACCGAGCTTTGTGTTGCCATCTTCGCAATTGGGGTATAACCCTTTTTTGTGATCCTCTAACATATGATCGAACTTCAGCTTCTCCTTTTGACTTTCGCATTGCGTCCTTGCATCGACAATGACCCGGCGGAGATGATCATCATCGGGCACATCGTCTGGTTCCTCTTGATCTTCAGCAGCTTCACCCGTTGCAGCATCATTGGGCACATCGTCTGGTTCCTCTTGATCTTCACCAGCTACCCTCGTTGCAGCATCACCGTATTCAGGGGGCACATAGTTGTCATCGTACTCTTCTTCTTCGCCGTCTTCTATCATAACCCCTATTTCTCCGTGCCTCGTCCAAACATTATAGTGTGGCATGAAACCCTTGTAAAGCAGGTGGGAGTGAAGGATTTTCTGGTTAGAGTAAGACCTCGTATTCCCACATTGAGTGCATGGACAACACATAAAACCATTCTGCTTATTTGCCTCAGCCGCACCGAGAAACTCATGCATGCCCTTAATGTACTCGCGGGTGTGTCTATCACCGTACATCCATTGCCGGTTCATCTGCGTGCATTATATATAATTAAGTGTCCAAATTAATAGAAGTTCATCATCACATCAAAACCAAAGTGCATACATAGTTCTCATCTAACAACATATAGCTCTCCAGAGCATCTAATTAATTAAACCATACATTGAAACTATGTAAAACATTTCAATGCGAAAACAAATGCGATCATAATCCCAACCAAGGTAACAATTGATCCAACGGCATAATGATACCAAGCCTCGGTATGAATGGCATATTTTCTAATATTTCTAATCTTCAAGCGCATTGCATCCATCTTGATCTTGTGATCATCGACGACATCCGCAACATGCAACTCCAATATCATCTTCTCCTCCTCAATTTTTTTATTTTTTCCTTCAACAAATTGTTTTCTTCTTCAACTAAATTTAACCTCTCGACAATAGGGTCGGTTGGCATTTCCGATTCACATACATCCTACATAAATAAAATCTATGTCACGTTGGTCGGTATAATTTTCATAAACAATAAATGAGCCAATAGTTATAAAGATAATATATATACCACATCCGAATCATAGACAGGACGAGGGCCGACGGGGGCGGATACCAAAACCATTGCACTATATAAGATGCAATAATAAAAGTAAGAAAATAATAGAAGTATCTATGTAAACATACAAGTAAGAATATTTTTCCTTTTAGAAAGAAGATAAGAACAAGAGGCTCACCACGGTGGTGCTGGTGATGAGCTCGGCGCGGGTGATCGACGGCGCTGAAGACGGGGACGGGGCGTGACGGACCGCTAAACCTAGACAAATATTATGGATAATGGAGCTTGGAGATCGAGATTGGAGAGGAGAAAGCTTAAGTAGTGTGGCTCGGGTATTCCATTGAACACCTTGTGTGCATAGGAGGTGAGCTAGAGCACCACCAAGCCCTCTCCCCCTCGGCCAGAGAAAAACAGAGCACTGGGGTGCTCTGCTCGCGAGCGAGGGGTATATATAGGCACCTCATTGGTCCCGGTTGGTGACATGAGCCGGGACTAAAGGGGAGCCTTTGGTCCCGGTTCGAGCCACCAACCGGGACCAATGGTGGTGGGCCAGGAGCGAGGCCCATTGGTCCCGGTTCATCCCACCAACCGGGACCAAAAGGTCCAGATGAACCGAGACCAATGGCCCACGTGGCCCGACCGGCCCCCTGGGCTCACGAACCGGGACCAATGCCCACATTGGTCCCGGTTCTGGACTGAACCGAGACTAATGGGCTGACCCGGCCTGGACCAAAGCCCTGTTTTCTACTAGTGCTCCTATCCTGGCATTCGTAATCGCCTGCATCCAGAAACCCAGCCTTCCATGGAACGGAGCCTGGCGTACCCCGTGTCCTTCCAGGGTGCTCAGTATTCCCGAGGGCCATTGTGAGCTCGTCATTCTCTCTGTCTGGAACGAACATACCTTGCTGCGCTGCGGCGATATGGTCCTGAAGCTTTGTGATGGTTATTCGCAGTTGCTCATTCGTCCAAACGCACTTCCCAGATACAGGGTCCAAGGTTCCGCCAACCCCGAAGAACCAAGTCCGGCAACGGTCTGGCCAGTTCAATGTCTCTGGTTCGTCCCCTTTATCAAGCAGGTCATTCTCAGCCTTGGCCCACAACGGCCGGGCTTTGAGGTAGCCACCTGACCCCGTGCGATGGTGATGCTCCTTCTTCGCAGCATTTATCTTGTTTGTCGTTGACATCTTCTTACTCTTGTTCAATGTCTTGTGGGACACAAATGCGTCCCAGTGATCTCTGATCTTCTCATACCGACCGGTGAATTCTGGTGTCTTTTCTTTGTCGACAAACTTTGTTAATGGCTCATTCTTCCACCTCCTGAATAGATTTGCCATCTTCTTAAGAGCATGAGACTTGATCAATGGCTCTTTAACTGGCTTCTCCAGATCCTCCTCTGGTGGTAGGGTGAAATTTGCCTTCACCACGGTCCAAAGATCATCTTTCTGCATATCGTTGACATAAGACACCTCAGGGTCTTCCTTCTTAGGCTTATACCATTGGTGGATGCTGATCGGGATCTTGTCCCTAACAAGAACCCCGCACTGAGCAGCAAATGCTTCCTTGGTATGGATGGGATCAATCGGTTGACCATCACACGCGATTGCTATGATCATGAACCTTTCATCCGGCCGCAACTTTTTCTTCGGGCCTCGTTTCTTTACGAAGTTGTGCTTGATCCGAAGGGTTAGAAAAAAGAAGAAAGACAAGAGTTAATATGTGTACATACCAAAACAATGAATGTATCAATTAGCTACTCAGCACAGGCTTAATTAATATATATACCTGGCCGGACTTTGTTCGGTCACCGGAGCCGTCATCACAGTCTCCTTCTTGCACCGGCCTTCGGTCACCAGAGCCATCATAATCATGTTCTTCATCCTTCATTGTTTGATAACCGTAGCCTGCTTCACCCTCTCCTTCCAGACCATCGGTATCGTTGAGATACGACATGGCATCACCTCCGGCTATGATTATGTCCCCCAACACCTGTTCTGCGGCCTCGTCTCGGCCGTGCTCCATAGTTTCTGCAAATATTAGAACATGGCAATTATTATACAAACATGATAGATGGATATATTAGTGGAAAACATAGACCTACCTAGCTAATCGCCACAAGGAATAATATTAGTGGCCTCGACGCTTCTCTAGGGTTTGGGGTGGCCTCGGCAATGCTTCAAGGCTTCGGGTGGCCTCGATGACAACGCTCTTTTAACTTGGTAGGGTGGCCTCGGCAACGCTTCTAGGGTTTGGATCAACTTGTGCACATTGCCACACCCTCGACCATCGACCTCTTGGCGATCCACGACCCTCTACGTACCCTATTTCCCGACCCTCGACCCCCTCATGTCACATTTGTCTAGTGTCAAAGGATTCAACAAAACCATGTCTTCATCATTAGGAGAAAGTAACAGGCGCATGATGGTATGAAGCTCTCTAAAATTATTTTGGAACAGAGTCCTAGATAGTATAATTCGCTATTTGGTACAAAGTTCAGCATGAGCCTTCCGACTATCGTTATTTGGAAGGCCTTTGCTGAAATTCGTACAAAAAGACGAATTATCCTATCCGGGACTCCCTTCCAAAATAACTTTGGAAAACTTCATCCCATCATGCCCCGGTTACTTCCGGCTAATGATGAAGCCATGGATTTCTTCAATACTTTGACACTAGCTAAGCAACCTCTTGACCCCTCCTCGATCCTCGATCCTCGACCCCTCGGCGATCCTCGACCCTCGACCCTCGAACCCTCGGCGTTCCTCGACCCTCGATCCCTCGACCCCTTGGCGTTCCTCGACCCTTCGGCGTTCCTCGACCCTCGAACCCTAGGCCCCTCGACGACCCTTGAACCCTCGACCCTTCGGCGTTCCTCGACCCTCGAATCCTAGGCCCCTTGACGACCCTCGAACCCTCGACCGCTCGGCGATCCACGACCCTCTACCCTAGTTCCCGACCCTCGATCCCCTCATGTCACGTTTGTCTACTGTCAAAGGATTCAACAAAACCATGTCTTCATCATTAGGCGAAAGTAACATGTGTAGGATGGTACGAAGCTCTTCAAAGTTGTTCTGGAACGGAGTCCTAGATAGGATAATTTGATTTATCGTACCAAAAGGCAGATTATCCTATCCGCACTCCATTCTAAAATAACTTTGCAGAACTTCGTACCAACATGCCCCGGTTACTTCTGGCAAATGATGAAGGCATGGATTTCTTCAGTACTTTGACATTAGGCAACCTCTCGACCCCTCGGCGATCCTCGACCCTCGATGACCCTCAACCCTCGAACCCGCGTCCCCTCGACGACCCTCGACCCTCTACCCTAGCTAGTTCCTGACCATCGACCCCTCGGCGATCCTCGACACCCGTGTTCCTGATAAAAAGAAGAAGCAAAAAAAAAGAGGAGAAGAAGAAAAAAAGAGGATAAGAAGAAGAAAAAAAAGAGGAGAAGAAGAAAAAATAGAAAATTTTCTATTCATTCTCCTTCTCCTTTTTTTCTTCTACTTCCTCTTCTTATTTTTTTTCTCTCCTCTTGTTCTCCTTCTTCCTTCTTCCTGTTTTCTTCTTTTTCCTTATTTTCCTTCTTCCTCGATGACCCTAACCATAAACAGTACAACTTCCTCGATGTCCCCGCCTCTCTCATGAACAAAAAAATCTATGAATAAAAAAACATCATATTTCATCCACATCCATGCATACATCATATATATGATCATCTATGAACAAAAAACCATCATATTCTATTAAAAAATCATCATATTTATGAACAAAAACAATTATGATAACAAGCATATATATTATCATATATATGAAAAAAAACAAGCATATATATGAAAAAAGCATATATATCATAACATATATAAAAAACAACGACAGAGAGGGTGCCGGCCGGACCAAGGTGAGGAGGGGCGCGGGGTCGGCAGCGAGGACGGCGACGGCGATGTCGTCAAGGGGGCAGGGGGCGGACGCTCGGGGCAGGGGCGGTGGCGGCGAAGGGGCGGGGCAGGGCGATGGCGAGGACGGGGGCGGGCCGGGGCGGCGAACGGCGACGGCGACGGGCGAGGGGCATGGGCGACGGCGACGGCGCAAGCGACGGCGACGACGGGCGCGGACGACGATGACGGCGATGGCGGAGGCGGCGGGCGGCGTCGGGGGCAGGGGTGGCGCGACGACGGGCGCGGGCGACGACGACGAGGAGCAGGGCGTCGGGGCAGAGGGCGGCGTCAGGGACAAACTACTGAAAATTTGCAAATTGTTGGCTTATATAGCCAGCCCTTTGGTCCCGGTTCGTAGCACCAACCGGGACCAGAGGTCTCTTTTCAGCAGCCCAAAGGGCGGTTAGTCCCGGTTGGTGCCACCAACCGGGACCAAAGGTGGGTATTGGTCCCGGTTGATGCCACCAACCGGGACCAAAGGGGGTGATGCTGCCACGGCCAAAACTTTAGTCCCACCTCGCTAGCTGAGAGGCTTCCGCACCGATTTATAAGCGAGGCTCTGTCTCCCCTTTCGAACTCCTCTGGCCTGCAGGCTTACGGGTCTAAAAACACTGTATCTGCCTGTGGGCCTACTGGGCCTTCTGCAGGCTTACGGGCCTAAACACACACAGTCAGTTGGTCGGAATGCGCACCAAAACAATATCCCACCCTCCAAATATGGAGGCCACAATTAGTTTTTGAAGTGCACTACCTATTTTTTGGAGGTTGAGGTTGGTTTACCGAATCTGGTAGACCTAGTTTTCCAACCTACATATTGGCCGAGTTCGGGCCTTTTTTGTGACATTGATAGAGTTCTATTATACATGAAACTACATCTTGTGTCCGGGCTACCGTTATATGCTTAGATCTTGGATAATTGACATTTGTAGGTTGATAATAAACACAAAAACGTACTAAAGCACAGATAAGATATCATCTACTATACATCTGGAGCATCGTGTCTGTTGCCATGGTTCAATTGAGATTATAACTTATCCAAATGATTGCCGACTATAAAGATAGCACCATTGAATTGGAAGTAACTCCTAGAACTTTTGAATAATTTAGAAAATTTCTATACAAATTAATCCAGAAATGTGTTAGATAAATCATGATAAACAAAATAAACATGATGATCGCACGAACAAAATTACTATGCATAGAGGACATGTATTCAGATATCTATCTATTATCTACTAAAAGCAAAATATGGGTCAAAAGAGGGAAATAGTCCTTTTTTATAGATATGCATAGAGGACAGGACAAGCTTGACATGTTGAGGAACTTCTCTACTTACATATAAGCAACAGGTGCGATCTGCGATGACTTCGATAATCTTTTTTTATAGAATGATTATTTGTTAATTTGACAGCTGAAACCTGCTAAGTTTGATTTCAATTAATCTCGCACTCCCACACTATCTTCCTGCTAGGAGCAGTTACCCAATATAAACAATGGGCCATGCATAGAGAGTCAAGAGCGACAACGGTACGCACACACAATTCAAAGAAATAGGTTGAGAGAGAGAGAGGCTATTATATATTACTATTAATAAAGATCGGCCAAAAGACCTTTTATCGGACTAGTTCCGCTATCTGTCTGATTTCTCTGTGTTCATTGTGGGTGTGTTGTAACAGGGGCTTTGCTACCTGGGTGGCATGTTATCTGCGGGTTTCAGTCTAACTCGCCTAACTGTACTCAAGCAATACTACCTTTCTTTCCTTCTAATAAAGATCGGCCAAAAAAGCTCATTGCACTACTAAGAAATCGTTTCCTTCGCCCCCCGCCCCCCCTCCCCAAAAAAAAAATAGAAATCTCACCCTTTATAATAAAATGTTTTCTCTTGAAAACTGTCTAGGGTGTTAGTGTAAAGCAAAACTATAAACATAGATAGTTAGATTATTAGTTTTTGCGTCAAAAATCATTTTATCGTTCCCTATCAAGACAGGATTGAAATGCAAAAGAAATGACGTTTTGGGATATTAATAAGCCGAAAATAGTTTAACAGAAATAAGGACAAGTCAGAAAATTAGAATAGGGTGAACTTTCTGTACGCGATTATTTTCGGCACAAATTTTACTATATACCTGCGCACTGCCAATGTTCAGTTAATGATTCATTATAGATACTGAATCATCGTATATAGTTTCTTTTTAATATAATTTATTAATCCCTTCTCACTAGAAAAGAGAAAGTTGCTATTCCTTTTCACTTCTAGAAAACGTGAGATAAGATTGTTGTCAAACATTCAAGGACATTTTTCTTGAAAAGAACATGCAAGGACATGGTAGAATAAGAAACTCCACCTCCGCCGTCATCTCCATGTTGAATCCTCTTCTAGAACCACATATGGTCCTTCTCTCAACCCTGCCACACTATTTTCGGCACCATCACCAAATTATCCTTTTGATGTAGGTCATCTCAGTGTGACGGAAATAAAAAGGGTTACCAGAATATGTAACCGTGTTTAGTGAGGAGTCAATGATTCCGAAAAAATTGATGCACTAAGAGCAACTCCAACACAGCGATCTAAATAAATATGGATTTTGTCTGTTTTTTGTCCATTTAAGCATCTGTCCGCCTAGCAGATATGCTGCGGACAAGCGATGCACCCAACGCAGTGACACATGAAGCGGACAAGCACAATAGCAACACAGGGCAAGCGCACAGCTGCACCACCACCAAGCAAGCCGGCCTCACGCACGACGGGCAGTGCACCGGCCACACGCCGCCGCCGCCGGCGGCCCCAGGGCGCGGGCTCGACGACATCACTGGCCCCTCATCCCTTCTTCTTCCTCACCAAAAACACCACCGCAGCCACCACGATCAATCTCGTCCTCTGTCTCGTGTGTGTGTGCGGTGCGCTGGAGCGGCGGCTGGGGTGGGCGCCATGATCCTGTGAAGGAGGAGAGGAGGGGATAGGTGGCTGCGTAAACAAATGGCCCGGATATAACTGTTGGCGCTGGCCTCTTGCAGCGCCGCTCCTTCTCCTACCTCTGACTACTCTTTCTTTTATGGTTTCTCTCAAACACACATCCATGGAAGAAACTCCCAGGAAACACACACACACACGATACAAGGAGAGCCCCAAGGTCTTTGCACCGAGGCATTCTTCCTTGAGAGCACAAGCGCTACATTGTTTCCTTCAGCCCTCACGGCCCTTTTATTTCATTCAATCAATGCAATACTTATATAAACAGCTAGCACGGCCAGGAGGCAACTCCCTGATCCGTTTCCTATGCTCACGTTTAGGACGTGTCCAACTACTCCACTATTATAGCTGCATGCAACCTCCATCTGCTACATACACGTACTAATTAACTTGACCAAATCACTCGGCCATACCTCAACTAACCATGCACTAACTAACTAGATAATATCCTAGTACATGCATGCACCACCGCAGCTTCACGCCACAACGGCATCTCACCAAGCTGCCGCATCACACGGCCCTCAGCATCTTCCATGCAGATACATGACCATGACAAGATTAAAACTAACATTCAATCCCCTAATCTTGCCATGTCAACTCCTTTAATTTTTTTTATGCAGATCATCTACATCCTCTTGCCGCAACATCACCTTGCCATGGACGATGCATTCTTCGCAACGCCGTCGCATGTCACCATAGAAACCTTGCCGAGTGTTGGCGCCGTGCCGTGTGCCCGCCTGTCACCGGAGTTGATGCAGCTCGCGTTGTTGTTGTCGTCACGGCCATGACCCAGCCCACGGACCTGACCTGGCGCACTGACGCCGGTCGCATCGTGCTCCGTCACGACTCCGGCGACACACACCGAGCTCCTTCTTTGCCGGTGACACACACCTGGCGTCCCTCTGCGCCCCCGCACGTCCGCGTGCACCCGACGCGCCCGACGAGTCCGGCCGCACCAGTGCGTCCCGCACATCCCGCGCGCCCGACGAGCCCGACTGCACCAAACGCCCACCATGTGCCGCCTCCGTGTCCACCATGGCAGCCGCCAGCGACAAACGCCGGAAGGATGTAGCTGAACTCGAGAACGGACTCGAGCACAACGGCGACATACGCCTCCTCCCAACGTCAACCGCACGCCCGTACGCGCGCCCGCGGTCCCGACGCGCCCGACGTGTCCAGTGCGCATCCATAACACGCACCCGTCGCGCCCGGCTCGCCACCGCGGCTTATTGCCCTGCACCGCCACGGTCTCCATGCCGCCATGCAGCGCCTCCACGCCGCCACGCCACCACGCAGCGCCTCCGCGGCCTCCTCACCGTGCCGCCGCAGCCACCGCGGCCTCCTCGCCACGCCGCACACCTCCATATACCGACACACGGCCCGGAACTTCATCGCACAGCCGCCGGCGAATGCCACCACCGCCGGCACGCCTCCGGCAAGAGGACGACACCCAAAATGAAACAGCTCATGATATCAATTGTTGGTGCTGGCCTCTTGCAGCGCCGCTCCTTCTCCTACCTCTGACTACTCTTTCTTTTGTGGTTTCTCTCAAACACACACCCATGGAAGAAACTCCCAAGAAACACACACACACGTACAAGGAGAGCCCCAAGGTCTTTGCACTGAGGCATTCTTCCTCGAGAGCACAAGCACAACATTGTTTCCTTCAGCCCTCACGGCCCTTTTATTTCATTCAATCAATGCAATACTTATATACAACAGCTAGCACGGCCAGGAGGCAACTCCCTGATCCGTTTCCTATGCTCACGTTTAGGACGTGTCCAACTACTCCACTATTGCCGCTGCATGCAACCTCCATCTGCTACATACACGTACTAATTAACTTGACCAAATCACTCGGCCATACCTCAACTAACCATGCACTAACTAACTAGATAATATCCTAGTACATGCATGCACCACCGCAGCTTCACGCCACAACGGCATCTCACCAAGCTGCCGCATCACACGGCCCTCAGCATCTCCCATGCAGATACATGACCATGACAAGATTAAAACTAACAATGACGCAGAGGAGCTGCTCCAAGAACCATCTGCTATACGAGCTGGTGCACGCGGGAGAGGCCCGACCATGCGCCGCTGCCGACGAGATCTTCAGTTCCCCGGGTCTCCCCGACGCAGCGTCGCCCGCCTGCAGTTCCCCGGCCCCGTTGTGCTCCAGTGCCCCAGCCCCACGCCGCTTGCGGTGCAGTTCCTCGGGTCTCCCCGCCGTCGGGGATCTCCCTGCTACTCGGCTCGACTCAGAACGGGAGGCGGCGGCCAGCCCACGTGGCCTCGCCGGTGAGCGCGGCAGCGGCCTGCACAAGTGGGCTCATTGGTGAGCGCGGCGGCGGCCTGCACAAGTGGCCTCGTCGGTGATTCGGTCCTCGCTCAATCACTGATATATGAGTCCAGGGCGGACATGAGCGGACCACAGCAGACGAAGGGAGCGTCCGCTTCTATCCGTTTCGTATCCATTTGTGGCTCATATTTGGGCCAAGTTTGGGTCGGGACGGACAATAAACGGACAGCAGGCGGATGGCTTGTCCGTTTGGGTCGCCCGGTTGGGCCAAGTTTTTTGTCCGAATAATCCGAACGGACAAAATGGGTAGCTGCGTTGCAGTTGCTCTTGTTGAGATATAGATATTGCATGTGTATTTCTTGTGCAACAAGCCCTCCTCCTTTGTTGTATAGTTGAGCACGTGGCTCTTCTATGTACCTATATATATGTGCATATTGCAGCTGATGAGTATATGGTGAGTTGCTTAATTCTCTACATGGTATCAGCCTTAATCCGATCCTCCCTACCCTAGCGCGTTGCCGTTGCTTCTAGCCGCCGCCGCTTCCCTCGCTATGCCTGCGTCGCTGCGTTCTCGCCGCCGCCGTAGCTCTTCCACGCGCCGCTGGCTCCCTGCCGCCCGCCAACTCGCCGCTAAGCCGCCCGCCTACCGAGCCCTAACCCGCGCTGCTAACCTTTCTGCCACCAGTCATCTCGCCGCTTCCCCGCTACTAGCCACCCTTGTCGCCTCGCATCCACCAGAAACCGTAAACCCGACCCGGCCGCACCTAACCCTAGCCGCTACTATGTTAGGTTCCGATCTCTCCGACCGTTCCGCCGCCTCCACTCCTCCCGCAGTGAAGCCGCCAAACCCCTTCGACTCCTCCTCCGGATCCTCTGCCGCCACCCTCCCCGATCTTGCCTACATCCGCGATGTTCCCATCGAACGTCGCGTCCCGGTCATCCTCTCCCACAAAGAGGCAAATTGTTATGCTTGGAAGACATACTTCACTCTCCTGTTTCGTGAGTATAACCTGCAGGACCACATCGACGGCACCGACAACCTCTTCGTCCTGAACCGTGACGCCGACTGGCTGGCGATCGACGCTACCATCATCCGGTGGCTCTTCCTCACCATGTCCAAGGACATCTTCCACACCGTCTTCGCGACAAGGATGATGCATGCATGGTGTGGAACAAGATCGTCGATCTCTTCACCGACAACAAGCTCCAACGGATCGTCTTTCTGCAGCAGGAGTTCTTCGGGTGTCATCAAAACGAATCCTCCGTCGACGACTACTGCATGCGCCTCAAGACCCTCTCCGACGAGCTCAATGACATAGGCTTCAAGGTGGGCGATGAGTTGCTCCTTTCCACCCTCACCGCCAGCCTCAATGAGGATCTCGGCAACGCCACCTCCAACCTCACCCACATGGCGAACCCATCACTTGCTGTTGCAGCAGCAGTAGCAGCAGCAACAACAACAGCCACGCCAGAGGCGCCGAGGCCGTGGCAAGGGACAGCAGCAGCAGCAACAGCCGATGCCGCCTTGGGCGGATGGGCACAATCCCTGGACAGGGTTTGTGCTAGCCTACACCATGCCTCCCCCCCCCCCCCCCGCTCCAAGTCTTCTCGAGCCCGGTCCTTCCGGCCATCAGGCTTTCTTCGCCGGTCAGCAGCCCGGTCCGGTCGCTCCACCGACCTACTACGCTCCCGCTCCGATTGGCTATGGTGGGCCAACCGCTAGCAGTGGCATGACCGGCCACTCGGGCTACCCTGCGCCGGTCTCTTATGATCCGACCCTGCTTGCTGCACTTCACCAACAGCCTCCGACCGGGGCTTATTCCTGCGGTGGCGATTGGTTTATGGACACCGGTGCCTCTTCGCACATGGCCGCTTACCCGGGTAACCTCTCTTCCGCGTCTCCTATTTACACTTCCTCCCGTATCATTGTCGGTAATGGTGCAGGTCTTCCTATCACTCATATTGGTTCCACAAGTTTCCCCTCGAACTCTAGACCACTTTATCTCAATAATGTTCTCGTGTCTCCTGAACTTATTCGAAACTTAATTAGTCTGTGTTCGTAAACTTTCTCATGATAACTCTGTAACTGTGGAATTTGACAAAGTCGGTTTTTCTGTTAAGGACGCCCTCACCCGGATGGTTCTTCACTGCTGTGATAGTCCCGGCGATACATACTTCGTCCAGCCTCCATCATCCACACCTGCTGGACCAGTGGCTCTTTCCGCCGGCGTTGATCTTTGGCACGCACGTCTTGGTCATCCTAGCTCCACCGCTCTTCGTCAAATTATTAGGGATTTTGCTTTTACATGTAATAAAACGGATGCGCACTCTTGTCACGCATGTCGTCTGGGCAAACATGTTCGCCTTCCCTTTAGTGCTTCATCCACAGTTGCGTCGTTACCTTTTGAGTTAATCCATAGTGATGTCTGGACCTCTCCTGTTGCTAGTAACACTGGTTTTTCTTATTATCTTGTTATTTTGGATGACTACTCTCACTTTGTGTGGACCTTCCCATTACGTAACAAGTCCGAAGTTGCTGCCACCCTTACCGCCTTCTACTCTTACTTGTCTACACAATTCGGTCATCCCATTCTAGCTTTGCAAACTGACAACGGGAAAGATTTCGACAACACCACCATCCGCAATCTTCTCTCTACACATGGCACTATTTTTCGTCTTACTGCATGTCCATATACTTCACAACAGAACAGTCGGGCTGAATGCATTCTCCGCACTCTTAACGATTGTGTCCATACCCTCCTGTTCCACGCATACATGCCACCTCGTTTTTGGCCCGACGCTCTCGCTACTGCCGCCCTCCTCATCAACCTTCGTCCATGTCGCACCCGGTGGAACTTTACACCTGACCACCTCCTCTTTGGGTCTCCTCCTTCAGACAACGGCCTTCGTATCTTCGGTTGTCTTTGTTATCCTAGTATTACCGCCACTTCCCCTCATAAACTTGCTCCTCGATCCCTTCCGTGTGTCTTCCTCAGTTACCCGGCTAACACCAAAGGCTATAGATGCTATGATCCGGTTTCTCACCGTGTCATCACATCTCGACATGTTTATTTCGACGAGTTGTGTTTTCCTTTTAAACAGGAACAACATGAGGCTTCTCCATCAGCACCCGGCCCCTCTCTGGCCGACCCTGTCCACCCTGGCTTCGCCTCACCGTGTAGGGCGCCCCCTGGACGTCCGGCGCTTCAGCTCCTGCCTGCTGCTTCACCGGGCTCACCGGCTACCGAGCTGGCCACCCCGGCTTCTTCACCGCCCGGCTCTTTGCCGGCCTCCGAGCTGGCCTCCGTGGCTTCTTCATCCCCGGGCTCTATGCCGGCCTCCGAGACGGCCTCCCCGTCCCCTTCATCGCCGGGTTTAGCCCCGGCCTCGCCTGTCAATGCGCCGGCCTCGCTTGTCGGGATCGCCCGCTTTTGCCCCGACCTCTTCACCGGGCGTGTCGCCGGTTTCTCCACAGCCGTCCTCGGAGCCGGCTCCTCCATCACCGACTGTTCCACCGCCGGTGGTTGCTGTGGTGCCCCCTCCCGCTGGCCCTGTCACTCGGACGCGCCGGGGTGTCCATCGGCGAAGCAACCACTACCCGACGGATGTGTACACCTCCGTGGCTTCGACAACTTCTTCGTCACCGTCACCCTTGCCAACCTTCGCTCGTGCCGCGCTTCCTCCTCGGTTCGCCGCGATGGAGGAGGAATTTGATGCATTGCAACGCAATCATACTTGGCAGCTTGTCCCACATCCTTCTCGGACCAACACCTCACCACAACACTTAATTGGGGGCAATTAACTGCCGGGAGAAGTATGCGAATAAGGGCAAATGATCTGTCGGGAAGCTTGTTACTGCCGGTAGAAGTACTTTAGGGCAGAAAAACTGCCGGTAGAACTTGATGGACAAGGGCGCATAAACTGCCGGTAATCATGTCGGGTCAACCAAACCATGGCCCATTAGCTGCCGGGGACTGTATTTTGGTGGGAGACCGACATAATATTGGGCCAAAGTGCACGCTAGCGAGGGAAGGCATGCGAGAGGCGAAAATTTTGGCACCGAACGAAGTATAGACTCGGCTCCAATCTCCCAGACTCCTCTTCCAAATCACCCCCAAATCGAGTCTGTTGTGCCCTCGCCGCCGCCCCCAACCATCACTCCTCGCCGCCACCCCGCAACCAGCGCCGACTACCCTCCACTCCGACCATTGCCGCCGTCGCCCCCAGGACCCCACCGTATTGCCGCCGAGCACCATCTAACACGGATCTAAGCCCTTGTCGGCCGGCCCCGTCGCCGAGTCACTCCGCGGCCATCAAGTACCCTCGTCCAGAGATCTGGTCCGCCCTTTGCCGCTGTCAAGTATCCTCGTCCACAGATCTCGTCCGCCCTTTGCATCCACGGATTCTCCTCTGTCTGCACCGTCTCCTTGGCATCTCTCCCGTGCGCCGGGCTAGGGTTTGGCGCCACCGGCCCTCCTGGTCGTCCTACTCCGGTGCGTGCTCCTCCGCCCCTGGTCCACCTCGACATCATGCTCGCCCATCATCATTTGTCCGTGCTCCCCCAGTTCGTGCTTCTATGGCCTCCCCCTCTTGTAATTCGAGCCCGAGGTATTGTCCCTGGTGCTTCCCGTTCTCTTGATTCTTTTCTGTTTTTTCTATTAACATAGCAATAATCAATAGTTGACACACTTGTGAGAAACTTATGCTTACATTTACTTATGCGTGTGTCTTGCAGAATCACAGGTCCACAGATGTTGGTGTCTCAAAATACAGGTAATACCATTTAAAAGTTTCAATGATTAATGACACCACATGAGCTCATATGCCAAATGTTCTTCCTCTGCTTTGAAGAAAATAGCAAAGCACTTGAATGGAAGAATATATCTGGAACCGTCACCCTTACAAAGTGCTATTTTCAGCTGCATGTTTTACTAATAGTTGCTGTGCCTGGTATCTTGTCTGACCTGAAATATATGGTCATTTTAGTAATAGCAACGTCAAAGTAGAAATTAGGTTGGGCAGGGAATTCTTCTGTTTGTTTTTAGGTTCTAGACAGCAATATAGTTCTTTTGTTGTTTTTTCCGTGTTTGGGTTCCTTTTGCTTTCTCTTCTGCTGGTTATCCTTTTGCATTTGCTTCGCCTCTAATGCTTGCTTTGTCTGTTGCAGGAGAAAGGAGACACTCGCAGTTTGGCTGTGTCCATGCTGCTGCTTTTGCCTAAGATGGATTCAATTAATTGATGTATGCTCCAGATATAGATATGAATTTTTTTCTTTTGGGCAGAAAGCTAGCTAGGACAAAACTAAGATATTTTTAAGTGCTTCCTTGCACCTGCAGTTGTTTTCTTATTCAACTTTTCTGTACATAAATACAGGTTTGTTCTTTTTGGGTACAGAGCTAGCTAGAAATAAGCAAGGGCTTCCTTCATGTGAATGTTTGTTTCTTATTCCAGTTTTGCCTTACATATATGAATTTATATATATATATATATATATATATATATATATATATATATATATATATATATATATATATATATATATGAGATTAGAGTATCTTCATCTGCTTTGAGCGATACCATCTTAGGTACATGTAAAAATATATACTTTGTTGCACATATCGGATTTTCTCACATACATGGACTGCACCTTATTTCTGTCTGTGAGAACCTCACTGCCGAGAAAAAAGTCTGTAGTTTTCCGTGCGAGCTAAGCATCATATAAAAAGGAAAGATCTGTATATGTATGCAGTTCTGTTCATTTTTAACATCCCGTTTTGTTCTGTTCATTTTTAACATCCCGCCATACAGATAATTATAGTTTGTAGATTGTATGCTATACTGACGTGCCTTTAGTGTGAGCTGGAAGAAAGATTTATTGCTGTTTGATGTAGTCGTTTATGGCCAGCAGTCACATGAGAACGCTCGCCAAAAACCTGATCGCCCTCGGCCGTACAGGATGACAAGAGACGGGGTTTCGAAGGCCTACTGTCTCACTTCGCCATGTACGCTGAGGAGCGAGGTGGGAAAACCATAGGCGGCGCAATGCTTGGGAACCAAGAGGCATGGACAAAGGAGAGGAAGTGACTTTGTCTATGGAATAAGAGTGACTTCTAATAGACTAGATGAAATGAAACTGAAATAGTAATGGGGATACCAAGGGGAACAGTCCACAACAGTTTGGTTTCGTTTTTCACGAGTGCAAAAGTGTTTCAGTTTCATTCTTATGTGAGTTTCTGTCCTATGTGACAAAAAGAAGACAGGACACACAAGTGGCACAGGTCCTCGACTGGCTTATCTCAATCACGAAACACGGTGCGCGTGCGAGGCGCTGCATGGCGAGGTGGGTAGGAGTGCATATGTATATGTCCTCTTCTCAATCTCTTAGTGGTGTGTGAAGGTGGCAACTTTATATGCTGGTCCAATACACCCTGTACAATTGGGAAGGGACTTAATTTTCCTCACTCCCATTGTCATGCAAGAATCGGCCATACAGGCCTATGGGATTTTTAGGAATGATTGGACATAGTAAATGGACTAAAAGCCCAATAATTCCAACAATTCCCCGCCAGATCTTAATTAGAGGCACATAGAGTTTACCTGTGGTTTCAAAACATTGCTTCTATACTGGTATTTAGGTGAAGACTGTTAATTTTAACTTTTGACTAGAACTCCAAACAACACTCGTTAACAACTTGAATACTAGACTATGCTTTGAACTGCAAGTTTTGTGCAAACAAGTTCCATGTAAAGCCTTGATCCATACTAGTCTGTCAAATGACTTTTTCATGGGTAGGAGCTTGTATGACATATTCCAGTGCCTCTTCATCAGTTTACTACAGAGCACCCAACTCTCCTATTTAACATTCTAACTTATATATGTGTGTTCTCTAAAGATGTTCTATAGAACAACATCTTGGCATACCAAGCCCCCCAGAGCACATTAAGATAAAGATCAACCTGTCATACTTATGATGAGAGAATTCCATCATAATGGGGTGAATCTTTAGTAAATAAAACTCTTCTCTCAGTTTTGAATGCTCGCTCAGCGCTTTTTGAAAAACTTAAAAAAATAGAAACAAAAGAAAGAATAAAAATGGACGAACTAATTAAGGTTTTGTAACAACTAATGGGCCGGCCAGTACAAGATCATCAGAAGCGAGCTCCCGGCATCTCGCAGCAAGCGAAACATAGACAGTCCCAAGGGAGAGAGGGAGAGAGAGAGGGGGGGGGGGGGGGCGAGAGATATGTGGGTCTGTGTGTTGTGGGTTGTGGCCTGTGATGCAGGCCAGCGCACTATCTCATATCGGGTCATACCGTCCGTTTACTTAATTTCTTAGACCGGCCAACCATATCTCGGGTCATGATGTGCTATGGGTTGTGCCTCGCCTTCAGACCACGTATCATGCCAGAAAAGACCTACCCAAGTCTCGACGTTAGTTGTAGTTCTCTATATAGCAGCAACCCAACGATGTCGCTGGACCGTAGCAGCAGCGCCACGCTGCATCGTTGGTTCTTAACCCATATGGTTCTTAACCCATATCATACACCATAACAAGCATCATCTATTTGCCAATGGTGCCAGTCGATGACATTGCAGCATCGGCAGTGTTGAAGCCGTGGCCACACAACTTTGTTGGCATTGCAGTCGGTGCCATGGCAGCACTATAGGTCATCACTGCACACGACATGACCGCAACACCCGGTGATGTTCCACAACACAGGTCGTAGTGGCACTGCTGTGAGACCACCTCTTTGTAAACAGCAGCACTGCTGCGAGCCCGCCTCTTCTTGTGGCACCGGCCTCGCACCAGTGACACTTCCCGGTGCATCCAGTGACCTCTCAGCAAACACGGGTCCTCATCCCTTGCAGCAGTAGGTGACTTAGAGGCTTCAGTCGTGATTTTATGGGACACTCTCATCGCACGTCGCGACTGCAGCACACAACGATACTCCACAACACCAGTAGCAGCATCGCTGGTGATTTGCAAACAGCGGCACTGTTGTGAGACCGCCTCTTCGCAGAGATAGAAGATGATTGCCTCACTGTACTCACTGTTGTATTATCATCAAGAGGAATTACAGTTACATATAGGCTAGCCCCAACGAGCTCCCGTGAAGGGTGGCACGCAGGCCAGGTCATGGGCTAGCGATCCCAGAGACTAGGGTTGTTACAACAGAATACACACACTACTAGGAAAAGGGCTATAGATAGGATTGACACTAATGGCGCACCAGGGAAATAGTGCGCCATTACTATATACTAATGGCGCACCAGTTGGTGATGCGCCATTAGTGTGAAGGACACTAGTGGCGCACCAAAAAATAGGTGCGCCACTAATGATAATTTTTTTTTATTTTTACATACATACTAATGGCGCATCCTACCGAAGTGCGCCATTACTAGTTCTAACTAATAATGGCGCACCAGACATGGAGTGCGCCAGTACTGAATTTTTTTTATTGTCTTTTTTGCAAAACTATTAATGGCGCACCTCCTCACAGTGCGCCATTATTAGTTTAAACTATTAATGGCGCATCCTGTAAAAGTGCGCCATTAGTATATATATATATTTTTTACTTTTCTGCAAAACTACTAATGGCGCATCACCTGCAGGTGCGCCATTAGTAACCCTAGTAACCAGGGTTACTAATGGCGCATTTGCAGGTGGTGCACCATTAGTAACCTGGGACCCCAACAAGATATTTTGGACAGCCCCACACCTACCCACTCACTTTCCCCACATCATTCCCCCCACCTCCTTCTCCAAGCTTTCGGCTGCCTCCTCCTCCTCACCTCATTTCCACCATAGATTCATCAAAATTAAGTGGTGAAATTACCTTTTTTTATAGGTAAGTAAGGGGAAAGCTATCTTCATGATGTAGATCTACTTTTTTTCTCCCTAACTCGCTCCAACAACGTGCACATGCACTTTTTGTGGCCTAGCTAGATCTATGTATGTTTGTGGTGTTGCATGTGTTTGTGGTGTTGCATATATGTTTGTGTTTGCAGGTACCGGTATTTGAAATGCGATAGTTGCCAATATTTTGCCGGAATGTTGATTCATTTCCGTTTCGGCGAGAATTTTGGCACTATGCATTCTTTTTGGTCCTATTTTTAGGGAAGGTCATGCCAAATTTTTTCTTGGTTCTAAAATATCGTTTTGCTCTACCCCGCAGGCGACCATGCTTCGCACGATGACCGAAGGCATCGTGAATAGGTTTTTGAGCTCCGCGAAGGCCGAGATGCTTCAAAAGAACACGATGGAGATAAGATGTCCGTGTCGAAGATGCAAGCTGAAGAGCCTTATTGCGGACCCGGATTCCGGGTAGGTGCGGGACCACCTGCTCTTGCGTGGTTTCACGGATGGCTATCGGTGGCAAGGTGATGAAGATGACTATGAAGTCGTCCATGGGGGCCGGGCAAGAAATGAGGAAGGGCAACAAGACAAGTACCACCGCGGCGAGGGCGGGCGAGAAGACGAAGAATCTCCAGGACATGATCACGGCGGTGATGCTGTACACAATCATCATGTAGAAGATGTCATACATGATGATGAGGAAGATCAAGATGACGGGCATGATCATGAAGATGAAGATGCCAGAGCAGACGACGATGGAGGCTGGGTGTAGGACCCTCATACTCAAGAGCTGCTTCTCAAGCAGACGGATAACGCAAGAGCTGCCGCCCGAGAGAAAGCCAAGCTGGATCAACTGGAGATAGACGCGGTTACTCCATTATATGAAGGATGCAGGCCCGAGGATACCGGCCTGAAAGTAACGCTCATGGCTCTGGAGATGAAGGTAAAACACAAAATGACCGACGCATGCTTCGACGAGAACATGTCATTCTGGCACGAACGTCTTCCCAAGGGGAACAAGTGCCCGACCAGTTTCGAGGAGCCGAAGAAAATCGTGTGTCCTCTGGATTTACCGTACGTGAAATACCATGTGTGCATGAATAATTGCATCATTTATCGGGACCAGCACGCAGAGTCTACCATATGTCAGGTGTGCGGCGTCACTCGATACAAGAAGAGGAAGAAAGCTCCTCGAAAATCGGTGTGGTACTTTCCGATCACTCCTCATCTGCAGCGGTATTTCGCGGACCCTAAGGTAGCAAAGCTCCTGCGTTGGCACGCGGATAGGAAGGAGAAGAAGCGGGAAGATGACGGAAATGATCCGGAGATAAATAAAAAAGACAAGATGCTGAGTCACCCTAAGGATGCGAGCCAGTGACAAGAGTTGAACTTCGAATACCCAGAATTTGGGAAGGATCCAAGGAACATCGTGCTGGGCGCGAGCACCGATGGAGTCAATCCGTTTGGCAGCCAGAGAAGCACACATAGCACGTGGCCTGTGTTTGTGTGGATGTACAACCTTCCCCCCTGGTTGTGCATGAAGAGGAACTACATTCACATGAGTATGCTAATTGAAGGACCGAAACAACCAGGGAACGACATCAATCTGTATCTGGGGCTGCTGAAAGAGGAGCTAGACACGCTGTGGAAAACGCCAGCCAATACGTGGGATGCCGCAGAGAAAGAATATTTCCCTATGAGAGCCGCACTGCTCACGAAGGTGCATGACTATCTCGGTTACGGATATCTCGCGGGGCAGGTAGTCCACGGATTTTCTGGATGCATAAGGTGCATGGATGACACAACGTATCGCCAGCTAGATAGAGATCCCGGGTCTTCGAAAACCGTGTTCACGGGACATCGAAGGTGGCTTCGCGACGATGACCCGTGGAGGAAACGTAAGGATCTGTTTGATGGTGAAACCGAACCCCGAAAACGCCCGCGTACGAGAAGAGGCGAGGAAATAGACGAGCTGTTGAAAAATTGGAAAGATTGCCCACTGCCGGGAAAGAAGCAAAAGGCGCCAGAGCCGGGAAAGAAGCGAAAGGCGCCAGAGCCGTTGCTGAAGGTATGGAAAACGAGGTCTATTTTCTGGGACTTGCCGTACTGGAAGATCCACCTTGTGCCTCACAGCCTTGATGCCATGCATATCACGAAGAACGTGTGCGAGAGTCTGCTTGGTACCCTGCTCAACATGCCAGAGAGGACCAAAGATGGGCCGAAAGCAAGGGCAGACTTGAAATCAATGGGCATTAGGTAGGAGCTTCACGCTAATGATGATGATGATGATGATGATGATGATGATGATGAGGCGAAGCAGGACACAGAAACTCGTCGCAAAGGCAAAAAGGCCAAGAAGACCGGAAGTGACTACCCTCCCGCGTGCTTCACTCTAAGTCAGGAGGAGATCGAGCAGTTTTTCACCTGCCTCGTAGGAGTAAAACTTCCTTACGGTTACGCGGGGAAGATAAGCAGATACCTAGACCCAACGAAGCAGAAGTTCAGCGGGATGAAGTCTCACGACTGTCACGTGCTGATGACGCAGATACTTCCGGTTGCAATCCGTGGGATCATGGACGCGCACGTCCGTGAAACACTATTTGGCCTATGAAACTTTTTCGACGTCATCTCTCGGAAGTCAATTGGCGTGAGGCAACTGAGAAGGCTACAGGAAGAGATCGTGGTGATACTATGCGAGCTTGAGATGTACTTCCCGCCCGCATTCTTCGACATTATGGTGCATCTGCTGGTCCATATCGTGGAGGATATCATCCAACTCGGGCCGACGTTGCTGCACAGCATGATGCCGTTCGAAAGGATGAATGGTGTCATCAAAGGATACGTTCGCAACATGTCACGTCCGGAGGGAAGTATAGCCAGGGGCTTTCTGACCGAAGAGTGCATCTTCTACTGCACGAATTATCTAGGCATCGAGAACCCCGTTGGTCTGCCCGTCAACAGGAACCTTGGCAGGCTTGTTGGATGGGGTCACCGTGAGGGTCGCCGCGAAATGCATGTCGACTTCGAGGGTCGACTCGCCGACTTTGAAAGGGCAAACCTAGTCGCGCTACAACACATAGACGTGGTCGATCCTTGGGTGGTAGAGCACAAAACCTTTATTGAGAAGACGTACAATGACCGAGGCCAACAGAGGACGGATGGAGATATAATGAAAGAGCACAACTCATATTTCACGCGTTGGTTCAAGCAAAAGCTTCTGTCGTACCCTTTACGTGAGGATTCTTCCACGGAAGAACAACTCATATTCGCCTTGTCACAGGGCGCCGAGCACAACCTGATGACCTATGAGGCGTACGATATCAACGGCTACACATTCTACACCGAGAACAAGGACATGAAGAGCGATGGTTATCAGAACTCCGGGGTAACGATGGAATCCTACACCGGTAACGACAAGGATAGATACTACGGAAGGATCGAGGAGATCTGGGAGCTGAGCTACGCTGGAGAGAAGGTCCCGATGTTCCGTGTCAGATGGGCCAAGAGCGTCCTAAAAGAAGACCGGTATTTCACCACCATGGTTATACCCGAAGCCAAATCCAAGACCGCGGGCGCAAACGTCATCGCGAAAAATGAGCCATGGGTACTGGCTTCCCAAGTGGACCAATGCTTCTTCATTACCGACCCGTCAAAGCCCAGTCGTGTTGTTGTGAGGAGAGGCAAAAGGAAGATCATCGGAATGGATGGAGTAGCCAATGAGCAAGACTTCGACAAGTACGGCGACCCGAAGATCGAACATGACGACGACGATGAAGTAGCAGCACACACCACAAGAAGAAGCAGGAGCACCCTACCACGTCTGTTTCACAGAAGAACTCCATTTGCGAAAAAGAAGGGCAAGAAGATTGTGAACAGATAGCTAGCTAAGATCGATTGTATTTAATTCGTAGTCTTCATTTCTCGACTGTATTTCATGGGCACTTTTTGATATCATGAATATTTTTAAATTTCACGGGCACTTTTTGAATTCATGAGGACACTCGATCTCGATCCCCCTCCACCGCCACCGACGAGCACCCGGCCCCGCGCACCCTCCCCCGCTCAACCGCCGCCGCCGATGATATTTTCAAGTAACAAATTTGAATATATTTTTAAAAAAATCATTACTGTTTTTATAAAAAAAAATATTACTGTTATGATTTAAACAAGTTTGAACATATTTAAACACAAATAAATATCAAACAGTATTTAAAATGCAAAAAGAAAAATTACGAAGCCTGGGAATCGAACCTAGGACCTCCTAGTGTGTGTGCTACGTGCTAACCAGTCGGGCTAGTGGGCGGGTTCTGATGTGGATTGGGTTAGGTGCAATATAACCTGTGCTCGAACTGTAATAAAAGAAAAAATTCTAATGGCACACCGCTGCGGGGTGCGCCATTGCTATCTAAAAAAAAGGATTTCTAATGGCGCCCCGCTGCGGGGTGCGCCATTGCTATCTAAAAAAAAGATTTCTAATGGCGCACCGCTGCGGGGTGCGCCATTGCTATCTAAAAAAAAGATTTCTAATGGCGCATCGAGGTGTGGTGCACCATTAGTAAGCTTCCCCCTAGCTATCTCCCTCTCCCTCGCCAGATCCCCTTCGACCCTCTCTCCTTCGCCACCAGATCCACCCGCGTGCTGCCCCGACCCACGACGCCGCCGCCCCGACCCTCACCGGACTCCACCCTCGCCGCCCCCGTGCCCCCACCCCCGCCGCCCGGACCCTCGCCGGACTCCACACCCCCGCCGCCCCCACGCCCCCACCCCCGCCGGAGCACGTCTTCTTCATCCGACCGACCCCATCTCGCCGTCGCCACAGCCTTCTGTTTCGCCGAGCGGCTTTGCCTCCACCGTCCGTCGCCCGTGCAACCTGGCCGCCGTCCGTCACTACCCGGCCCCTGTGCAGGTGCCCCTCCCTCCCCTCTTCCCCTTGCTTCGCCCCATGCCTGATTGAGCCGACGCGCCAAGTACTAGGTTATGTTCTGAATTTTGGGGCGGTAGTGTGTGTAAGCGAGTGAGCAGTGTTATGCATCGGCGTCTGATGCTTCCTGGTTAGACTTGGGAGTTTGCATTTGCCAACATTTCTATATAAGCAAAGTTGCCTTCTGTTCTTGTTTGCATTATCTAACGCAATACACAGTCATGGATTGTCTAAGGTGAATATTTTAAGTACAACTTGCTGCAAAACCTGGAGTGCATTGGCATGTTCCTTTCTTTATGCCATTCTGGTAGTCTGTTTGCTAGGCACTTACAAGGGCGCAATTAGTCAACCTTAAAACTCAACTGAATTGTATCAGTTACAGAAAACTAGTCCATGACAGATAGAAGCAATGACATGAGCTACTTCAGTGACCAGTTACACTTGCCTATACTTATCATTGTTTTGGTTTCTGAATATGCATCTGTGTGCCTGACAAGACTCCTCTAGTACACATAGTACTATTTTACTAGAAGGTTTTGGGAATTGTCTTTATTTATTGCAGAAGCTTTTGATTTTTGAGCATGTGTTTCTCCCAGGGTTGTTGTTCTTGCTGTAGGAGTAAAATCCATGCCCTATTAACAATGTATTACAAGAATTGTTTTCTTTTGTGTGTTTCACTGAAATATTGTGTTACAATAGAACTGTTCCTGGATGTGGTCATGGCAGATAAATTTGTCATCAGTTTGTAGGTTGTCGAATCAGCAACTCGTAGTTGAATTGATTAGAGTTGGGTGAATGATTTAAACAAGTTTTAGAGTGGCTAGTATGTATGTAGTAGAGCTAGCAGTAGCTGCTGCTTCTACGGCACCTTCTTTGCTGTTCAGCTGTGTCAAACAAAATTCCAATGGACTATCGTGTGGATGATGCTAAACAGAGATAGGAGTAGTAGTGGTGGCCATCTAGTTGGACTACTACTGCTAGGACTTGCTCCAGATTTTAGGATTTCTTTTCTTTTAGGATTTATTTTCTTCTGGGACTAGGTTTTTATTATTTTTCTATTGTGATTGTTTTTTGAGCTCTTTCTTTTTCATTTCCTACTATCCTTATCCTAATTATCTTAAATTGTTATGATGTGTGTAACAGGATTAGATCTTGGATTTGCTAGTGGACTTTGGGAGTTTCTTAGCCAGCTTGGTGACTCCATATTTTTCACTATTTCAGCAAGTCTTTTGTAAGCATTAAACTTTCAGCACTACATTTCTATCTTATGTGTACAAAAAAATTGTATAGAAATATGCTGAATTTTCTGCTCTAATTGTTGCTCAAAGAAATTTAGCAAAAAAATGGGGTCCTGGGAGACGCCGCTGCTGCTTGAGGCCCTTGAGAGGCCCTTCGTGTCGTGATGATTTTGTAGGTACCCCGAGAGGCCCTTGAGTTTGACGGAATGTTGATTAACTTCCATTCCGGCAAATTCGGGTACTCCATATGTCCTATTTTCAGCAAAGGTCATGCTGAAATTTTCCGTGAATTTTTAGCATGACTTTGCTAAAAATCGGACATATGAGGTACTTGCTACTAATGCATGGGCCCGGGTATCTTAGTACTTAATTAAGTAGGATCAACTGCCCCTTTATTCTTGCTGCATTAAACCATAGGTGGCAATAGAGCCAAGTGATTAGGCCCAACTTAGAAATTCTCCTCAGCATCGATAAACCCTAGATGGTAAACCCAACATAGGTGGCAATAGAGCCAACTGATTAGTGCCAAGTGATTAGGCCCAACCTAGGGTGCCTCGGCATCGATAAACCCTAAATGATGAAAACATAGCATTTAGGGTGCCTCGGCATCGACAAACCCTAAATGATGAAACCTTGGCTTTTAGGGTGCCTCGTTGTCGATGAGAACCTAAATGATGTACGCTTAGGCTTTTAGGGTGCCTCGGCGTCGACAAACCCTAAATGATAAAAGCTTAGCTTTTAGGATGCCTCGGTGTCGACAAACCCTAAATGATGAGACCATGATCTTGTTCCTTGACAATAACCAACTTTTTGACCAAACTTTTTTCCTATTTAGAGCGAAACATGGCGGCAAGCAATTCTGGGAGCTGTCCCAGGAGTTGGAGGAAGAACCTCACCGCTATGAGGACGCCGCGGCAGACACCGATCCTGACTACACAACCCCTAGTGGCTTCGGGGATGACACCACTGATGATGGCGCCACGGATGCCACCACTGATGATGGCGGCCCACGCACAGATGGCAGCCAACCGAAGAAGCAACGGAAGGACCGGCGCCCGAACGTGCTCGGCACCGTCACGGAGGAATTTACTGAAGTGAACTCCGACAGGCATCCGACGGCGCCCAAACACGTAGTCAAGGGGTACTCGATTCAGCTCGGGTGCATTCTCCGGAGCACCGCCTCGATCAACACCGAGAACCTAAGGCATAAGGAACGAGGGAATTTGCGCAGCCTCCTCTTCACGAAGGTGCACGAACGATACAAGTTCCCCGCTGAGTTCGCAAACACAAGCCTCTCGGGTAATAAAGTGAACGGTGCCGCCCTCACGACGATGAGCACGGCCCTGTCTACTTGGAAAAGCACGGTGAAGGCAATGATTGACAAAGGTGATAGTTATGAGAAGATCAAGGCAAAATATCCTTTGATGAGCGAAGATGACTACAAGGAGTTCAAGATCAAGTGCGTGAGCCCCGCAACCTCTGAATCAAGTCAGTGGGGGAAAGAAATGCGGCAGTTGAACATAAGGGTCCACCAACTCGGTCCCAGCGGTTATAGAGTGGCGGAGCCTGTATTGGACAAGGAGGAAGCGGAGCGTGACGAGCAAGGCCTACCGCCCCGCTTCGAGAAATACAGTGACAAGCAGACCAGGAACTTTCTCAGGGCCCGGTATAAGGAGGACCCGGTAACAAAGGAGCTTACCACGGATCCGAAGACCAAGGAGCTTGAGCTTGTTCTGGTAAGGAATACACCCCCGCGTAATTAGCTCCATATGGTTGCATTCTAATTAATCCCCAATATTTCTAAATGGTTCACGTTCCTTCCGCAGGACAAAGAAAGCAGTAGCGCGGGGTCGTCTCAGAGCTCCCCTTTCGACACCCCTTTGAATAGGGCATTGAACTTAATGAAAAACAGGGATAAGCTCAATAAGCCGACGTCAGCTGGTCGTGTGGCCGGCAAAGGCTTGTCCACAAAATGGTCGTCATACTATGGCGCTGGTGGGCGAAAGGAGAAAAAGACCAGCTCGGAAAGCCAGTCGTGCGAGGTTGAAGCACTCAAGGCGCAAGTGGCGCGGATTCCGGAGATGGTCCAAGAGCAAGTGCAACAACAACTGGGATCGACGCTTACCGGCATTATGCCTACCTTGATTCATAGGATAACGACGTGGATTGCGGGTGGCCAACAGGGGCCGCCCCCGATTCCCAGCTTCATGGCCAGCAACTCACACAACGCGCAGGCGGTGCCATTGGTGTCTCCGGCGGCGGCGGTATTGGTGTCTACGGCGGCGGCGCCATTGGTGTCTCCGGCGGTGGCGGTATTGGTGTCTCCGACGCCGGCATTGGAGCTTAATGCACCCGGGTGTACGCCGGCCGGCACCTCGCCAGCAAGCGGCCCCTCCGTCAGTTGCACGCCCGCCGTTGGCGGTGCCTCCACATTAGCCGAGCTCGACGGCATCACGGTAACTAAGCCTCTCGGCCGAGGACTTCATCTCCTTGCCTTTGACTGGGCATCCCTGACGCCCTACATGTTTTCGCAGGGCGCCGCCTATTGGAAATATGCCCTAGAGGCAATAATAAAAGGATTATTATTATATTTCCTTGTTCATGATAATTGTCTTTTATTCACGCTGTAATTGTGTTGTGCGGAAATCGTAATACATGTGTGAATACATAGACACCAACATGTCCCTAGTAAGCCTCTAGTTGACTAGCTCGTTGATCAATAGATAGTCATGGTTTCCTGACTATGGACATTGGATGTCATTGATAACGAGATCACATCATTAGGATAATGATGTGAAGGACAAGACCCAATCCTAAACAAAGCACAAGATCGTATAGTTCGTTTGCTAGAGTTTTTCCAATGTCAAGTATCTTTTCCTTAGACCATGAGATCGTGTAACTCCCGGATGCCGTAGGAGTGCTTTGGGTGTACCAAACGTCACAACATAACTGGGTGACTATAAAGGTATACTACGGGTATCTCCGAAAGTGTCTGTTGGGTTGACATGGATCAAGACTGGGATTTGTCACTCCATATAACGGAGAGGTATCTCTGGGCCCACTCGGTAATGCATCATCATAATGAGCTCAAAGTGACCATGTGTCTGGTCACGGGATCATGCATTACGGTACGAGTAAAGTGACTTGCCGGTAACGAGATTGAACGAGGTATTGGGATACCGACGATCGAATCTCGGGCAAGTAACGTACCGATTGACAAAGGGAATTGTATACGGGGTTGCTTGAATCCTCGACATCGTGGTTCATCCGATGAGATCATCGAGGAGCATGTGGGAGCCAACATGGGTATCTAGATACCGCTGTTGGTTATTGACCGGAGAGCCGTCTCGGTCATGTCTACATGTCTCCCGAACCCGTAGGGTCTACACACTTAAGGTTCGGTGACGCTAGGGTTGTAGAGATATGAATATGCAGTAACACGAAAGTTGTTCAGAGTCCCGGATGAGATCTCGGACGTCACGAGGAGTTCCAGAATGGTCCGGAGGTGAAGAATTATATATAGGAACTTCAGTTTCGGCCATCGGGAGAGTTTCGGGGGTCAGCGGTATTGTACCGGGACCATCGGAAGGGTCCCGGGGGTCCACTGGGTGGGGCCACCCATCCCGGAGGGCCCCATGGGCTAAACTGGGGAGGGGAACCAGCCCATAGTGGGCTGGTGCACCCCCCTTGGCCCACCCCATGCGCCTAGGGTTGGGAACCCTAGGGTGGGGGGGCGCCCCACTTGCCTTGGGGGCTACTCCACCCTTGGCCGCCGCCCCCCCTAGGAGATCCCATCTCCTAGGGCCGGCGCCCCCCCTAGGGGAGCCTATATAAAGGGGGGGAGGGAGGGGCAGCCGCACCCTTGAGTCTTGGCGCCTCCCTCTCCCCTGCTACACCTCTCCCTCTCGCAGTAGAACGGCGAAGCCCTGCTGTGGTGACCCCTGCATCCACCACCACGCCGTCGTGCTGCTGGATCTTCATCAACCTCTCTTCCCCCCTTGCTGGATCAAGAAGGAGGAGACGTCACGCTGACCGTACGTGTGTTGAACACGGAGGTGCCGTCCGTTCGGCGCTAGGATCTCCGGTGATTTGGATCACGTCGAGTACGACTTCCTCATCCCCGTTCTTTGAACGCTTCCGCGCATGATCTACAAAGGTATGTAGATGCAATCCGATCACTCGTTGCTAGATGAACTCATAGATGGATCGTGGTGAAACCGTAGGAAATTTTTTGTTTTCTGCAACGTTCGCCAACAGTGGCATCATGAGCTAGGTCTATGCGTAGTTCTCTTTGCACGAGTAGAACACAATTTGTTGTGGGCGTAGATGTTGTCAACTTTCTTGCCGCTACTAGTCTTATTTTGCTTCAGCAGTATTGTGGGATGAAGCGGCCCGGACCAACCTTACATGTACGCTTACGTGAGACCGGTTCCACCGACTGACATGCACTAGTTGCATAAGGTGGCTGGCGGGTGTCTGTCTCTCCCACTTTAGTTGGAGCGGATTCGATGAAAAGGGTCCTTATGAAGGGTAAATAGAAGTTGACAAATCACGTTGTGGCTTTCATGTAGGTAAGAAAACGTTCTTGCTAGAACCCCATTGCAGCCACATAAAACTTGCAACAACAATTAGAGGACGTCTAACTTGTTTTTGCAGCAAGTGTTTTGTGATGTGATATGGCCAAAGTTGTGATGAATGATGAATGATATATATGTGATGTATGAGATGTTCATGCTATTGTAATAGGAATCACGACTTGCATGTCGATGAGTATGACAACCGGCAGGAGCCATAGGAGTTGTCTTTATTTTTTGTCTGACCTGCGTGTCATTGAGAAACGCCATGTAAATTACATTACTTTATTGCTAAACGTGTTAGCCATAGTAGTAGAAGTAATAGTTGGCGAGCAACTTCATGGAGACACGATGATGGAGATCATGATGATGGAGATCATGGTGTCATGCCGGTGAGAAGATGATCATGGAGCCCCAAGATGGAGATCAAAGGAGCTATGTGATATTGGCCATATCATGTCACTATTATTATTTGATTGCATGTGATGTTTATCATGTTTTTGCATCTTGTTTACTTAGAACGACGGTAGTAAATAAGATGATACCTCATAATAATTTCAAGAAAGTGTTCCCCCTAACTGGGCACCGTTGCGACAGTTCGTTGTTTCGAAGCACCACGTGATGATCGGGTGTGATAGATTCCAACGTTCACATACAACGGGTGTAAGACAGATTTACACATGCAAACACTTAGGTTGACTTGACGAGCCTAGCATGTACAGACATGGCCTCGGAACACAGAAGACCGAAAGGTTGAGAATGAGTCGTATAGAAGATACGATCAACATGAAGATGTTCACCGATGTTGACTACTCCGTCTCACGTGATGATCGGACACGGCCTAGTTAACTCGGATCATGTTATACTTAGATGACTGGAGGGATGTCTATCTGAGTGGGAGTTCATTGAATAATTTGATTTAGATGAACTTAATTATCACGAACTTAGTCTAAAATCTTTCCAACATGTATTGTAGATCAAATGGCCAACGTTGTCCTCAACTTCAACGCGTTCCTAGAGAAAACCAAACTGAAAGACGATGGCAGCAACTATACGAACTGGGTCCGGAACCTGAGGATCATCCTCATAGCTGCCAAGAAAGATTATGTCCTACAAGCACCACTAGGTGAAGCACCTGCTCTCCCTGCAGAACAAGACGTTATGAACGCTTGGCAGACACGTACCGATGATTACTCCCTCATTCAGTGCGGCATGCTTTACAGCTTAGAACCGGGGCTCCAAAAACGTTTTGAGAGACACGGAGCATATGAGATGTTCGAAGAGCTGAAAATGGTTTTTCAAGCTCATGCCCGGGTCGAGAGATATGAAGTCTCCGACAAGTTCTTCAGCTGTAAGATGGAGAAAAATAGTTCTATCAGTGAGCACATACTCACTATGTCAGGGTTACATAACCGCTTGACTCAGCTAGGAGTTAATCTCCCGGATGACGCGGTCATTGACAGAATCCTTCAGTCGCTTCCACCGAGCTACAAGAGCTTTGTGATGAACTTCAATATGCAGGGGATGGAAAAGACCATTCCTGAAGTATTTGCAATGCTGAAATCAGCAGAGGTAGAAGTCAAAAAGGAACATCAAGTGTTGATGGTGAATAAAACCACTAAGTTCAAGAAAGGCAAGGGTAAGAAAAACTTCAAGAAGGACGGCAAGGGAGTTGCCGCGCCCGGCAAGCAAGCTGCCAGGAAGAAGCCAAAGAATGCACCCAAGCCCAAGACTGAGTGCTTTTATTGCAAGGAAAGTGGTCACTGGAAGCAGAACTGCCCCAAATACTTAGCGGACAAGAAGGCCGGCAAAACGAAAGGTATATGTGATATACATGTAATTGATGTGTACCTTAGCAGTACTCGTAGTAGCTCCTGGGTATTTGATATCGGTGCAGTTGCTCACATTTGTAACTCAAAGCAGGAGCTGCGGAATAAGCAGAGACTGGCGAAGGACGAGGTGACGATGCGCGTCGGGAATGGTTCCAAGGACAATGTGATCGCCGTCGGCACGCTACCTCTACATTTACCTACGGGATTAGTTTTGAACCTCAACAATTGTTATTTAGTGCCAAGTTTGAGCATGAACATTGTATCAGGATCTCGTTTAATACGAGATGGCTACTCATTTAAATCCGAGAATAATGGTTGTTCTATTTATATGAGAGATATGTTTTATGGTCATGCTCCGATGGTGAATGGTTTATTCTTAATGAATCTCGAGCGTAATGCTACACATATTCATAGTGTGAGTACCAAAAGATGTAAGGTTGATAATGATAGTCCCACATACTTATGGCACTGCCGCCTTGGTCACATAGGTGTCAAACGCATGAAGAAGCTCCATGCAGATGGACTTTTAGAGTCTCTTGATTACAAATCATTTGACACATGCGAACCATGCCTCATGGGTAAAATGACCAAGACTCCGTTCTCAGGAACAATGGAGCGAGCAACCAACTTATTGGAAATCATACATACTGATGTGTGCGGTCCAATGAGTGTTGAGGCTCGCGGTGGTTATCGTTATGTTCTCACCCTCACTGATGACTTGAGTAGATATGGGTATGTCTACTTAATGAAACACAAGTCTGAGACCTTTGAAAGGTTCAAGGAATTTCAGAGTGAGGTTGAGAATCAACGTGACAGGAAAATCAAGTTCCTGCGATCAGATCGTGGAGGAGAATACTTAAGCCACGAATTTGGCACATACTTAAGAATATGTGGAATAGTTTCACAACTCACGCCGCCTGGAACACCTCAGCGTAATGGTGTGTCCGAACATCGTAATCACACTCTATTAGATATGGTGCGATCTATGATGTCTCTTACCGATTTACCGCTATCTTTTTGGGGCTATGCTTTAGAGACTGCCGCATTCACTTTAAATAGGGCTCCGTCAAAATCCGTTGAGACGACACCGTATGAATTATGGTTTGGGAAGAAACCTAAGCTGTCATTTCTAAAAGTTTGGGGATGCGATGCTTATGTCAAGAAACTTCAACCTGAAAAGCTCGAACCCAAGTCAGAAAAATGCATCTTCACAGGATACCCTAAAGAAACTATTGGGTATACCTTCTACCTCAGATCCGAAGGCAAGATCTTTGTTGCCAAGAATGGATCCTTTCTAGAGAAGGAGTTTCTCTCGAAAGAAGTAAGTGGGAGGAAAGTAGAACTTGATGAAGTATTACCTCTTGAACCGGAAAGTGGCGCAACTCAAGAAAATGTTCCTGAGGTGCCTGCACCGACTAGAGAGGAAGTTAATAATGATGATCAAGATACTTGTGATCAAGCTCCTACTGAACTTCGAAGGTCCACAAGGACACGTTCCGCACCAGAGTGGTACGGCAACCCTGTCCAGGAAATCATGTTGTTAGACAACGGTGATCCTTCGAACTATGAAGAAGCGATGGCGGGCCCGGATTCCGAAAAATGGCTGGAAGCCATGAAATCCGAGATAGGATCCATGTATGAAAACGAAGTATGGACTTTGACTGACTTGCCCGTTGAGCGGCGAGCCATAGAAAATAAATGGATCTTTAAGAAGAAGACATACGCGGATGGTAATGTGACCATCTATAAAGCTCGGCTTGTTGCTAAGGGTTATCGACAAGTTCAAGGGGTTGACTACGATGAGACTTTGTCTCCCGTAGCGAAGCTGAAGTCCGTCCGAATTATGTTAGCAATTGCCGCATACTATGATTATGAGATATGGCAAATGGACGTCAAAACGGCATTCCTTAATGGTTTCCTTAAGGAAGAATTGTATATGATGCAGCCGGAAGGTTTTGTCGACCCTAAGAATGCTAACAAGGTATGCAAGCTCCAGCGATCCATTTATGGGCTGGTGCAAGCATCTCGGAGTTGGAATATTCGCTTTGATGAGATGATCAAAGCGTTTGGGTTTATGCAGACTTATGGAGAAGCCTGCATTTACAAGAAAGTGAGTGGGAGCTCTGTAGCATTTCTTGTATTATATGGAGATGACATACTTTTGATGGGAAGTGATATAGAGCTTTTGGACAGCATTAAGGCCTACTTGAATAAGAGTTTTTCAATGAAGGACCTTGGAGAAGCTGCTTATATATTAGGCATCAAGATCTGTGGAGATAGATCAAGACGCCTCATAGGTCTTTCACAAAGCACATACCTTGATAAGATATTGAAGAAGTTCAATATGGATCTATCAAAGAAGGGGTTCTTACCTGTGTTGCAAGGTGTGAAATTGAGCTCAGCTCAATGTCCGACCACAGTAGAAGATATAGAAGAGATGAGTGTCATCCCCTATGCCTCAGCCATAGGTTCTATTATGTATGCCATGCTGTGTACCAGACCTGATGTAAACCTTGCCGTAAGTTTGGTAGGTAGGTACCAATGTAATCCCGGCAAGGAACACTGGACAGCGGTCAAGAATATCCTGAAGTACCTGAAAAGGACTAAGGAAATGTTTCTCGTTTATGGAGGTGACGAAGAGCTCCTCGTAAAGGGTTACATCGACGCTAGCTTCGACACAGATCTGGATGACTCTAAGTCACAAACTGGATACGTGTATATTTTGAATGGTGGGGCAGTAAGCTGGTGCAGTTGCAAGCAGAGCGTCGTGGCGGGATCTACATGTGAAGCGGAGTACATGGCAGCCTCGGAGGCAGCGCATGAAGCAATTTGGGTGAAGGAGTTCATCACCGACCTAGGAGTCATACCCAATGCGTCGGGGCCGATCAAACTCTTCTGTGACAACACTGGAGCTATTGCACTTGCCAAGGAGCCCAGGTTTCGCAAGAAGACCAGGCACATCAAGCGTCGCTTCAACTCCATTCATGAAAATGTTCAAGATGGAGACATAGATATTTGTAAAGTACATACGGACCTGAATGTAGCAGATCCATTGACTAAACCTCTCCCTAGAGCAAAACATGATCAACACCAGAATTCCATGGGTGTTCGATTCATCACAATGTAACTAGATTATTGACTCTAGTGCAAGTGGGAGACTGTTGGAAATATGCCCTAGAGGCAATAATAAAAGGATTATTATTATATTTCCTTGTTCATGATAATTGTCTTTTATTCATGCTATAATTGTGTTGTCCGGAAATCATAATACATGTGTGAATACATAGACACCAACATGTCCCTAGTAAGCCTCTAGTTGACTAGCTCGTTGATCAACAGATAGTCATGGTTTCCTGACTATGGACATTGGATGTCATTGATAACGAGATCACATCATTAGGAGAATGATGTGATGGACAAGACCCAATCCTAAACATAGCACAAGATCGTATAGTTCGTTTGCTAGAGTTTTTCCAATGTCAAGTATCTTTTCCTTAGACCATGAGATCGTGTAACTTCCGGATGCCGTAGGAGTGCTTTGGGTGTACCAAACGTCACAACGTAACTGGGTGACTATAAAGGTATACTACGGGTATCTCCGAAAGTGTCTGTTGGGTTGACACGGATCAAGACTGGGATTTGTCACTCCGTATAACGGAGAGGTATCTCTGGGCCCACTCGGTAATGCATCATCATGATGAGCTCAAAGTGACCAAGTGTCTGGTCACGGGATCATGCATTATGGTACGAGTAAAGTGACTTGCCGGTAACGAGATTGAACGAGGTATTGGGATACCGACGATCGAATCTCGGGCAAGTAACGTACCGATTGACAAAGGGAATTGTATACGGGGTTGCTTGAATCCTCGACATCGTGGTTCATCCGATGAGATCATTGAGGAGCATGTGGGAGCCAACATGGGTATCCAGATCCCGCTGTTGGTTATTGACCGGAGAGCCGTCTCGGTCATGTCTACATGTCTCCCGAACCCGTAGGGTCTACACACTTAAGGTTCGGTGATGCTAGGGTTGTAGAGATATGAATATGCAGTAACCCGAAAGTTTTTCGGAGTCCCGGATGAGATCCCGGACGTCACGAAGAGTTCTGGAATGGTCCGGAGGTGAGGAATTATATATAGGAAGTGCAGTTTCGGCCATCAGGAGAGTTTCGGGGGTCACCGGTATTGTACCGGGACCACCGGAAGGGTCCCGGGGGTCCACCGGGTGGGGCCACCCATCCCGGAGGGCCCCATGGGCTAAAGTGGGGAGGGGAACCAGTCCATAGTGGGCTGGTGCGCCCCCCTTGGCCCTCCCCATGCGCCTAGGGTTGGGAACCCTAGGGTGGGGGGGCGCCCCACTTGCCTTGGGGGCTACTCCACCCTTGGCCGCCGCCCCCCCTAGGAGATCCCATCTCCTAGGGCCGGCGCCCCCCTAGGGGAGCCTATATAAAGGGGTGAGGGAGGGGCAGCCGCACCCTTGAGTCTTGGCGCCTCCCTCTCCCCTGCTACACGTCTCCCTCTCGCAGTAGAACGGCGAAGCCCTGCTGCGGTGACCCCTGCATCCACCACCACACCGTCGTGCTGCTGGATCTTCATCAACCTCTCTTCCCCCCTTGCTGGATCAAGAAGGAGGAGACGTCACGCTGACCGTACATATGTTGAACGCGGAGGTGCCGTCCGTTCGGTGCTAGGATCTCCGGTGATTTGGATCACGTCAAGTACGACTTCCTCATCCCCGTTCTTTGAACGCTTCCGCGCGTGATCTACAAAGGTATGTAGATGCAATCCGATCACTCGTTGCTAGATGAACTCATAGATGGATCTTGGTGAAACCGTAGGAAATTTTTTGTTTTCTGCAACGTTCCCCAACACCGCCGATGTTCCTTGCACTCTCCTGCACTTCGTGGGCGGCGAGTTGGTCGATGTCGCCAAGGGCAGAATCGTTCAACCTGGAAACCCTGTGTTCCATGGTAATCCGATGCCACCCACAATGTACAGGGTTGAAGTGGTTCGGGTGCTGCGAGGCTGCGACGAGCTGTTACCTCCGATTCAACCCGCTAGGGCCGACGAAGAAGATGAGATGACCCTCAGCGCCTGCGTAAGCTGGCCCCTGCTTTGGCCGAAGAGCTAGATTTGTTTGGGGGGGGGGGGACACCACCCCACAGACAAGACCGCTAGTCGTGCCGGCGCCAAGCCATGGCAAGAACGCCGCAACGCTACCGGACATGCCGGACATCCCTATGGCACAGGATCCGGACATGCATATGGCACATGATCCAGACGACGATAACAACGACGATGGTACATTTACCAACGTCGATAAGTACTTTGCCGAACATGGGTACGGTGACGAGTTCTGCGGGCCTCCTTCTCAAGAACCCAAACAAGACGATCGCGATCTAGCTGGTACGGCGGAGAAACCCAATTGCAATAGGTGTCGTCTGGCGTTCAGTTCTCAGGAGATGCGTCCAGCTGACGCCTTCACCGAGCCTCAGATTGCGGAGGTGCCAAATATTATCAGCCCCAACACGCTCAAGAAGGCGGTTTGTGAGCAGAACTCGGTCCCATTACAGCAGATCAAGAAGAAGGGCCGGAAACGGTCGACTAACAAGGCCGCCGGTGCGAGCCAGCCGGCACCGAGTACGATCCGTGCTCAGGACGGGCCACCTTCACCTAAGGATATCTCGAGGAGGGTGCATATGGCGAGTAGTGAAAGTGCGTTATATCGACTAGAGGGGGGGGTGAATAGGCGATTTTTATGAAAGTCTTCAAAACGTGGGAGTTATGAAGACAAACTATAGAAATAAACCTAATACCCTGCAGCGGAAGGTAGACTACACTAGGCAAGCCATAGTCAAGTATTCAATAGAGTGAAAGCACAATGACTAATAGCAGCAATGTAGTAAGGATCAGGTAGGAAGATATTGTGAAGCCAGACAGAACACGCAGTCACTCAGTGAAGACAAAAGATAGTGCAAACATACAATGACTTCACAAGGAGTAACAGTAAGTAAAGGGAAGGGAAGATGAAACCAGTGACTCGTTGAAGACAATGATTTGTTGGACCAGTTCCAGTTGCTGTGACAACTGTACGTCTGGCTGGGGAGGCTAGGTATTTAAACCTTAGGACACACAGTCCTGAACACCCAGTCCTGAACATGCAGCTCAGGACACCCAGTCCTCACCGTATTCCCCTTGAGCTAAGGTCACACACACCTCGCCCAATCACTCTGGTAAGTCTTCAAGGTAGACTCCCAAACCTTCACAGACTTCGTTCACCGGCAATCCACAATGTCTCTTGGATGCTCAGAATGCGACGCCTAACCGGCTGGAGGATGCACAGTCCTCAAGTGTAATAAGTCTTCAAATCACACAGACAAGAAGATTTAAGTGATGCCCAATTCTCTTTGGCTCTGGGTGGTTAGGGCTTTATCCTCGCAAGGAATTCTCTCTCAAAGGCTTCGAGGTGGGTTGCTCTCAAACGACAAAAGCCGTACTCTCAATCTGAGCGGCCAACCGTTTATGGTTGTAGGGGGTGGGCTATTTATAGCCACTTGGCAACCCGACCTGATTTTTCCGAAATGACCCTGGGTCACTAAGGAACTGACACGTGTTCCAACGGTCAGATTTCAAACTCACACGGTAACTTTACTTGGGCTGCAAGCAAAGCTGACTTGTCCGACTCTGGACAAGATTCGCTCTCATAGTCTTCACTCGAAGACATAGGTTTTGGTTAGGCATCACTTCAGTCATTCTGACTGGTTCTCTTGGACCCCACTTAACAGTACGATGGTTCCTATGACTCAACACAAAAGAAAAAGAACTACGAAAGATCTAAGTCTTCGAGCTCCATAGGCTTCATGTGGTGTCTTCTCTTGTCATAGTCTTCAATGTGAATATCTTCATATACCACCTTTGACTTCAATGTCTTCATACATTTTTAGGGGTCATCTCTGGTAGGAAAACCGAATCAATGAGGGACTTCTACCTGTGTTATCCTGCAATTCTTATAAACACATTAGTCCCTCAACTAGGTTTGTCGTCAATACTCCAAAACCAACTAGGGGTGGCACTAGATGCACTTACAGGTAGAGCGAGGCTACCGACAAATATGCTCAGTGCTGCAACCGGTGCTATGCGGAGTCTGCACGACAGTGTTCTTTCTTTGGAGAAGCGGCGTCTCAGAGAGAATGATGTGGCATACCCGGTTTTCGTGGCCAAGGTGCCAGAGGGCAAGGGCTTTGTGGATGGCGCCATCGGGGGTACGATCGTCCTGCGGTTTGATGACATCTTTGCTATGTTCAACCTTCATCCGCTGCACTACACCTTCGTTCGGCTGTTTTCGCTGAGTATGGAGATGCGGATCATTAGAGACAAGACCCTGGACATCGTGATCGTCGACCCCTTCTACATGCGTGCCAAGCTCTTGAGCAGCGCTGGGGACCGCCAAGTCGCGAGTTCACACCTCGAAGACGTCATTCTGGCAAACCCAGATAAGGATAACTTCCTTGTGGCTTACTTTCCCGAGTAAGTCATCCCTTAACCGCCCCGTAACATATGATTTCTTAGATTTCGATCGTTCTTTTTTTCTAACATTCCGTGTTCTGTGCAGTGACACACATTGCACACTCATCCTCTTAAGCCTGAAATATTCCATGGCCACGTATTTCGACCCGAACCGTAACTCCAAGATAGTCTACACAAATATCAAGAAAGTTCTTGATAATGTTCTCCCTGGCTACGCCAAATCTGGAGGCACCTTCATCAGGGCAGTTCGTAAGTACGGCAAGCACGTGTTCGCCCACAATACGACGTTCTACTGCGTCAAGCAGCCGCCTGGTGGTCAGAAGGATGCCTACTACGCCCTCCATCACATGCGGGCGATCGTAAGGGACCATCATCACCTTCTGCTACCAAATAATCTCAAAGATTGGGCCGCGAGCTTGTCGGCAATCCAGGACGCGGACATCAGACAAGAATTCTTTCGCATCCAGTCGGAGTTTGCGGACATCATCCATCAAGATGTCCTTCATACCTCGGGGCAGTTCTTCCTCAGATATCAACCGTCCAACATTGAGATAGACGGAATGCTACAAATGCAGGCTCACAACGCCCGCGATTTCATGACCATCACGACAGACGGCGGCTTCATCCACGCTCCTGTCCACGAGTCGAGTCAAAAGTAGTGATGTGTAGTTATGAAACATTGATTGGCTCATGTTGTAATTAAACTTTAATGAATTGTATGTCTCTTTGGTTTGGACAGTCGTTCAACTTAGATGTAATCGATGCTATTTATTAGTAGGACCATGAATCGTGCTATTAATGTCTTGCTTTTCTCTTTCGATCCTTTTGTTGCATACTTATATATTGCTTATGTATGTATTGTCTGTTGTTTGGCTTGTGCATAGAGATGCCGTCGTATGTCGTGTACAAAGGGTAAGGTTCCCAGAGTCTACGACGACTGGGATGAGTGTCGGAGACAGGTTCACCGTTTCAGGGTAACAGTTACAAAGGGTACACCACTAGGGCGGAGGACGAATCTAGATACGCCCGCTATCTAGCGGGAGAGAGAAGGGAGCGTTGGAGGAACCGCATGAAGACCAGTTTGATCGCGATGATGCTCATCGTGATGACCGCAGCTCTCTTCTATGTGATGGTAGTTTAGATGATTGATATCGACTTGTAATGCGAAGACAAACTCGATATTTGCGGTCTCGAGACTTGTAATGTTTTATCTTTGTTCGGTCTTTTGAATTCGGAGACTAATATAATGAATTGTATTCGGAGACTAATCTTCTATTGTATTCGATGAATCTGCTGTTGCTGTGTGCTACTGTCTATATTCTGTCAAATAATATATTTTGTAACCTGTGCAAAAATCAGAAAAGTAAAAAAAAACCAAATATTCATACTAATGGCGCATCACCACAAGGTGCGCCATTAGTATGCCAAAGGATACTAATGGTGCATCAAGACAGAGTGCGCCATTAGTATGCCAAGTATACTAATAACGCATCTATCCGCAGCGTGTCATTAGTGTGCCAAAGCACATGGTTAAATATGGCCCCTCGGAGGCACACTAATGGCGCATGGTGTTATATACTAATGGCACACTGGGTGGTGCGCCATTAGTAAAATTACTAGTGGCGTGTTACTAATGGCGCACCAGTGATGCGCCATTAGTAGGCAAAACTGGTGCACCATTTGTAGGCCTTTTCCTAGTAGTGACAAGTGTACATATACATGAAATTATATACTTAACACGCAGCGCATGATTCTGTTAGGTGAGACCAGGAGTTGAGAATTGGTCAGAGTTCAGCCTCACCTCAACTGAGGTGCGACAGTTTATGGCCATAATTTTGATGTGACATATATTTGGTTAAAATTCTACAAGATCACAATCAGTTAATACAATCCAGTGCATAAATTGTATGTAGCATAAAGTACACATTTGGACAAATGAAAAGGGGGAAGTAGATAACCAAAAGGGCATATAGGAATTCCCTACACGACCTTGCTGAAAAGGAACAATTACACTCGCTGAAAACTGATGAAATGCTCATGTACCTTTATGCTACGCTACACCACCTGTCTTTTTATTTTTTATTGCTACTGAGGCTTCTTTGTAAAACTTGTGCGCGTCAATAAATTACAGCTGTGTGCATCATGATAATGGAGAGGCTGGGCCTATCCACTTTTTGGAGAAAAAAATCACCACCTGTAGGAAGTAGCAATTATCTACATGGCAGAAACATATACGTGCAGAGCTATCATTAACTCCCAAGTCTGTTAAAAGCATAGCCACACAGATAAAACATCAAGTTTCCACAACGAAAGGTTTAAGCATTCGATTACATGAACCCATTATTGTCACCAAGTGACTTAAAAGTGCACACTATCATATACTAATTAAGTCCACACAATAACATATTAGTAAGATAAAGATGAGGAGAACCCAGGCATGTTGGTTGACTACAAAAGACTAAAAAAATCCTTCTGGGTTGATCATATAGCTTCAGAAGGAAAAAACCAGGTCAGGCCCCACTGACCAGCTTGCCGTTGCGGTACTGCAGGATTCCTTGAATGCAATGGCATTATCATCCCACTTCTCACGTTGTATATGCCAGCGTCGCGAAGAGGTTCTGCAGAAGACTCTGGACAAGGATAATCGCAGATGAAGTAGATGCAGTCCTCCTGGGATCCACTGCATTCTCCAGCAGGCAGGGACTTCGAGCTTTGCTTACCAAGAAAGAGGGCATGGCCACCCAAATCACTCACCGTTCTCCACTGACCCGGGTTAGTGCGCAAGTCTGCCTCAAGGACATTAAATCCAACAGTGTGAGAATTCCTAAAACCCTGTGAGTGTGTAAATCTTTGCACCATCAGCAGCCTACCACCACATTCCACTAAATACTGGCTGAGTCCATAAAGCACCTTCCTAGACAGGTATTGAGGCGTTCCACAATCACCACCAGAGTCAATTACGCATTTCATCTTTGGATAAGTACCAAGGTTCTCACCAAAATCAACGACGAAAAGCTTGAAAAATCCAGATACCACGTACAGCCTTCCATCCAAGAATGCAAGGTCCACTAATGTTGGTGGCTCCCCCAGTGCAGTACGTATACCTCTGAATGAGTAAGTGGTGGCAGGTGGTTGAACGACACAAAGATCAACAGAATAACAATTGCCGATGATCAACGCAGCAGCAAGGGACTTGGGTGATGATTCCAGCGGCGAGGGCGCCACTAACTTATAGGAAACTGGATCATCAGTATATTCAGCATGGTTATCTATCTCGCGCTGCCAAAAACTGGCAAGATTAGGAAGCTCCAGTGTGCTCTTGGAAAAAGGGTTCAGCAATGAACACGCACCATCACAGCTCATGAGGAATAGCCTGTTATCAATGGAGCCGTGCCAACGAGCACCATCAGGTAGAGGCATGCGGTGAACCTCACTGCCAGGGATGCTGAGGAAGGCTCCATCGGTGAGGGTGAGCCAAGGGAATGGGAGGGGGAGATTCTGCAACATACTATTAGAGCGCCATGGTTGACAGACTGCTCTCAGACGAACACGGTCAGCTAGGGAATCGAGGCGCTTTAGGACAAGGCCCAGGAGTTCGGTAGGAAGATCTGACCAAGGTCCAAACTGTGCAGCCTTCATGATGCAAGTCTGCAATACAGGACATAAGATTAATAGATAGTACAATAAGAAAATTGTAATGCATATGCTAGCTGAACTACTCTAATACCTAAGGCCGTCACAAAGAAATAGAGATGACGAGGAAAATAGCAAAAACAATCTATAGAGCAGAAACAAACTACTCCATCCAAACATATGCTTCTTTAACTTCAAATCAATTATATACATATGCTTCTTTAACTTGGTAACAGATGCAAAAGCATGCAGCAAAGCACCATCTATTTATGTTATTTTGAGGGAAAAAAACACCATTTATTTGTTATGGTAAATAAAGCAGCATGATGATCATGTCCCCTAATACCATCAACAGAAGCACGATTCATGATCATGAGTATGGTGAACTAACAAGGAATTCTGTTCTTAATTTCTCATGTGGAATTGACTAACTTCAGTGAGCTACTCACAGTAGTCCTCTTTCTTTTAGATGAGAAATCCAGAGAGTGTTCTTTTAAATAAGAAGGTATATGTTGAACAAATAAAGTTTTATTCATGTATATGGTCAAGCGAGTGGAAATCGGAGCTAAGTATGCATATATTACTGAAGATTTATATTTTTCACAACACCAGTATGCAGCTCGGATCAGCAAGAAATAAAAATAAGTTAAGTAGAGCTTCAATCGGGAAAATAGAGGTGCCAATTGTTTCTCAAGAACCTGCTGAGGTGGATTCAAAAAATAAAAAACATGCTGAGATGAACATCGGAGGCAAGTATTGCAAAACATTTTTAATTTTTAGATCGGGTCGAAAAACTCCATTAGCAAGATTAGATCAAGTGAAGAAACAATTTCAGATCAACCATCTTTGTCAAAAAGAAAAAACTGGTTAGGCGAAGTTGCAATCTAGAACAATAACAAAGCGTTAACAACCCACCTACCCCCAATCATGCCCCCTTTAACAGATGCAAAAGCATGCAGCAAAGAAGTGCGCATCGGATCCAAGTATCCATACATGTTTGCAGTTTTTAGACCAGAGTCGGACAATACAGATCTACCAAAAGCCCTAACCCGAGATAGTGAGATGTACCTTTAAGAACTTAGTGCCCTGGTCGGTGAGAGACGGGGAGGAGTGGAAGCCGCCAGCAGAGGCTTGTGTATCGCCTTGGATTGGACCCTGGCCGTGCGTGGGAAGGGGAGAAGCAATGGAGAGTCCTCTGTGAGCAGGGGTTTTGTTTTGGGAACGAAAGGACGGGCCCCCTATATATTCATTGTCAACAGCTTGAGCGACTTTATTAAGCCGTTACTCGTATTGTGCCACGTTTGAGGGACCAATTTAAAGACTTCTAAATAAAATAAAATAATTAACACTTTATTATTTACATGTTACCAAATTCTTGCGAGACCAAAAATGAAGTAATACTATTATTTTAACGCCAATGTGAATTGACGAACGTTCCAAATATGGGGACAAATCCAAACTCTTCGGATGCCGTCCAATCACCATCCCACGATAGCAATCTGAGGGAGCAATGAGTGATCATGGGACCGTTAGCGCTTTAATAGGATCACGATTTATGGGAATAGTGTGGGCTTAATGCACCATTTATATGTCTCATTTTAACACACCTTTATTTAGGTATTATCATGTTATTGGAAGATTAAATGGCGCGAACTAAAATGACGGTAAGAATATTATATAACTGCAAATATTAATTGGCCAACGTTTTAAATATTGGGATAGAACTGGACGCATCGAATGTTTATATAGCGATTGCAATTTCTACTCCTAAAGGGGGAGTTGATATTGTCGCTTCACCTCCCACCAACCTCTCGGAAAACCCGATATGACGCGTGAGAGCCATCCAGGTGACCTTTCACTGAAGCTCCAGCCAAGTTGGCCCATCCCATTTGACGCGTGTGCACATTTTTATTTCTCAGTTTTCTATGTTTCTTTTTTTTGGTTTTTTGTTTCTTCTTTTTCGTTTCACTTTTTCTATGATTAAACTATTATTTTATACTCGGTATACTATCCAAACTTTCCTAAAAAAATCCAACCAAATCGGCACTTTCCAAAACAACGTCATGCATTAATCTATACTCCTAAAGTGGGAGTTGGTAGCGTCGCCTCACCTCGCACCAACCCCTCGGCAAACCCGATATGACAGCCCGCGGGCGTTATACATGCGACCTTTCGCTGTAGCTTCAGCCAAGTTGGCCTGGCCTATTTTTCTCTAATCCTAAAGAGAGAGTTGGTAGAGTCTCCTCACCTCCCACCAACCCCTCGGCAAACCCGATATGACGCCTGCGAGCGTCATACAGGTGACCTTTCGTTGAAGCTCCAGCCAAGTTAGCCCAAGACATTTGACGCCTATTTTTACATTTCCTTTCTTTCTATGTTTCATTTTTGGCTTCCTATCTTCCTGTTTTATTTTTTCCATGGCCAACCTATTATTTTCAGCTCGGCATAATATCAGAATCGGCACTTTCCCCAAAAAAATCATATCAAATCAACACTTCCCCAAAACAACGCCATACTCAATCAAATCAAATCTTAAGAAAATCACAACTAAATCTAAACTTTCCTTGCATTACACTACTCATATTCAATCAAATCAAATCTTACCAAAGCATCAACTATAATCAAAGTTGGGTCGGCCCATCTCTACTCCTGAAGGAGAGTTGGTAGCGTCGCCTCATCTCCCACCAACCTTTCGGCAAATCTGATATGACGCTTGCGAGCGTCATATAGTTGACCTTCCGTTGAAACTTCAACCAATTTGGCCGGGGCCCATTTGGCGTGTGCGCGCATTTTATTATCTTTTATTTTTGGTTTCCTTTTTTTGATTTCATTTTTCTATGATCAGCTGATTATTTTATGGTCGGCATACTTAGAGAATCAACACTCTAGAAAAAATCAAACTAAATCAGCACTTTCTCAAAACAACAGCATGCATTAACTCGATAAAATCAAATCTTAACAAAATCTCAACTAAATCCAAACTTTTCTTGCATTTCGCTACTCGTACCCAATCAAATCAAACCTTATCAAAACATCAACTATAATCAAAGTTGGGCCGGCCTATTTGACGCATGTGCGCATTCTTTTTTTCCCTATGTTTTGTTATTTTTGTTTTTTTTTCTTTCATTTTTCTATGACCAAGCTATTATTTTTTGCTAGGAATACTATCATAATTGACACTTTCCCCAAACAAAATCCAACCAAATCGGCACTTTCCCAAAACAACGCCATGCATTAACTCAATCAAATCGGCACTTCCCCAAAACAACGCCATGCATTAACACAATCAAATCAAGCCTTAACAAAATCTCAACGAAATCCAAACTTTCCTGGCCCTCCACTCCTCATACACAAATCAAATCAAATCTTACCAAAACATCAACTATTAATAAAAAATTTCCTTGCTTTCTTCTATCCATACTCAAATCAAATTAAATCTCAACAAAAATATAAAATATGGTGGATGCCTCTATTAATAAATCTTTGTTGTCCCTACCATTAAACGATAGTCAGTATGTCGTGTTCGTTTCCGCTTCGCTTCGTAACACCACCTAAGGGTTTAAAAACACCCTCTCGTTCGATCCCACCCGTGTGCAAATAAAAAGATTTAAAACCCCAATATTGGGAACCCACACACGCATATTGACTCCACCCTCAATTCCTTTAGCAGCCTCTCTCCAATCAACACCGTCGTATATTTAAAAATACTTATCTTGTCATCTGCATGATGTATGTATACTACTCTATATGAATTGCTTCAGAACTTGGTTTTTTAATATGCTAGAGATATGCATGTAATATTTGTAGTTTTTTTTAACATGATTTGTTTCCCGAGGCGTATTTGTCAAGTAGTGTTGCCCCACATGTTCCCCCACTTTGATTTATGAGGGATGACAGCTTCAATCATAGTTAGGGGAAATGGAAATTTAGTTTCATATGTTCTCAGTAGGGCAAAGGGGTAATAATATACAAATGATGGATGGGCAATTTCATGCTAAATTACTACAATTTGTACTGTAATCTGAATATCTTGGGCCTGCACGACGTTTTCCGTCTCAATGTATCCCCTTGCTTTAGCATATTTCCCGACAGATTCTTGAAATCTAGAGAAGAGGAGGAAGAGCAGCAATTGTATCAGGAAGAGTAGCAGGTGGAGCACTTGGGGAAGGAAACATATCAACACAACACTAAAATGGCCAGGTGGTTCATGGTGTTGCGGAAGGGAAGAGTGTTCCAAGAAATAAGATGGAAAAAAACTAAAGCGTCCAAGTGGTCCATGATATTGGAGAATAGGAAAAACAGGAAGAGTATTCTAGAAAATAAGTAAGAACAGAACTAAAGCTGGCGAGGAATGAGGAAGAAGATGCGTTGCTGATGAACACATTGATGTTGATGTGGTGTTGGTTAGTCCCAACAAAATGGGTTGGTGAAGAGCCTAGGAATAGGTAATCTGTAGGGGAGGATGAGGAAGAGAAGAATGGCAAGTGTCCCTTCTAGTGGTGAATGGTGTCTGGGCTGCAGATGGAGCTTATTAGTGACTAGGGATATATTCAGGTTGCCACTGGCCTCTCATGTCAGTTTGTATAAGCATTTTTCATTAGTATGTGGCAACTCACGGACATTTAGCTCGTATATGATAAAACAATGAATGTTTAGGGGACCGTTGACGTTTTAATTGCATCACAATTTACGGAAATATTATGGGCATAATGCACCATTTGTATGTCTCATTTTAACACTTCCTTATTTACATATTACCATTTTATTGCAAGATCAAAATGGAGGTAATACTATTATATTTTATTTTTATGAAAGCAACATAGCTTTATTATTTAACGGTGTTTGGGCAGATCGCCCAAGACACATTCGCCCACATGAGCAGGTACATCTGACTCCCACCCCATATAGTGGTCAGGTACACAAATACGGCCAAGACTGGCCAGCTCGTGAGCAACAGAGTTTGCACTACGCCTAGCTACATACAGAGATAAAGAATTTAGAGAACCAAAGCTTCTGTTGGTATTCCATGTCCTCAATAACAGACATATACACCGAGGAATCCACCTTGCGCAAGTCCAGAGCCTCAGCCAGAAGTTGCGAATCTATTTCAAACTCCACCCGAACCAGGCCTAGTTCTGCAGTGGTACTGATTGCCTGAGACATAGCTACAGCTTCAGCAGCAAATGCATCATTGATATTCTCAATTCTCCCAGCCCGAGCACATAGGAGACTACCTTCCATTGATCTCAATGCAACACCCCAACAAGTGGTGCTGCCCAGGCACGAAAGAGCTGTCGACATTTATTTTATATTCAGACTCCGCCGGGGGCCGCCATCTGTCCAGAGGTAGTTTGTGTGTTGTTTTACCAAAGATCTGCATGTACTCAAGAACATTGCTCCTCGTCCGCCGAGCCACTTCTTCAGCCATAAGAGGCATCTCCCCTTCCCTCCGTTTGTTTCTATTGGACCACCACAACCACCAAAAGGTGAGCACATGAAGCCGCTTCTTTATGTCTAGCCCCCAGAGAAAATAAAGCATCGCATGCACGGACGTAATTCTTTCTAATTCAATGCGTTCCTTCTTCATGGCTAGATCCCTCCACACCTCCTTTGCTAATTTACACTTGATAAACAGGTGTGCCCTGTCCTCATCAGCCTTGCCACAGAACAAGCACTTTGTCTCAGCGAAAGGGATTCCTTTACGTGCTACATTTGTGCAGAGTGCGAGGGATTCATGCTTGAGCCTCGAAGTAAACATTTGGACTTTTTTGGACATGGCAACCTCCAAAGACGCTTCCATGAGTCAACCTTAGCTCTATCCAGAGCGCCAGGGTTCGAATCACTTCCTCCCACACCTCCATCCCTCTTGGTTTGTTCTAGTTGGCCATGGAGTTCATAAGCACTCCTGATGGAATAAACACCTTTGTTATCATATTGCCATGCTATGAAGTCTTGGACCCCTTCTCTCAATGGTGTCTAGAGAATATGTTTGACATCATCATCCCAAAAGGTGTCCCTCACCAACTGTACATCCCAATTCCCCGTGGTCGGATCAATAAGGTCGCAAACCCGCTCAAGGAGATTTTTCCCTCTTGGAGTCAAGACTCGCCGTGACCAAAATCGCGGTATCCACGGGTCTGAAAAAAATTTGACCTGCGTACCATCGCCAATCCTCCAGATGTACCCTTCACGGAAAAGGTGTAGTCCATGGAGTAAGTTGTGCCATGAGTAAGAGATTCCCTCCCTAGGAACAACCTCTAGAATTTGGCCACTCGGGTAGTAACGAGCTTGCAGCACCTTTGCACAAATGGATTCCGGGTGTTGGATGAGCCTCTAAATCTGCCTCGACAGCATTGCTATATTGAATGCATGCATATCACGAAAACCTAGCCCCCCCTGAGCTTTCGGCTTGGTAAGTGTTTTCCAATCGATCCAATGGGTAGTGTGTTCCTTATCTTGCTGGCTCCACCAGTAGTTCCCTACCAGCAAACTAAGCTCCTCACAAAAGGATTTTTTTCAAGTAGAAGCATGACATAGCGAAAGTGGGGATAGCCTGAGCAATGGTCGTGACCAACGTCTCCTTCCCCGCCTTGGCGGTGAGTCTTTCCTTCCAACCATACACTCGACCTGCCATAGTTCCCTTGACAAATGCAAAAGCTTTTCTCCTTGATTTCCCAATATGAACTCATAGACCCAGATACTGTTCATTCCAGGACTTGCTACAAATTTACAGGGCCTCCTTCACAACAGTTTTTACCTCATCTCCAGTGTTAGGGCTAAACATGATCGCTGACTTCTCAAGGTTAATGCACTGCCCTGAGCAATCCTCATACAGATCTAGAACTTGGCGCAGCTCTTGGGCCTCTTCCTGCTTGGATTTTAACAGTAAGACCGAATCGTCCGCAAAGAGCAGGTGCGACAGCACCAGCACACCTTGATAGATCCTGACCCCACTTATCTTCCCTGTCACCTCCGCATCATGAAGCAGGGCCGAAAGTCCCTCCGCACAGATGACAAAGAGGTAAGGCGAGGCTGGATCCCCTTGCCTAAGTCCCCGGGAGGGAGTGAATTTTTGGGTTAGCACACCATTCACCTTGATCTGGTACCGTTACCATGTAAATGCAAGTCATGACCAGCTCAATTCACCGAGTCCTGAAGCCCAGCTTGGTCAACATCGCTCTCAGGAAGTCTCATTCGACCCTATCATATGCTTTGCTCATATCCGCTTTCACTACTGCAATGCCTTCCTTCCCTCTCTTCTTGTTCAATAGATAGTGTGACACTATTAGGTTAGCGCCAATGTTAATTGGCAAAAGTTTCAAATATTGGGACACATCTGGACACATTGAATGTCCATCACGCGATTGCAATATATGAGAAAACAATGAGTGTCTGTGGGACCATTGACGCTTTAATAGGATCATAATATTGCGGGAACCATGGGGCCTTTAATGAATGATGATTTGTGAGTCGAACGATATGTGGGCATTGACGACTATCTATTTCTTACTTTTTTGTGGGGTGCCATTTCCATGAATGATGGATCACCATTTGTGGGCGCTTAATGAATAATGATTTGCATGGCAGACGTGAAGAGGTAGGCGTCGACCATAATTTGTAGGACAAATAAAAGTTAAAGTCAGTGAACTGAAGACTTAAGAGCTCAGATAACAACATGATAAAGCCAATATTTGTCCTTCCTCCTCCATTGTTTGATAACCCTAGCCTGCTTCACACTCTCATTCCAAACCATCGTTTTCGTTGAGATATCACATGACATCACCGCCAGCTGCGATTATGTCCCCCAACACCTGTTCTGCGGCCTCGTCTCGGTCGTGCTCCATAGTTTCTGCAAATATTACAACATGGCAATTATTATACAAACATGACAGATGGATATATTAGTGGCAAACGTAGACCTAGCTAGCTAATCACAACAAGGAATCATATTAGTGGCCTCGATGCTTCTCTAGGGTTTGGGGTAGCCTCGGCAATGTTTCAAGGGTTCGATGTGGCCTCGACGACAACGCTCTTTTAACTTGGTAAATTTGGGTGGCCTCGGCAATGCTTCTAGGGTTTGGGTCAACTTGTGCACATTGCCACACCCTCGACCCTCGACCGCTCGGTGATCCATGACCCTCTACGTACCCTATTTCCCGACCCTCGACCCCCTCATGTCACATTTGTCTAGTGTCAAAGGATTCAACAAAACCATGTCTTCATCATTAGGCGAAAGTAACAGGCGCATGATGGTACGAAGCTCTCTAAAGTTATTTTGGAACGGAGTCCCAGATAGGATAATTCGCTTTTCGGTACAAAGTTCAGCAAGAGCCTTCCGACTATCGCTATTTGGAAGGCCTTTGCTGAAATTCATACAAAAAGACGAATTATCTTATCCGGGACTCCCTTCCAAAATTACTTTGGAAAACTTCGTACCATCATGCCCCGGTTACTTCCGGCTAATGATGAAGCTATGGATTTCTTCAATACTTTGAGACTAGCTACGCAACCTCTCGACCCCTCCCCGATCCTCTACCCTCGACCCCTCGGCGATCCTCGACCCTCGACCCTCGAACCCTCGGCGGCCCTAGACCCCTCGACGTTCCTCGACCCTCGAACCCTAGGCCCCTCGACGAACCTCGAATCCTCGACCCTCGAACCCTCGACCCTTCAGCGTTCCTCGACCCTCGAACCCTAGGCCCCTCGACGACCCTCGAACCCTCGACCTCTCGGCGATCCACGACCCTCTACCCTAGTTCCCGACCCTTGACCCCCTCATGTCATGTTTGTCTAGTGTCAAAGGATTCAACAAAACCATGTCTTCATCATTAGGAGAAAGTAACATGCGCATGATTGTACGAAGCTCTTCAATGTTATTCTGGAATGGAGTCCCAAATAGGATAATTCGCTTTATCGTACCAAAAGGCGGATTATCCTATCCGGGACTCCATTCCAAAACAACTTTGTAGAACTTCGTACCAACATGCCCCGGTTACTTCCGGCAAATGATGAAGGCATGGATTTCTTCAATACTTTAACACTAGGCAACCGCTCGACCCCTTGGCGATCCTCGACCCCTCGACGACTTTCGACTCTCGAACCCTCGTCCCCTCGTCGACCCTCGAACCCTCGACGCTCGAACCCTCGGCAACCCTCGACCCTCTACCCTAGCTAGTTATTGACCCTCGACCCCTCGACCATCCTCGACACCCTCGTTCCCGATAAAAAGAAGAAGAAGAAGAAGAAGAAGAAAAGGAGAAGAAGAAAAAAAGAGAGTAGAAGAAGCAGCAAAAATAGAAGAAAAAAAGAGGAGAAGAAGAAAAAATAGAAAATTTTCTATTCCTTCTTCTTCTCTTTCTTTTTCTTCTACTTCCTCTTCTTATTTTTTTCTCCTCTTGTTCTCCTTCTTCCTTGTTCCACTTTTCTTCTTTTTCCTTATTTTCCTGTGAAAAAAACAAGGACAAAGAAAGCGCCGGCCGGACCAAGGTGAGGAGGGGCGCGGGATCGGCGGCGAGGACGGCGACGGCGATGACGTCGACAGGGCAGGGGCGCACGCTCGGGGCAGGGGGTGACGGCGACGAAGGGGGCGGGGCAGGGCGATGGCGAGGACGGGGGTGGGCCGGGGCGGCGCGTGTCGGGGCAGGGCCGGGGTGGCGAGCGGCGACGGCGTTGGGCGAGGGGCGTGGGCGACGGCGAGGGCGCGGGCGACGATGACGGCGACGCCGTCGACGAGTACTGCATGCGCCTCAAGACCCTCTTCGACGAGCTCAATGACATAGGCTTCAAGGTGGGCGATGAGTTGCTCCTTTCCACCCTCACCGCCAGCCTCAATGAGGATCTCGGCAACGCCGCCTCCAACCTTACCCTCATGGCGAACCCTACCTACAAATGGGCAGTGGCTTATCTTCGTCTCGAGGAACGCCATTGAAGCATCTTCCCTCCCGTGACGTTCACACCGCCTTCACCGTCGGCAACTCACGCGGTGCTCCTGCGTCTTCGAGCACGCCCCCGGATTTCCAGCACCGTTCCAGGCGCCTCGGCAACCAGCTCCTCCTGCGCCGCATGGCGCCAATGGCACCCCCTACCAGTAGCGGACTCCGGCCCCTGCAGCTCCTGTGGCTCTTCCTCAACACTTGCCGCAGCAGCAGCAACAGCCACGCCAGAAGCACCGAGGCCGTGGCAAAGGACAGTAGTAGCAGCAACAGCCACTCGCCGGGCCTGTCCAGAAGCAGCCGATGCCGCCTTGGGTGGGTGGCCACAACCCCTGGAAAGGGTTTGTGCACGCCTACACCATCCGGCCATCAGGCTTTCTTCACCGGTCAGCAGCCTGGTCTGATCGCTCCACCGACCTACTACGCCTCCGCTCCGGTTGGCTATGGTGGGCCAACCGCTAGTGGTAGCATGACCGGCCACTCGGGCTACCCTGCACTTCACCAATAGCATCCGACCGGGGCTTATTCCGGCGGTGGCGATTGGTTTATGGACACCGGTGCCTCTTCATACATGGCCGCTTACCCGGGTAACCTCTCTTCCGCATCTCCTATTTACACTTCCTCCCGTATCATTGTCGGTAATGGTGCTGGTCTTCCTATCACTCATATTGGTTCCACAAGTTTCCCCTCGAACTCTAGACCACTTTATCTCAATAATGTTCTTGTGTCTCCTGAACTTATTCAAAACTTAGTCTGTGTTCGTAAACTTTCTCATGATAACTCTGTAACTGTGGAATTTGACGAAGTTGGTTTTTCTGTTAAGGACGCCCTCGCCCGGATGGTTCTTCACCGCTGTGACAGTCCCGGCGATACATACTCCGTCCAGCCTCCATCATCCACACCTGTTGGACCAGTGGCTCTTTCCACCAGTGTTGATCTTTGGCACGCACGTCTTGGTCATCCTAGCTCCACCGCTCTTCATCAAATTATTAGGGATTTTCCTTTTACATGTAATAAAACGGATGCGCACTCTTGTCACGCATGCTATCTGGGCAAACATGTTCGCCTTCCCTTTAGTGCTTCATCCACAGTTGCGTCGTTACCTTTTGAGTTAATCCATAGTGATGTCTAGACCTCTCCTATTGCTAGTAACACTGGTTTTTCTTATTATCTTGTTATTTTGGATGACTACTCTCACTTTGTGTGGACCTTTCCATTAGGTAAGAAGTCCGAAGTTGCTGCCACCCTTACCGCCTTCTACTCTTACGTGTCTACGCAATTCGGTCGTCCCATTCTAGCTTTGCAAACTAACAACGGGAAAGAGTTCGACAACACCACCATCCGCAATCTTCTCTCTACACATGGCACTATTTTTCGTCTTACTGCATGTCCATATACTTCACAACAGAACGGTCGGGTTGAATGCATTCTCCGCACTCTTAACGATTGCGTCCGTACCCTCCAGTTCCATGCGTACATGCCACCTCGTTTTTGGCCCGACGCTCTCGCTACCGCCACCCTCCTCATCAACCTTCGTCCATGTCGCGCCCGGTGGAACTTTACACCTCACCACCTCCTCTTTGGGTCTCCTCCTTCAGACGACGATCTTCGTATCTTCGGTTGTCTTTGTTATCCTAGTATTACCACCACTTCCCCTCATTAACATGCTCCTCGATCCCTTCCGTGTGTCTTCCTCGGCTACCCGGCTAACACCAAAGGCTATAGATGCTATGATCCGGTTTCCCACCGTGTCATCACATCTCGGCATGTTTATTTTGACGAGTTGTGTTTTCCTTTTAAACAGGAACAGCATGAGGCTTCTCCATCGGCACCCGGCCCCTCTCTGGCCGACCCTGTCTGCCCTGGCTTCGCCTCACGGCGTAGGGTGCCCCCTGGACGCGCGGCGCTTCAGCTCCTGCCTGCTGCTTCACCGGGCTCACCGGCTTCCGAGCCGGCCTCCCCCGCTTCTTCACCGCCGGGCTCTGCGCTGGCCTCCGAGCCGGCCTCCCCGGCCCCTTCATTGCCGGGTTTAGCCCCGGCCTCGCCTGTCCATGCGTCGGCCTCGCTGGCTACCACGCCGGCTCGCTTGCGGGGATTGCCCGCTTTTGCCCCGGCCTCTTCACCGGGCGTGTCGCCGGTTTCTCCACAGCCGGCCTCGGCGCCGGCTCCTCCGTCACCGGCTGTTCCACCGCCGGTGGTTGATGTGGTGCCCCCACCCGCTGGCCCCGTCACTCGGACGCGCCAGGGTGTCCATCGGCCAAGCAACCACTACCCGACGGATGTGTACACCCTTGCCAACCTTCGACAGCATGTGGTTCGCCGCGATGAAGGAGGAATTTGACGCATTGCAACGCAATCATACTTGACCAACACAAGTTTCATCACTGCGTCCGAGTCCTCCTCGGACCAACATCATCAGCTTGTCCCGCGTCCTCCTCGGACCAACATCATCACCGGGAAGTGGGTATTCAAGCACAAGTTTCATCCAGATGGTACACTTGACCAACACAAGGCTCTTTGGGTCGTTCGGGGTTTTCGTCAACGAGCAGGTGTTGACTTCACCGACACCTTCGCCCCGGTTGTCAAACCCGGGATGATTCAGACTGTTCTTCAGCTAGCGGTATCCCGCTCCTGGCCTGTGCACCAGATGGATGTTTCGAATGTTTCCTTCATGGTCATCTTGAGGAACAAGTGTTCTGTCAGCAGCCGACGGGGTTCGTGGATGAGTCTTCTCCGGATCATGTGTGCTTGCTCTGTCAGTCTTTGTACGGGCTCAAGCAGGGCCCCTCGCTCTTGGTACCAGCGCATCGTGACGTTTCTTTATCAGCTTGGCTTCCGCTCCACTCGCTCCGATGTGTCGCTGTTTGTCTACCACCAAGGTGATGCTACTGCTTTCCTACTGCTCTATGTCGACGACATCATCTTGACAGCATGCTCGAATGATCTTCTTCGACAGCTCACTGACCGTCTTCGTGCTGAGTTTGCCATTAAGGACTTGGGTCCTCTACACTATTTTCTCGGCATCGAGGTGATTCGCCGAGAAGATGGCTTCTTTCTTCATCAGCGAAAGTACGCCCACGAGCTTTTGGACCGTGCCGGGATGCTCAACTGCAAAACGGCTGCCACCCCTGTCGATACGAAGGCTAAGCTCTCTGCCACCGATGGATCTCCAGCTTTCGATGCTCCGTTCTACCGGTCTATTGTTGGTGCTCTCCGGTACCTCACTCTCACTCGCCCAGAGCTTCAATATGCCGTTCAGTAGGTGTGCCTTCATATGCATGCTCCTCGAGATGCTCACTGGACTGCGGTCAAATGCATTCTTTGCTATATCCGGGGCACTCTGGATCTTGGGTTGTCCCTGCAGGCTTCGACCTCTCTGGACTTGACTACTTATTCTGTTACTGACTGGGCCGGCTGCCCCGACACACGTCGTTCGACATCTAGCTATTGCGTTTTCCTTGGTCCATCCCTCATCTCCTGGTCGTTCAAGAGACAACCCATTGTTTCCCGCTCCAGTGCTGAAGCGGAGTACCGCGCCGTCGCCAACGTCGTTGTAGAGTGTTCTTGGCTCCGGTAGCTTCTCCACGAGCTCTTGTCTCCGGTTGACAAGGCTACGATTATCTACTGAGACAACGTCTCTGCGGTCTATCTCTCCGCCAACCAGGTTCATCATCGATGCACCAAGCACATTGAGATTGATATCCACTTTGTTCGGGAGCAGGTGGCTCTTGGTCACGTACGCGTGCTACACGTTCCGACTTCCCAACAATTTGCTGACATCATGACCAAGGGTTTGCCTACTACGTCGTTTGAGGAGTTTCGCTCCAGTATTTGCGTCGAGTATGGTGCCGCTTCGACTGCGGTGGGGGGGGGTGTTGAGATATAGATATTGCATGTCTATTTCTTGTACAACAAGCCATCCTCCTTCCTTTTATAGTTGAGGACATAGCTCTCCTATGTACCTATATATATGTGCATATTGCACCCGATGAATATATCGTGAGTTGCCTAATTCTCTACAGCTCTGATTGACTATTGTAGCATTTTTCTGTAGTGTTTTTTACCTATGAGCTATGCTAGAAACATTGTATAGTGGCTAGAATCAATCCACGTCAACCAGGATGATACAAGGAAGTTTAGACGCGTGACAGGTATGAATTTCAAAGTCGTGAAGTTCCTTTAGTGCAGAACCGGGCAATAGCACCGGTTCGTAAGGCCCTTTAGTGCCGGTTCCATAACCGGCACTAAAGTGTGGGCACTAAAGCCCCCCCCCCCTTAGTACCGGTTCAGCACGAACCGGTGCTAAAGGGCAAACACGTGGCACGAGCCAGCTCCGTGGGCGCGTAGGACATTTAGTGATTGACGTGGATTATGTATTTTCAATTATGTGTTTTGGTTTTTTTTACTTTAATTATGTGTTTTCAATTTAATTTAGTGATTGTTTTACATTATAATGAGTTGTTAAATCATTAGGTGATTAGTTTGACTGGATGCGTGTGGATCCTAGCTAAGTCATCAAGTATATGTCATATCCATATTATATATACTTGATCACCTACTTAAGTGATCAAGGTAATATGGATATGGCATATATATACTTGATCACTTAGCTAGAATCCATCCAGTTGAAACTAATATGCAATTTCTTTCATAAATGATATAATAACTCATCATCATCATCATATTAATTAATATAAAAACTCTTGCATCATATATATCATCACCAATGGTTTTCATAGCAAAGATATCATCGAGTTCAACATAGTAATGATATTATAAGCGTTCATAACACCACAAAAGAAAATCACTGTTTGAGATTAAGTTCAGGACGAAGAACACGGACATGAGAGGACAAGTACTAAGAGCATGAACTAGCTAATTAATCACTCCTGCTGCTTTCTATCAGGTAAAATAGCATAGGACATGTATAGCTTTGCTGATTCATCATATTAGAGCATGCAGATGAACCTGTCACCTAATCGTGGGTTGCGCTTCTGATTGCTGCCCCCTAGTACTTCTCTGTGATCGTTCACAATTTTGCTCCAGTCTTTTACTATTAAGCATTCCTCGCTATTAGAAATCCTGAATGCACTAAAGTGCATTTAGAATATCTTGGCCGTAAGCTAACAATATTCATGGTACCTTTAGTCTCGATCCAATCAGGCACAACATTCATCGGGAGTCCCTGTTGAAGAACATCGTATAGTAACATACTTAGCAATGAAGTTTAGCTTAAAAAATAATGTATGCAAAAGATGCATTGAGAAGAAATAGTAGAAATCTTACCATCTTTCCTAAATATATGTGACCGTAGTTTAGTACGAACACTATTGGTCGCACGTTTTGAGTACTAACATTTCTAACTGCAGGAAAGAAATTTGTCTTGACAGCATCAAGATCCTCAAGCCATGAAACATAATGACTTGTCTCCTCGCAGTTTAGTTCAGCCCCGGGACAGTGGATGGTCCTGTCTACCAAGCGCCGGACATGTTTGCTTGACTGGAAGTAAGCTGTCAATATTAATTGAGATCTATTAATTATTCAACTGGTTCAAATAATCTCATATCGAAGACATAAATATGGTTGAGAAACTTACATAATGGTAGAACTGGAGGTGTCTGCACATTGACCCAGATGTCTCTATTACCTTCAATATCATCTTCCGGACGAATATGAAAGGTGATAACCATATCAGGCTCAAATGCATAAGCCTTGCATAGTTCTTGCCAAAGTTTGTATTCAAAATAGGTGTATGTGTCTGCATTGTATAATTTGACGTTGAAGGTATAACCATGCTCGGTCTTGAAGTAAACTCTTTTTACCTCCATAGTTTCGTTAGGAATGAAACCTATCTTATCCAAGACAAAAATTCTTGCATGGCAGGGGATATGCTAGTAGAATAATGAAAAATTAAAATTAAAAGGTGAAGCAAAATGGAGCATAAGTCATGCTTAATTACGAAAAAAGACTTGTCGTTGTGACTTACTGTATCCACTTCGAAGTTCTCATCCAGCTTGATGCTGAAGCGTCTATCATCAACTAGAAAATTTTGGTCGCACAGGCCGCGCTGGTCTTCGCAGTATTCACACATAATGAAATCATGTTCGTCGTCAGACGACATTCCTATGTTCATAGGTGAAACATTAAACACTTATTAGTTCTATTAATTCAACTAATTCTGTTAATTCAACTAGTTCAACTAAGCACTTAAGAAGAATATACCTAATTAATTAAACTAATTCAACTAACTAGTTCAACTAATTAATTGAACTAATTCATCTAATATCTAACATATATGTTCATATATAGGTGAAACATTAAACACTTACTAGTTCTATTAATTCAACTAAATAAACTAGTTCTATTAATTCAACTAAGCATTTACTAAAAATAAACTAGTTCTATTAATTTCTTACTAAAATAAAGTAGGTAGTTCTATATAGTAATATTTTGATTAGATCATCAAATCTCATATACCTAAATTTTCTTACTAAAAATAAACTTATTCTATTAATTTTCATACTAAAAATAAACTACTTATATTAATTCAACTAGTTCAAATAATCTCATATATATACCTAATTAATATCTAGCTATAGTAATTCAACTAGTTCAACTTGTTCTAATTCATGTAAAATATATTTGACATTAATATTTAACATCTTTTCCATATAATTCATCTAACCATTAACATTCTAACATTATTATCTACATAATTTATCTAACATTAATCTAAACAACAGAAAATAGAAAATAAGTAAAAATTAACAATGTGTGTGTGTGTATGTATGTGTGTGTACGTACGACTGGGGGACGGCGGCGTACGGGCGGCGGCGGGCGACGACGGGGGGACGGGCGCGGCGGGCGAGAGGCGGCGGCGACGTACGGGCGCGGCGGGGGCGACGGGTCGGGCGGTGACGGCGACGGGCGGCGGCGGCGGCGAGGGCGGCGCGCGATGGGGCGACGGGCGCGCGGCGAAGAAGTTTGGATCGAGAAGAACTACTGGTGGTCGATGAACTGATTTTTTTCATAGGTTCCATATATATAGAAGGGGTCTTTAGTGCCGGATGGAGCCACCAACCAGTACTAAAGGCCAATTTTCGCCAGGCCAAGGGGCGGGAAACGGCCCCTTTAGTACGGGTTGGAGCCACCAACCGGTACTAAAGGTTGTGCGCTACCACCGGCGGTGCACAATGTTTAGTCCCACCTCGCCGAGCGAAGGGTAGCCGCACTGGTTTATAAACACAGCCGCGGCTGCTCCTTCGAGCTTCTCTATATAGCAGGTTTCTGGGCCTAATTAACTAGGACGCGCTGCCCTGTGAGCCTGCTGGCCCTTCGGGGCCTGCATTTGCACACCCTAGGTCTGGCAGGCCCACTGGGCAGCGCGCCAACAAATTTTTTATATAGTTTTTTCTTTTCTGCATTATTTATTTTCTTCTATTTATTTTTGAGTAGTTTTATATAGTTTTTCTTTTCTGCATTATTTATTTTCTTCTATTTATTTTTGAGTAATTTTTTCGTATAGTTTTTTTATTTTCTGCATTATTTCTTTTCTTCTATTTATTTTCTTCTAGAAATTGAATGTTGCATACTGAACAATTAGGTAAATGACCGAAAAACAACAAATGATGTCAGAACATGTTGGAAATTGACGAGGTCGCTTTGAATGCTGCATACTGAACACAAAAGAAGTTCGGAGTTCAAATAAGTTTAAAAAACATTGAAGTGGCCGTGTAACAGATGAGTTCTCGTCCGAAACCCTGATACTCCGAAAGAGTATGTCGAGTTTGTACATGAAGTGCGTCCAGTTTTTGCCGTGACCCTCTCTACTCTTTCGCGCATGCTATGCGGGTGATATGATGATACCATGCCAAGTTTCAACATTTTCAGGATTCATTTTGTAGTGATTTTCAATTTCACGGTCATTTAGCTCTCTAAACAATTAGGTAAATGACCGAAAAACAACAAATGATGTCAGAACATGTTGGAAATTGACGAGGTCGCTTTGAATGCTGCATACTGAACACAAAAGAAGTCCGGAGTTCAAATAAGTTTAAAAAACATTGAAGTGGCCGTGTAACAGATGAGTTCTCATCCGAAACCCTGATACTCCGAAAGAGTATGTCCAGTTTGTACACAAAGTGCGTCCAGTTTTTGCCGTGACCCTCTCTACTGTTTCGCGCATGCTATGCGGGTGATATGATGATACCATGCCAAGTTTCAACATTTTTAGGATTCATTTTGTATTGATTTTCAATTTCACGGTCATTTAGCTCTCTAAACAATTAGGTAAATGACCGAAAAACAACAAATGATGTCAGAACATGTTGGAAATTGATGACGTCGCTTTGAATGCTGCATACTGAACACAAAAGAAGTCCGGAGTTCAAATAAGTTTAAAAAACATTGAAGTGGCTGTGTAACAGATGAGTTCTCGTCCGAAACCCTGATACTCCGAAAGAGTATGTCCAGTTTGTACACGAAGTGCGTCCAGTTTTTGCCGTGACCCTCTCTACTGTTTCGCGCATGCTATGCGGGTGATATGATGATACCATGCCAAGTTTCAACATTTTCAGGATTCATTTTGTAGTGATTTTCAATTTCACGGTAATTTAGCTCTCTAAACAATTAGGTAATTGACCGAAAAACAACAAATGATGTCAGAACATGTTGGAAATTGACGAGGTCGCTTTGAATGCTGCATACTAAACACAAAAGAAGTCCAGAGTTCAAATAATTTTAAAAAACATTGAAGTGGCCGTGTAACAGATGAGTTCTCGGCCGAAAACCTGATACTCCGAAAGAGTATGTCCAGTTTGTACATGAAGTGCGTCCAGTTTTTGCCGTGACCCTCTCTACTCTTTCGCGCATGCTATGCAGGTGATATGATGATACCATGCCAAGTTTCAACATTTTCAGGATTCATTTTGTAGTGATTTTCAATTTCACGGTCATTTAGCTCTCTAAACAATTAGGTAAATGACCGAAAAACAACAAATGATGTCAGAACATGTTGGAAATTGACGAGGTCGCTTTGAATGCTGCATACTTAACACAAAAGAAGTCCGGAGTTCAAATAAGTTTAAAAAACATTGAAGTGGCCGTGTAACAGATGAGTTCTCGTCCGAAACCCTGGTACTCCGAAAGAGTATGTCCAGTTTGTACACGAAGTGCGTCCAGTTTTTGCCGTGACCCTCTCTACTCTTTCGCGCATGCTATGCGGGTGATATGATGATACCATGCCAAGTTTCAACATTTTCAGGATTCATTTTGTAGTGATTTTCAATTTCACGATCATTTAGCTCTCTAAACAATTAGGTAAATGACCGAAAAACAACAAATGATGTCAGAACATGTTGGAAATTGATGACGTCGCTTTGAATGCTGCATACTGAACACAAAAGAAGTCCGGAGTTCAAATAAGTTTAAAAAACATTGAAGTGGCCGTGTAACAGATGAGTTCTTGTCCGAAACCCTGATACTCCGAAAGAGTATGTCCAGTTTGTACATGAAGTGCGTCCAGTTTTTGCTGTGACCCTGTCTACTCTTTCGCGCATGCTATGCAGGTGATATGATGATACCATGCCAAGTTTCAACATTTTCAGGATTCATTTTGTAGTGATTTTCAATTTCACGATCATTTAGCTCTCTAAACAATTAGGTAAATGACCGAAAAACACCAAATGATGTCAGAACATGTTGGAAATTGATGACGTCGCTTTGAATGCTGCATACTGAACACAAACGAAGTCTGGAGTTCAAATAAGTTTAAAAAACATTGAAGTGGCCATGTAATAGATGAGTTCTCTTCCGAAACCCTGATACTCTGAAAGAGTTTGTCCAGTTTGTACACGAAGTGCGTCCAGTTTTTGCCGTGACCCTCTCTACTCTTTCGCGCATGCTATGCGGGTGATATGATGATACCATGCCAAGTTTCAACATTTTCAGCATTCATTTTGTAGTGATTTTCAATTTCACGGTCATTTAGCTCTCTAAACAATTAGGTAAATGACCGAAAAACAACAAATGATGTCAGAACATATTGGAAATTGATGACGTCGCTTTGAATGCTGCATACTGAACACAAAAGAAGTTCGGAGTTGAAATAAGTTTAAAAAACATTGAAGTGGCCGTGTAACAGATGAGTTCTCATCCGAAACCCTGATACTCCGAAAGAGTATGTCCAGTTTGTACATGAAGTGCGTCCAGTTTTTGCCGTGACCCTCTCTACTCTTTCGCGCATGCTATGCGGGTGATATGATGATACCATGCCAAGTTTCAACATTTTCAGGATTCATTTTGTAGTGATTTTCAATTTCACGGTCATTTAGCTCTCTAAACAATTAGGTAAATGACCGAAAAACAACAAATGATGTCAGAACATGTTGGAAATTGATGACGTCGCTTTGAATGCTGCATACGGAACACAAAATAAGTCCGGAGTTCAAATAAGTTTAAAAAACATTAAAGTGGCCATGTAACAGATGAGTTCTCGTCCGAAACCCTGATACTCTGAAAGAGTTTGTCCAGTTTGTACACGAAGTGCGTCCAGTTTTTGCCGTGACCCTCTCTACTCTTTCACGCATGCTATGAGGGTGATATGATGATACCATGCCAAGTTTCAACATTTTCAGGATTCATTTTGTAGTGATTTTCAATTTCATGGTCATTTAGCTCTCTAAACAATTATGTAAATGACCGAAAAACAACAAATGATGTCAGAACATGTTGGAAATTGATGATGTCGCTTTGAATGCTGCATACTGAACACAAAAGAAGTCCGGAATTCAAATAAGTTTAGAAAACATTGAAGTGGCCATGTAACAGATGAGTTCTCGTCCGAAACCCTGATACTCCGAAAGAGTATGTCCAGTTTGTACATGAAGTGCGTCCAGTTTTTGCCGTGACCCTCTCTACTCTTTCGCGCATGCTATGCAGGTGATATGATGATACCATGCCAAGTTTCAACATTTTCAGGATTCATTTTGTAGTGATTTTCAATTTCACGGTCATTTAGCTCTCTAAACAATTAGGTAAATGACCAAAAAACAACAAATGATGTCAGAACATGTTGGAAATTGACGAGGTCGCTTTGAATGCTGCATACTGCACACAAAAGAAGTCCAGAGTTCAAATAAGTTTAAAAAACATTGAAGTGGCCGTGTAACAGATGAGTTCTCGTCCGAAACCCTGATACTCCGAAAGAGTATGTCGAGTTTGTACACGAAGTGCGTCCAGTTTTTGCCGTGACCCTCTCTACTCTTTCGCGCATGCTATGCGGGTGATATGATGATACCATGCCAAGTTTCAACATTTTCAGGATTCATTTTGTAGTGATTTTCAATTTCACGGTCATTTAGCTCTCTAAACAATTAGGTAAATGACCGAAAAACAACAAATGATGTCAGAACATGTTGGAAATTGATGAAGTCGCTTTGAATGCTGCATACTGAACACAAAAGAAGTCCGGAGTTCAAATAAGTTTAGAAAACATTGAAGTGGCTGTGTAACAGATGAGTTCTCGTCCGAAACCCTGATACTCCGAAAGAGTATGTCCAGTTTGTACACGAAGTGCGTCCAGTTTTTGCCGTGACCCTCTCTACTGTTTCGCGCATGCTATGCGGGTGATATGATGATACCATGCCAAGTTTCAACATTTTCAGGATTCATTTTGTAGTGATTTTCAATTTCACGGTCATTTAGCTCTCTAAACAATTAGGTAAATGACCGAAAAACAACAAATGATGTCAGAACATGTTGGAAATTGACGAGGTCGCTTTGAATGCTGCATACTGAACACAAAAGAAGTCCGGAGTTCAAATAAGTTTAAAAAACATTGAAGTGGCCGTGTAACAGATGAGTTCTCGTCCGAAACCCTGATACTCCGAAAGAGTATGTCCAGTTTGTACATGAAGTGCGTCCAGTTTTTGCCGTGACCCTCTCTACTCTTTCGCGCATCCTATGCGGGTGATATGATGATACCATGCCAAGTTTCAACATTTTCAGGATTCATTTTGTAGAGATTTTCAATTTCACGGTCATTTAGCTCCCTAAACAATTAGGTAAATGACCGAAAAACAACAAATGATGTCAGAACATGTTGGAAATTGATGACGTCGCTTTGAATGCTTCATACTGAACACAAAAGAAGTCCGGAGTTCAAATAAGTTTAAAAAACATTGAAGTGGCCATGTAAGAGATGAGTTCTCGTCCGAAACCCTGATACTCTGAAAGAGTTTGTCCAGTTTGTACACAAAGTGCGTCCAGTTTTTGCCGTGACCCTCTCTACTCTTTCCCGCATGCTATGTGGGTGATATGATGATACCATGCCAAGTTTCAACATTCTCAGGATTCATTTTGTAGTGATTTTCAATTTCACGGTCATTTAGCTCTCTAAACAATTAGGTAAATGACCGAAAAACAACAAATGATGTCAAAACATGTTGGAAATTGATGATGTCACCTTAAATGCTGCATACTGAACACAAAAGAAGTCCGGAGTTCAAATAAGTTTAAAAAACATTGAAGTGGCCATGTAACAGATGAGTTCTCATCTGAAACCTTGATACTCCGAAAGAGTATGTCCAGTTTGTACAAGAAGTGCGTCCAGTTTTTGCCGTGACCCTCTCTACTCTTTCGCGCATGCTATGCAGGTGATATGATGATACCATGCCAAGTTTCAACATTTTCAGAATTCATTTTGTAGTGATTTTCAATTTCACGGTCATTTAGCTCTCTAAACAATTAGGTAAATGACCGAAAAACAACAAATGATGTCAGAACATGTTGGAAATTGACGAGGTCGCTTTGAATGCTGCATACTGAACACAAAAGAAGTCCGGAGTTCAAATAAGTTTGAAAAACATTGAAGTGGCCGTGTAACAGATGAATTCTCGTCCGAAATCCTGATACTCCGAAAGAGTATGTCCAGTTTGTACACGAAGTGCGTCCAGTTTTTGCCTTGACCCTCTCTACTCTTTCGCGCATGCTATGCGGGTGATATGATTATACCATGCCAAGTTTCAACATTTTCAGCATTCATTTTGTAGTGATTTTCAATTTCACGGTCATTTAGCTCTCTAAACAATTAGGTAAATGACCGAAAAACAACAAATGATGTCAGAACATGTTGGAAATTGATGACGTCGCTTTGAATGCTGCATACTGAACACAAAAGAAGTTCGGAGTTGAAATAAGTTTAAAAAACATTGAAGTGGCCGTGTAACAGATGAGTTCTCATCCGAAACCCTGATACTCCGAAAGAGTATGTCCAGTTTGTACACAAAGTGCGTCCAGTTTTTGCCGTGACCCTCTCTACTGTTTCGCGCATGCTATGCGGGTGATATGATGATACCATGCCAAGTTTCAACATTTTCAGGATTCATTTTGTAGTGATTTTCAATTTCACGGTCATTTAGCTCTCTAAACAATTAGGTAAATGACCGAAAAACAACAAATGATGTCAGAACATGTTGGAAATTGATGACGTCGCTTTGAATGCTGCATACTGAACACAAAAGAAGTTCGGAGTTGAAATAAGTTTAAAAAACATTGAAGTGGCCGTGTAACAGATGAGTTCTCATCCGAAACCCTGATACTCCGAAAGAGTATGTCCAGTTTGTACATGAAGTGCGTCCAGTTTTTGCCGTGACCCTCTCTACTCTTTCGCGCATGCTATGCGGGTGATATGATGATACCATGCCAAGTTTCAACATTTTCAGGATTCATTTTGTAGTGATTTTCAATTTCACGGTCATTTAGCTCTCTAAACAATTAGGTAAATGACCGAAAAACAACAAATGATGTCAGAACATGTTGGAAATTGATGACGTCACTTTGAATGCTTCATACTGAACACAAAATAAGTCCGGAGTTCAAATAAGTTTAAAAAACATTAAAGTGGCCATGTAACAGATGAGTTCTCGTCCGAAACCCTGATACTCTGAAAGAGTTTGTCCTGTTTGTACACGAAGTGCGTCCAGTTTTTGCCGTGACCCTCTCTACTCTTTCACGCATGCTATGAGGGTGATATGATGATACCATGCCAAGTTTCAACATTTTCAGGATTCATTTTGTAGTGATTTTCAATTTCACGGTCATTTAGCTCTCTAAACAATTATGTAAATGACCGAAAAACAACAAATGATGTCAGAACATGTTGGAAATTGATGATGTCGATTTGAATGCTGCATACTGAACACAAAAGAAGTCCGGAATTCAAATAAGTTTAAAAAACATTGAAGTGGCCGTGTAACAGATGAGTTCTCATCTGAAACCTTGATACTCCGAAAGAGTATGTCCAGTTTGTACAAGAAGTGCGTCCAGTTTTTGCCGTGACCCTCTCTACTCTTTCGCGCATGCTATGCAGGTGATATGATGATACCATGCCAAGTTTCAACATTTTCAGGATTCATTTTGTAGTGATTTTCAATTTCACGGTCATTTAGCTCTCTAAACAATTAGGTAAATGACCGAAAAACAACAAATGATGTCAGAACATGTTGGAAATTGACGAGGTCGCTTTGAATGCTGCATACTGAACACAAAAGAAGTCCGGAGTTCAAATAAGTTTGAAAAACATTGAAGTGGCCGTGTAACAGATGAGTTCTCGTCCGAAATCCTGATACTCCGAAAGAGTATGTCCAGTTTGTACACGAAGTGCGTCCAGTTTTTGCCTTGACCCTCTCTACTCTTTCGCGCATGCTATGCGGGTGATATGATTATACCATGCCAAGTTTCAACATTTTCATCATTCATTTTGTAGTGATTTTCAATTTCACGGTCATTTAGCTCTCTAAACAATTAGGTAAATGACCGAAAAACAACAAATGATGTCAGAACATGTTGGAAATTGATGACGTCGCTTTGAATGCTGCATACTGAACACAAAAGAAGTTCGGAGTTGAAATAAGTTTAAAAAACATTGAAGTGGCCGTGTAACAGATGAGTTCTCATCCGAAACCCTGATACTCCGAAAGAGTATGTCCAGTTTGTACACAAAGTGCGTCTAGTTTTTGCCGTGACCCTCTCTACTGTTTCGCGCATGCTATGCGGGTGATATGATGATACCATGCCAAGTTTCAACATTTTCAGGATTCATTTTGTAGTGATTTTCAATTTCACGGTCATTTAGCTCTCTAAACAATTAGGTAAATGACCGAAAAACAACAAATGATGTCAGAACATGTTGGAAATTGATGAGGTCGCTTTGAATGCTGCATACTGAACACAAAAGAAGTTCGGAGTTGAAATAAGTTTAAAAAGCATTGAAGTGGCCGTGTAACAGATGAGTTCTCATCCGAAACCCTGATACTCCGAAAGAGTATGTCCAGTTTGTACATGAAGTGCGTCCAGTTTTTGCCGTGACCCTCTCTACTCTTTCGCGCATGCTATGCGGGTGATATGATGATACCATGCCAAGTTTCAACATTTTTAGGATTCATTATGTAGTGATTTTCAATTTCACGATCATTTAGCTCTCTAAACAATTAGGTAAATGACCGAAAAACAACAAATGATGTCAGAACATGTTGGAAATTGATGACGTCGCTTTGAATGCTGCATACTGAACACAAAAGAAGTCCGGAGTTCAAATAAGTTTAAAAAACATTGAAGTGGCCGTGTAACAGATGAGTTCTTGTCTGAAACCCTGATACTCCGAAAGAGTATGTCCAGTTTGTACACGAAGTGCGTCCAGTTTTTGCCGTGACCCTCTCTACTGTTTCGCGCATGCTATGCGGGTGATATGATGATACCATGCCAAGTTTCAACATTTTCAGGATTCATTTTGTAGTGATTTTCAATTTCACGGTCATTTAGCTCTCTAAACAATTAGGTAAATGACCGAAAAACAACAAATGATGTCAGAACATGTTGGAAATTGATGAGGTCGCTTTGAATGCTGCATACTGAACACAAAAGAAGTTCGGAGTTGAAATAAGTTTAAAAAGCATTGAAGTGGCCGTGTAACAGATGAGTTCTCATCCGAAACCCTGATACTCCGAAAGAGTATGTCCAGTTTGTACATGAAGTGCGTCCAGTTTTTGCCGTGACCCTCTCTACTCTTTCGCGCATGCTATGCGGGTGATATGATGATACCATGCCAAGTTTCAACATTTTTAGGATTCATTATGTAGTGATTTTCAATTTCACGGTCATTTAGCTCTCTAAACAATTAGGTAAATGACCGAAAAACAACAAATGATGTCAGAACATGTTGGAAATTGATGACGTCGCTTTGAATGCTGCATACTGAACACAAAAGAAGTCCGGAGTTCAAATAAGTTTAAAAAACATTGAAGTGGCCGTGTAACAGATGAGTTCTTGTCTGAAACCCTGATACTCCGAAAGAGTATGTCCAGTTTGTACACGAAGTGCGTCCAGTTTTTGCTGTGACCCTGTCTACTCTTTCGCGCATGCTATGCGGGTGATATGATGATACCGTGCCAAGTTTCAACATTTTCAGGATTCATTTTGTAGTGATTTTCAATTTCACGGTCATTTAGCTCTCTAAACAATTAGGTAAATGACCGAAAAACAACAAATGATGTCAGAACATGTTGGAAATTGATGACGTCGCTTTGAATGCTGCAGACTGAACACAAACGAAGTCCGGAGTTCAAATAAGTTTAAAAAACATTGAAGTGGCCATGTAATAGATGAGTTCTCTTCCGAAACCCTGATACTCTGAAAGAGTTTGTCCAGTTTGTACACGAAGTGCGTCCAGTTTTTGCCGTGACCCTCTCTACTCTTTCGCGCATGCTATGCGGGTGATATGATGATACCATGCCAAGTTTCAACATTTTCAGAATTCATTTTGTAGTGATTTTCAATTTCACGGTCATTTAGCTCTCTAAACAATTAGGTAAATGACCGAAAAACAACAAATGATGTCAGAACATGTTGGAAATTGATGACGTCGCTTTGAATGCTGCATACTGAACACAAAAGAAGTTCGGAGTTGAAATAAGTTTAAAAAACATTGAAGTGGCCGTGTAACAGATGAGTTCTCGTCCGAAACCCTGATACTCCAAAAGAGTATGTCCAGTTTGTACATGAAGTGCGTCCAGTTTTTGCCGTGACCCTCTCTACTCTTTCGCGCATGCTATGCGGGTGATATGATGATACCATGCCAAGTTTCAACATTTTCAGGATTCATTTTGTAGTGATTTTCAATTTCACGGTCATTTAGCTCTCTAAACAATTAGGTAAATGACCGAAAAACAACAAATGATGTCAGAACATGTTGGAAATTGATGACGTCGCTTTGAATGCTGCATACTGAACACAAAATAAGTCCGGAGTTCAAATAAGTTTAAAAAACATTAAAGTGGCCATGTAACAGATGAGTTCTCGTCCGAAACCCTGATACTCTGAAAGAGTTTGTCCAGTTTGTACACGAAGTGCGTCCAATTTTTGCCGTGACCCTCTCTACTCTTTCGCGCATGCTATGAGGGTGATATGATGATACCATGCCAAGTTTCAACATTTTCAGGATTCATTTTGTAGTGATTTTCAATTTCACGGTCATTTAGCTCTCTAAACAATTATGTAAATGACCGAAAAACAACAAATGATGTCAAATCATGTTGGAAATTGATGATGTCGCTTTGAATGCTGCATAATAAACACAAAAGAAGTCCGGAATTCAAATAAGTTTAGAAAACATTGAAGTGGCCATGTAACAGATGAGTTCTCGTCCGAAACCCTGATACTCCGAAAGAGTATGTCCAGTTTGTACCATGAAGTGCGTCCAGTTTTTGCCGTGACCCTCTCTACTCTTTCGCGCATGCTATGCAGGTGATATGATGATACCAGGCCAAGTTTCAACATTTTCAGGATTCATTTTCTAGTGATTTTCAATTTCACGGTCATTTAGCTCTCTAAACAATTAGGTAAATGACTGAAAAACAACAAATGATGTCAGAACATGTTGGAAATTGACGAGGTCGCTTTGAATGCTGCATACTGAACACAAAAGAAGTCCAGAGTTCAAATAAGTTTAAAAAACATTGAAGTGGCCGTGTAACAGATGAGTTCTCGTCCGAAACCCTGATACTCCGAAAGAGTATGTCCAGTTTGTACACGAAGTGCGTCCAGTTTTTGCCGTGACCCTCTCTACTCTTTCGCGCATGCTATGCGGGTGATATGATGATACCATGCCAAGTTTCAACATTTTTAGGATTCATTTTGTATTGATTTTCAATTTCACGGTCATTTAGCTCTCTAAACAATTAGGTAAATGACCGAAAAACAACAAATGATGTCAGAACATGTTGGAAATTGATGACGTCGCTTTGAATGCTGCATACTGAACACAAAAGAAGTCCGGAGTTCAAATAAGTTTAAAAAACATTGAAGTGGCTGTGTAACAGATGAGTTCTCGTCCGAAACCCTGATACTCCGAAAGAGTATGTCCAGTTTGTACACGAAGTGCGTCCAGTTTTTGCCGTGACCCTCTCTACTGTTTCGCGCATGCTATGCGGGTGATATGATGATACCATGCCAAGTTTCAACATTTTCAGGATTCATTTTGTAGTGATTTTCAATTTCACGGTAATTTAGCTCTCTAAACAATTAGGTAATTGACCGAAAAACAACAAATGATGTCAGAACATGTTGGAAATTGACGAGGTCGCTTTGAATGCTGCATACTGAACACAAAAGAAGTCCAGAGTTCAAATAATTTTAAAAAACATTGAAGTGGCCGTGTAACAGATGAGTTCTCGTCTGAAACCCTGATACTCCGAAAGAGTATGTCCAGTTTGTACACGAAGTGCGTCCAGTTTTTGCCGTGACCCTCTCTACTCTTTCGCGCATGCTATGCGGGTGATATGATGATACCATGCCAAGTTTCAACATTTTCAGGATTCATTTTGTAGAGATTTTCAATTTCACGGTCATTTAGCTCTCTAAACAATTAGGTAAATGACCGAAAAACAACAAATGATGTCAGAACATGTTGGAAATTGATGACGTCGCTTTGAATGCTGCATACTGAACACAAAAGAAGTTCGGAGTTCAAATAAGTTTAAAAAACATTGAAGTGGCCGTGTAACAGATGAGTTCTCGTCCGAAACCCTGATACTCCGAAAGAGTATGTCCAGTTTGTACACGAAGTGCGTCCAGTTTTTGCCGTGACCCTCTCTACTCTTTCGCGCATGCTATGCGGGTGATATGATGATACCATGCCAAGTTTCAACATTTTCAGGATTCATTTTGTAGTGATTTTCAATTTCACGGTCATTTAGCTCTCTAAACAATTAGGTAATTGACCGAAAAACAACAAATGATGTCAGAATATGTTGGAAATTGATGACGTCGCTTTGAATGCTGCATACTAAACACAAAAGAAGTCCGGAGTTCAAATAAGTTTTAAAAACATTGAAGTGGCCGTGTAACATATTAGTTCTTGTCCGAAACCCTGATACTCCGAAAGAGTATGTCCAGTTTGTACACGAAGTGCGTCCAGTTTTTGCCGTGACCCTGTCTACTCTTTCGCGCATGCTATGCGGGTGATATGATGATACCATGCCAAGTTTCAACATTTTCAGGATTCATTTTGTAGTGATTTTCAATTTCATGGTCATTTAGCTCTCTAAACAATTAGGTAAATGACCGAAAAACAACAAATGATGTCAGAACATGTTGGAAATTGATGACGTCGCTTTGAATGTTGCATACTAAGCACAAAAGAAGTCCGGAGTTCAAATAAGTTTAAAAAACATTGAAGTGGCCGTGTAACAGATGAGTTCTCATCCGAAACCCTGATACTCTGAAAGAGTATGTCCAGTTTGTACACGAAGTGCGTCTAGTTTTTGCAGTGACCCTCTCTACTGTTTCGCGCATGCTATGCGGGTGATATGATGATACCATGCCAAGTTTCAACATTTTCAGGATTCATTTTGTAGTGATTTTCAACTTCACGGTCATTTAGCTCTCTAAACAATTAGGTAAATGACCGAAAACAACAAATGATGTCAGAACATGTTGGAAATTGATGACGTCGCTTTGAATGCTGCATACTGAACACAAAAGAATTCCGGAGTTCAAATAAGTTTAAAAAACATTGAAGTGGCCGTGTAACTGATGAGTTCTCGTCTGAAACCCTGATACTCCGAAAGAGTATGTCCAGTTTGTACACGAAGTGCGTCCAGTTTTTGCCGTGACCCTCTCTACTCTTTCGCTCATGCTATGCGGGTGATATGATGATACCATGCCAAGTTTCAACATTTTCAGGATTCATTTTGTAGTGATTTTTGAATTTCACGGTCATTTAGCTCTCTAAACAATTAGGTAAATGACCGAAAAACAACAAATGATGTCAGAACATGTTGGAAATTGATGACGTCGCTTTGAATGCTTCATACTAAACACAAAAGAAGTCCGGAGTTCAAATAAGTTTTAAAAACATTGAAGTGGCCGTGGAACATATTAGTTCTCGTCCGAAACCCTGATACTCCGAAAGAGTATGTCCAATTTGTACACGAAGTGCGTCCAGTTTTTGCCGTGACCCTGTCTACTCTTTCGCGCATGCTATGCGGGTGATATGATGATACCATGCCAAGTTTCAACATTTTCAGAATTCATTTTGTAGTGATTTTCAATTTCATGGTCATTTAGCTCTCTAAACAATTAGGTAAATGACCGAAAAACAACAAATGATGTCAGAACATGTTGGAAATTGATGACGTCGCTTTGAATACTGCATACTGAACACAAAAGAAGTCCGGAGTTCAAATAAGTTATTAAAAATAAAAAAGAGGTGCAATGCTGGTTAATTTGCTTCAAGCCATTCGGAATAGTGTAGACTGCACTGCACATAGCTCACTGCAATCTATGCTATTCTGCAAGGCTTGAAGCTAATCAACATGTAGGTGAGCATTGCAACTCTTCGTCATTGTCTGTGCACTCACGGCTTATAAACCACTCATACTGCCTCTCTCTTGGCGAGGTGGGACTAAAAATCAGCTTACAAAGAAACTCTAGTACTGGTTCATGGCATGAACCGGTACTAAAGGTATTCGTGGGGGCCCCAGACTGACCATAGCCTGACACAGCCTCATTAGTACCGGTTCGTGGCATGAACCAGTACTAAAGGTTACCCACGAACCGGTACTAATGATGCCCACCCGCCTAGCCGTTGGAACCAGCACTAATGGTCACATTAGTGCCGGCTCAAATTCAAACCAGCACTAATGTGCTTCACATTTGACACTTTTTCTACTAGTGTATAGATAGGATTGAGACTAATGGCACACCAGGAAAGTGGTGCGCCACTACTATATACTAATGGCGCACTAGTTGGTGATGCGCCATTAGTGTGGAAGATACTAATGGCGCACCAGAAAACAGGTGCGCCACTAGTGATATTTTTCTTTTCATTTTTACATACATACTAATGGCGCATCCTACCGAAGTGCGCCATTACTAGTTCTAACTAGTAATGGCACACCAGACAGGGAGTGCGCCAGTACTGAATTTTTTTTATTCTTTTTTTTTGCAAAACTACTAATGGCGCACCGCCTCACAGTGCGCCATTACTAGTTTAAACTACTAATGGCGCACCCTGTAAAAGTGCGCCATTAGTATATATATATATATATATATATATTTTTTACTTTTCTGCAAAACTACTAATGGCGCAACACCTGCAGATGCGCCATTAGTAACCTGGGACCCCAACAAGATATTTTTGATAGCCACACCTACCCACTCACTTTCCCCACTTCATTCCCTCCACCTCCTTCTCCAAGATTTCAGTTGCTTCCTCCTCCTCACCTCATTTCCACCATAGATTCATCAAATTAAGTGGTGAAATTACCTTTTTTTGATAGGTAAGTAAGGGGAAAGCTATCTTCATGATGTAGATCTACTTTTTTTCTCCCTAGATCACTCCAACAACGTGCACATGCACTTTTTGTGGCCTAGCTAGATCTATGTATGTTTGTGGTGTTGCATGTGTTTGTGGTGTTGCATATATGTTTGTGTTTGCAGGTACCGGTATTTGAAATGCGATAGTGGCCAATATTTTGCCGGAATGTTGATTCATTTCCGTTTCGGCGAGAATTTTGGCACTATGCATTCTTTTTGGTCCTATTTTTAGGGAAGGTCATGCCAAATTTTTTCTTGGTTCTAAAATATCGTTTTGCTCTACCCCGCAGGCGACCATGGTCCGCACGATGACCGAAGGCATCGTAAATAGGTTTTTGAGCTCCACGAAGGCCGAGATGCTTCAAAAGAACGAGACGGAGATAAGATGTCCGTGTCGAAGATGCTAGCTGAAGAGCCTTATTGCGGACCTGGATTCCGGGCAGGTGCGGGACCACCTGCTCTTGCAAGGTTTCATGGGTGGCTATCGGTGGCAAGGTGATGAAGATGACTATGAAGTCGTCCATGGGGGTCGGGCAAGAAATGAGGAAGGGCAACAAGACAAGTACCACCGCGGCGAGGGCGGGCGAGAAGATGAAGAATCTCCAGGACATGATCACGACGGGGATGCTGTACACAGTCATCATGTAGAAGATGCCATACATGATGATGAGGAAGGTCAAGACGAAGGGCATGATCATGAAGATGAAGATGCCGGAGCAGACGACGATGGAGGCTGGGTGCAGGACCCTCATATTCAAGAGCTGCTTCTCAAGCAGACGGATAACGCAAGAGCTGCCGCCCGAGAGAAAGCCAAGCTGGATCAATTGGAGATAGACGCGGTTACTCCATTGTATGAAGGATGCAGGCCCGAGGATACCCGCCTGAAAGTAACGCTCATGGCTCTGGAGATGAAGGTAAAACACAAAATGACCGACGCATGCTTCGACGAGAACATGTCATTCTGTCACGAACGTCTTCCCAAGGGGAACAAGTGCCCGACCAGTTTCGAGGAGGCGAAGAAAATCGTGTGTCCTCTAGATTTATCACACGTGAAATACCATGTGAGCATGAACAATTGCATCATTTATCGGGACGAGCACGCGGAGTCTAGCATATGTCCGGTGTGCGGCGTCACTCGATACAAGAAGAGGAAGAAAGCTCCTCGAAAATCGGTGTGGTACTTTCCGATCACTCCTCGTCTGCAGCGGTATTTCGCGGACCCTAAGGTAGCAAAGCTCCTGCGTTGGCACGCGGATAGGGAGGAGAAGAAGCGGGAAGATGAGGGAAATGATCCGGAGATAAATAAAAAAGACAAGATGCTGAGTCACCCTAAGGATGCGAGCCAGTGGAAAGCGTTGAACTTCGAATACCCAGAATTTGGGAAGGATCCAAGGAACATCGTGCTGGGCGCGAGCACCGACGGAGTCAATCCGTTTGGCAGCCAGAGAAGCACACATAGCACCTGGCCTGTGTTTGTGTGGATGTACAACCTTCCCCTGGTTGTGCATGAAGAGGAAGTACATTCACATGAGTATGCTAATTGAAGGGCCGAAACAACCAGGGAATGACATCATTCTGTATCTGGGGCTGCTGAAAGAGGAGCTAGACACGTTGTGGAAAACGCCAGCCAATACGTGGGACGCCGCAGAGAAAGAATATTTCCCTATGAGAGCCGCACTGCTCACGACGGTGCACGACTATCTCGGTTACAGATATCTCGCGGGGCAGGTAGTCCACGGATTTTCTGGATGCGTAAGGTGCATGGATGACACAACATATCGCCAGCTAGATAGAGATCCCGGGTCTTCAAAAACTGTGTTCATGGGACATCGAAGGTGGCTTCGCGCCGATGATCCGTGGAGGAAACGCAAGGATCTGTTCGACGGTGAAACCGAACCCCGAAAACGCCCGCGTACGACGAGCGGCGAGGAAATAGACGAGCTGTTGAAAAATTGGAAAGATTGCCCACTGCTGGGAAAGAAGCAAAAGGCGCCAGAGCCGGGAAAGAAGCGAAAGGCGCAAGAGCCATTGCTGAAGGTATGGAAAACGAGGTCTGTTTTTTGGGACTTGCCGTACTGGAAGATCCACCGTGTGCCTCACAACCTTGATGCCATGCATATCACGAAGAACGTGTGCGAGAGTCTGCTTGGGACCCTGCTCAACATGCCAGAGAGGACCAAAGATGGGCCGAAAGCAAGGGCAGACTTGAAATCAATGGGCATCAGGCACGAGCTTCATGCTAATGATGATGATGATGATGAGGCGAAGCAGGACACAGAAACTCGTCACAAAGGCAAAAAGGCCAAGAAGACCGGAAGTGACTACCCTCCCGCGTGCTTCACTCTAAGTCAGGAGGAGATCGAGCAGTTTTTCACCTGCCTCGTAGGAGTAAAACTTCCTTACGGTTACGCGGGGAAGATAAGCAGATACCTAGACCCAGCGAAGCAGAAGTTCAGCGGGATGAAGTCTCGCGACTGTCACGTGCTGATGACGCAGATACTTCTAGTTGCAATCCGTGGGATCATGGACGTGCGCGTCCGTGAAATGCTATTTGGCCTATGCAACTTTTTCGACGTCATCTCATGGAAGTCGATTGGCGTGAGGAAACTCAGAAGGCTACAGGAAGAGATCATGGTGATACTATGCGAGCTTGAGATGTACTTCCCGCCTGCATTCTTCGACGTTATGGTGCATCTGCTGGTCCATATCGTGGAGGATATCATCCAACTCGGGCCGACGTTCCTGCACAGCATGATGCCGTTCGAAAGGATGAATGGTGTCATCAAAGGATACGTTCGCAACATGTCACGTCTAGAGGGAAGTATAGCCAGGGGCTTTCTGAACGAAGAGTGCATCTCCTACTGCACGAATTATCTAGGCATCGAGAATCCCGTTGGTCTGCCCGTCAACAGGCACCTCGGCAGGATCGCTGGATGGGGTCACCGTGAGGGTCGCCGCGAAATGTATGTCGACTTCGAGGGTCGACTCACCAACTTTGAAAGAGCAAACCTAGTCGCGCTACAACACATAGACGTGGTCGATCCTTGGGTGGTAGAGCACAAAACCTTTATTGAGAAGACGTACAATGACTGAGGCCAACAGAGGACGGACGGAGATATAATCAAAGAGCACAACTCATGTTTCATGCGTTGGTTCAAGCAGAAGCTTCTGTCGTACCCTTTACATGAGGATTCTTCCGCGGAAGAACAACTCATATTCACCTTGTCACAGGGCGCCGAGCACAACCTGATGACCTATGAGGCATACGATATCAACGGCTACATATTCTACACCGAGAACAAGGACATGAAGAGCGATGGTTATCAGAACTCCGGGGTAATGATGGAATCCTACACCGGTAACGACAAGGACAGATACTACGGAAGGATCGAGGAGATCTGGGAGCTGAGCTACGCTGGAGAGAAGGTCCCGATGTTCCGTGTCAGATGGGCCAAGAGCGTCCTAAAAGAAGACCAGTATTTCACCACCATGGTTATACCCGAAGCCAAATCCAAGACCGCGGGAGCAAACGTCACCGCAAAAAATGAGCCATGGGTACTGGCTTCCCAAGTGGACCAATGCTTCTTCATTACCGACCCGTCAAAGCCCAGTCCTGTTGTTGTGAGGAGAGGCAAAAGGAAGATCATCGGAATGGATGGAGTAGCCAATGAGCAAGACTTCGACAAGTACGGTGACCCAAAGATCGAACATGACGACGACGATGAGGTAGCAGCACACACCACAAGAAGAAGCAGGACCACCCTACCTAAAGGACGTCCGTTCCATAGAATAACTCCATTTGCGAAAAAGAAGGGCAAGAAGATTGTGAACAGATAGCTAGCTAAGATCGATTATATTTAAATCGTAGTCTTCATTTCTCGATTGTATTTCATGGGCACTTTTTGATATCATGAATATTTTTAAATTTCATGGGCACTTTTTGAATTCATGAGGACACTCGATCTCGATCCCCCTCCAACGCCGCCGACGAGCACCCGGCCCCCCGCACCCTCCCTCGCTCCACCGCCGCCAACGGGCACCCCCGCACCCTCCCCCGCTCCACCGCCGCCGCCGATGATATTTTCAAGTAACAAATTTGAACATATTTTTAAAAAAATTATTACTGTTTTTATAAAAAAATATTATTGTTATGATTTAAACAAGTTTGAACATATTTAAACACAAATAAATATCAAACAACATTTAAAATGCAAAAAAAAAATATTGCAGAACCTGGGAATCGAAACCAAGATCTCCTGGTGTGTGTGCTGTGTGCTGACCAGTCAGGCTAGTGGGCGGGTTCTGATGTGGATTGGGTTAGGTGCAATATAACCTGTGCTCGAACTGTAATAAAAAAAACTCTAATGGCGCACCGCTGCGGGGTGCGCCATTTCTATCTAAAAAAAGATTTCTAATGGTGCACCGAGGTGTGGTGCGCCATTAGTAAGCTTCCCCCTAGCTATCCTCCCTCTCCTCGCCAGAACCCCTTCGACCCTCTCTCCCTCGCCACCAGATCCACCTGCGCGCTGCCCCGACCCATGACGCCGCCGACCCGACCCTCACCGGACTCCACCCCCGCCGCCCCCGCGCCCCCACCCCCGCCGCCCCGACCCTCGCCGGACTCCACACCCCTGCCGCCCCCACGCCCCCACCACCGCCGCCTCGACCCTTGCCGGACTCCTCCTCGCTGTCGGCGCCGAGCAGCGACACAGCATCGTACGCCCCCCGACCCTCCTCCTCCCCTTGCCCCTCCTCCTCATCCCCTTGCCCCCCGCCTGCGCAGCTGACGGCCCCTTCTCTGTCTCGCATGGCAAGGTCTCCGGCGCCTCTACGACACCGACGCCTCCACCGTCTACGGCGTCTGCGCCTTCTTCCACCTCTGGCCACCGCGGCCTCACCGTCTGTGGAGGTATCTGCTCCTAAGATCTCTGTGTCCCGCTCCCCTTGGCCCTCCCGGTTCTTCTCCACTAAGGTGCGTTTCTCCATGCCCCTGTCTCCGCCGTTCCAGGGCTTAATAGATCTCCTATGATATATGACTTGTTTATGAAGATTTTGATGTGTTATGCCTTGTTCTTGTCTGTACATTTGCGCCTTTCCAGGGATTAACTTGCTTATGAATACATCTCCCATTGATTTTGATCTAGTTTTAGAGTGGCTAGTATGTATGTAGTGGAGCTAGCAGTAGCAACTGCTTCTACGGCACCTTCTTTGCTGTTCAGCTGTGTCAAACAAAATTCCAATGGCCAACTCATATGCCCTGCAATTTGCTCATGATTATTATTTATCTCACATCACCTTCTCCTCTTTGCTTGCCATGCACTCCCAGCTCCGTCATCGCGACCGCGTAATAGTCCACGGGTGATACAACATGCTCAAATTCAGTAATTAATCAGTATATATATACCATATGAGAAGTCTCAAAGATTAGGACTATCTTGCCTTATGTTTCAAACTTTGAACTATATACATGACTTCTATTTTATTTTTGAAATTCACAGTGTTAGGACTATCGTGTGGATGATGCTAAACAGAGATAGGAGTAGTAGTGGTGGCCATCTAGTCGGACTACTACTGCTAGGACTTGCTCCAGATTTTAGGATTTCATTTCTTTTAGGATTTATTTTCTTCTAGGACTAGGTTTTTATTATTTTTCTGTTGTGATTGTTTTTTGAGCTCTTTCTTTTTCATTTCCTACTATCCTTATCCTAATTATCTTAAATTGTTATGATGTGTGTAACAGGATTAGATCTTGGATTTGCTAGTGGACTTTGGGAGTTTCTTAGCCAGCTTGGTGACTCCATATTTTTCACTATTTCAGCAAGTCTTTTGTAAGCATTAAACTTTCAGCACTACATTTCTATCTTATGTGTACATCTGTTTGCTTCCAATTGCTATATATGTATTGTTGTTACTAAAAATGATGAAGCTCCTGTCAATTGCTATACATATATATGTGTATGATGATCCTCCTTTCCTGCAGTAGTATAACTAGGATATAAAGCACATTGAACTAACAATCTTGTATGGTGCCTAAACTACAATGATTCAGGAACATCAGATGACATAGCATGTGGATATTGCCATAGGATGAGTAGATTAATAAGTGAGCCAAAAGTGATGGACAAACCTCATGCTAGGAATTCTCGAGGGTTGCAGTACATGGAATGCATTTGCAAATGCAGCCAAAACCTGATATATACCATAAAAACTTGTATAGAAATATGCTGAATTTTCTGCTCTGATTGTTGCTCAAAGAAATATAGCAAAAAAATGGGGTCCTGGGAGACGCCGCTGCTGCTTGAGGCCCTTGAGAGGCCCTTCGTGTCGTGATGATTTTGCAGGTACCCCGAGAGGCCCTTGAGTCTGCCAGAATGTCGATTAACTTCCGTTCCGGCAAATTCGGGTACTCCATATGTCCTATTTTCAGCAAAGGTCATGCCGAAATTTTCCATGAATTTTAGCATGACTTTGCTAAAAATCGGACATATGAGGTGCTTGCTACTAATGCATGGGCCGGGGTATCATAGTACTTAATTAAGTAGGATCAACTGCCCCTTTATTCTTGCTGCATTAAACCATAGGTGGCAATAGAGCCAAGTGATTAGGCCCAACATAGAAATTCTCCTCAGCATCGATAAACCCTAGATGATAAACCCAACATAGGTGGCAATAGAGCCAACTGATTAGTGCCAAGTGATTAGGCCCAACCTAGGGTGCCTCGGCATCGATAAACCCTAAATGATGAAAACTTAGCATTTAGGGTGCCTCAGCGTCGACAAACCCTAAATGATGAAACCTTGGCTTTTAGGGTGCCTCGGTGTCGATGAGAACCTGAATGATGTACGCTTAGGCTTTTAGGGTGCCTCAGCGTCAACAAACCCTAAATGATAAAAGCTTAGCTTTTAGGATGCCTCGGTGTCGACAAACCCTAAATGATGAGACCATGATCTTGTTCCTTGACAACAACCAACTTTTTGACCAAACTGTTTTCCTATTTAGAGCGAAACATGGCCCACAACGATGAGGCCAGCGGTTCGGGCGGCAAGCAATTCTAGGAGCTGTCCCAGGAGTTGGACGAACAACCTCACCGCTATGAGGACGCCGCGGAAGACACCGATCTTGACTACACAACCCCTAGTGGCGTCGGGGATGACACCACTGATGGTGCCGCCGAGGATGCCACCACTGATGATGGCGGCGCATGCACAGATGGCAGCCAACCGAAGAAGCAACGGAAGGACCGGCGCCCGAACACGCTCCGCACCGTCAAGGAGGAATTTACTCAAGTGGACTCCGACGGGCATCCAACGGAGCCCAAACATATAGTCAAGGGGTACTCGGTTCAGCTCGGGTGCATTCTCTGGAGCACCGTCTCGATCAACACCGAGAACCTTAGGCATAAGGACCGAGGGAATTTGCACAACCTCCTCTTCATGAAGCTGCACGAACGATACAAGTTCCCCGCTGAATTTGAAAACACAAGCCTCACAGGGAATAAAGTGAACAATGCCGCCCTAACGAGGATGAGCAAGGCCCTGTCTACTTGGAGAAGCGCGGTGAAGAGAATGATTGAGGAAGGTGATAGTTATGAGAAGATCAAGGCGAAAAATCCTTCGATCAGCGAAGAGGACTACAAGGAGTTCAAGATCAAGTGCGAGAGCAGTGCAACCTCCGAATCAAGTCAGTGGTGGAAAGAAATGTGGGAGTTGAACTTAGGGGAACACAAACTCGGTCCCGGCGGTTACAGAGTGGCGGAGCCTATATGGGACAAAGAGGACGCGGAGCGTGCTGAGCAAGGCCTACCGCCCCGCTTTGAGAAATACAGCAGTGACAAGCAGACCAGGAACTATGTCAGGGCCAGGTACAAGGAGGACCCGATAACAAAGGAGCTTACCTCGGATCCGAAGACCAGGGCGCTTGAGCTTGTTCTGGCGAAGGAGACTGAAAGCAGTAGCGCGGGGTCATCTCAGAGCTCCCCTTTCGACGCCCCTTTAAATAGGGCGTTGAACGTAATGAAAAAAAAGGATAAGCTTGGTAAGCCGACGTCAGCTGGTCGTGTGGCCGGCAAAGGCTTGTCCACAAAATGGTCGTCATACTATACCGCTGGTGGGCGAAAGGATAAAAAGACCAGCTCGGAAAGCCAGTCGCGCGAGGTTGAAGCACTCAAGGCACAAGTGGCGCGGATTCCAGAGCTTGTCCAAGAGCAAGTGGAACAACAACTGGGTACGAAGCTCAACGCCATGGTGCCTACGTTGATTCATGGGCTGACGACGTGGATTGCGGGCGGCCAACAGGGGCCTCCCCCGGTTCCCAGCTTCACGGCCAGCAAGTCGCACAGCGCGCAGGCGGTGCCATTGCTGTCTCCGGCGGCGCCATTGGTGTCTCCGGCGGAGGCGGTATACGTGTCTCCGGCGCCGGCACGGGCATTGGAGCTTAATGCACCCGGGTGTACGCCGGCCGGCACCTCGCCAGCAAGCGGCCCCTCCGTCAATTGCACGCCCGCCATTGGCGGTGCCTCGACATTAGCCGAGCTTGACGATGTTCCTTGCACTCTTCTGCACTTCGTGGGCGGCGAGTTGGTCCATGTTGCCAAGGGCAGAATCGTTCAACCGGGCAACCCCATGTTCCACGGTAATCCGATGCCACCCACAGTGTATAGGGTTGAAGTGGTTCGGGTGCTGCCAGGCTGCGACGAGCTGTTACCTCCGATTCGACCCGCTGGCGCCGACAAAGAAGATGAGATGACCCTCAGCGCCTGCGTAAACTGGCCCCTGCTTTGGCAGAAGAGCCAGATTTGTTTGGGGGCGGGGGACACCACCCCACAGACAAGACCGCCAGTCGTGCCGACGCTAAGCCATGGCATGAACGCCGCAACGCTACCGGACCTACCGGACATCCCTACGGCACAGGATCCGGATAGCCCTATGGCACAGGATCCGGACGGCGACGACAACGACGACGGTACATTTACCAAAGTTGATAAGTACTTTGCCGAACATGGGTACGCTGACGAGTTCTGCGGGCCTCTTTCTCAAGAACCCAACCAAGACGACCGCGATCTAGCTGGTACGGCGGAGAAATCCAATTGCAACAAGTGTCATCTGGCGTTCAGTTCTCAGGACACGCCTCCATCTCCCGCCTTCACCGATCCTCAGATAGCTGAGGTGCGAAATATTATCAGCCCCAACACGCTCAAGAAGGGGGTCTGTGAGCAGAACTCGGTCCCATTACAGGAGATCAAGAAGAAGGGACGGAACGAAAGACTAACAAGGGTGCCGGTGCGAGCCAGCCGGCACCGAGTTTGATCCGTGCTCAGGACGTGCCACCTTCACCTAAGGATATCTTGAGGAGGGTGCATGTGGCGGGTAGGGTGATGCTACCGCCAAATATGCTCAATGCTGCAACCGGTGCTATGCGGAGTCTGCTCGACAGTGTTCTTTCTTTGGAGAAGCAGCGTCTCAGAGAGAAGGATATGGCATACCCGGTTTTCGTGGCCAAGGTGCCAGAGGGCAAGGGCTTTGTGGATGGCGACATCGGGGGTACGATCGTCCTGCGGTTTGATGACATCTTTGCTATGTTTAACCTTGATCCACTGCACTACACCTTCGTTCGGCTGTTTTCGCTGAGTATGGAGATGCGGATCATTAGAGACAAGACCCCGGACATCGTGATAGTCGACACCTTCTACATGCGTGCCAAGCACTTGAGTAGCGCTAGGGACCGCCAAGTTGTGAGTTCACACCTCGAAGGCGTCATTCTGGCAAACACAGATAAGGATAACTTCCTTGTGCCTTACTTTCCCGAGTAAGTCATCCCTTAACCGTCCCGTAACATATGATTTCTTAGATTTCGATCGTTGTTTTTTTTCTAACATTCCGTGTTCTGTGCAGTGACACACATTGCACACTCATCCTCTTAAGCCCAAAATATTCCATGGCCACGTATTTAGACCCGAACCATAACTCCAAGATAGACTACACAAATGTCAAGAAAGTTCTTGATGATGTTCTCCCTAGCTACACCAAATCTGGAGGCACCGTCACCAGGGCAGTTCGTAAGTACGGCAAGCACATGTTGTCACACAATATGAAGTTCTGCTGCATCAAGCAGCCGCCTGGCGGTCAGAAGGATGCCTACTACGCCCTCCATCACATGCGGGCGATCGTAAGGGACCATCATCACCTTCTGCTACCAGATAATCTCAAAGATTGGGCCGCGAGCTTGTCGGCAATCCAGGGCGCGGACCTCAGACAAGAATTCTTTCGCATCCAGTTGGAGTTTGCGGACATCATCCATCAAGATGTCCTTCATACCTCGGGGCAGTTCTTCCTCAGATATCAACCGTCCAATAGTGAGATAGATGAAACGCTACAAATGCAGGGTGACAACGCCCGCGATTTCATGACCATCACGACAGACGGCGGCTTCATCCATGCTCCTGTCCCATGAGTCGAGTCGAAAGTAGTGATGTGTAGTTCTGAAACATTGATTGGCTCATGTTGTAATTAAACTTTAATGAATTCGTATGTCTCTTTGGTTTGGACAGTTGTTCAACTTAGATGTAATCGATGATATTTATTAGTAGGACCATGAATCGTGCTATTAATGTCTTGCTTTTCTCTTCTGATCCTTTTGTTGCATACTTACATATTGCTTATGTATTGTCTGTTGTTTGGCTTGTGCATAGAGATGCCGTCGTATGTCGTGTACAAGGGTAAGGTTCCCGGAGTCTACGACGACTGGGAGGAGTGTCGGAGACAGGTTCACCGTTTCAGCGGTAACAGTTACAAAGGGTACACCACTAGGGCGGAGGTCGAATCTAGATACGCCCGCTATCTAGCGGGAGAGAGGAGGGAGCATTGGAGGAACCGGATGAAGACCAGTTTGATCGCGATGATGCTCATCGTGATGACCGCAGCTCTCTTCTATGTGATGGTAGTTTAGATGATCGATATCGACTTGTAATGTGAAGACAAACTCGATACTCGCCGTCTTGAGACTTGTAATATTTTATCTTTGTTCAGTCTTTTGAATTCGGAGACTAATATGATGAATTGTATTCGGAGACTAATCTTCTATTGTATTCGATGAATCTGTTGTTGCTGTGTGCTGCTGTCTATATTCTGTCCTATAATATATTTTGTAACCTGTGCAAAAATCAGAAAAGTAAAAAAAACCAAATATTAATACTAATGGCGCATCACCACAAGGTGCGCCATTAGTATGCCAAAGGATACTAATGGCGCATCAAGACATAGTGCGCCATTAGTATGACAAAGCAGATGGTTACATATGGCCCCCCGGTAGGCATACTAATGACGCATGGTGTTACATACTAATGGCGCACTTCCTGGTGCGTCATTAGCATACCAGATACTAATGGCGCACCAGTGGTGCGCCATTAGTAAAAAATTCTAGTGGCGTGATACTAATGGCGCACCCGTAGTGCGCCATTAGTAGGCAAAACCGGTGCGCCATTAGTAGGCCTTTTCCTAGTAGTGAATAGTGTGGGCTTAATGCACCAATTATATGTCTCATTTTAACAGACCTTTATTTAGGTATTATCATTTTATCGCAAGATTAAATGGCGCAAAATAAAATGACGGTAAGAATATTATATTACTGCAAATATTAATTGGCCAACGTTTCAAATATTGGGATAGATCTGGACGCATCGAATGTTCATATCGCAATTGTAATCTCTACTCCTAAAGGAGGAGTTTATACTGTCGCTTCACCTCCCACCAACCTCTCGGAAAACCCGATATGACACGTGAGAGCCATCTAGGTGACCTTTCACTGAAGCTCCAGCCAAGTTGGCCCATCCCATTTGACGCGTGTGCACGTTTTTATTTCTCGGTTTTCTATGTTTCATTTTTTTGTTTCTTCTTTTTCGTTTCACTTTTTCTATGATTAAACTATTATTTTATACTCGGTATACTATCCAAACTTTCCTAAAAAATCAACCAAATCGGCACTTTCCAAAACAATGTCATGCATTAATCTATTCTCCTAAAGTGGGAGTTGGTAGCTTCGCCTCACCTCCAACCAACCCCTCGGCAAACCCGATATGACGCCCGCGGGCGTTATATAGGCGACCTTTTGTTGTAGCTTCAGCCAAGTTGGCCTGGCCTATTTTTCTCTACTCCTAAAGAGAGAGTTGGTAGAGTCTCCTCACCTCCCACCAACCCGTCGGCAAACCCGATATGATGCATGCGAGCGTCATACAGGTGACCTTTCGTTGAAACTCCAGCCAAGTTAGCCCAACACATTTGACGCCTATTTTTACATTTCCTTTCTTTCTATGTTTCATTTTGGCTTCGTATCTTTCTGTCCTATTTTTTCCATGGCCAACCTATTATTTTCAGCTCCGCATAATATCAGAATCGGCACTTCCCCAAAAAAAATCGTATCAAATCAACACTTCCCCAAAACAACGCCATACTCAATCAAATCAAATCTTAACAAAATCTCAACTAAATCTAAACTTTCCTTGCATTACACTACTCATACTCAATCAAATCAAATCTTACCAAAGCATCAACTATAATCAAAGTTGGGGCGGCCCATCTCTACTCCTGAAGGAGAGTTGGTAGCATCGCCTCATCTCCCACCAACATCTCGGCAAATCTGATATGACGCTTGCGAGCGTCATATAGTTGACCTTCCGCTGAAACTTCAAAAAGTTGGCCGGGGCCAATTTGGCATGTGCGCGCATTTTATTATCTTTTATTTTTGGTTTCCATTTTTCGGTTTCATTTTTTCTATGATCAGCTGATTATTTTATGGTCGGCATACTTAGAGAATCAGCACTCTAGAAAAAATCAAACTAAATCAGCACTTTCTCAAAACAACAGCATGCATTAACTCGATAAAATCAAATCTTAACAAAATCTCAACTAAATCCAAACTTTTCGTGCATTCCGATACTCGTACCCAATCAAATCAAACCTTATCAAAACATCAACTATAATCAAAGTTGGGCCGGCCTATTTGACGCATGTGCGCATTCTTTTTTCCCTATGTTTTGTTATTTTTGTTTTTTTCTTTCATTTTTCTATGACCAAGCTATTATTTTTTGCTTGGAATACTATCATAATCGACACTTTCCCCAAACAAAATCCAACCAAATCGGCACTTTCCCAAAACAACGCCATGCATTAACTCAATCAAATCAAGCCTTAACAAAATCTCAACGAAATCCAAACTTTCCTGGTCCTCCACTCCTCATACCCAAATCAAATCAAATCTTACCAAAACATCAACTATTAATAAAAAAATTCCTTGCTTTCTTCTATCCATACTCAAATCAAATTAAATCTCAACAAAATATAAAATATGGTGGATGTCTCTATTAATAAATCTTTGTTGTCCCTACTATTAAACGATAGTCAGTATGTCGTGTTCGTTTCCGCTTCGCTTTGTAACACCACCTAAGTGTTTAAAAACACCCTCTCGTTCAATCCCACCCGTATGCAAATAAAAAGATTTAAAACCCCAATATTGGGAACCCACACACGCATATTGACTCCACCCTCAATTCCTTTAGCAGCCTCTCTCCAATCAACACCGTCGTAAATTTAAAAATACTTATCTTGTCATCTGCATGATGTATGTATACTACTCTATATGAATTGCTTCAGAACTTGGTTTTTTAATATGCTAGAGATATGCATGTAATATTTGTAGTTTTTTAACATGATTTGTTTCCTGAGGCGTATTTGTCAAGTAGTGTTGCCCCACATGTTCCCCCACTTTGATTTATGAGGGATGACAGCTTCAATCATAGTTAGGGGAAATGGAAATTTAGTTTCATATGTTCTCAGCAGGGCAAAGGGGTAATAATATACAAATGATGGATGGGCAATTGCATGCTAAATTACTACAATTTGTACTGTAATCTGAATATCTTGGGCCTGCATGATGTTTTCCGTCTCAATGTATCCCGTTGCTTCAGCATATTTCTCGACAGATTCTTGAAATCTAGAGAAGAGGAGGAAGAGCAGCAATTGTTTGAGGAAGAGTAGCAGGTGGAGCACTTGGGGAAGGAAACATATCAACACAACACTAAAATGGCCAGGTGGTTCATGGTGTTGCGGAAGGGAAGAGTGTTCCAAGAAATAAGATGGAAAAAAACTAAAGCGTCCAAGTAGTCCATGATATTGGAGAATAGGAAAAACATGAAGAGTATTCTAGAAAATAAGTAGGAACATAACTAAAGCTGGCGAGGAATGAGGAAGAAGATGTGTTGCTAATGAACACATTGATGTTGATGTGGTGTTGGTTGGTCCCAACAAAATGGGTTGGCGAAGAGCCTAGGAATAGGTAATCTATAGGGGAGGATGAGGAAGAGAAGAATGACAAGTGTCCCTTCTAGTGGTGAATGGTGTGTGGGCTGCAGATGGAGCTTATTACTGACAAGGGATATATTCAGGTTGCCACTGGCCTCTCATGTCAGTGTGTATAAGCATTTTTCATTAGTATGTGCCAACTCACGGACATTTAACTCGGATATGAGAAAACAATGAATGTTTAGGGGACCGTTGACGTTTTAATTGAATCACAATTTACGGAAATATTATGGGCATAATGCACCATTTGTATGTCTCATTTTAACACTTCCTTATTTACATATTACCATTTTATTGCAAGATCAAAATGGAGGTAATACTATTATATTTTATTTTTGTGAAAGCAACATAGCTTTATTATTTAACGGTGTTTGGGCAGATCGCCCAAGACACATTCGCCCACATGAGCAGGTACATCTGACTCCCACCCCATATAGTGGTCAGGTACACACATACGGCCAAGACTGGCCAGCTCGTGAGCAACAGAGTTTGCACTACGTCTAGCTACATACAGAGATAAAGAATTTAGAGAACCAAAGCTTCAGTTGGTATTCCATGTCCTCAATGACAGCCATATACACGAGGAATCCACCTTGCGCAAGTCCAGAGCCTCAGCCAGAAGTTGCGAATCTATTTCAAACTCCACCTGAACCAGGCCTAGTTCTGCAGTGGTACTGATTGCCTGGGACATAGCTACAGCTTCAGCAGCAAATGCATCATTGATATTCTCAATTCTCCCTGCCCGAGCACATAGGAGACTGCCTTCCATTAATCTCAATGCAACACCGCAACCATCGTGGTGCTGCCCAGGCACGAAAGAGCCGTCGACATTTATTTTATATTCATACTCCGTCGGGGGCCGCCATCTGTCCAGAGGTAGTTCGTCTGTTGATTTACCAAAGATCTGCATGTACTCAAGAACATTGCTCCTCATCCGGTGAGCCACTTCTTCAGCCTTAAGAGGCATCTCCCCTTCCCTCCGTTTGTTTCTATTGGACCACCACAACCACCAAAAGGTGAGCACATGAAGCCGCTTCTTCATGTCCAGCCCCCAGAGAAAATAAAGCATCGCATGCACGGACGTAATTCTTTCTAATTCAATGCGTTCCTTCTTCATGGCTAGATCCCTCCACACCTCCTTTGCTGATTTACACTTGATAAACAGGTGTGCCCCGTCCTCATCAGCCTTGCCACAAAACAAGCACTTTGTCTCAGCGATAGGGATTCCTTTACGTTCTACATTTGTGCGGAGTGCGAGGGATTCATGCTTGAGCCTCCAAGTAAACATTTGGACTTTTTTGGACATGGAAACCTCCAAAGACGCTTCCATGAGTCATACTTAGCTCTTTCTAGAGCGCCAGGGTTCGAATCACTTCCTCCCACACCTCCATCCCTCTTGGTCTGTTCTAGTTGGCCATGGAGTTCGTAAGCACTCTTGACTGAATGAACACCTTTGTTATCATATTGCCATGCCATGAAGTCTTGGACCCCTTCTCTCAACGGTGTCTAGAGAATATGTTTGACATCATCAGCCCAAAAGGTGTCCCTCACCAACTGTACATCCCAATTCCCCGTGGTCGGATCAATAAGGTCGCAAACCCGCTACAGGAGATTTTTCCCTCTTGGAGTGAAGACTCGCCATGACCAAAATCACTGTATCCACGGGTCTGAAAAAATTTGACCTGCGTACCATCGCCAATCCTCCAGATGAACCCTTCACGGAAAAGGTGTAGTCCATGGAGTAAGTTGCGCCATGAGTAAGAGATTCCCTCCCTAGGAACAGCCTCTAGAATTTGGCCACTCAGGTAGTAACGAGCTTGCAGCACCTTTGCACAAAGGGATTCCGGGTGTTGGATGAGCCTCTAAATTTGCCTCGACAGCATTGCTATATTGAAGCCATGCTTATAACGAAAACCTAGCCCCCCCCCCCTGAGCTTTCGGCTTGGTAAGTGTTTTCTAACCGATCCAATGGGTAGTGTGTTCCTTATCTTGTTGGCTCCATCAGTAGTTCCCTACCAGCAAACTAAGCTCCTCACAAAAGGATTTCTTCAAGTAGAAGCATGACATAGCGAAAGTGGGGATAGCCTGAGCAATGGTTGTGACCAACGTCTCCTTCCCCGCCTTGGCGATGAGTCTTTCCTTCCAACCATACACTCGACCTGCCATTGCTCCCTTGACAAATGCAAAAGCTTTCCTCCTTGATTTCCCAATATGAGCTGGCAGACCCAGATACTTTTCATTCCAGGACTTGCTTCAAATTTTCAGGGCCTCCTTCACAGAAGTTTTTACCTCATCTCCAGTGTTAGGGCTAAACATGATCGCTGACTTCTCAAGGTTAATGCACTGCCCTGAGCAGTCCTCATACAAATCAAGAACTTGGCGCAGCTCTTGGGCCTCTTCCTGCTTGGCTTTCAACAGTAAGACCGAATCATCCGCAAAGAGCAGGTGCGACAGCACCAGCGCACCTTGACAGATCCTAACCCCACTTATCTTCCCCGTCGCCTCCGCATCATGCAACGGGGTCGAAAGTCCCTCCGCACAGATGACAAAGAGGTAAGGCGAGGCTGGATCCCCTTGCCTAAGTTCCCGGGAGGGAGTGAATTGTTGGGTTAGCACGCCATTCACCTTGATCTGGTACCGTTACCGTGGAAACACAAGTCATGACCAGATCAATTCACCGAGTCCTGAAGCCCAGTTTGCTCAACATCGCTCTCAGCAAGTCTCATTCGACCCTATCATATGCTTTGCTCATATCCGCTTTCACTCCTGCAATGCCTTCCTTCCCTCTCTTCTTTTTCAGTAGATAGTGTGACACTATTAGATTATCGCCAATGTTATTTGGCAAAAGTTTCAAATATTGGGACACATCTGGACGCATTGAATGTCCATCATGCGATTGCAATATATGAGAAAACAATGAGTGTTTGTGGGACCATTGTCGCTTTAATAGGATCAGAATTTGCGGGAACCATGGGGGCTTTAATGAATCATGATTTGTGCGAAGAACGATATGTGGGCATTGATGACTATTTATTTCTTACTTTTTTGTGGGGTGCCATTTCCATGCATGATGGATCGCTATTTGTGGGTGCTTAATGAATCATGATTTGCATGGCAGACGTGGGCAGGTAGGCGTTGACCATGATTTGTTTCCTTTTTGCATCAATGAAGTTTTCATATGTGATAGTGGGTCTCCATGCAGTTTTTTAGGACAAATAAAAGTTAAAGTCAGTGAACTAAAGACTCAAGAGCTCAGATAACAACATGCTAAAGACAATATTTAAACTCAAGCCACAAGAATTAAGACAACTGATTGCACCTCTAGCCAAATAGACTAGGACATTATCTGCTACAAATAGAACTATAATTTTTTTATACAACCGAAGCTTATTAACTTTGCCTATGTTGTCTCAACATAGCTGGTCTCAAGCCCGAGTAAAGAAGGAGGGTTGTGATAGGCTTGGCGAGCCAATGTAAAAACTCAGCCACCCTTATGGAGATAAAACCTAAAAGATTTTTGTTGGGGCGTAACCCTCTCAGGGACGCGCCACATCGGAACCCGGGTGTGGTGTCAAATGGGCAAGGGTCGGGCCTTCACCCCCTAGTGGTGCGTCGTATCATGATCTGGATACAGTGGCAAGTGAGCGAGGATCGGGTCATCGCATCCTTAGTGGCGCGCTACAATGGCGCCCGGATGTAGTGGAAAAGGAGCAAGGATCTTTGCATTTGGCTCAACGAGTGTGAAGGGTAAGGAAGCTAGCTGGGCCTAGGAGGATTTTCTCAGGTAGCTGGAATGTAGGTTCTCTGACAAGGAAGCTTTGGGAGCTAGTTGATGCAGCGGTGAGGAGAGGTGTTGGTATCATTTGCATCCAAGAATTCAAATGGAGGGCACAGAAGGCGAAGGAGGTGGAGGATACCGGCTTCAAGTTGTGGTACATGGGGATGGCTGCAAACAGAAATGGCATAGGCATCTTGATCAATAAGAGTCTCAAGTATGGAGTGGTAGACATTAAGAGACATGGGGACCGAATTATCCTAGTCAAGCTGGTAGTTGGGGACTTAGTTCTCAACGTTATCAGGACGTATGCCCTGCAAGTAGGCCACAATGAGAACACCAAGAGGGAGTTCTAGGAAGGCCTGAAGGACATGGTTAGGAGTGTACTGATTGGTGAGAAGCTCTTCATAGGAGGAGAACTCAATGGCCACGTGAGTACATCTACCATAGTTGGGGAACCGGGACTAAAGGGTCGGTACTAAAGCCCAACACCTTTAGTCACAGTTCTTACACCAACTAGGACAGATGGGCCTCCACATGGCCGTTGCGGCTTGCCCAGGCAGGGGGGCCTTTTGTCCCGGTTGGTAGCACCAACCGGGACCAATAAGCTTCCACACGTCAGCAGTTCAGGGGCTAGGTTTTTTGTTTTTTTTCTGAGGGGGGGGGGGGGGTTGGGGGTTTTGGGGCTTTTGTAGGGTTAATTTAGGGGTTTCATATATTCTGTTAGCTAGCTAATAAAGAGAAGTGTCCTCTCTTATTGTAACACCCACAATGCGGCTATATCTCCCACGTGTCGAAGCATGACTTAGAGGCATAGCCGCATGATAGTTTTTTCGCAAGAGGTGTAATCTTCACATAATCCCATGTATTGAATAAGAAAGGGATAAAGAGGTTGGCTTACAATCGCCACTTCACACAAATACAAGTTAAACATACATCATCCAGATACAATCAAGGTCCGACTACGGAACCAAAATAAAAGAAGACGACCCCAATTGCTAGATCCCCGATCATCCCAACTGGGCTCCACTACTGATCAACCGGAAAAGACACAACACCACGAACAAGATCTTCATCGAGCTCCCACTTGAACTCGGGAGCATCACCTGCGCTGGTATCATCGGCACCTACAACTGCTTGGAAGTATCTATGAGTCACGAGGACTCAGCAATCTCACACCCGTGAGATCAATACTATTTAAGCATATGGGTAGGATAGGGTAATGAGGTGGAGGTGCAGCAAGCACTAAGAAAATATGGTGGCTAACATATGCAAATAAGAGCGAGAAGAGAAGCAACGCAGCGGTCGTGAAGATAGAAGTGATAAAGAAGTGATCCTGAAACTACTTATGTTCAAGCATAACACAAGACCGTGTTCACTTCCCGGACTCCGCAGAAAAGAGACCATCATGGCTACACACACAGTTGATGCATTTTAATTAAGTTAAGTGTCAAGTTCTCTACAACCGGACATTAACAAATTCCCATCTGCCACATAATTGCGGGCAGGGCTTTCGAAAGTTTAAGACCCTGCAAGGGTGTCCCAACTTAGCCCATCACAAGCTCGCACGGTCAACGAAGGATATTCTTTCTCCTGGGAAGACCCGATCAGTCTCGGAATCCTGGTTACAAGACATTTCGACAATGGTAAAACAAGACCAGCAAAGCCGCCCGATGTGCCGACAATCCCGATAGGAGCTGCACATATCTCGTTCTCAGTGCAATGATGACCCACAAGTGTAGGGGGTCTATCATATCCCTTTCAATAAGTAAGAGTGTCGAACCCAACGAGGAGCAGAAGGAAATGACAAGTGGTTTTCAGCAACGTATTCTCTGCAAGCACTAAAATTATCGGTAACAGATAGTTTTGTGATAAGGTAATTGGTAACGAGTAGCAAGTAATAAAAGTAAATAAGGTGAAGTATGATGCCCCAATCCTTTTTGTAGAAAAGGACAAGCCTGGACAAACTCTTATATGAAGGAAAGCACTCCCGAGGACACATGGGAATTATCGTCAAGCTAGTTTTCATCATGGTCATATGATTCGCGTTCGGTACTTTGATAATCTGATATGTGCATGGACCAGTGCATGGGTACTGTCCTTACTTGGACAAGCAACCTACTTATGATTAACCCCTATTGCAAGCATCCGCAACTACAACAGAAGTATTAAGGTAAACCTAACCATAGCATGAAAGATATGGATCCAAATCAGCCCCTTACGAAGCAACGCATAAACTATGGTTTAAGCTTCTGTCACTCTAGCAACCCATCATCTACTTATTACTTCCCAATGCCTCCCTCTAGGCCCAAACAACGGTGAAGTGTCAAGTAGTCGACGTTCACATGACACCACTAGAGGGATGACAACATACATCTCATCAAAATATCGAATGAATACCAAATTCACATGACGACTAATAGCAAGACTTCTCCCATGTCCTCAGGAACAAACGTAACTACTCACAAAGCATATTCATGTTCATAATCAGAGGGGTATCAACATGCATAATGGATCTGAACATTTAATCTTCCACCAAGTAAACCAACTAGCATCAACTACAAGGAGTAATCAACACTACTAGCAACTCACAGGTACCAATCTGAGGTTTGGATACAAAGATTGGATACAAGAGATGAACTAGGGTTTGAGATGGGATGGTGCTAGTGAAGATGTTGATGGAGATTGACCCCCTCACAACGAGAGGATCGTTGGTGATGACGATGGTGATGATTTCCCCCTCCCGGAGGGAAGTTTCCCCGGCAGAACAGCTCCGCCAGAGCCCTAGATTGGTTCCGCCTCGTGGCGGCGGAGTCTCATCCCGAAAGCTTGCTTATGATATTTTCCTCAACGAAAGACTCCATATAGCAGAAGATGGACATCGAAGAGACACCAGGGGGCCCACGTGGCAGGGGCAGGGGCGGAGACAGGGGGCGAGCAGGGGCTAGAGCCCCCCCCAACGACCGGCCCCCTCAACAATATGTACGTACGCATACATGTACTAGCTAGCTGGACTTTGATTACAATTAGGACTAATCCCCCGCAAAACAAAAGAAATAGGCCTAATATTTCCTGGCATGTACTTATATTCGTACGGCAAAGAAGCCCACTAAATTTTGCAGCCCAGCTCTCCATTTTAATTAGGCTATCGTAGACATTCCTTTCGCCACACATCGTATCAATCTCCTCTCTAACCCTAAAATAATGATTGAACTTCTGTATGCGACGCCGTCGGCCGCCTGCGGCCGATCTCGCCCTCTCGCCATCAGCGGGGGCCAGGTGATCTGACCAAGACAATGGAGCGGTGCAGCTGGCGCTAGTACCTTCTCCTTTCACGCTCTGCTGATCCTGACGGACTACCGGCTGGCTCAATCCGCCTCGGTGCGGTGCCATCGATTCTATCGGTCGTCACAGCGTCGATCAAGTAGGTATTAACTTGTACATGATTATTTGATGAATAAACACTCAATTCTGAAGTTGCATCAGTACTATATACAACCTTTAGCTAGTATCTAAGGCAATTGAATAATACTGTTTCTATTTCTTAATAATGATGCCACAAGGATTAAGAGAACACACCAACAATAAATTCCTTGGTTATAATATACTAATATAAAAAAACTTCCGTTCTCTATAGACGAACATATGTTGCCATAAGATGCACATATGGTTAGCAAACTCCAAATTCAATGCTATATCGACACTCGATATATTGTGATGTTTTATGTCTTATGTGATCATTTTGTCATTCCGCCCCCTCTATGGTCAAATCCTGGCTCCGCCCCTGGGCAGGGGGGCGCGCACAGGGGGTAGGGCGTGCCCCCACCCTCGTGGCCAGGGTCTGCCCCCCTCTGGAACTTCTTGCACCCAGTATTTTTTATATATTCTGGAAATAGCTTCCGTGAAGTTTCAGGACTTTTGGAGTTGTGCAGAATAGGTCTCTAATATTTGCTCCTTTTCCAGCCCAGAATCCCAGCTGCACGCATTCTCCCTCTTTATGTAAACCTTGTAAAATAAGAGAGAATAGGCATAAGTATTGTGACATAATGTGTAATAACAGCCCATAATGCAATAAATATTGATATAAAAGCATGATGCAAAATGGACGTATCAAATCCCCCAAGCTTAGACCTCGCTTGTCCTCAAGCGAAAGCCGAAATCGAAAAATATGTCCACATGTTTAGAGATAGAGGTCCCGATAAAAATTAAATATGGACATGAGGGCATCATGATCATTCTTAGAACATCAATATTTATATATATATATATATTATCATATGATCTCTTATGCTAAAGTAATAATTCAATCACAATTTCAAGTATGAATTATAAACTTCATTGAGAACCAACAAACTCTAATCTCAGTCATTGAAGCAATTGCAATTTATCATAACATAGGAAAGAGTCAATATAAGAGCTTTTCAGCAAGTCCACATACTCAACCATCTTTTAGTCTTTCACAATTGCTAACACTCAGGCAATATTTATGGGTATGAAGTCTTAATCGGACAGAGAGAAAGATAGGGGCTTATGGTTTTGCTTCCCAACGTTTTACCTCAAGGGTAATGTCAACAATAATAGTTTATGAAGACTCACATCCAATAAGCTATATATATTAGGATCTTTCTAACACATTGTGCTTGCCAAAGGATAAAATGTAAAAAGGAAAGGTGAAGATCACCATGACTCTTATGTAATTTAGAAGATAAAAGTAAAAGATAGGCCCTTCGCAGAGGGAAGCAGAGGTTGTCATGCGCTTCTATGGTTGGATGCATGAAATCTTAATGCAAAAGAACGTCACTTTATATTGCCACTTGAGATATGGACCTTTATTATGCAGTCTGTCGCTTTTATTTCTTCCATATCACAAGATCGTATAAAGCTTATTTTCTCCGCACTAATAAGTCATACATTTAGAGAGCATTTTTATTGCTTGCACCGATGACAACTTACTTCAAGGATATTACTCAATCCATAGGTAGATATGGTGGATTCTCATGGCAAAACTGGGTTTAGTGATATTTGGAAGCACAAGTAGTATCTCTACTTGGTGCGAAGAAATTGGCTAGCATGAGAGGGAAAGGCAAGCTCAACATGTTGGATGATCCATGACAATATAATTTATCTCAGATGTAAAAAAATATAACCCATTACGTTGTCTTCCTTGTCCAACGTCAACTCTTTAGCATGTCATATTTTAATGGGGTCAATAGCTCCTGTGCGACGTTTTTCATACGAATTGGAAGGAGTGCGACGTTGTTGGAATGAATGGCTGTGATGCGACGTTTTAGAAGCAAACAATAGTGCCAATGCGACATGGCTCTGTTTAACCATGAAATGAAAAACACAAGGGGTTAGCGATTCGAGTTATGACACGCGGGACCTAGCAGTTACTCGCATGTGGGTGGGACCCAGAACTTATCCACGCAAGCATGCCCGTGCTCATCAGCGTGCCCCGACCCGAGCCAGCCACGAGCCCGAGCCAGCCCACCCCACCCCCCGCCCTCCATTGCTTGCCCTGCCCCTTTCCTTTCCCACCTTCTTCTTCCTCTGCTCCGGCAACGAAGCGCACCGCCAGCGAGTGATGTCTAGCTCGACTTCGGCCTCGCGCCAATCATGGATGTAGTATGGTCCACTGCCGTTGACAAGATGCCCTGATTGCCCGCGCATGGAGCCTCTGAAGCGTTTGACTTGTGTGAGGGAAAAAAATGGCAACCGTGGGCGCGAGTTTGTGAAATGCTTGAGCAAGCCACAGCCGGGGCAGGTTAGATCTGTGTTCTTGACCAATCCTATGGTCTAATTTCTCCCGATTTCTTTCTTTTTTCCTCGAATTAGGGCGGTGGATCTGGGTGGTGGCTAGGATTCATGCGCCTCCGGCCCCCTGTTTTTCAGGTTCTGAAGAAATGTGGCATTTTGAGTGGCTCGATGAATATGTTGAAAGGTTGAAATTGGAGGGATCGACCAGAACCCAAGAGCTCAATTTTGGGGGGCGGCTTGCCGTGGAACAAGCCCACAATTTGGCGGACAGAGCCGATCCGATGATGCACAGTGCAGAACTGAAGTGTGAATTGAAGAAAACTGGCAAGCAACTAAAGCATCTGATCGATTTGAAGCAGCAAGCAAATATGATGGCTGGAGCATTTTATGGTTGTGTCATTGCTATGGGTTTATTTTACTTGATGTTCATCAATCGCTAGAATTTGTTAGAGTTTCAGTTAGTGTGTCAACTAGTTTCAGGGGTGCCCAGTAGTTTAAGTTAGCCAGGGACCATTTGTTAGATGAACTTGAATTAGTGTGAAGCAAAACTCGCTTGAATTACTGTAATGATATTCTCAGGGGCCCTATTCAGTGTTCATGCTTTGTTTCCTCTGTTTTTGTTCTTCAGTTAACAGAGTACACACCCAAATTCAGTTTCTAGTAAAAAAACAAAACTGGGCTGCCGAATAGATGTTGGGCCGTGAGAAAATGGGCCCTGAGAAAATAACCATGCCCAAGACCAGCCCAGCCGCATAGGGGCACCAGCCCACCTCTAACTTCGGCAAATAAAATGGGGCCTAATAAAATGTTGCTTGTCCTTTTATTTTGGCCTTTTTCTTGCACTAAATTTTGTGATTGATCATTTTTTGATGCACTAAAACTAAATGTTAATTGTTTTTATGCATGTCTACGGTTCCATGAACTAAATGAGTTGCATGCTTGCATGAAGTGCCCGAAGTAAATTAGTTTGCATTTCCTAGTTGCACCCATGTCCATAGTGGGTTTGCATGGGGATCCTAGTTGCATGTCCATGGTTTGGCCAATATTTTGAAGATGGTGTGTGTGGTGATTGGGGTGTAGAAAACCGGGCCCGTAGCAACCCATAGCAATACACAAATAGTAAGCAAAAACAACCCATAGCAGTCCACAAATAATAGCACGAAACACACAATATATATAGTAGCATAACGATTATATAGAAGAATAACGATTGCAACCCATAGTTCCACGATAGCCTTACAACTCCATGATAGCCTTACAACTTAAAGTACTAATAAAACTTAATAATAGTAGCATAATGATTACAACTTAAAAAAACTAATACGATAGATCCATAGAAAGCTAGATAGATAGGGGGCACCAAACGCGGGTTCTTCGGGTTCTTCTTCTCCTCCTCCTCCGGGGCCACCTCGCTCCTCCGGGCGCCGCCCTTCACTCCTCCCCGTTGTTCATGGGGTACGGGAGCGTGTGCATAACGCCGTTGTTGGGGAAGATGGCGTTGAAGTCGGTGAAGATATTGTAGGTTGTGAAAGCTATGAACTCACAACCAACCCAATACGCTCGCCCGAGGAGATGGAAAGCATCGAAAGGGTTAGTGAACGTGGCGAGGAGCCCAACCACAACGCCGTTGGGGTTGACCTCCTCAAGATGGTACATCCGAGGTGAGCCGCGGGGAGGTGGCGGAAGCCGGCCGCAAGGAAGAACTCCGTTAACTCCCTTGTGCCCCTCCACCTCGAGATCGCCCAAACCCTAAGGGTTCTCTCTACATACACTCCGGCCGGGTAGAGCCTTTCCAGCACGGTTGGGGGGATTGTACTGCATGGTGGCAGGGTGGCTCGAGGGCTCGATCGGGTTTGATGGAGAAGAAGGAAGAAGGAGGGCAGAGGAGGTAGAGGATGGGGTGTGGATGAGGGGTGAGGGAGAGGAAGACGATAGTGCCCGGCTTAAATAGCCCAAGTGCGACGTGGTTTCACCCCGTAGAATTAATGAGCGGGCGGCGTTTGGTGGCGCAACATGAAAGTGTGCACACGAGCGTGGGAAACGGGCTGCGATCCTTCTGTGCCACCGGTCGCGGGTCAAGGGGGACGGGCTCACGCACGCGTCTATGCCGTCGTGGGTGACACGCCTGCCCCGGGTTCTCTACGTGTGCCGCCCGTGCATTCATGTCTTAGCCCATTAATTTGCACATGTTGCTAGGGCCTGGCTAGAGGGCAACGTTCGGTCGATGGGAGACATGACAATAATGGACGCCTTCATTCGCCCATCTTGTAACGGGCAGCACACCGTTTGAACTACATCGATACCCACATTGATACCCCATGCCATTATTGCGTCCTCAAAGAGGAGCACGCCATGTACAGCACGCCATGCTACATTGTGGCCGGGTGCATGCTTTGATGCGACGATGCATCGGTTCTAATGGTAGGCATGCGACAACTTACTGCGTCGATAGGGGGTGGTGGAGCAGGGCTATGTCGAGGGCATGCATGCAACCCACGGGCGCAGTTCTGCGGGTGGGCATGCATGCTGCGGGTAGGCACGAGCATGCATGCAACGATGGAAAAGGGCACTCCGTAGGCTTCGCCCATGCACCGTGTCAACTCTTGCTGTTGGATTCAAATGAACGGTCCTAATGCCCCAACGAGAGAGGCTGATCCAAAACCCACCGATTAAACCAATCGGCGCGTCTCATGCGGATCGATGCACACTGTAGCTAACCCTAGCGCCTCATCTCAACCGTCCACACACAACGACCCGGTAGTGTGCGGGGTTTTGAGGGGTTTTGAGAGGGGTTTTGACTGATTAGGGTTGAGCATAACTAAATCAAAAAAATCAAAAAAAATATAAAACTTGCGCACATAGTCTTATTATGTCGTATAGTAACAAGAAAAAAATATAAATATGGTTTACATACATTTTTACGAAAAATCCTTCAGAAAATTGTCATTCCTCGAACAATGTACTATGGAGTTCAAGGGAGAGAGTAGTGGGCACCCGAGAGTAGGTGGGGTTTTGTAAATGAAAAGTGTGAAAACCTCACCAAAACTTCATTTTGGATTGACTAAGAAAGATCTTAACTCTCATTTTCATGTTTTAAACTTGTTTTATATATACTTTTATATTAAACCTTGTTTTTTCAAAAAAATAATAAAAGAAAAATTATTCAATAAATAGTGAGACTTCAGATTTACAGTATATAGGTAGAATAGATGTGTAGAAAAATTATTTGGCTGGTTTAGACAAGGTGCCAAAAAAACTTGCTTAAATATGAGGCCGTTTACCCTACCTTTGGAGTTCATTTGAGGCACACTTTTCATGACTAAGAGTTCAACTTACCAAAAGGGCTCGGAATGATCAGCAAGCAAACATATTTCAGTTGAGGTACTTTAGATAGCATTAAAACATCAATACCCATCCCTAATTCAAATTTGAGCCCAAATTTGAATTTAAATTTGAATTTTATTTGGCTAGTTTAGACAAGGTACCAACAAACAAGTTCGAATAGAAATACGGGGATACATAGTGACTACCAGTACGCACCAAGTTACAAATATTATTACAAGCCCCAAATTTTCAAACTGTTCTCTGTTCTACCTCTTCCTACCACGTCGCGTGCCCTTCTTCGCCATACCACTTCTTGTTTTTGGTTCTACTACACACACAAGTTCACTGATCATCTTGGTTTTCTTCGCCGGTCTTTTCAACACCTCTCCAACACCCTCGTGATCAGTGTCTACAGTCTCAATGTTGACAGCAGTTTCAGTTTCTTCGATGTGTACCTCAACATGGGTTTCTTCAGTCTGAACCTCGACACACTCAGGTTCAGTTTCAACCTCGAGAGCAGTTTCTTCAGTCTAAATGTTGACTGCAGCAAGATTTTCTTTAGTCTGCACAGGCTCACGCACACTTCTCTTCTTTCTACCGCCATTGACTCTTGCTTTTTTTGTTGGCCAACACTGTTCAACAACAAGGGCTGACTTGCTCGCTTCCTCCTGGCCATTGGGAAAATGTTATAGATATAGTAATTGGAAAAAAGCACCAAATCAAAACACAGACAAATAAACAAGAACATACTTTGTTTTATTAGGAGTGTAACGGCATTTGACAGATCCCATTCTGTGCCCAAGTTCCTGGCACAACTTGCATCTGTTTTTGTTACCTTATGGGACCTTTTTGGCTTTCCATCTTTCTTTCCCTTCTTACTACTCCCACCTTTCTCAAACCATGCCTTGAATCTACTCTGTTTAGGCCTGCCAGCCTTTCTTTTCGTCAAGGGAGGACACATGGAAAATTCAATGTCCACTTCAGGCCACTGAGACTGATTTTGCCTTCCACACTGTGGTATATTTCAATTTAATGGGGTACATCTTTTCCAAGTCTACTTTGAGTTTCTTGGCAGTAGTGTTTGGTGTTTTGGCTAAAATTGGGGTGATCTTTCCTGCAACCCAAAGTTGTGATGTCATTGTTGATACTCTCTGTGAACTTGTAATGCAACTATGTTGATTGGGGATTTGGTTAACCCTGACAGTACTTCCATCAGGTTGCAGTCTAGCAGATATGTACCACTTGCAAGGCTTCACACTACCATCAAATCCTCTGCACCTCGCATAAAACTTCTTTCTATCAGTCCAAATAGTCATGGCATCAAACTCATGTTTCACTGCATAAGTCTTGAAACACATCCTAAACTCCTTCATGATTGGGAAAAACTTGCCTACTTCAATGACAGGGTTTTCTTTATCATACACATGCACCAGCTCATCATCATGTGCATCATCTACCTCATCTGCAGCTTGTTCCAGCAACTGTCCATCTACTTCTTCATCAACATTAGCAGGCAAACTAGATTCACCCCTCTCCTGCTTATCTCTGTCATCGAGTGGAATGCCAAAAAGTTTGGCCATCTCAATGTCAGGCATTGGTGCAATGACCAAATCAGTAGGCTCATCTAATTCAACTACATTCCAATCAACAGTTGCTGCAGTTTTAGTTTCAGTTCCAGTCACCTGTCCCTCTTCAGGTATTACTGTAAGTTCAGTACACATGGGAATCAATGGCCTCTGTGTAGCCCAATCATCATCTACCATCTGCGCAGCCAATTGTGATGGCACATATCCAACCTTCGAAAAAATGTTCAGATCAACGAGGTCAGCAAAAAAATTAGCCCGTTTGCTTGTCCAGCCGTTTTGCCGATCGATTTCTTTAACAATCTGTTCACCATCTTCTATTCTCACATACTCTCCTTTCCAATCATCAAACCGCAACAGTGACACTTCTTGCTCTAGACCAGCAAACAATATTCTCCCCAATTTTTTCCACCCATTTCTTCACTGCCGTCTCTCCCATGTTCTGTAGAACTTGTGGATCAATCTCTGTAAACTCAACCTCCCATTTAACAATAGTGTCTCTCTCAATGTTCTGTATGCTACCATTAACTAATTTTTCCTTTGATGGAAAGAAATTGACTGTCAATTCGAAGGTCTGGGCGGCAGCATCCCCTCTGTCAGTGGCGGACAGTGTGATCCCGTGAGAAAGAGCGGACGAGGCCACCCCCTAATTGCATGCAAAATTGGATCGGAGAGAGGCGCATTACCTATTCGAAGTTGAATCTGGCGGCTCCATCTCAGTATGCCCACGGGCTCCCCTCACAACCTATCGATTTCGCAAACGAAAACAGAGGAAAGAGCTGAGATCTACGGGCCGGAGAGAGGAATGGGAGGGCGACTAGGGTTTGAATTCACTCACCATTTTCTGAGGACGAAGGCTCCGCCGCCATTGAGAACGAGGGCTCCGCCGCCGCCACCGAGAACGCAAGATCCGCCGCCACCGGAGAAGAAGGGGGCCAGAGTGGCGGGCCTGGCATGGTCGGGCGGCAGGGCACGGTCAGCTGTATTGAGGTACAATTAAGTTGGACCCACATGTCCTAACATAAACGGGCGGGCTTGGTTGACAACCAATTTAACCACATTTAACAGCCATGTCGTGCGTGGGCTATTTACCTGCTCAAAATTGTCGCACCATAGACATTCGCTCGAACAACGTCGCACTCTTGCCAATTCACCTCAAAAACGTCGCACAGGAGCTATTGACCCTATTTTAATGAGTGCTCACAATTATAAAAGATGTCCAAGATAGTATATTTATATGTGAAAACCTCTCTTTCTTTATTACTACCTATTAATTGCAACGATGACCAAAACTACGTTTGTCAACTCTCAACAACTTTTATTCACCATATTCTTTATATGTGAGCTCATTACTTTCCATAAGATCCATATGATCTCTTCGTTTCTTTTTATTTCATCTATTTTATTTTATTTTATTCCCCCAAGATCATAGCAAAATAATCAAGCCCTTGACTCAACACTAATCTTTATTATATAGCTCACGGACTCGATTACATAGAGGGATCATAAAGCAAAACTCACAACTAGATCATACTAAAACTTTATTCTACTAGATCAAGATATTACTAAAAGGATCGAACTAAGAAAAACGGTAAAGATAAAAGTGATGGTGATACGATACCGGGGCACTCCCCCATGCTTGGCAGTTGCCAAGGGGAGTGCCCATACCAGATACTCAGTTATTGTTTATTGGTGAAGAAGGTGATGGTTTTGTTGATGGCGTAGGCTTCTTCCTTAATTTGCGCTTGAGGACAGAATTTTGGTCCCTTAGGTCATTGATCTCCTGCTCCAGGCTCAGTATCTTTTGCATAATTCCTTCTTGTTTTCCTGCAAGAGGCGAAAAGGGATAAAGTAGATCTTAGGTTTGTTTACTCTATCCGGGAGGCTTGACTTTTTGAACTCCACATGCATGTCCCCAGGTTGAGGTAGTGGGACTTCATCTTCTTCTGAGCTCGTCTCCTCCTCTTCCTTGGGTTCATAGTCCTCTTCTTATTTCGTAGTCCAACCACAATGCTCCACATCCCCAGAGACCTTAGGATCTGCAAGGTAATCAGCCACATAGCTTTCCCCTTCCGAATCCTGGGACGACATGTTGCTCTAATCTGCTGCAGGACAACTCGAAACAAAGACAGGAGATATTTGCGTGATACGGTGGTCAAAACCTTCGAGAGATTATATAATGTATTTTTACCGACCAAAAGAAGTATCATGCAAGAAAACGGAGTTCGGAAAGCGCACGAGGTGCCCACTAGGCAGGGGGCGCACCCAGGGGGTAGGGCGCGCCTCCCACCCTCGTGGGAGCCTCGTGTCCTTTCCGGTCTGCTTCTTATTTTCCTATTTTTCTAAATATTTCAAAACACAGAAATATTGCCATGAGAACTATTTTGGAGTCGGTTTACTTACCGTACCACGTACCTATTCCTTTTCGGAGTCTGAAACGTTCCAGAAAGTGTCCCTTATGTATTCCTCCGGGGTTACGGTTTCAATAATATTAGTTTCAACATTTATATGATTACTTGAGATATAATGTTTAATTCTTTGACCGTTCACCACCTTCGGATTTGTGCCTTCGAAGTTGTTGATTTTTATGGCACCGGAACAATAGACCTCCTCGATAACGTAAGGACCTTCCCATTTTGAGAGAAGTTTGCCGGCAAAAAATCATAAATGAGAGTTGTATAGCAATACATAATCACCTACATTGAACTCACGCTTTTGTATCCTTTTGTCATGCCATTTTTTAACTTTTTCTTTAAACAGCTTGGCATTTTCATGAGCCTAGGTTCTCCATTCATTAAGTGAGCTAATGTCAAATAACCTCTTCTCACCGGCATGTTTGAAATCATAATTGAACTCTTTAATGGCCCAACATGCCTTCTTATATTTACTAATTTGAGGCACCATACAAAGCACCATGGTAATCCTTAGAATTAAGGAATTTCGACCATTTGATTAAGATATGATGTATATCTACCCATTGGATGAAAAGTAAGATGTGATTTCCTATAATACCACGTACAGGAGTCTTCCTCCCTTTGGACTCTCTGTGTTTCCTAGATAAAAGGACATCTTCCTTAAAAAAAATGAAATCTGAACGCTCTCTCCAAGATTTGAGGCGATCCCGATCTACAGCACCTCTCCCGATCTGCAGCACCTCCTCCTCTTTGTCTCCTCTCGATATGCAGCCCTTCTCATCTCTATCTCACGCCCTACCGATCTGCAGCCCTTCTCATCTCTCATCTCACACCCCACCATTGTTTCCTCCCTATGGTATGACTCCATCATGCGCGTAAGGCTCACCTACCCATGCTATTCTACAACCGGTGCGCCAACTGGGGCTGAGCGCTTTTGCCCTATGTGTCGCCTGCTCCTGATTTGGCAACAAGAAGTTGAATTGGCAACCTGCCTCCGATTTGGCTGTCCCAATGCAAGGTGGATAAGCTGCCTCTACCTCCCCATATCCTCTTTGCTGCATCCATATCAATTTTGCGGCTCCGTGTCTCCATACGAAACAACAACAATGGGTGAAATTTACATCATAGATGCCAAGTTTACACAGCCATCATCCTTAGTGTTGGCCAGAAACGAGTTTCACATCTCAGGTGAGCAACATGATCTTTCTTTCCTGTTTGATCCATATGCTAGATATATACATGTGGCATGACGTCCAAATAAGAATGTTATGCTGACATTTACTATGTCAGACCTTTGTACAAAAGGATTTCCAATTTAACCGGCAATGACCATATGTTCTAACTTGATATTGCACTGATGAAGTTCAGAAACTGATGTATCTCTGCTCATACTTGAGATCACAATTTTGAAATTATAAGAATAGGTTACCATATATTTCGTTATCAATCAACAGTGATGGATGCAGAAAGAAAATAAACAAAGTGATTTCTCCGAAATTAGTCTTAGAAGGTATATTCTCTCTCAATAATGCATTCAATGGCCTGGATGCTGTTTTCATAGGTATTTCTTGCAGAACGAGCTGAGTGTGCTCTCTTTTATAAGGCCATAATATCTTTAAGTACCTGCTGTTGCAAAGGTGGTTTGCATAATGTTTCAATAGCTCTTTCTTGCATAATGAATTCTGGGCATGGTCTATCCCCTAAGTTCATAGCGTGTTCATGTATATTCTATTAGAAAATGAATATAATTAGAAGCTCACCCTTGAGTAGGTTTGTTACCTGTCTCACAATTATGGAAATAGTTACAAACTTATAATGTATTATGAGGTTGTAATATAAATCTGAAACCTAATCTACAGTACATGAGCATGAGTGATGGAAGATGAGAAGCATCTTATATCACAGGAAGAATATTGTTTGTTTGATTTATATATGCTTTTACTCATTTATTTTTCTATGAACAGAAAAGTCCGATTCTTGCAATGGACCAAATTCTAAAAGAGGGAGCATTGTGATTTGTGATTCTGATGTTGGTCTTAGACAGGCATCTGCCAATCTCTTCTTCTCTCTACAAAGGATAAAGCAGGCAAAACAACACGTATCTGCCATGTAATTGATTTTTAATTTCTGAAAGTAAATTAAACACAAAGGATGGATTTTAGTACAAAAATTGCTGGTGCAGATGTCAAATTATTATTAGAAATAAAAATACAAATACGTTATTAGACGTCTGACGCGATTCTCAACTTCGGTACGTATGGAATTAATTCCTCTGTTTACATGTTTGATTTAATTGATTGAGAATTTGGATAGCTGACACTTCAATGGATCGATAATATTTTCCTTTAATTTGCAGATATTACCAAGAGACTATCGTATTACCAGAAGTCGTACACCATACAATTACTACATCACATACATAATTCTTTTCCGTTGGTGGTCCTTTGGACAGATCTCAACGATTTTATGTGTGCCCAGGTTTTTAACCAAGGAGACGGGATAACAAGAGGCCTCTCTTAGAGGAAATTTGACGACTAGCTCTGTCAAGTTTTTGGGATGAGTTCACAACACGGGGCGGGGAAGGGGTCACCGATTCCTTGATGTTCGAGACTGAAAAATGGACAGGCCAAAATGCTGCCCCTCTCATGTTCGCTAATGTTTCAGCTATGTTGTTGCACGAAGCTTTCTGTTTTTTAATGTTCCCACATTATCATCTTGCATATTTTGTATCTCAGTCTGTACCCGAGCTCTCTTACATTTGTTCTTTGCAAGTTATTTTTTATGTAAGACTCCACTACACAATTATGAACTATTGACTATCATGGATAATATAAGATTTTTGCCTGGGGCGTAAGTATTCAAATATCCAGCCTTTCCAATGCTTTGTCTTTTTTGTTACGTTTAATATTTACTTCATGTCACAGTGTTATGTATACCACGTCCAGTTATCGGACTGGATTTGCAAGATTTCATGAATAGAAGCTTATTAATAGTTATCATGACTGAATTTTTAGTTTGCATTCTGCTATGTACAGATGATGTTTCTTGGAGCGTACTTCTATCAACTAGGAATAGAAGTTCATTAATACTATAAGGAACTCCTGCATGGCTGCTCTGGAAAGTACTTCATGTAGGTTGTTCATTCATAAAGATTCAACTATTACTACTCATCTTATGTACGAGTACATCAGAATATATCTTGAGATGTACATCTAGCATATCCTTTAGATTTTGCCCACACTCTAGTGCAAAGTAGATGAAGTGTTGTCGCTACTGCAATAATAGTTATCCCCATTTGAAATAAAATAATGATTTTCTATGGCTAAACTCTATCTTCTCTTTGAAATATACATCATCTCTTCGCTTTCATAAATTTTTAGGAACTCATAAGAAAAGAGATGAAACTAATTACATGGAGTAGAATGTCGATTATGCTTATTACGTATTCCATAGCTCCGAGGAACATAAGATTGTTGGACAATGAAATGGCTGGGTAGATGAAAATTGGATCCACATGTCTCAGTCCAGCCTTAATTTATTTACTTTCCAATGTTCCTAGCGATTGCATAATCTTTTCATGGGCCCATATCTCATCTAATTTTCAGCCTAACAGTTTCCAGAATCCGCTGTGTGCATATAATGAGTGTTGCATTCGTCTTTGTTGCAGAATATTCTACTTTTTTGTAAATAAGAAGAGCATGAAGAGAAAAAAGAGCTGATGGGCATAGTCTCATCACGTACTTAATAGAATGTACTTCGGATGGAGATATCTACCTCATCATTTCTTCTAAGTCTCAAATTGTGTGTTCTATTTCTTTCCACCTAATATTATTAACAGGTCTTTGTTACAAGTGAACAAACTTATTTGCAGCATACAGACTAAATAAAACTAAGAAAATCACAAGCTAGCTGCATACTTCTTATTTTTTGTTCTATACCTTGCATCTACTTTAGTGTGTGTTTCCAAATAGTTCTCTTTATACATATCGATTATTTTACTATGTAAACAATATTCATGAAACAACAGGGAAGAAGAAATTTATAGGGTATCGCTATGATAATATCCTCTCCGCGAGTCACTGACATCTTTGTTGTGGAGTTTAATCGAATGACCATGTCCCATATGATTCAAAGACTAACTTAGTCAATGCTCTACAGTTTTCACAAGACTATTATTTCCTCATTTATTACTTCTCTATAAAATATTGTAATCTAGCTCAAATAAAAACTATCCATACCAAAATGATGATGAAAATGTTGAAGTTCCAGAATGGCAACAGAAAAATCAAAACAATAGTTGTAACCACTAAAACAACATAAATAAAAATTACTCCTAATAAAAAAAGAAAAAATACGTGCATTTTAGATAAATGGTCTGTGCCAACACTTATGTAGTCGATATTGAAATATCTAAATGGGCTTATATTAGGAACAAGGGGAGTAATACTCATGGCTTCATAACAATAGCTAGCCCATGCGGGCGCACGGGTTGTTGACTAGTATGTTCTAGTTCAAGAGGTAAGTGACATGCTTTACCATAAACCATTTTATGCGGAGACATACTCATAGGATTTTTATATGCAGTTCTATAGGCCCATAATGCATTATCAAGTTTCTTGGACCAATTCTTTCTAGATCTATTAACAGTCTTTTGCAAAATTAATTTGAGCTCTCTGTTACTCAATTCTACTTGACCACTAGACTGTGGGTGATAAGGAGATGCAATTCTATGATTAACGTCATACTTAGCAAGCATTTTACGAAAGGCACCATGAATAAAGTGTGAACCACCATCAGTCATTAAATATCTAGGGACTCCAAACCTCGGAAAAATAACTTCTTTAAGCATGTTAATAGAGGTGTTATGATCAGCACTACTAGTTGGAATAGCTTCTATCCACTTAGTAACATAATCAACAGCAACTAAAATATGTGTATACCCATTAGAGGAAGGAAAAGGTCTCATATAATCAAAGCCCCAAACATCAAATGGTTCAATAACAAGTGAATAATTCATAGGCATTTCTTGGCGTCTACTAATATTACCAATTCTTTGACATTCATCACAAGACAAGACAAACTTACGGGCATCCTTGAAGAGAGTAGGCCAATAAAAACCGGATTGCAATACCTTGTGTGCAGTTCTATCTCCAGCATGGTGTCCTCCATAGGCTTCGGAGTGACACTTGCATAGGATCTGTTCCTATTCATGCTCAGGTACACAACGTCTAATAATACCATCCACTCCTTTATAAAGATGTGGGTCATCCCAAAAGTAATGTCTCAAATCTTGGAAGAACTTTTTCTTTTGCTGGTATGTGAAACTAGGTGGTATAAATTTAGCAACAATATGACGTTTAATTGTTCATCAGGGAAGCTATCATCAATAGGTAGTGGGTCATCAAGAACATTTTCTAACCTAGACAAGTTGTCTGCAACGAGGTTCTCAGCTCCCTTTCTATCAATAATATGCAAATCAAATTCTTGTAGCAAGAGAACCCATCTAATAAGTCTAGGTTTAGCATCTTTCTTTTCCATAAGGTATTTAATAGCAGCATGATCAGTGTGAATAGTTACTTTAGAATCAACAATATAAGGTCCGAATTTATCACAAGCAAATACAACTGCTGAGAATTCCTTTTCAGTACTAGCATAATTTCTCTGTGCATTGTCTAGAGTTTTACTAGCATATTGAATAACATTTAATTTCTTATCAACTCTTTGCCCTAGAATAGCACCTACAGCATAATCACTAGCATCACACATAATTTCAAAGGGTAAATTCCAATTAGGTGGCTGAACAATAGGTGCAGAAATCAATGCTTTCTTAAGTATTTCAAATGCTTCTACGCAATCATCATCAAAGACAAAAGGAATAAATTTTTTTAATAGATTCGTTAGAGGCCGAGAAATTTTTGAGAAGTCCTTAATGAACCTCCTATAAAAACCAGCATGACCGAGGAAGCTTCTTATACCTTTAATGTCCTTGGGACACGACATCTTTTCGATAGCATCAACTTTAGCTTTGTCCACTTCAATACCTCTTTCATAAATTTTATGGCCCAAGACAATACCTTCATTAACCATAAAGTGGCATTTCTCCCAATTCAAAACAAGATTAGTTTCTTCATATATCTGCAAAACTCGATCAAGGTTGCTTAAGCAATCATCAAAAGAGGATACATAAACGGAGAAATCGTCCATGAAAACCTCACATATCTTTTCACAAAAGTCAAAGAATATAGCCATGATGCATCTTTGAAAGGTAGCAGGTGCATTACATAAACCAAAAGGCATACGTCTATAAGAAAAAGTACCGAAAGGGCAAGTAAAAGTGGTCTTTGATTGATCATGAGCTCACGCAGGTATTTGAGAGAAGCCAGAGTAACCATCTGGAAAACAAAAATGTGTATGTTTCGATAATCTTTCTAGCATTTGATTAATAAAAGGCTAAGGGTAATGATATTTTTTAATAGCCTTATTTAATTTGCGGAAATCAATTATCATCCTATAATCTGTAATAATTCTTTGCGAGATCAATTCATCTTTATCATTAGGGACAATAGTAATACCTCCCTTCTTAGGGACACAATGAACAAGACTTACCCACTGACTATCAGCAACGGCATAAATTATACCTGCCTCAAGGAGCTTTAATATTTCTTTTCTTACCACTTCTTTCATCTTAGGATTCATCCATCGTTGGTGATCAATAACTGGTTTGGCGTCTTCCTCCAAATTTATTTTGTATTGACATAGAGTGGGACTAATGCCCTTAAGATCATCAAGAGTATATCCAATAGCAGCACGGTGCTTCTTCAGAGTTTTCAATAATTTCGGTTCCTCCTTCTCTGAAAGGTTAGCACTAATAATAACAGGATATATTTTCTTTTCATCAAGATATGCATATTTAAGAGTATCAGGTAATGGTTTAAGCTCAAACACGGGATCACCCTTGGGTGGAGGAGGATCCCCTAGGATTTCAACAGGAAAATTGTGTTTCAGAATGGGTCCTTGTTTAAAGAATACTTCATCTATTTCCCTTCTTTCATTCATGAACATATCATTTTCATAGTCTAGCAAATATTATTCTAATGGATCAGTAGGAGGCACGGCAATAGAAGCAAGACCAATAATTTCATCTTTACTAGGCAATTCTTTATCATGGGGTTGTCTATGAAATTTAGCAAAATTAAACTCATGAGACATATCCCCTAAACCAACAGAAACAATATCCTTATTGCAGTCTATCTTAATATTAACAGTATTCAAGAAGGGTCTACCAAATATAATAGGACAAAAGCTATCTTGTGGGGAACCAAGAACAAGAAAATCAGCGGGATATTTAACCTTCCCACACAAGACTTCAACGTCTCTAACAATCCCAATTGGTGAAATAGTATCTTTATTAGCAAGCTTAATGGTAACATCAATATCTTCTATCTCAGCTAGTGCAATATCATGCATAATTTCTTTGTATAAGGAAATAGGTATTGCACTGGAACTAGCACCCATATCACACAAGACATGATAACAATGATCTCCTATTTTAACAGAAATAACAGGCATGCCTACCCCAGGTCTATGTTTATCTTTAGCACCAGGTTTAGTAATTCTAGCAGTCTCATCACAGAAGTAAATAACATGCCCATCAATATTATCGGCCAAGAGATCTTTAACCATAGAAACATTAGGTTCAACTTTAACTTGCTCAGGGGGTTTAGGTGTCTTAATATTACTTTTGTTGACCACACTTGAACCTTTAGCATGATTCTTTATTCTAACAGGGAAAGGTGGTTTCTCAACATAAGCAGTAGGAACAACAGGATCATTGTAAGTGATAGTCTTTTCTTAAACTTTAATAGGTGCAACTACTTTTGTTTCAATGGGAGGATTATATTTAAACCACTTCTCCTTAGGGAGATCAACATGAGTAGCAAAGGATTCACAGAAAGAAGCTACTATCTTAGAGTCAAGTCCATATTTAGTGCTAAATTTACGAAAAACATCGGTATCCATAAAAGATTTAACGCAATCAAACTTACGTGTTATACCTGACTCCTTACATTCATCGAGATCCCAATCTTTAGAGTTGCGTTTAATTCTCTCTAATAAAGTCCATTTGTATTCAATAGTCTTCATCATAAAGGAACCAGTACAAGAAGTATCGAGCATGGAGCGATTGTTGTCAGAAAGCCGAGCATAAAAATTTTGAATAATCATTTCTCTTGAGAGCTCATGATTGGGGCATGAATATAACATTGACTTAAGCCTCCCCCAAGCTTGAGCGATGCTTTCTCCTTCGTGAGGCCAAAAATTATATATATAATTACAATCACGATGAACAAGATGCATAGGATAAAACTTTTGATGAAATTCCAATTTCAATCGCTTATAGTCCCATGATCCCATATCATCACATAGCCTATACCATGTCAATGCATCTCCATTCAAAGATAAAGGGAAGACCTTCTTCTTGATAACATCATCGGGCATACCTGCAAGCTTAAATAATCCACAAACTTCATCCACATAGATTAAGTGTAAGTTGGGATGCAATGTTCCACGTCCTGCAAAAGGATTATCTAGCAGTTTCTCTATCATACCCGAAGGAATTTCAAAGTAAACATTTTCATTTTTAGTAGGTCCAGTAGGTTGAGTAGGTTGAGGAGCAACTATTTGCTCCACCGGTCGGGGTGAAGATACCCCGAACAAGCCCCTCAAAGGATTACTTTCCATAGTAACAAGTGACAGTAAATTTCGTCACACTATATAAATTTTTCCTTACCAAATTCCACCTACCAAAGGTGTTTCACTCCCCGGCAACGGCGCTAGAAAGAGTCTTGATGACCCACAAGTGGAGGGGATCTATCGTAGCCCTTTCGATAAGTAAGAGTCTCGAACCCAACGAGGAGCAGAAGGAAATGATAAGCGGTTTTCAGCAAGGTATTCTCTGCAAGCACTGAAATTATCGGTAACAGATAGTTTTGTGATAAGGTAATTGGTAACGAGTAGCAAGTAATAAAAGTAAATAAGGTGCAGTAAGATGGCCCAATCCTTTTTGTAGCAAAGGACAAGCCTGGACAAACTCTTATATGAAGGAAAGCGCTCCCGAGGACACATGGGAATTATCATCAAGCTAGTTTTCATCACGATCATATGATTCGCGTTCGGTACTTTGTTAATCTGATATGTGGGTGGACCGGTGCTTGGGTATTGTCCTTACTTGGACAAGCATCCCACTTATGATTAACCCCTATTGCAAGCATCCGCGACTACAACAGAAGTATTAAGGTAAACCTAACCATAACATGAAACATATGGATCCAAATCAGCCGCTTACGAAGCAACGCATAAAGTAGGGTTTAAGCTTCTGTCACTCTAGCAACCCATCATCTACTTATTTCTTCCCAATGCCTCCCTCTAGGCCCAAACAATGGTGAAGTGTCATGTAGTCAACGTTCACATGACACCACTAGAGGGATGACAACATACATCTCATCAAAATATCGAACGAATACCAAATTCACATGACTACTAATAGCAAGACTTCTCCCATGTCCTCATGAACAAACATAACTACTCACAAAGCATATTCATGTTCATAATAAGAGGGGTATTAATATGCATAATGGATCTGAACATATAATCTTCCACCAAGTAAACCAACTAGCATCAACTACAAGGAGTAATCAACACTACTAGCAACCCACAGGTACCAATCTGAGATTTGGATACAAAGATTGGATGCAAGAGATGAACTAGGGTTTGAGATGGGATGGTGCTGGTGAAGATGTTGATGGATATGGACCCCCTCACGATGAGAGGATCATTGGTGATGACGATGGTGATGATTTCCCCCTCCCGGAGGGAAGTTTCACCGGCAGAACAGCTCCGCCAGAGCCCTAGATTGGTTCCGCCAAGGTTCCTCCTCGTGGCGGCGGAGTCTCGTCCCGAAAGCTTTCTTATTATTTTTTCCTCGATAAAAGACTCCATATAGCAGAAGATGAACATCGGAGGGCTACCAGGGGGCCCACGAGGCAGGGGGTGCACCCAGGGGGGTAGGGCGCGCCCCCACCCTCGTGGCCAGGGGTGCAAAAGTGTTTCAATTTCTTTCTTATGTGAGTTTTTGTCCTATGTGACAAAAATAAGACAGGACACAAGTGGCACAGGTCCTAGACTGGCTCATCTCAATCACGAAACACGGCGCGCGTGCGAGGCGCTGCATGGCGAGGTGGGTAGGAGTGCGTATGTATATGTCCTCTTCTCAATCTCTTAGTGGTGTGTGAAGGTGGCAACTTTATATGCTGGTCCAATACACCTTCTACAATTGGGAAGGGCCTAAATTTTCCTCACTCCCATTGTCATGCAAGAATCGGCCATACAGGCCTATGGGATTTTTAGGAATGATTGGACATAGTAAATGGGCTAAAAGCCAAATAATTCCAACAATTCCCCGCCAGATCTTAATTACATGCACATAGAGTTTACCTGTGGTTTCAAAACATTGCTTCTATACTGGTATTTAGGTGAAGACTGTTAATTTTAACTTTTGACTAGAACTGCAAACAACACTCGTTAACGACTTGAATAGTGGACTATGCTTTGAACTGCAAGTTTTGTGCAAACAAGTTCCATGTAAAGCCTTGATCGATACTAGTCTGTCAAATGACTTTTCCATGGGTAGGAGCTTGTATGACATATTCCAGTGCCTCTTCATCAGTTTACTACAGAGCACCCAACTCTCATATTTAACATTCTAACTTATATGTGTGTGTTCTCTAAAGATGTTCTATAGAACAACATCTTGGCATACCAAGCCCCCAGAGCACATTAAGATAAAGATCAACCTGTCATACTTATGATGAGAGAATTCCATCATAATGGGGTGAATCTTTAGTAAATAAAACTCTTCTCTCAGTTTTGAATGCTCGCTCAGCGCTTTTTGAAAAACTTAAAAAAATAGAAACAAAAGAAAGAATAAAAATGGACGAACCAATTAAGGTTTCGTAACAACTAATGGGCCGTCCAGTACAAGATCATCAGAAGCGAGCTCCCGGCATCTCGCAGCAAGCAAAACATAGACAGTCCCAAGGGAGAGAGGGAGAGAGGGGGGGGGGGCGAGACGAGAGATACTAGATGATACCCCGCACGTTTGCTGGGGGACTTTGTAGTTTCCATGAGCAGATTCAAAGAAAGGCAGATTACTGTATGAATGAAAGTAAAATATGGCTTGAAATGTTGAATACATTTACAGGTAAAGTAGACCTGAGCAGTCACCTAAGATATATGTTCCAAACAAACATTGAGAGAGGCATCATGAATAGCATACATTGATATAGTTGTTTAATCTGCTAAGGAAGCAGTACTGTACCTAAGATATATGTTCCAAACAAACATTGAGAGAGGCATCATGAATAGCATACATTGATATAGTTGTTTAATCTGCTAAGGAAGCAGTACTGTACATAAATAGCATACATTGATATAGTTGTTTAAACTGCTAAGGAAGCAGTACTGTACATAAATAGAACTAAATTTTATTTGCTTATACTGGAATGATAACTTTTTCTGAAAGGCTTATAGCTGTAGGTCATACCTTGTCTAGAAATTTTCTTCTTAGATGATCTTATCTTTCTTATTCCTAGCAGAGCAACAATAAGAATCTGGGCTGTACTTGGCATTCTTGATTCTTCAAAGAAACTGAAATGGGAGAATGGACTCTTCATATTTACTCGGAATATTATGGTTCATAGCCACCCCATTAAGATTGCTGATCGGGAGAAGCTGCAAGATCTCTTTGGAAAGTGAGGCACAACGGTGGGACAAAGTGTGCTTCGACAACTGTAAGGAAAGTAGTAAATACGACATCCCATAGAGCTAGGGAAACAACTTGCAGTTCTCAATGATTGCTCGACAGTCTGATGTTATCTTTTCGTTTTCTTTTTATAGTGTGCATGAAAATGAATTATGAAACTGAAGCCCTGCATGTACCATAACCATCCATGTTTTGTTGTTCTGATGTAGAAAATCAGATAGCACAGTTTAACAGTAACCCTAAAGAAACATCAATAAAGGTGAATTGATGGGATGGCAAATACTGCAAACATTCATTCATGTGCCAACATAATTACAGAAAGCAAGGAAAATAATAATAATCAATAAATGATATAGGATAACCTCACATTAAGTAGCAAGATATTGTACCAGGCAGTGGGAACTTCAAATTTCTGCCGGCACTATAAGAGAAACATACATGAAGGAAGCAAATGGCAGGCTAATTTGAGTGATATAATAGAGGATTAAGGTAAGAGAGTAGTTACCTGGCCAGGAACAAATCCTGGTTATAATCGAAAGAAGAAAGTAGTATGGGGTCGGCAAATGTCTATGATACGCAAGTGAGACATGGATCTTCATGGTGCATCCACAACAACCTGGAGGAACCACATTATGAAACGCTTCATAGGTGCTCAAGGAGCGCTGAGTCGACGCATCCTTCTAATTAACACACACTGTCCAAAAACAATTGTACTCCAGAATTTTCGTTTCTGGTAAAATCATGTATCATGATAACCCTGTAGTATACCTTATCGGACCAGTAAAGATGTATAGAGATAAGAAACAAATTATGTTCATTAACATCACATAGCAAATTTAGAATGGTCAGCGAAGAGCATGCTTCAAATCTGGTTCTGCCCTTGATCTTCACGGTCAATCAATATCACCAACATGGCTACACCTCTATGTCATTAGAGATTTCAGCAATAATGCACTTGCAGCTTCTCTTATATTTACTGTACCTTTAATCAATAACTGAACCATGATGTGCGTTCTACAGATTCTGTTAAAACTTGAATCTTGACTTAAAATCAATTAACAACTACTGAAAGTGGTTCAAGAAATGAACCAAATAATGTAGGTTACCACTATTTATCAAAAAGGTACTACTTGTGAGATCAAGGACTAGATATCAAGAGATCCTGCATTTCCAATAGCTAGAATAATCAAGAGAAGAAACATCATTAACCTAATAGGCAAAGCTCGCAGCCGTGGTGAAGAGGGTTTTTATGAACCCTTTTTGTAAGCTGATGACGACGGCAAGTGATGTGACGGTGGCCGACTGCGATGATGGCATCCCCCATACCCCATGAACTGCTTCGCGTCCCATCCCGCCGGTAGTGTCCCGTGATGGAGAGCTCAGGTCAAGCCAGTGGCAGATGCCCATGTACGGGTGAGGCGCGAGAGTGAGTGAGAGACATACCAGTGATGAAGATCTTGATGGACTGGGTGATGCCAAACAGAGTCAGGCAGGAGAAAAAGGGCGACTCCGCGGACAGCGGTTGTGCGACGGAGGCGGGTTGCTGGATCTCCTATCGATGGTTGGCTAGTTCTAGAACCTTCCACACTATGCCTCCTCCTCGAGACCTGCCTGACAGGCAGGCGATGGGCGCCGACAGCGGTGATTTCGATTTAATCGTCACCAGCATCGTAATCGTAATCTTCTAATCGTTGTGCTGAGGACGGAAGCATGAAGGTTGGGGAAGATGAACATTATTTGGTATGGAAATCAATGGCGAAGGAGTGGAGATGAATGGATCGCATTAATACAGCGGTGGAAGAAATCCAAGCAGGGGAAAGAATTGATTCCTCCGTCGTGCGGGCCGGGGGCAACGAAAGGAAAAACTCTGATGTGGGCGGTTCAGCTGAAAGTTGGTAACGGACGCGACTATTGGGCTTGTTTTCCTTTTAGAAGAATAACTGTGAATGAGACGATTAGGCTTCGGTGCACAGTATAAGACTGTAATCCGTTTCTTTTGCATTTTTTTCATGGAGGATATGGCGGGCCAAAGATTGCATGTCTCACGGCTGCATGCGGACGCATTGCTGTGGTGGAGAATGGATGACGTGGCCAAATGCTGATGTGGATAGCTTGCATGTTTAGATAAATAACATAGTGGGGGTGAACTTCTTAAGTATATAGGATGTGGGTTTGTGGGTTGTGGGTTGTGGCCTGTGATGCAGGCCAGCGCACTATCTCATATCGGGTCATACTGTCCGTTTACTTAATTTCTTAGCCCGGCCCACCATATCTCGGGTCATGATGTGCTATGTGTTTTGCCTCGCCTTCAGACCATGTATCATGCCAGAAAAGACCTTCCCAAGTCTCGATGTTAGTTGTAGTTCTCTATGTAGCAGCAAGCCAACGATGTCGCTGGACCGTAGCAGCAGCGCCACGCTGCATCGTTGGTTGTTAACCCAAATCATACACCATAACCATCATCATCTATTTGCCAATGGTGCCAGTCGATGACATTGCAGCATCGGCAGTGTTGAAGCCGAGGCCACACAACTTTGTTGGCATTGCAGTCGGTGCCATGGCAGCACTATAGGTCACCACTGCACACGACATGACCGCAACACAAAAGACTAAAACAATCCTTCTGGGTTGATCATATAGCTTCAGAAGGAAAAAACCAGGTCAGGCCCCACTGACCAGCTTGCCGTTGCGGTACTGCAGGATTCCTTGAATGCAATGGCATTATCATCCCACTTCTCACGTTGTATATGCCAGCGTCGCGAAGAGGTTCTGCAGAAGACTCTGGACAAGGATAATCGCAGATGAAGTAGATGCAGTCCTCCTGGGATCCACTGCATTCTCCAGCAGGCAGGGACTTCGAGCTTTGCTTACCAAGAAAGAGGGCATGGCCACCCAAATCACTCACCGTTCTCCACTGACCAGGGTTAGTGCGCAAGTTTGCCTCAAGGACAGTAAATCCAACAGTATGAGAATTCCTAAAACCCTGTGAGTGTGTAAATCTTTGCACCATCAGCAGCCTACCACCACATTCCACTAAATACTGGCTGAGTCCATAAAGCACCTTCTTAGACAGGTATTGAGGCGTTCCACAATCACCACCAGAGTCAATTACGCATTTCATCTTTGGATAAGTACCAAGGTTCTCACCAAAATCAACGACGAAAAGCTTGAAAAATCCAGATACCACGTACAGCCTTCCATCCAAGAATGCAAGGTCCACTAATGTTGGTGGCTCCCCCAGTGCAGTACGTATACCTCTTAATGAGTAAGTGGTGGCAGGTGGTTGAACGACACAAAGATCAACAGAATAACAATTGCCGATGATCAACGCAGCAGCAAGGGACTTGGGTGATGATTCCAGCGGCAAGGGCGCCACTAACTTATAGGAAACTGGATCATCAGTATATTCAGCATGGTTATTTATCTCGCGCTGCCAAACACTGGCAAGATTAGGAAGCTCCAGTGTGCTCTTGGAAAAAGGGTTCAGCAATGAACACGCACCATCACAGCTCATGAGGAATAGCCTGTTATCAATGGAGCCGTGCCAACGAGCACCATCTGGTAGAGGCATGCGGTGAACCTCACTGCCAGGGATGATGAGGAAGGTTCCATCGGTGAGGGTGAGCCAAGGGAATGGGAGGGGGAGATTCTGCAACATACTATTAGAGCGCCATGGTTGACAGACTGCTCTCAGACGAACACGGTCAGCTAAGGAATCGAGGCGCTTTAGGACAAGGCCCAGGAGTTCGGTAGGAAGATCTGACCAAGGTCCAAACTGTGCAGCCTTCATGATGCAAGTCTGCAATACAGGACATAAGATTAATAGATAGTACAATAAGAAAATTGTAATGCATATGCTAGCTGAACTACTCTAATACCTAAGGCCGTCACAAAGAAATAGAGATGACGAGGAAAATAGCAAAAACAATCTATAGAGCAGAAACAAACTACTCCACCCGAACATATGCTTCTTTAACTTCAAATCAATTATATACATATGCTTCTTGAACTTGGTAACAGATGCAAAAGCATGCAGCAAAGCACCATCTATTTATGTTATTTTGATGGAAAAAACACCGTTTATTTGTTATGGTAAATAAAGCAGCATGATGATCATGTCCCCTAATACCATCAACAGCAGCATGATTCATGATATTGAGTATGGTGAACTAACAAGGAATTCTGTTCTTAATTTCTCATGTGGAATTGACTAACTTCAGTGAGCTACTCACAGTAGTCCTCTTTCTTTTAGATGAGAAATCCAGAGAGTGTTCTTTTAAATAAGAAGGTATATGTTGAACAAATAAAATTTTATTCATGTATATGGTCAAGCGAGTGGAAATCGGAGCTAAGTATGCATATATTACTGAAGATTTATATTTTTCACAACACCAGTATGCAGCTCGGATCAGAAAGAAATAAAAATAAGTTAAGTAGAGCTTCAATCGGGAAAATAGAGGTGCCAATTGTTTCTCAAGAACATGCTGAGGTGGATTCAAAAAATAAAAAACATGCTGAGATGAACATCGGAGGCAAGTATTGCAAAACATTTTTAATTTTTAGATCGGGTCGAAAAACTCCATTAGCAAGATTAGATCAAGTGAAGAAACAATTTCAGATCAACCATCTTTGTCAAAAAGAAAAAACTGGTTAGGCGAAGTTGCAATCTGGAACAATAACGAAACGTTAACAACCCACCTACCCCCAATCATGCCCCCGTTAACAGATGCAAAAGCATGCAGCAAAGAAGTGCGCATCGGATCCAAGTATCCATACATGTTTGCAGTTTTTAGACCAGAGTCGGACAATACAGATCTACGAAAAGCCCTAACTCGAGATAGTGAGATGTACCTTTGAGAACTTAGTGCCCTGGTTGGCGAGAGACGGGGAGGAGTGGAAGCCGCCAGCAGAGGGTTGTGTATCACCTTGGATTGGACCCTGGCCGTGCGTGGGAAGGGGAGAAGCCATGGAGAGTCCTCTGTGAGCAGGGGTTATGTTTTGGGAATGAAAGGACGGGCCCCCTATATATTCATTGTCAACAGCTGGAGCGACTTTATTAAGCCGTTACTCGTATTGTGCCACGTTTGAGGGACCATTTTAAAGACTTCTAAATAAAATAAAATAATTAACACTTTATTATTTACATGTTACCAAATTCTTGCGAGACCAAAAATGAAGTAACACTAGTAGAAAAAGGGCCTATAGTCCTGGTTCTGAAACCAGGACAAAAGGGTCGGTACTAAAGCCTCCTCCTTTAGTCCCAGTTCTAACTCGAGCCGGGACTAAAGGCCCTCCACGTGCCCCCTGGCCACGTATATAAAGGATGGAGGGAGGAGGAGGCCGGTCCTCATAGGGCGCGCCCAAAGTGTGGAGTCCTACTAGGACTCCCTAGTCCTAGTAGGATTCCACCTCCCACATGGAATAGGAAAAAGGGAAGGGTGAAGGAGAAGGAAGGAAGGGGACGCCCCCTTTCCCTAGTCCAATTCGGACCAGTCCATGAGGAAGGGGCGTGGCCACCTTCACTAGTAGATAAAGGGCCTTTAGTCCCGGTTAATAAGGGTCTTTAGTCCTGGTTCTGGAACCGGGACTAAAGGGTCGGTACTAATGCCCTGTCCCTTTAGTCCCGGTTCTTATACGAACCGGGACTAAAGGCCCTTCACATGGCCGCTGCCTGGAGGTCCACCTTTAGTCCCGGTTGGTAACACCAACCGGTACTCAAGGAAATTTTATGATTTTTTTGAAAATTTTTTTGAAATTTTTTTTGAATTTCAAATTTCTGAATTTTTTTAACCTCTAATCTCTAATCACCCCTCATCACTGCTCAATTTAACCTTTAATCTCTAATCACCCCTCATCATTCCAAATCATCTAACTTCCCGAACGGTCACCCATCCTCTCACTACTCCAGCCTGAGCACGCTTAACTTTCGGGTTCTATTCCTGACAATAGTAAGATGTCAATCCTATTAACCCTCAGGGATTTAGCTTGAGCATGAAGTCACACATTTCACTGTTTGAGTTTGAAACTATTTTTCTAAAAATCAATAATTATTTAGTAACACTAATATTTCTTGAATAAGTAGTTTGACCACAGTTTGACCATAGTTGACCAAACTTCAAAAAAACTGAAATAATTATTTAGTAACACTAATATTCTTGAATAATTATTTAGTAACACTAATACTTCTTGAATAAGTAGTTGGACCATAGTTTGACCAGATTTAACAAAAATTAAAAAAAATGAAATTTGAGCATAACTTTTTTTCCTTTTAGAATTTGAGGATTCTAAAAATTTGCAAACAGGCCATAGGCGGTCTCCATCGCATGCGGATTTTCGTTCCGAACATCTTGATATATTATACGTTTTTTTCCGACATCGTATGCAAAAGTTATAGCCGTTTTACATTTTCCCTACATTTTTTGCAAAACATGTCCAAATTTAAGTTTTTAAATTTTCCTAACTAGTAGATGTAGTAATATAACTACCTCTCGAAGGATTTTATTTTTTGAAGTTTTTATCATTTTCTTTTGATTATTTCAAAACAAAAAAGGCGATCCACCGGGGGTGGGGGGGTGGGGGGGTAGAGTTTGGAAATGGGACCTTTAGTCCCGGTTTGAGACACAAACCCGGACTAAAGGGCATCGCACCCTTTAGTCCCGGTTCGTGTCTCAAACCGGGACTAAAGGTCTAATCTTTGGTCCCGGTTTGAGACACAAACCGGGACTAAAGGGCATCGCACCCTTTAGTCTTGGTTAGTGTCTTAAACCGGGACTAAAGGGCTCAGGTGAACCAGGACTAATGCCTTAGCCGCACAAACGGGGACCAATGCTCACATTAGTCCCCGTTCGTGACTGAACCGAGACTAATGTGAATATTGCCCCGTGACCAAAGCCCTGTTTTCTACTAGTGTAATACTATTATTTTACCGCCAATGTGAATTGATGAACTTTCCAAATATGGGAACAAATCCAAACTCCTCGGATGCCGTCCAATCACCATCCCACGATTGCAATCTGAGGGAGCAATGAGTTATCATGGGACCGTTAGCGCTTTAATAGGATCATGATTTATGGGAATAGTGTGGGCTTAATGCACCATTTATATGTCTCATTTTAACACACCTTTATTTAGGTATTATCATTTTATTGCAAGATTAAATGGAGCAAACTAAAATGACGGTAAGAATATTATATTACTGCAAATATTAATTGGTCAACGTTTCAAATATTGGGATAGATCTGGATGCATCGAATGTTCATATCGCAATTGCAATCTCTACTCCTAAAGGGGGAGTTTATACTGTCGCTTCACCTCCCACCAACCTCTCGGAAAACCTGATATGACGCGTGAGAGCCATCCAGGTGACCTTTCATTGAAGCTCCAGCCAAGTTGGCCCATCCCATTTGACGCCTGTGCACGTTTTTATTTCTCGGTTTTCTATGTTTCATTTTTTTGTTTCTTCTTTTTCGTTTCACTTTTTCTATGATTAAACTATTATTTTATACTCGGTATACTATCCAAACTTTCCTAAAAAATCAACCAAATTGGCACTTTCCAAAACAATGTCATGCATTAATCTATTCTCCTAAAGTGGGAGTTGGTAGCTTCGCCTCACCTCCAACCAACCCCTCGGCAAACCCGATATGACGCCCGCGGGCGTTATATAGGCGACCTTCCGCTGTAGCTTCAGCCAAGTTGGCCCGGCCTATTTTTCTCTACTCCTAAAGAGAGAGTTGGTAGAGTCTCCTCACCTCCCACCAACCCCTCGACAAAGCCGATATGACGCCTGCGAGCGTCATACAGGTGACCTTTCGTTGAAACTCCAGCCAAGTTAGCCCAGCACATTTGACGCCTATTTTTACATCTCCTTTCTTTCTATGTTTCATTTTTGGCTTCGTATCTTTCTGTTTTATTTTTTCCATGGCCAACCTATTATTTTCAGCTCGGCATAATATCAGAATCGACACTTCCCCAAAAAAATAGTATCAAATCAACACTTCCCAAAACAACGCCATACTCAATCAAATCAAATCTTAAGAAAATCTCAACTAAATCTAAACTTTCCTTGCATTACACTACTCATACTCAATCAAATCAAATCTTACCGAAGCATCAACTATAATCAAAGTTGGGGCGGCCCATCTCTACTCCTGAAGGAGAGTTGGTAGCATCGCCTCATCTCCCACCAACCTCTCGGCAAATCTGATATGACGCTTGCGAGCGTCATATAGTTGACCTTCCGCTGAAACTTCAACAAAGTTGGTCGGGGCCCATTTGGCGTGTGCGCGCATTTTATTATGTTTTATTTTTGGTTTCCTTTTTCCGGTTTCATTTTTTCTATGATCAGCCGATTATTTTATGGTCGGCATACTTACAAAATCAGCACTCTAGAAAAAATCAAACTAAATCAGCACTTTCTCAAAACAACAGCATGCATTAACTCGATAAAATCAAATCTTAACAAAATCTCAACTAAATCCAAACTTTTCTTGCATTCCGCTACTCGTACCCAATCAAATCAAACCTTATCAAAACATCAACTATAATCAAAGTTGGGCCGGCCTATTTGACGCATGTGCGCATTCTTTTTTTCCCTATGTTTTGTTATTTTTGTTTTTTTTTCTTTCGTTTTTCTATGACTAAGCTATTATTTTCTGCTTGGAATACTATCATAATCGACACTTTCCCCAAACAAAATCCAACCAAATCGGCCCTTTCCCAAAACAACGCCATGCATTAACTCAATCAAATCGGCACTTTCCCAAAACAACGCCATGCATTAACTCAATCAAATCAAGCCTTAACAAAATCTCAACGAAATCCAAACTTTCCTTGCCCTCCACTCCTAATACCCAAAACAAATCAAATCTTACCAAAACATCAACTGTTAATAAAAAAATTCCTTGCTTTCTTCTATCCATACTCAAATCAAATTAAATCTCAACAAAATATAAAATATGGTGGATGCCTCTATTAATAAATCTGTGTTGTCCCTACTATTAAACGATAGTCAGTATGTCGTGTTCATCTCCGCTTTGCTTCGTAACACCACCTAAGGGTTTAAAAACACCCTCTCGTTCAATCCCACCTGTATGCAAATAAAAAGATTTAAAACCCCAATATTGGGAACCCACACACGCATATTGACTCCACCCTCAATTCCTTTAGCAGCCTCTCTCCAATCAACACCGTCGTAAATTTAAAAATACTTATCTTGTCATCTGCATGATGCATGTATACTACTCTATATGAATTGCTTCAGAACTTGGTTTTTTAATATGCTAGAGATATGCATGTAATATTTGTAGTTTTTTAACATGATTTGTTTCCGAGGCGTATTTGTCAAGTAGTGTTGCCCCACATGTTCCCCCACTTTGATTTATGAGGGATGACAGCTTCAATCATAGTTAGGGGAAATGGAAATTTAGTTTCATATGTTCTCAGCAGGGCAAAGGGGTAATAATATACAAATGATGGATGGGCAATTGCATGCTAAATTACTACAATTTGTACTATAATCTGAATATCTTGGGCCTGCATGATGTTTTCCGTCTCAATGTATCCCGTTGCTTCAGCATATTTGCCAACAGATTCTTGAAATCTAGAGAAGAGGAGGAAGAGCAGCAATTGTTTGAGGAAGAGTGGCAAGTGGAGCACTTGGGGAAGGAAACATATCAACACAACACTAAAACGGCCAGGTGGTTCATGGTGTTGCGGAAGGGAAGAGTGTTCCAAGAAATAAGATGGAAAAAAACTAAAGCGTCCAAGTAGTCCATGATATTGGAGAATAGGAAAAACATGAAGAGTATTCTAGAAAATAAGTAGGAACATAACTAAAGCTGGCGAGGAATGAGGAAGAAGATTTGTTGCTAATGAACACATTGATGTTGATGTGGTGTTGGTTGGTCCCAACAAAATGGGTTGGCGAAGAGCCTAGGAATAGGTAATCTGTAGGGGAGGATGAGGAAGAGAAGAATGACAAGTGTCCCTTCTAGTGGTGAATGGTGTGTGGGCTGCAGATGGAGCTTATTACTGACAAGGGATATATTCAGGTTGCCACTGGCCTCTCATGTCAGTGTGTACAAGCATTTTTCATTAGTATGTGGCAACTCATGGACATTTAACTCGTATATGAGAAAACAATGAATGTTTAGGGGACCGTTGACGTTTTAATTGAATCACAATTTACGGAAATATTATGGGCATAATGCACCATTTGTATGTCTCATTTTAACACTTCCTTATTTACATTACCATTTTATTGCAAGATCAAAATGGAGGTAATACTATTATATTTTATTTTTGTGAAAGCAACATAGCTTTATTATTTAACGGTGTTTGGGCAGATCGCCCAAGACACATTCGCCCACATGAGCAGGTACATCTGACTCCCACCCCATATAGTGGTCAGGTACACACATACGGCCAAGACTGGCCAGCTCGTGAGCAACAGAGTTTGCACTACGTCTAGCTACATACAGAGATAAAGAATTTAGAGAACCAAAGCTTCAGTTGGTATTCCATGTCCTCAATGACAGCCATATACACGAGGAATCCACCTTGCGCAAGTCCAGAGCCTCAGCCAGAAGTTGCGAATCTATTTCAAACTCCACCTGAACCAGGCCTAGTTCTGCAGTGGTACTGATTGCCTGGGACATAGCTACAGCTTCAGCAGCAATGCATCATTGATATTCTCAATTCTCCCTGCCCGAGCACATAGGAGACTGCCTTCCATTGATCTCAATGCAACACCCCAACCATCGTGGTGTTGCCCAGGCAAGAAAGAGCCGTCGACATTTATTTTATATTCAGACTCCGCCGGGGGCCGCCATCTGTCCAGAGGTAGTTCGTCTGTTGTTTTACCAAAGATCTGCATGTACTCAAGAACATTGCTCCTCGTCCGGCGAGCCACTTCTTCAGCCGTAAGAGGCATCTCCACTTCCCTCCGTTTGTTTCTATTGGACCACCACAACCACCAAAAGGTGAGCACATGAAACCGCTTCTTTATGTCTAGCCCCGAGAGAAAATAAAGCATCGCATGCACGGACGTAATTCTTTCTAATTCACTGCGTTCCTTCTTCATGGCTAGATCCCTCCACACCTCCTTTGCTGATTTACACTTGATAAACAGGTGTGCCCCGTCCTCATCAGCCTTGCCACAGAACAAGCACTTTGTCTCAGCGATAGGGATTCCTTTACGTGCTACATTTGTGCGGAGTGTGAGGGATTCATGCGTGAGCCTCCAAGTAAACATTTGGACTTTTTGGACATGGCATCCTCCAAAGACGCTTCCATGAGTCATCCTTAGCTCTTTCTAGAGCGCCAGGGTTCGAATCACTTCCTCCCACACCTCCATCCCTCTTGGTCTGTTCTAGTTGGCCATGGAGTTCGTAAGCACTCTTGACTGAATGAACACCTTTGTTATCATATTGCCATGCCATGAAGTCTTGGACCCCTTCTCTCAACGGTGTCTAGAGAATATGTTTGACATCATCAGCCCAAAAGGTGTCCCTCACCAACTGTACATCCCAATTCCCCGTGGTCGGATCAATAAGGTCGCAAACCCGCTACAAGAGATTTTTCCCTCTTGGGGTCAAGACTCACCGTCACCAAAATCACTGTATCCACGGGTCTGAAAAAAATTTGACCTGCGTACCATCGCCAATACTCCAGATGTACCCTTCATGGAAAAGGTGTAGTCCATGGAGTAAGTTGCGCCATGAGTAAGAGATTCCCTCCCTAGGAACAGCCTCTAGAATTTGGCCACTTAGGTAGTAACGAGCTTGCAGCACCTTTGTACAAAGGGATTCCGGGTGTTGGATGAGCCTCTAAATTTGCCTCGACAGCATTGCTATATTGAAGCCATGCATATCACGAAAACCTAGCCCCCCCGCCCCCTGAGCTTTCGGCTTGGTAAGTGTTTTCCAACCGATCCAATGGGTAGTGTGTTCCTTATCTTGCTGGCTCCATCAGTAGTTCACTACCACCAAACTAAGCTCCTCACAAAAGGATTTTTTTCAAGTAGAAGCATGACATAGCGAAAGTGGGGATAGCCTGAGCAATGGTCGTGACCAACGTCTCCTTCCCCGCCTTGGCGATGAGTCTTTCATTCCAACCATACACTCGACCTGCCATTGCTCCCTTGACAAATGCAAAAGCTTTCCTCCTTGATTTCCCAATATGAGCTGGCAGACCCAGATACTTTTCATTCCAGGACTTGCTTCCAATTTTCAGGGCCTCATTCACAGAAGTTTTTACCTCATCTCCAGTGTTAGGGCTAAACATGATCGCTGACTTCTCAAGGTTAACGCACTGCCCTGAGCAGTCCTCATACAAATCAAGAACTTGGCACAGCTCTTGGGCCTCTTCCTGCTTGGCTTTCAACAGTAAGACCGAATCATCCGCAAAGAGCAGGTGCGACAGCACGAACGCACCTTGACAGATCCTAACCCCACTTATCTTCCCTGTCGCCTCCGCATCATGCAGTGGTGTCGAAAGTCCCTCCACACAGATGACAAAGAGGTAAGGCGAGGCTAGATCCCCTTGCCTAAGTTCCCAAGAGGGAGTGAATTGTTGGGTTAGCACGCCATTCACCTTGATCTGGTGCCGTTACCGTGGAAACACAAGTCATGACCAGATCAATTCACCGAGTCCTGAAGCCCAGTTTTCTCAACATCGCTCTCAGCAAGTCTCATTCGACCCTATCATATGCTTTGCTCATATCCGCGTTCACTCCTGCAATGCCTTCCTTCCCTCTCTTCTTTTTCAGTAGATAGTGTGACACCATTAGATTATCGCCAATGTTATTTGGCAAAAGTTTCAAATATTGGGACACATCTGGACGCATTGAATGTCCATCACGTGATTGCAATATATGGGAAAACAATGAGTGTTTGTGGGACCATTGACGCTTTAATAGGATCAGAATTTGCTGGAACCATGGGGGCTTTAATGAATCATGATTTGTGCGGAGAACGATATGTGGGCATTGACGACTATTTATTTCTTACTTTTTTGTGGGGTGCCATTTCCATGCATGATGGATCGCCATTTGTGGGCGCTTAATGAATCATGATTTGCATGGAAGACGTGGGCAGGTAGGCATTGACCATGATTTGTTTCCTTTTTGCATCAATGAAGTTTTCATATGTGATGGTGGGTCTGCATGCAGTTTTTTAGGACAAATAAAAGTTAAAGTCAGTGAACTAAAGACTTAAGAGCTCAGATAACAACATGCTAAAGACAATATTTAAACTCAAGCCACAAGAATTAAGACAACTGATTACACCTCTAGCCAAATAGACTAGGACATTATCTGGTACAAATAGAACTATAATTTTTTTATACAACCGAAGCTTATTAACTTCGCCTATGTTGTCTCAACATAGCTAGTCTCAAGCCCGAGTAAAGAAGGAGGGTTGTGATAGGCTTGGCGAGCCAATGTAAAAACTCAGCCACCCTTATGGAGATAAAACCTAAAAGATTTTTGTTGGGGCGTAACCCTCTCAGGGACGCGCCACATCGGAACCCGGGTGTGGTGTCAAATGGGCAAGGGTCGGGCCTTCACCCCCTAGTGGTGCGTCGTATCATGATCTGGATACAGTGGCAAGTGAGCGAGGATCGGGTCATCGCATCCTTAGTGGCGCGCTACAATGGCACCCGGATGTAGTGGAAAAGGAGAAAGGATCTTTGCATTTGACTCGACGAGTGTGAAGGGTAAGGAAGCTAGCTGGGCCTAGGTGGATTTTCTCAGGTAGCTGGAACGTAGGTTCTCTGACAAGGAAGCTTCGGGAGCTAGTTGATGCAACGGTGAGGAGAGGTGTTGGTATCATTTGCATCCAAGAATTCAAATGGAGGGCACGGAAGGCGAAGGAGGTGGAGGATACCGGCTTCAAGTTGTGGCACATGGGGATGTCTGCAAACAGAAATGGCGTAGGCATCTTGATCAATAAGAGTCTCAAGTATGGAGTGGTAGACGTTAAGAGACATCGGGACTGAATTATCCTAGTCAAGCTGGTAGTTTGGGACTTAGTTCTCAATGTTATCAAGACGTATGCCCTGCAAGTAGGCCACAATGAGAACACCAAGAGGAAGTTCTAGGAAGGCCTGAAGGACATTGTTAGGAGTGTACTGATTGGTGAGAAGCTCTTCATAGGAGGAGAACTAAATGGCCACGTGAGTACATCTACCATAGTTGGGGAACCGGGACTAAAGGGTCGGTACTAAAGCCCAACACCTTTAGTCCCAGTTCCTACACCAACCAGGACAGATGGGCCTCCACATGGCCGTTGCGGCTTGCCCAGGCAGGGGGGCCTTTTTTCCCGGTTGGTAGCACCAACCAGGACCAATAAGCTTCCACACGTCAGCAGTTCAGGGGCTAGGTTTTTTGTTTTTTTTCTGAAGGGGGGGGGGGGTTGGGGGTTTTGGGGCTTTTGTAGGGTTAATTTAGGGGTTTCATATATTCTGCTAGCTAGCTAATAGAGAGAAGTGTCCTCTCTTATTGTAACACCCACAATGCGGCTATATCTCCCACGTGTCGAAGCATGACTTAGAGGCATAGCCGCATGATAGTTTTGTCGCAAGAGGTGTAATCTTCACATGATCCCATGTATTGAATAAGAAAGGGATAAAGAGGTTGGCTTACAATCGCCACTTCACACAAATACAAGTTAAACATACATCATCCAGAGTACAATCAAGGTCTGACTACGGAACCAAAATAAAAGAAGACGACCCCAATTGCTAGATCCCTGATCGTCCCAACTGGGCTCCACTACTGATCAACCGGAAAAGACACAACACCACGAGCAAGATCTTCATCGAGCTCCCACTTGAGCTCGGTAGCATCACCTGCACTGGTATCATCGGCACCTGCAACTGTTTGGAAGTATCTATGAGTCACGAGGACTCAACAATCTCACACCCGCGAGATCAAGACTATTTAAGCTTATGGGTAGGATAGGGTAATGAGGTGGAGCTGCAACAAGAACTAAGAAAATATGGTGGCTACCATACGCAAATAAGAGCGAGAAGAGAAGCAATGCAGCGGTCGTGAAGATACAAGTGATAAAGAAGTGATCCTGAAACTACTTACGTTCAAGCATAACACAAGACCGTGTTCACTTCCCGGACTCCGCTTAAAAGAGACCATCACGGCTACACACAGTTGATGCATTTTAGTTAAGTTAAGTGTCAAGTTCTCTACAACCGAACATTAACAAATTCCCATCTGCCACATAATTGCGGGCAGGGCTTTCGAAAGTTTAAGACCCTGCAAGGGTGTCCCAACTTAGCCCATCACAAGCTCGCACGGTCAACGAAGGATATTCTTTCTCCCGGGAAGACCCGATCGGTCTCGGAATCCCGGTTACAAGACATTTCGACAATGGTAAAACAAGACCAGCAAAGCCGCCTGATGTGCCGACAATCCCGATAGGAGCTGCACATATCTCGTTCTCAGTGCAATGATGACCCACAAGTGTAGGGGATCTATCACAGCCCTTTCGATAAGTAAGAGTGTCGATCCCAACGAGGAGCAGAAGGAAATGATAAGTGGTTTTCAGCAAGGTTTTCTCTGCAAGCACTAAAATTATCGGTAACAGATAGTTTTGTGATAAGGTAATTGGTAACGAGTAGCAAGTAATAAAAGTAAATAAGGTGAAGCAAGATGGCCCAATCCTTTTTGTAGCAAAGGACAAGCCTGGACAAACTCTTATATGATGGAAAGCACTCCCGAGGACACATGGGAATTATCGTCAAGCTAGTTTTCATCACGGTCATATGATTCGCGTTTGGTACTTTGATAATTTGATATGTGTGTGGACCAGTGCATGGGTACTGTCCTTACTTGGACAAGCATCCCACTTATGATTAACCCCTATTGCAAGCATCCGCAACTACAACAGAAGTATTAAGGTAAATCTAACCATAGCATGAAACATATGGATACAAATCATCCCCTTACGAAACAACGCATAAACTAGGGTTTAAGCTTCTGTCACTCTAGCAACCCATCATCTACTTATTACTTCCCAATGCCTCCCTCTAGGCCCAAACAATGGTGAAGTGTCAAGTAGTCGACGTTCACATGACACCACTAGAGGGATGACAACATACATCTCATCAAAATATCGAATGAATACCAAATTCACATGACGACTAATAGGAAGACTTCTCCCATGTCCTCAGGAACAAACGTAACTACTCACAAAGCATATTCATGTTCATAATCAGAGGGGTATCAATATGCATAATGGATCTGAACATATAATCTTCCACCAAGTAAACCAACTAGCATCAACTACAAGGAGTAATCAACACTACTAGCAACTCACAGGTACGAATCCGAGGTTTGGATACAAAGATTGGATACAAGAGATGAACTAGGTTTGAGATGGGATGGTGCTGGTGAAGATGTTGATGGAGATTGACCCCCTCACGATGAGAGGATCGTTGGTGATGACGATGGTGATGATTTCCCCCTCCCGGAGGGAAGTTTCCCTGGCAGAACAGCTCCGCCAGAGCCCTAGATTGGTTCCGCCTCGTGGCGGCGGAGTCTCGTCCCGAAAGCTTGCTTATGATTTTTTCCTCGACGAAAGACTCCATATAGCAGAAGATGGACATCGAAGAGACACTAGGGGGCCCACGAGGCAGGGGCAGGTGCGGAGACAGGGGGCGAGCAGGGGCTAGAGCCCCCCCCTACGATCGCCCCCCCTCAACAATACGTATGTACGCATACATGTACTATCTAGCCGGACTTTGATTACAATTAGGACTAATCCCCTGCAAAACAAAAGAAATAGGCCTAATATTTCCTGGCCTGTACTTACGTTCGTATGGCAAAGAAGCCCACTAAATTTTGCAGCCCAGCTCTCCATTTTAATTAGGCTATCGTAGACATTCCTTTCTCCAGACATCGTATCAATCTCCTCTCTAACCCTAAAATAATGATTGAACTTCTGTATGCGACGCCGTTGGCCGCCTGCAGCCGATCTCGCCCTCTCGCCATCAGCGGGGGCCAGGTGATCTGACCAAGAAAATGGAGCGGTGCAGCTGGCGCTAGTACCTTCTCCTTTCACGCTCTGCTGATCCTGACGGACTACCGGCTGGCTCAATCTGCCTCGGTGCGGTGCCATTGATTCTACCGGCCGTCACAGCGTCGATCAAGTAGGTATTAACTTGTACATGATTATCTGATGAATAAACACTCAATTCTGAAGTTGCATCAGTACTATATACAACCTTTAGCTAGTATCTAAGGCAATTGAATAATACTGTTTCTATTTCTTAATTATGATGCCACAAGGATTAAGAGAACACACCAACAATAAATTCCTTGGTTATAATATACTAATATAAAAAAAACTTCCGTTCTCTATAGACGAACATATGTTGCCATAAGATGCACATATGATTAGCAAACTCCAAATTCAGTGCTATATCGACACTCGATATATTGTGATGTTTTATGTCTTATGTGATCACTTTGTCATTCCGCCCCCTCTATGGTCAAATCCTGGCTCCGCCCTTGGGCAGGGGGGCGCGCCCAGGGAGTAGGGTGCGCCCCCACCCTCGTGGCCAGCGTCTGGCCCCCTCTGGAACTTCTTGCACTCAGTATTTTTTATATATTCTGGAAATAGCTTCCGTGAAGTTTCAAAACTTTTGGAGTTGTGCAGAATAGGTCTCTAATATTTGCTCCTTTTCCAGCCCAGAATCCCAGCTGCACGCATTCTCCCTCTTTATGTAAACCTTGTAAAATAAGAGAGAATAGGCATAAGTATTGTGACATAATGTGTAATAACAGCCCATAATGCAATAAATATTGATATAAAAGCATGATGCAAAATGGACGTATCAACTCCCTCAAGCTTAGACCTCGCTTGTCCTCAAGCGAAAGCCGAAATAGAAAAATATGTCCACATGTTTAGAGATAGAGGTCTCGATAAAAATAAAATACGGACATGAGGGCATCATGATCATTCTTAGAACATCAATATATATATATATATATATATTATCATATGATCTGTTATGCTAAAGTAACAATTCAATCACAATTTCAATTATGAATTATAAACTCCATTGAGAACCAACAAACTCTAATCTCAGTCATTGAGGCAATTGCAATTTATCATAACATAGGAAAGAGTCAATATAAGAGCTTTTCAGCAAGTCCACATACTCAACCATCTTTTAGTCTTTCACAATTGCTAACACTCAGGCAATATTTATGGGTATGAAGTCTTAATCGGACAGAGAGAAAGATAGGGGCTTATGGTTTTGCTTGCCAACATTTTACTTCAAGGGTAATGTCAACAATAATAGTTCATGAAGACTCACATCCAATAAGCTATATATATATTAGGATCTTTCTAACACATTGTGCTTGCCAAAGGATAAAATGTAAAAAGGAAAGGTGAAGATCACCATGACTCTTATCTAATTTAGAAGATAAAAGTAAAAGATAGGCCCTTCGCAGAGGGAAGCAGAGGTTGTCATGCGCTTCTATGGTTGGATGCACGAAATCTTAGTGCAAAAGAACATCACTTTATATTGCCACTTGAGATATGGACCTTTATTATGCAGTCCGTCGCTTTTATTTCTTCCATATCACAAGATCGTATAAAGCTTATTTTCTCCGCACTAATAAGTCATACATTTAGAGAGCATTTTTTATTGCTTGCATCGATGACAACTTACTTGAAGGATCTTACTCAATCCATAGGTTGATATGGTGGACTCTCATGGCAAAACTGGGTTTAGTGATATTTGGAAGCACAAGTAGTATCTCTACTTGGTGCGAAGAAATTGGCTAGCATGAGAGGGAAAGGCAAGCTCAACATGTTGGATGATCCATGACAATATAATTTATCTCAGATGTAAGAAAACATAACCCATTATGTTGTCTTCCTTGTCCAATGTCAACTCTTTAGCATGTCATATTTTAATGGGGTCAATAGCTCCTGTGCGACGTTTTTCATACGAATTGGAAGGAGTGCGACGTTGTTGGAATGAATGGCTGTGATACGACGTTTTAGAAGCAAACAATTGCTCCAATGCGACATGCCTCTGTTTAACCATGAAATGAAAACCACGAGGGGTTAGCGATTCGAGTTATGACACGCGGGACCTAGCAGTTACTCGCATGCGGGTGGGACCCACAACTTATCCACGCAAGCATGCCTGTGCTCATCAGCTTTCCCCGACCCGAGCCAGCCACAAGCCCAAGCTAGCCCACCCCACCCCCCGCCCTCCATTGCTTGCCCTGCCCCTTCCCTTTCCCACCTTCTTCTTCCTCTGCTCTGGCAACGAAGCGTGCCGTCGGCGAGTGATGTCTAGATCGACTTCGGCCTCCCGCCAATCATGGATGCAGTATGGTCCACTGCCATTGACAAGATGCCCCGATTGCCCGCGCATGGAGCCTCTGAAGCATTTGACTTGTGTGAGGGAAGAAAATGGCAACCGTGGGCGCGAGTTTGTGAAATGCTTGAGCAAGCCCCAACCGGGGTAGGTTAGATCTGTGTTCTTGACCAATCCTATGGTCTAATTTCTCCCGATTTCTTTCTTTTTTCCTCTAATTAGGGCGGTGGATCTGGGTGGTGGATCTAGGATTCATGCGCCTCCGGCCCCCTGTTTTTCAGGTTCTAAAGAAATGTGGGCATTTTGAGTAGCTCGATGACTGTGTTGAAAGGTTGAAATTGGAGGGATCAACCAGAACCCAAGTGCTCAATTTTGGGGGGCGGCTTGCCGTGGAACAAGCCCCCAATTTGGCGGACAGAGCCTATCCGATGATGCACAGTGCAGAACTGAAGTGTGAATTGAAGAAAATTGGCAAGCAACTAAAGCATCTGATCGATTTGAAGCAGCAAGCAAATATGATGGCTGGAGCATTTTATGGTTGCGTCATTGCTATGGGTTTATTTTACTTGATGTTCATCAATCGCTAGAATGTGTTAGAGTTTCAGTTAGAGTGTCAACTAGTTTCAGGGGTGCCCAGTAGTTTGAGTTAGCCAGGGACCATTTGTTAGATGAACTTGAATTAGTGTGAAGCAAAACTTGCTTGAAATATTGTAATGATATTCTGAGGGGCCCTATTCAGTGTTCATGATCTGTTTCCTCTGTTTTTGTTCTTTAGTTAATAGAGTACACACCCAAATTCAGTTTCTAGTAAAAAAACAAAACTGGGCTGCCGAATAGATGTTGGGCCGTGAGAAATGGGCCCTGAGAAAATAACCATGTCCAAGACCAGCCCAGCCGCGTAGGAGCACCAGCCCACCTCTAACTTCGGCAAATAAAATGGGGCCCAATAAAATGTTGCCTGTCCTTTTATTTTGGCCTTTTTCTTGCACTAAATTTTGTGATGGATCATTTTTTGATGCACTAAAACTAAATGTTAATTGTTTCTATGCATGTCTACGGTTCCATGAACTAAATAAGTTGCATGCTTGCATGAAGTGCCCGAAGTAAATTAGTTTGCATTTCCTAGTTGCACCCATGTCCATAGTGGGTTTGCATGGGGCTCCTATTTGCATGTCCGTGGTTTGGCCAATATTTTGAAGATGGTGTGTGTGGTGATTGGGGTGTAGAAACCCAAGCCCGTAGCAACCCATAGCAATACACGAATAATAACCAAAAACAACCGATAACAATCCACAAATAATAGCACGAAACACACAATATATATAGTAGCATAACGATTATATAGAAGCATAACGATTGCAACCCATAGTTCCACGATAGCCTTACAACTCCATGATAGCCTTACAACTTAAAGTACTAATAAAACTTAATAATAGTAGCATAATGATTACAACTGAAAAAAACTAATACGATAGATCCATAGAAAGCTAGATAGATAGGGGGGCACCAAACGCGGGTTCTTCGGGTTCTTCTTCTCCTCCTCCTCCGGGGCCACCTCACATTTTTGACATATAAAGTTTTAACATATGATGCACGGATTGTGAGTTATTAGATGCATGAACTCTAGGGACTTTTCTGTAAAACTGCGTTCTCTGGAATAAGTACTAAATCTGTCCAGACGAAAAAAACATTACATGGGCCGAAACAGAGTTCTGGCCCAACATGCACAAGGGGCTGGAGGGGGGTCTGCTCACCCATGGGCCATGGCCCGTCTGCAGAGGGGGCCCGCTGGACCAACGGGCGAGGCGCGGCTGTGGTGATGCGGGGAGGCAGGCCAAAGCTCTCCCATGGGCCGGTGCAGCTGTAGAGGCCCACGTGACGGAGCGAGGGGTTGCGGTTGGGGCCCAACGATGCTCGCGGTCAACGGGCGCAGCAGGATCGATCTGGCATGGTCAACGAAGAGCGGCGATTACAACAGCCGAGCTCCGGCAAGGGCGACACGCGGGGAAATGGTGATCAGCCGGCGAGGTCAGGAACGGGCAGATCCAGGCGAGGGGGTCCCGTATCCGACGGTGGTGGAGGGCGAGGGGGCTGGCGACGAGCGCGGCGAAGGCGGCTAGGCCATCTCCGGCGACGAGTGGTGGATCTACAAACAGTGGGGAGGCGAAGCTGCATCAGGGAGGGAGAGAGAGCGCGCAAGAGGGGGAGCAGGGAGTGGCGACTGGCCTGGTGTCGCGGGGTCGAGGGAGCTCCGGCGCGGCGGAGTTGTGGCCCCTGGCGAGATCCGGTCGCCGGAGACGGGCGCGGGCGGAGGGAGGCACGAGCTTCCTGGCGGCGGAGCAGGAGGGCTCGGGGACGGGCCCCGATGGGCTTGGCGGGCCTGCCCTGGGTCCGGGCAGGCCGTGGTGGCGCTGGAGGTTGCCAGGGACAGGTGGCGGCTTGGGAGAGGTGGAGGCTGGCGGCTGCGGCGGCGCCAGCCAGTGGGGATGCACCAAGTGGCGGCGGGGGTGCGGTCGGTGCGGAAATGGAGGTGGGCGGCAGTGTTGATGATTAGGAGGTGCTGAAAACGAGGAGGAGGGGAAGGGATGTCCAGATTTGGAAGGAGGGGATTCCTTTTATAGCAAAAGTGGCTAGGGTTGGAGGTTTCTGGACCATTTCGGAGCCTCCGGTCATGATCCGATGGTTCCGGTCGGAGGGTGGATTAAGTGGGCCGCAGGAGGGCTGATTGTGACTGTGTACAAGGCCGAGGGTTACGGGAGAGAAGAGAGAGAGACCCGACAGCAGCTTCTAGAGACCGAAAACGTCCGACGAGAAGACCAGCTATATTGCCACTATAGTTATCCGTTGGGGCATCAAACGAACTCCGAATGCGAGGAAACTTGGCAGGCGGCCTACTGACAACATAACAACACCGCATGCCAACTTTCAACCCATTCCGAGAATATTTTCCGGCCAATTATAAAATACTATTTCAGAGGTGCCGCGGGCACGTGCGAGTGTGTCTGGTCTCAGAATGGACAAAGGAAAGAACTGGGAGACCCGGCCGGATGCACATGATGACATGGCAAGAGGTAACACGCAAGCGAATGACAATACAACAATAGCGAATAACTGGAAGACACCTGTCGCAACGGTCTTGCGCATTACACTTATCTCCGTGCTTGGTCGACGCTACGTACTATACGTATAAAGAGGACTCGACATGCTAGCTAGTAAGCAAATAAATGGAACCATTAAGTACAGAAGATCGTCATGAACATACATATACAGAGAGAAGTGATCGACCTCTCCTCCGAGAGATTGGTCGAACAACAAGTTTTCGTATATCTATCCGACGCTACTGGCTACATATATACAATATTAAGATCTCTTACAATATAATCCCCTAATTATATATGAACTCAGCTTCCACATGGTATTCTCCAGTTTTATTGATGACGTGGTCAAGAAAGAATCCCGCCAATTCCTATTGAATTGCTTTCATGCGATCTTGTGGTAGGAGTTCATCCCGCATCTGCCACGTGTAGTTTGAAGAAGGGGGTTAATACATATATATGAATGAAACTCAATAGAAATGATGGTGTAATAAAATGAAATTGTGAATATTATTGCTTACGCACATCAAATTGTCTTTTAGAGTAGCCCCGCTTATTTTTGCAAGTCGCGTTGTAGATGAACTCGCAGACGTAGTATCCACAGAAATCATTTCCTTATTCCTACCACAAGCACTTTACGAGAAACAGAGGTAAATCAAACTAATAATGAAGCATTATAAATGGCATTGATGAAAGTAGCTAGAATCGACGGGAGGTGCGCGGAACTAGCTAGCTGGTAGTACTTACTTTCGGGTATGTAAATCGCAGCTCCCCCGACAGTCCTGGAGCTTCTGCGGTGAATACTTTCTGAACCCTGCGAGACAAAGCAAACAATTACTTGATATTAGGAAATGAAAAAAAATTTGCCGATATGGTGCGATAATGATTGAATGAACTTGCGAGACAAAGAAAACAATTACTTGATATTAGGAATCTAGTCATGTCCGCATAGGTCTCTGGCTCTTTTCGTCTCGAGTCTAAGACGGTTACTAGTCCCTGCTCAGGCTTAATCTCCAGGAGAATATAGTGGAAGCTGTGCACGCATGCATAACTCATTAGTTACATTACTATAACCTCCAGTAATAAGGGAAACCGAATATGCACAAGACAGTAACACTCACTTGAAGTTGTAAGGAAAGAGTATTTTATCTTTGTTTTGATTTATTAGCAACGATTTGAGCAAGTTGACCTCGGTTTCTTTTGCTTGAAATTTAACCGTAAATTCATCTATGGGTTTTGTGTTAATGAACCCAATATCATAGATTTCTGCTTTTCTGCATTCGACAATCTTCAATCTGCATAATATAGTGAGGATAATCATATATACATGCAATGAAAGAGCTGAGCTATATATAGAGACTTAATGACAGAAGTAGTACTTACAGACAGTAGCAAGTGACCGTTAATTTATCGAGGGCCTTTTGATTAAGCCACTGGAAGAACACCTCAAATGGAACAGTCAATAGTTCAATTCCAACGAGGTTGTGCTCCTCTTTAACTCTCAACGTCAAAGTATCCTTCCCCCCTTTTATTTTGGCTGTTTTCTTGCACTAAATTTTGTGATGGATCATTTTTTGATGCACTAAGACTAAATGTTAATTGTTTTTATGCATGTCTACGGTTCCATGAACTAAATGAGTTGCATGCTTGCATGAAATGCCCGAAGTAAATTAGTTTGCATTTCCTAGTTGCACCCATGTCCATAGTGGGTTTGCATGGGGTTCCTAGTTGCATGTCCATGGTTTGGCCAATATTTTGAAGATGGTGTGTGTGGTGATTGGGGTGTAGAAACCCGGGCCCGTAGCAACCCATAGCAATACACGAATAATAAGCAAAAACAACCCATAGCAATCCACAAATAATAGCACGAAACACACAATATATATATATAGTAGCATAACGATTATATAGAAGCATAACGATTGCAACCCATAGTTCCACGATAGCCTTACAACTTCATGATAGCCTTACAACTTAAAGTACTAACAAAACTTAATAATAGTAGCATAACGATTACAACTGAAAAAAACTAATACGATAGATCCATAGAAAGCTAGATAGATAGGGGGCACCAAACGCGGGTTCTTCGGGTTCTTCTTCTCCTCCTCCTCCGGGGCCACCTCGCTCCTCCGGGCGCTGCCCTTCACTCCTCCCTGTTGTTGATGGGGTACGGGAGCGTGTGCATAACGCTGTTGTTGGGGAAGATGGCGTTGAAGTCGGTGAAGATATTGTAGGTTGTGAAAGCTATGAACTCACAACCAACCCAATACGCTCGCCCGAGGAGATGGAAAGCATCGAAAGGGTTAGTGAACGTGGCGAGGAGCCCAACCACAACGCCGTTGTGGTTGACCTCCTGAAGATGGTATATCTGAGGAGTGCCGCGGGGAGGTGGCGGAAGCTTGCCGCAAGGAAGAACTCCGTTAACTCCCTTGCGCCCCTCCACCTCGAGATCGCCCAAACCCTAAGGGTTCTCTCTACATACACTCCGGCCGGGTAGAGCCTTTCCAGCACGGTTGGGGGGAAGCAGTAGGTGGGTGCATTGTACTGCATGGTGGCGGGGTGGCTTGAGGGCTCGATCGGGTTTGATGGAGAAGAAGGAAGGAGGGCAGAGGAGGTAGAGGATGGGGTGTGGATGAGGTGGTGAGGGAGAGGAAGACGATAGTGCCCGGCTTAAATAGCCCAAGTGCGATGTGGTTTCACCCCGTAGAATTAATGAGCGGGCGGCGTTTGGTGGCGCCCCATGAAAGTGTGTACACGAGCGTGGGAAGTGGGCTGCGATCCTTCTGTGCCACCGGTCGCGGGTCAAGGGGGACGGGCTCACACACGCGTCTGTGCCGTCGTGGGTCAAGGGGACACGCCTGCCCCGGGTTCTCTGCGTGTGCCGCCCATGCATTCATGTCTTAGACCATTAATTTGCACATCTTGCTAGGGCCTGGCTAGAGGGCAACGTTCGGTCGATGGGAGACATGACAATAATGGACGCCTTCATTTTCCCATCTTGTTACGGGCAGCACACCATTTGAACTGCATCGATACCCACATTGATACCCCATGCCATTATTGCGTCCTCAAAGAGGAGCATGGCATGTACAACACGCCATGCTGCATTGTGGTCGGGTGCATGCTTTGCTGCGACGATGCATCGGTTCTAATGGTAGGCATGCGACAACTTACTGCGTCGATAGGGGGTGATGGAGCAGGGCTACGTCGAGGGCATGCATGCAACGCATGGGCGCAGTTCTACGGGTGGGCATGCATGCTGCGGGTAGGCATGGGCACGCATGCAACGATGGAAAGGGCACTGCGTAGGCTTCGTCCATGCACCATGTCAGCTCTTGCTGTTGGATTCAAATGAACGGTCCTGATGCCCCAACGAGAGAGGCTGATCCAAAACCCACTGATTCAACCAATCAGCGCGTCTCATGCGGATCGATGCACACTGTAGCTAACCCTAGCGCCTGATCTCAACCGTCCACGCACAACGATCGACGACCCAGTAGTGTGCGGGGTTTTGAGGGGTTTTGAGAGGGTTTTGACTGATTAGGGTTGAGCATAACTAAATAAAAAAAATCAAAAAAAATATAAAACTTGCGCACATAGTCTTATTATGTCGAATAGTAACGAGAAAAAAATATAAATATGGTTTACATACATTTTTACGAAAAATCCTTCACAAAATTGTCATTCCTCGAACAATGTAGTATGGAGTTCAAGGGAGAGAGTAGTGGGCACCCGAGAGTAGGTGGGGTTTTGTAAATGAAAAGTGTGAAAACCTCACCAAAACTTCATTTTGGATTGACTAAGAAAGATCTTAACTTACTTTTCTCATTTTCATGTTTTAAACTTGTTTTATATATAATTTTCTATTAAACCTTGTTTTTTCAAAAAAAAATAATTGAAAAATAATTCAATAAATAGTGAGACTTTAGATTTACAGTATATAGGTAGAATAGATGTGTAGAAAAATTATTTGGCTGGTTTAGACAAGGTGCCAAAAAAACTTGCTTAAATATGAGGCCGTTTACCCTACCTTTGGAGGTCATTTGAGGCACACTTTTCATGACTAAGAGTTCAACTTACTAAAAGGGCTCGGAATGATCAGCAAGCAAACATGTTTCAGTTGAGGTACTTTAGATAGCATTAAAACATCAATACCCATCCCTAATTCAAATTTGAGCCCAAATTTGAATTTAAATTTGAATTTTATTTGGCTGGTTTAGACAAGGTACCAACAAACAAGTTCGAATAGAAATAGGGGGATACATAGTGACTACCAGTACGCACCAAGTTAAAAATATTATTACATGCCCCAAATTTTCAAACTATTCTCTGTTCTACCTCTTCCTACCACGTCACGTGCCCTTCTTTGCCTTACCACTTCTTGTTTTTGGTTCTACTACACACACAAGTTCACTGATCATCTTGGTTTTCTTCGCCAGTCTTTTCAACACCTCTCCAACACCCTCGTGATCAGTGTCTACAGTCTCAATGTTGACAGCAGTTTCAGTTTCTTCGATGTGTACCTCAACATGGGTTTCTTCAGTCTGAACCTCGACACGCTCAGGTTCAGTTTCAACCTCGAGAGCAGTTTCTTCAGTCTGAATGTTGACTGCAGCAAGATTTTCTTTAGTCTGCTCAGGCTCAGGCACACTTCTCTTCTATCTACCGCCATTGACTCTTGCTTTTTTTGTTGGCCAACACTGTTCAACAACAAGAGGCTGACTCGCTCGCTTCCTGCTGGCCATTGGGAAAATGTTATAGATATAGTAATTGGAAAAAAGCACCAAATCAAAACACAGACAAATAAACAAGAACATACTTTGTCTTATCAAGAGTGTAACGGCATTTGACAGATCCCACTCTGTGCCCAAGTTCCTGTCACAACTTGCATCTGTTTTTGTTACCTTTTTGGGCCCTTTTTGGCTTTCCATCTTTCTTTCCCTTCTTACTACTCCCACCTTTCTCAAACCATGCCTTGAATCTACTCTGTTTAGGCCTGCCAGCCTTTCTTTTCGTCAAGGGAGGACACATGGAAAATTCAATGTCCACATCAGGCCACTGAGACTAATTTTGCCTTCCACACTGTGGTATATTTCAGTTTAATGGGGTACATCTTTTCCAAGTCTACTTTGAGTTTCTTGGCAGTAGTGTTTGGTGTTTTGGCTAAAATTGGGGTGATCTTTTCTGCAACCCAAAGTTTTGATGTCATGGTTGATACTCTCTGTGAACTTGTAATACAAGTATGTTGATTGGGGATTTGGTTAACCCTGATAGTACTTCCATCAGGTTGCAGTCTAGCAGATATGTACCACTTGCAAGGCTTCACACTACCATCAAATCCTCTGCACCTCGCATAAAACTTCTTTCTATCAGTCCAAACAGTCTTGGCATCAAACTCATGTTTCACTGCATAAGTCTTGAAACACATCCTAAACTCCTTCATGCTTGGGAAAAACTTGCCTACTTCAATGACAAGGTTTTCTTTGTCATACACATGCACCAGCTCATCATTATGTGCATCATCTACCTCATCTGCAGCTTGTTCCATCAACTGTCCATCTACTTCTTCATCAGCATTAGCAGGCAAACTAGATTCACCCCTCTCCTGCTTATCTCTGTCATCGACTGGAATGCCAAAAAGTTTGGCCATCTCAATGTCACGCATTGGTGCAATGACCAAATCAGTAGGCTCATCTAATTCAACTACATTCCAACCAATAGTTGCTGCAATTTCAGTTTCAGTTCCAGTCACCTGTCCCTCTTCAGGTATTACTGTAAGTTCAGTACACATGGGAATCAATGGCCTCTGTGTAGCCCAATCATCATCTACCATCTGCGCAGCCAATTGTGATGGCACATATCCAACCTTCGAAAAAATGTTCAGATCAACGAGGTCAGCAAAAAAATTAGCCCGTTTGCTTGTCCAGCCGTTTTGCCAATCGATTTCTTCAACAATCTGTTCACCATCTTCTATTCTCGCATACTCTCCTTTCCAATCATCAAACCGCAACAGTGACACTTCTTGCTCTAGACCAGCAAACAATATTCTCCCCAATTTTTTCCACCGTCTCTCCCATGTTCTGTAGAACTTGTGGATCAATCTCTGTAAACTCAACCTCCCATTTAACAATAGTGTCTCTCTCAATGTTCTGTATGCTACCATTAAGTAATTTTTCCTTTGATGGAAAGAAATTGACTGTCAATTTGAAGGTCTGAGCGGCAACATCCCCTCTGTCAGTGGCGGACAGTGTGACCCCGTGAGAAAGAGCAGACGAGTCCACCCCCTAATTGCATGCAAAATTGGATCGGAGAGAGGCGCATTACCTATTCGAAGTTGAATCTGGCAGCTCCATCTCAGTATGCCCACGGGCTCCCCTCACAACCTATCGATTCCGCAAACGAAAACAGAGGAAAGAGCTGAGATCTATGGGCCGGAGAGAGGAACGGGAGGGCGAATAGGGTTTGAATTCACTCACCATTTTCTGAGGACGAAGGCTCCGCCGCCGTTGAGAACGAGGGCTCCACCGCCGCCACCGAGAACGCAAGAACCGCCGCCACTCGAGAAGAAGGGGGGCAGAGTGGCGGGCCTGGCACGGTCAGGCGGCAGGGCATGGTCAGCTATTTTGAGGAACAATTAAGTTGGACCCACATGTCCTAACATAAACGGGCGGGCTTGGTTGACGACCAATTTAACCACATTTAACAGCCATGTCGTGCGTGGGCTATTTACCTGTTCAAAATTGTCGCACCATAGACGTTCGCTCGAACAACGTCGCACTCTTGCCAATTCACCTCAAAAACGTCGCATAGGAGCTATTGACCCTATTTTAATGAGTGCTCACAATTATAAAAGATGTCCAAGATAGTATATTTATATGTGAAAACCTCTCTTTATTTATTACTTCCTATTAATTGCAACGATGACCAAAACTATGTTTTTCAACTCTCAACAACTTTTATTCACCATATTCTTTATATGTGAGCTCATTACTTTCCATAAGATCCATACGATCTCTTCATTTCTTTTTATTTCGTCTATTTTATTTTATTTTATTCCCCCAAGATCATAGAAAAATAATCAAGCCCTTGAATTAACACTAATCTTTATTATATAGCTCACGGACTCGATTACATAGAGGGATCATAAAGCAAAACTCACAACTAGATCATACTAAAACTTTATTCTACTAGATCAAGATATTACTAAAAGGATCGAACTAAGAAAAATGGTAAAGATAAAAGTGATGGTGATACGATACCGGGGCACTCCCCCAAGCTTGGCAGTTGCCAAGGGGAGTGCCCATACCAGATACTCAGTTATTGTTTATTGGTGAAGAATGTGATGGTTTTGTTGATGGCGTAGGCTTCTTCCTTAATTTGCGCTTGAGGACAGAATTTTGGTCCCTTAGGTCATCGATCTCCTGCTCCAGGCTCAGTATCTTTTGCATAATTCCTTCTTGTTTTCCTGCAAGAGGCGAAAAGGGATAAGTAGATCTTAGGTTTGTTTACTCTATCCGGGAGGCTTGACTTTTTGAACTCCACATGCATGTCCCCAGGTTGAGGTAGTGGGACTTCATCTTCTTCTGAGCTCGTCTCCTCCTCTTCCTTGGGTTCATAGTCCTCTTCTTATTTCGTAGTCCAACCACAATGCTCCACATCCCCAGAGACCTTAGGATCTGCAAAGGTAATCAGCCACATAGCTTTCCCTTTCCGAATCCTGGGACGACATGTTGCTCTAATCTGCTGCAGGACAACTCGAAACAAAGACAGGAGATATTTGCGTGATACGGTGGTCAAAACCTTCGAGAGATTATATAATGTATTTTTACCGACCAAAAGAAGTATCATGCAAGAAAACGGAGTTCGGAAAGCGCACGAGGTGCCCACTAGGCAGGGGGCGCACCCAGGGGGGTAGGGCGCGCCTCCCACCCTCGTGGGAGCCTCGTGTCCTTTCCGGTCTGCTTCTTATTTTCCTATTTTTCTAAATATTCCAAAACACAGAAACATTGCCATGAGAACTGTTTTGGAGTCGGTTTACTTACCATACCATGTACCTATTCCTTTTTGGAGTCTGAAACGTTCCGGAAAGTGTCCCTTATGTATTCCTCCGGGGTTACGGTTTCAATAATATTAGTTTCAACATTTATAGGATTACTTGAGATATAATGTTTAATTCTTTGACTGTTCACCACCTTCCGGATTTGTGCCTTCGAAGTTGTTGATTTTTATGGCACCGGAACAATAGACATCCTCGATAACGTAAGGACCTTCCCATTTTGAGAGAAGTTTGCCAGCAAAAAATCTAAAACAAGAGTTGTATAGCAATACATAATCACCTACATTGAACTCACGTTTTGTATCCTTTTGTCATGCCATCTTTTAACTTTTTCTTTAAACAGCTTGGCATTTTCATAAGCCTAGGTTCTCCATTCATCAAATGAGCTAATGTCAAATAACCTGTTCTCACCGGCATGTTTGAAATCATAATTGGGCTCTTTAATGGCCCCATATGCCTTATGTTCTAGTTCAAGAGGAAAGTGACATGCTTTACCATAAACCATTTTATGCGGAGACATACCCATAGGATTTTTATATGCAGTTCTATAGGCCCATAATGCATCATCAAGTTTCTTGGACCAATTCTTTCTAGATCTATTAACAGTCTTTTGCAAAATTAATTTGAGCTCTCTGTTAATCAATTCTACTTGACCACTAGACTGTGGGTGATAAGGAGATGCAATTCTATGATTAACGTCATACTTACCAAGCATTTTACGAAAGGCACCATGAATAAAGTGTGAACCACCATCAGTCATTAAATATCTAGGGACTCCAAACCTCGGGAAAATAACTTCTTTAAGCATCTTAATAGAGGTGTTTTGATCAGCACTACTAGTTGGAATAGCTTCTACCCACTTAGTAACATAATCAACAACAACTAAAATATGTGTATACCCATTAGAGGAAGGAAAAGGTCCCATATAGTCAAAGCCCCAAACATCAAATGGTTCAATAACAGGTGAATAATTCATAGGCATTTCTTGGCGTCTACTAATATTACCAACTCTTTGACATTCATCACAAGACAAGACAAACTTACGAGCATCCCTGAAGAGAGTAGGCCAATAAAAACCGGATTGCAATACCTTGTGTGTAGTTCTATCTCCAGCATGGTGTCCTCCATAGGCTTCGGAGTGGCACTTGCATAGGATATGTTCCTATTCGTGCTCATGTACACAACGTCTAATAATACCATCCACTCCTTCTTTATAAAGATGTGGGTCATCCCAAAAGTAATGTCTCAAATCATGGAAGAACTTTTTCTTTTGATGGTATGTGAAACTAGGTGGTATAAATTTAGCAACAATATAATTAGCATAATCAGCATACCATGTAGCAGTACGAGAAGCATTTATGATGTTTAATTGTTCATCAGGGAAGCTATCATCAATAGGTAGTGGGTCATCAAGAACATTTTCTAACCTAGACAAGTTGTCTGCAACGAGGTTCTCAGCTCCCTTTCCATCAATAATATGCAAATCAAATTCTTGTAGCAAGAGAACCCATCTAATAAGTATAGGTTTAGCATCTTTCTTTTCCATAAGGTATTTAATAGCAGCATGATCAGTGCGAATAGTTACTTTAGAATCAACAATATAAGGTCTGAACTTATCACAAGCAAATACAACTGCTGAGAATTCCTTTTCAGTACTAGCATAATTTATCTGGGCATTGTCTAGAGTTTTACTAGCATATTGAATAACATTTAATTTCTTATCAACTCTTTGCCCTAGAACAGCACCTACGGCATAATCACTAGCATCACACATAATTTCAAAGGGTAAATTCCATTCAGGTGGCTGAATAATAGGTGCAGAAATCAATGCTTTCTTAAGTATTTCAAATGCTTCTACGCAATCATCATCAAAGACAAAAGGAATATATTTTTGTAATAGATTAGTCAGAGGCCGAGAAATTTTTGAGAAGTCCTTAATGAACCTCCTATAAAAACCGGCATGACCGAGGAAGCTTCTTATACCTTTAATGTCCTTGGGACACGACATCTTTTCAATAGCATCAACTTTAGCTTTGTTAACTTCAATAGCTCTTTCGGAAATTTTATGGCCCAAGACAATACCTTCATTAACCATAAAGTGGCATTTCTCCCAATTCAAGATAAGATTAGTTTCTTCATATACCTGCAAAACTCGATCAAGGTTGCTTAAGCAATCATCAAAAGAGGATACATAAACGGAGAAATCGTCCCTGAAAACCTCACATATCTTTTCACAAAAGTCAGAGAATATAGCCATGACGCATCTTTGAAAGGTAGCAGGTGCATTACATAAACCAAAAGGCATACTTCTATAAGCAAAAGTACCGAAAGGGCAAGAAAAAGTGGTGTTTGATTGATCATCAGCTGATACAGGTATTTGAGAGAAGCCAGAGTAACCATCTAGAAAACAAAAATGTGTATTTTTCGATAATCTTTCTAGCATTTGATCAATAAAAGGCTAAGGGTAATGATATTTTTAGTAGCCTTATTTAATTTGCGGAAATCAATTACCATCCTATAACCTGTAATAATTCTTTGCGGGATCAATTCATCTTTATCATTAGGGACAATAGTAATACCTCCCTTCTTAGGGACACAATGAACAGGACTTACCCACTGACTATCAGCAACGGCATAAATTATACCTGCCTCAAGGAGCTTTAATATTTCTTTTCTTACCACTTCTTTCATCTTAGGATTCATCCATCATTGGTGATCAATAACTGGATTGGCGTCTTCCTCCAAATTTATTTCATATTGACATAGAGTGGGACTAATGCCCTTAAGATCATTGAGAGTATATCCAATAGAAGCACGGTGCTTCTTTAGAGTTTTCAATAATATCTCTTCCTCCTTCTCTGAAAGGTTAGCACTAATAATAACAGGATATATTTTCTTTTGATCAAGATAAGCATATTTAAGAGTATCAGGTAATGGTTTAAGCTCAAACATGGGATCACCCTTGGGTGGAGGAGGATCCCCTAGGATTTCAACAGGAAAATTGTGTTTCAGAATGGATCCTTGTTTAAAGAATACTTCATCTATTTCCCTTCTTTCATTCAGGAACATATCATTTTCATGGTCTAGCAAGTATTGTTCTAATGGATCAGTAGGAGGCACGGCAATAGAAGCAAGACCAATAATTTCATCTTTACTAGGCAATTCCTTATCATGGGGTTGTCTATGAAATTTAGCAAAATTAAACTCATGAGACATATCCCCTAAACCAACAAAAACAATATCCTTATTGCAGTCTATCTTAGCGTTAACAGTATTCAAGAAGGGTCTACCAAATATAATGGGACAAAAGCTATCTTGTGGGGAACCAAGAACAAGAAAATCAGCGGGATATTTAACCTTCCCACACAAGACTTCAACGTCTCTAACAATCCCAATTGGTGAAATAGTATCTCTATTAGCAAGCTTAATGGTAACATCAATATCTTCTATGTCAGCTGGTGCAATATCATGCATAATTTCTTTGTATAAGGAAATAGGTATTGCACTGGTACTAGCACCCATATCACACAAGACATGATAACAATGATCTCCTATTTTAACAGAAATAACAGGCATGCCGACCACAGGTCTATGTTTATCTTTAGCACCAGGTTTAGCAATTCTAGCAGTCTCATCACAGAAGTAAATAACATGCCCATCAATATTATCGGCCAAGAGATCTTTAACCATAGCAACATTAGGTTCAACTTTAACTTTCTCAGGGGGTTTAGGTGTCTTAATATTACTTTTGTTGACCACACTTGAAGCTTTAGCATGATTCTTTATTCTAACAGGGAAAGGTGGTTTCTCAACATAGGCAGTAGGAACAACAGGATCATTGTAAGTGATAGTCTTTTCTTCAACTTTAATAGGTGCAACTACTTTTGTTTCAATGGGAGGATTATATTTAAACCAGTTCTCCTTAGGGAGATCAACATGAGTAGTAAAGGATTCACAGAAAGAAGCTACTATCTTAGAGTCAAGTCCATATTTAGTGCTAAATTTATGGAAAACATCGGTATCCATAAAAGATTTAACACAATCAAACTTACGTGTTATACCTGACTCCTTACCTTCGTCGAGATCCCAATCTTTAGAGTTGCGTTTAATTCTCTCCAATAAAGTCCATTTGTATTCAATAGTCTTCATCATAAAGGAACCAGTACAAGAAGTATCGAGCATGGAGCGATTGTTGTCAAAAAGCCGAGCATAAAAATTTTGAATAATCATTTCTCTTGAGAGCTCATGATTGGGGCATGAATATAACATTGACTTAAGCCTGCGCCAAGCTTGAGCGATGCTTTCTCCTTCGTGAGGCCAAAAATTATATATATAATTACAATCACGATGAACAAGATGCATAGGATAAAACTTTTGATGAAATTCCAATTTCAATCGCTTATAGTCCCATGATCCCATATCATCACATAGCCTATACCATGTCAATGCATCTCCATTCAAAGATAAAGGGAAGACCTTCTTATTGATAACATCATCGAGCATACCTGCAAGCTTAAATAATCCTCAAACTTCATCCACATAGATTAAGTGTAAGTTGGGATGCAATGTTCCACGTCCTGCAAAAGGATTATCTAGCAGTTTCTCTATCATACCCGAAGGAATTTCAAAGTAAACATTTTCATTTTCAGTAGGTCCAGTAGGTTGATTAGGTTGAGGAACAACTATTTGCTCCACCGGTCGGGGTGAAGATACTCCGAACAAGCCCCTCAAAGGATTACTTTCCATAGTAACAAGTGACAGTAAATTTCATCACACTATATAAATTTTGCCTTACCAAATTCCACCTACCAAAGGCGCTTCACTCCCCGGCAACGGCGCCAGAAAAGAGTCTTGATGACCCACGAGTGGAGGGGATCTATCGTAGCCCTTTCGATAAGTAAGAGTGTCGAACCCAACGAGGAGCAGAAGGAAATGATAAGCGGTTTTCAGCAAGGTATTCTCTGCAAGCACTGAAATTATCGGTAACAGATAGTTTTGTGATAAGGTAATTGGTAACGAGTAGCAAGTAATAAAAGTAAATAAGCTGCAACAAGATGGCCCAATCCTTTTTGTAGCAAAGGACAAGCCTGGACAAACTCTTATATGAAGGAAAGCGCTCCGGAGGACACATGGGAATTATCGTCAAGCTAGTTTTCATCACGATCATATGATTCGCGTTCGGTACTTTGTTAATCTGATATGTGGGTGGACCAGTGCTTGGGTATTGTCCTTACTTGGACAAGCATCCCACTTATGATTAACCCCTATTGCAAGCATCCGCGACTACAACAGAAGTATTAAGGTAAACCTAACCATAGCATGAAACATATGGATCCAAATCGGCCGCTTACGAAGCAACGCATAAAGTAGGGTTTAAGCTTATGTCACTCTAGCAACCCATCATCTACTTATTTCTTCCCAATGCCTCCCTCTAGGCCCAAACAATGGTGAAGTGTCATGTAGTCAACGTTCACATGACACCACTAGAGGGATGACAACATACATCTCATCAAAATATCGAACGAATACCAAATTGACATGACTACTAATAGAAAGACTTCTCCCATGTCCTCATGAACAAACATAACTACTCACAAAGCATATTCATGTTCATAATAAGAGGGGTATTAATATGCATAATGGATCTGAACATATAATCTTCCACCAAGTAAACCAACTAGCATCAACTACAAGGAGTAATCAACACTACTAGCAACCCACAGGTACCAATCTGAGATTTGGATACAAGAGATGAACTAGGGTTTGAGATGGGATGGTGCTGGTGAAGATGTTGATGGATATGGACCCCCTCACGATGAGAGGATCATTGGTGATGACGATGGTGATGATTTACCCCTCCCGGAGGGAAGTTTCACCGGCAGAACAGCTGCGCCAGAGCCCTAGATTGGTTCCGCCAAGGTTCCGCCTCATGGCGGCAGAGTCTCGTCCCGAAAGCTTGCTTATTATTTTTTCCTCGACTAAAGACTCCATATAGCCGAAGATGGACATCGGAGGGCCACCAGGGGGCCCACGAGGCAGGGGGTGCACCTAGGGGGGTAGGGCGCGCCCCCACCCTCGTGGCCAGGGTGTGGTCCCCCTCTGGAACTTCTTGCGCTCAGTATTTTTTATATATTCTGGAAATAGCTTCCATGAAGTTTTAGGACTTTCGGAGCTGTGCAGAATAGGTCTCTAGTATTTGCTCCTTTTCCAGCCCAGAATCCCAGCTGCCGGAATTCTCCCTCTTTATGTAAGCCTTGTAAAATAAGAGAGAATAGGCATAAGTATTGTGACATAATTTGGAATAACAGCCCATAATGCAATAAATATTGATATTAGAGCATGATGCAAAATGGACGTATTAGGCAACACCGGATAGGTCAAGCTACGAGTAAAGCCAGCCCTCAAGTTCCCCCGAGGTGGCCTCGCAGGTTGCCCGGTTCAGACCAACACTTAGAGAAGCACTGGCCCGGGGGGGGGGGTTAAAATAAAGATGACCCTCGGGAGCACGACTCCCAAGGGAAAAGTACAGGTGGTACTGATGTAAATGGTAAAACCAAGGTTGGGCCTTGCTCGAGGAGTTTTATTCAACGCGAACTGTCAAGGGGTTCCCATAACACCCAACTGCGTAAGGAACGCAAAATCAAGGAACATAACACCGGTATGACGGAAAATAGGGCGGCAAGAGTGGAACAAAACACCAGGCATAAGGACGAGCCTTCCACCCTTTACCAAGTATATAGATGCATTAATTAAATAAGAGATATTGTGATATCCCAACATATCCATGTTCCAACAAGGAACAATCTTCAACTTCACCTACAACTAGCAACGCTATAAGAGGGTCTGAGCAAAAGAGGTGACATAGCCAAACAATGGTTTGCTAGGAAGGTGGGTTAGAGGCTTGACATGGCAAAATGGGAGGCATGATATAACAACTGGTAGGTAGCGTGACAAAGCGATAGTGCGAACATCTAGCAAGCAAAGATAGAAGTGATTTCGAGGGTATGGTCATCTTGCCTGAGATCCCGCAAGGAAGAAGAACGAGCCCAAGAAGTAGACGACCCAACGTAGTCAAACGAATCCTCACAACTCCGGAACGAAACCGAAGCTAACGAGAGAAGCAACCCGGAAAGAAGCAAGCAACATAGTAAACAACCATCACATAAGCATGGCATGATGCACAACCAAGTATGATGCATGTCCGGTTTATTGAGGCATGGCATGGCAAAGTGCAACAAACAATACTACAAATTAAGTGGAGCTCAATATGCAACGAGTTGCATATTGACGAAACACCACATCAATTATTTAGTTCTCTCTCATTTATGTACCCAACAATATTAAATGTTATTAAACATGGCAAGGGGTGAAGCATAATAAAACTACCTATCTAGGCAAGTTTAAATGAGGTCGGAAACAACAAACAACAATTCCAAAAAATCCTCATATGCATATTTCAAATTAGCTACTGTTCTTCCCTAAACATATTTTTAGAGTTGTTAAACTTGCAAAGTAATCTAAGCATTTTTCTGCCCCATTAATAAAGATTATTAAATTTGGAGCTACGGTTATTTAGTTATGAAATAAAACATTTCAGCATGGCATTTAAGCAAATTAATGCAAACAACAAGTTTAAGATTTTACACATGCATGAAAGTTGGATATTATGAAACTAGATGAAAATCTAAGCATTTTTCATATATAAAGTTTTAACATATGATGCACGGATTGTGAGTTATTAGATGCATGAACTCTAGGGACTTTTTTGTAAAACTGCGTTCTCTGAAATAAGTACTAAATCCGTCCAGACGAAAAAAACATTACACGGGCCGAAACAGAGATCTGGTCCAACATGCACAAGGGGCTGGAGGGGGTCTGCTCACCCATGGGCCATGGCCCGTCTGCAGAGGGGGCCCGCTGGACCAACGGGCGAGGCGCGGCTGTGGTGATGCGGGGAGGCAGGCCGAAGCTCTCCCGTGGGCCGGTGCAGCTATAGAGGCCCACGTGACGGAGCGAGGGGTTGCGGTTGCGGCCCAATGATGCTCGCGGTGAACGGGCGCAGCAGGATCGATCTGGCGTGGTCAACGAAGAGCAGCGATTACAGCAGCCGAGCTCCAGGAAGGGCGACGCGCGGGGAAATGGTGATCGGCCGGCGAGGTTGGGAACGGGCAGATCCAGGCAAGGGTTTCCCGTATCCAACGGTGGTGGAGGGCGAGGGGGCTGGCGACGAGCGCAGCGAAGGCGGTTAGGCCGTCTCCGGCGACGAGTGGCGGATTTACAAACAGCGGGGAAGCGAAGCTGCATCAGGGAGGGAGAGAGAGCGCGGAAGAAGGGGAGCAGGGAGTGGCAACTGGCCTGGTGGCACGGGGTCGAGGGAGCTCCGGCGCGGCGGAGTCGTGGCCCCTGGTGAGATCCGGTCACCGGAGACGGACGCGGGCGGAGGGAGGCACGAGCTTCCTGGCGGCGGAGAAGGAGGGCTCGGGGACGGGCCCTGATGGGCTTGGCGGGCCTGCTCTGGGTCCGGGCAGGCCGTGGTGGCGCTGGAGGTTGCCAGGGACAGGTGGCGGCTTGGGAGAGGTGGAGGCTGGTGGCTGCGGCGGCGCCAGCCAGTGGGGATGCGCCAAGTGGCGGCGGGGGTGCGGCCGGTGCAGAAATGGAGGTGGGTGGCGGTGCTAATGATTAGGAGGCGCTGAAAATGAGGAGGAGGGGAAGGGATGTCCAGATTTGGAAGGAGGGGTTTCCTTTTATAGCAAAAGTGGCTAGGGTTGGAGGTTTCTGGACCATTTCGGAGCCTCCGGTCGTGATCCGATGGTTCCGATTGGAGGGTGGATTTAGTGGGCCACAGGAGGGCTGATTGTGACTGTGTACAAGACCGAGGGTTGTGGGAGAGAAGAGAGAGAGACCCGGCAGTAGCTTCCAGAGACCGAAAACGTCCGACGAGAAGACCGGCTATATTGCCACTATAGTTATCCGTTGAGGCATCAATCGAACTCCGAATGCGATGAAACTTGGCAGGCGGCCTACTGACAACATAACAACAGCGCATGCCAACTTTCAACCCATTCCGAGAATATTATCCGGCCAATTATAAAATACTATTTCAGAGGTGCCGCGGGCACGTGCGAGTGTCTGTGGTCTCAGAATGGACAACGGAAAGAACTGGGAGACCCGGCCGGATGCACATGATGACATGGCAAGAGGTAACACGCAAGCGAATGACAAGACAACAATAGCGAATAACTGGAAGACACCTGGCGCAACGGTCTTGGGCATTACACTTATCTCCGTGCTTGGTCGACGCTACGTACTATACGTATAGAGAGGACTCGACATGCTAGCTAGTAAGCAAATGAATGGAACCATTAAGTACAGAAGATCGTCATGAACATACATATATAGAGAGAAGTGATCGACCTCTCCTCCGAGAGGTTGGTCGAACAACAAGTTTTCGTATATCTATCCGACGCTACTGGCTACATATATATACAATATTAAGATCTCTTACAATATAATCCCCTAATTATATATGAACTCAGCTTCCACATGGTATTCTCTAGCTTTATTGATGACGTGGTCAAGAAAGAATCCCGCCAATTCCTATTGAATTGCTTGCATGCGATCTTGTGGTAGGAGTTCATCCCGCATCTGCCACATGTAATTTGAAGAAGGGGGTTAATACATATATATGAATGAAACTCAATAGAAATGATGGTGTAATAAAATGAAATTGTGAATATTATTGCTTACGCACATCAAATTGTCTTTTAGAGTAGCCCTGCTTATTTTTGCAAGTCGCGTTGTAGATGAAATTGCAGACGTAGTATCCACAGAAATCATTTCCTTGTTCCTACCACAAGCACTTTACGAGAAACAGAGGTAAATCAAACTAATAATGAAGCATTATAAATGGCATTGATGAAAGTAGCTAGAATCAACGGGAGGTGCGCGGAACTAGCTAGCCGGTAGTACTTACTTTCGGGTATGTAAATCGCAGCTCCCCCGATAGTCCTGGAGCTTCTGCGGTGAATACTTTCTGAACCCTGCGAGACAAAGAAAACAATTATTTGATATTAGGAAATGAACAAAAATTTGCCGATATGGTGCGATAATGATAGATTGAACTTACTTCTTGAGCATTTTAGTCATGTCCGCATAGGTCTCCGGCTCTTTTCGTCTCGAGTCTAAGACGGTTACTAGTCCCTGCTCAAGCTTAATCTCCAGGAGAATATAGTGGAAGCTGTGCACGCATGCATAACTCATTAGTTAAATTACTATAACCTCGAGTAATAAGGGAAACCGAATATGCACAAGACAGTAACACTCACTTGAAGTTGTAAGGAAAGAGTATTTTATCTTTATTTTGATTTATTAGCAACGATTTAAGCAAGTTGACCTCGGTTTCTTTTGCTTGAAATTTAACCGTAAATTCATCTATGGGTTTTGTGTTAATGAACCCAATATCATAGATTTCTGCTTTTCTGCATTCGACAATCTTCAATCTGCATAATAGAGTGAGGATAATCATATATACATGCAATGAAAGAGCTGAGCTATATATAGAGACTTAATGACAGAAGTAGTACTTACAGACAGTAGCAAGTGACCGTTAATTTATCGAGGGCCTTTTGATTGAGCCACTGGAAGAACACCTCAAATGGAACAGTCAACAGTTCAATTCCAACGAGGTCGTGCTGCTCTTTAACTCTCAGCGTCAAAGTATCCTTCCCCCCAGACTCTCTGTAGGTTTTCATATACCACTCATGGAATCTTCGCATCATCGTTGTTAGATGAGGACTTCCATCTATGATGAGAGGCTTCCCGTACTAGTATTTGTGTTCGTCTAGCTCCACTATATCATAATGTGCATCGTTGGGTAGGTAATCACCAGGATTGGTATAACCAGGCACCATCCTCAGATCATTAATGGCGATATCGCTAGACACCTTAAGCGGGGGGGCATGATTGGTTCGCTTGTTCGCCGAGCTGGGCAATTTTTTTCCCAGCTCATCGTTCTGCTAACCTTCGATCACTGATAGTACTTCCCGACCGCTCCACTTTGATATATGACTTTTCAGTAATGCGCTTATAGTTGATTTTCGGCGGAGACAGTGGTGGTTTCTTCAGGGCAGCGATAGTGCGCTTTGCTTTCACCGGATCTATCTTCTCCTCTAGAGGTGGATGTTTCTTTGCTTTCACCGCTTCAAAGAAGTCCCTCACTTCGGCTTACACGATCTTCATGTTTTCCTCCACAGTCCTCTCGTGTGGTAACTTCTCTAGAGGCTTGACATATGGACCAAATATGTATTGCCTCCCGCCTCTGCCTGTACTGCTAGACGCCAGAGTAGACGGAGCGGCTATGGCTATCTTCTTTCCTTGCTTACGAGGTGGAGGAGAAGGACTACGACGCGCCGGAGCAGCCGGAGCGGCGGCGGGTCTCTTCCGCCCTTGCTGATGAGGCGGAGAAGCAGGAGGCTGGCTGCTCGGGCACGCCGGCGTGTCGGCGCAGGCGGAGAAGGAGGCGGAGTGCCGCCACGCACCGGAGAAGGAGGCAGAGTGCCCTGATCACTCGTCGGAGGAGGAGGAGGTGGTGGAGGCGTCCAGTTCGGAAGGTTGATGAGCTCCTTCTGCCATAGGCATGGAGTCTTCAGAGCAAAACCCAGCAAAATCTCCCCTTCACCGGTAGGGTGGTCAAGCTCGAGCTCCTCAAATCCCTCCGTTATTTCGTCCACCGTCACCCTAGCATATCCATATAGAATTGGACGGCAGTGAAAAGTTGTGTCGAGTTCAGGAGGTCGAACAGAGCTGACAGCCGCCTTGACTTTGAAGTTCTGCCATTGCGTCATAAGGTGGCAATGTTGAGACTCCGTGATAGCATCCACGGGGTAGCTAGAAGGAGCGGTGAAGACAGGCTCCAGCTGAAGCAGCTCGGTGGAAGCCATGTTGCTTCTCCGCTGAGATGGCAGGGTAGTTTCGGGGGTAGCTTCGGCAGGTCTCTTGCTGCGAACTGCTTCCCGTTCCACTGGCGCTTGTACCCTTGCGTGCAACTTCTGCATTTGGGTATGCTCCACTTTCCTCCTCCTCTCCTAGCATTTGTAACCGCCTGCGTCCGAAAACCAGCCTTCCACGGAACGGAGCCTGGCATGCCTCGTGTCCGTCCAGGGTGCTCAGGATTCCCGAGGGCCATTGTGAGCTCGTCGTTCTCTTTGGCTGGAGCGAACATCCCTTGCTGCGCTGCAGCGATATAGTCCTGAAGCTTCATGACAAGTATTCGCAGTTGCTTGTTTGTCGAAACCCACTTCCCTGATACAGGGTCCAAGGTTCTGCCAACCCCGAAGAACCAAGTCCGGCAACGGTCTAGCCAGTTCAATGTCTCTAGTTTGACCCCTTTATCAAGCAGGTCATTCTCAGCCTTGGCCCCGTGCGATGGTGATGCTCCTTCTTCGCATCATTTATCTTGTTTGTCGCTGACATCTTCTTACTCTTGTCCGATATCTTGTGGGCCACAAATGCATCCCAGTAATCTCTGATCTTCTGATACCGGCCGACGAATTCTGGTGTCTTTTCTTCGTCGACAAACTTTGTTTTCAGCTCATTCTTCCACCTCCTGAAGAGCTCTGCCATCTTCTTAAGAGCATGACACTTGATCAATGGTTTCTCCAGATCCTCCTCTGGCGGTAGGGTGAAATTTGCATTCAGCGCGGTCCAAAGATCATCTTTCTACATATTGTTGACATTTCCTTCTTAGGCTTATACCATTGGTGGATGCTGATCTGGATCTTGTCCCTAACAAGAACCCCGCACTGAGCAGCAAATGCTTCCTTGGTCTGTATGGGTTCAATCGGTTGGCCATCGTGCGCAATTGTTGTGATAGTGAACCTTTTATTCGGGCGCAACTTTTTCTTCGGGCGTCGTTTCTTTACCGAAGTTGTGCTCGATCGGGAGGGCTAGAAAAAATAAGAAAGACGAGAGTTAATATGTGCACATACCAAAACAATGAATGCATCAATTAGCTAGTCAGCACAGGCTTAATTAATATATATACCCGGCCGGACTCTGTTCGGTCACTGAAGCCGTCATTACGGTCTTTTTCTTGCACCAGCATTCGGTCACCGGAGCCACCATAATCATGTCCTTCCTCCTCCATTTTTGATAACCATAGCCTGCTTCACCCTCTCCTTCCAGGCCATCGGTTTCGTTGAGATACGACATGACATCACCTCCGACTGCGATTATGTCCCCCAACACCTGTTCTGCAGCCACGTCTCAGCCGTGCTCCATAGTTTCTCCAAATATTACAACATGGAAATTATTATACAAACATGAAAGATGGATATATTAGTGGCAAACATAGACCTAGCTAGCTAATCACAACAAGGAATCATATTAGTGGCCTCGACGCTTCTCTAGGGTTTGGGGTGGCCTCGGCAATGCTTCAGGGGTTTGGGGTTGCCTCGACGACATAGCTCTTTTAACATGGTAAATTTGGGTGGCCTCGGTAGCGCTTCTAGGGTTTGGATCAACTTGTGCACATTGCCACACCCTCGACCCTCGATCGCTCGGTGATCCACGACCCTCTTCGTACCCTATTTCCCGACCCTCCACCCCCTCATGTCACGTTTGTCTAGTGTCAAAGGATTCAACAAAATCATGTCTTCATCATTAGGAGAAAGTAATAGGTGCATGATGGTACGAAGCTCTCTAAAGTTATTTTGGAATGGAGTCCCAGATAGGATAATTCGCTTCTTAGTACAAAGTTCAGCAAGAGCCGTCCGAATATCGCTATTTGGAAGGCCTTTGATGAAATTCATAAAAAAGACGAATTATCCTCTCCGGGACTCCCTTCCAAAATAACTTTCGAAAACTTCATACCATCATGCCCCGGTTACTTCCAGCTAATGATGAAGACATGGATTTCTTCAATACTTTGACACTAGCTAGGCAACCTCTCGACCCCTCCTCGATCGTCGACCCTCGACCCTCGAACCCTCGGTGGCCCTCGATCCCTCGGCGTTCCTCGAACCTCGAACCCTAGGACCCTTGACGACCCTTGAACCCTCGACCCCTTGGCGTTCCTCGACCCTCGAACCCTCGACCCTTCGGCGTTCCTCGACCCTCGAACCCTAGGCCCCTCGACGACCCTAGAACCCTAGACCCTCGAACCCTCGATCGCTCGGCGATCCACGACCCTCTACCTTAGTTCCCAACCCTCGACCCCTCATATCACGTTTGTCTAGTGTCAAAGGATTCAACAAAACCATGTCTTCGTCATTAGGAGAAAGTAACAGGCGCATGATGGTACAAAGCTGTTCAAAGTTGTTCTGGAACGGAGTCCCAGATAGGATAATTCGCTTTATCATACCAAAAGGCGGATTATCCTACCCGGAACTCCATTTCAAAACAACTTTGCAGAACTTCATACCAACATGCCCCAGTTACTTCCGTCAAATGATGAAGGCATGGATTTCTTCAATACTTTGACACTAGGCAACCTCTCGACCCCTCGGCGATCCTCAACCGTCGACCCCTCGACGACCCTCGACCCTCGAACCCTCGTCCCCTCTAGCAAGCATCCGCAACAACTAAAGATCATTAAGGTAAAACCCAACCATAGCATTATAAGGCATCAAGTCCTCTTTATTCCCATACGCAAACAACCTACTTACTCGGGTCTGTGTTTCTATAACTCACGCCACCCACCATAAGTAAATCATGAGCATATTGCAAATCCTACAGCGGGGATCCCTCACGTTTGCATGACACGGAGAGCACCATAGGACAGCACCAATAATAAAACATGCAACTCAAACCAATCACGATCATCAATTAACCCATAGGACAAAACAGATCTACTCAAACATCATAGGATAGCCATACATCATTGGGAGATAATATATAGAGTTGATCACCATGTTTAAGTAGAGATTACAGTGGGTAAAAGATGGGTTACACCGCTGCATGGAGGGGGAAGAGTTGGTGATAACGGCGGTGAAGTTGTTGGTGTAGATTGCGGTGATGATGATGGCCCCGACGGCGTTCCGGCGCCACCGGAAGAGAGGGGGAGTGAGCCCCCCTTATTCTACTTCTTCCATGACCTTCTCCCTAGATGGGAGAAGGGTTTCCCCGCTGGTCCATGGCCTCCATGGCATGGGAGGGGCGAGAGCCCCTCCGAGATTGGATTTGTCTCTCTGTCTCTCTCTGTTTCTGTGTTTTCAGATTCTGCCCCTTCACCGCTTCTTAAATTCCCAGAGATCCGTAACTCCGATTGTGCTGAATTTTGAAAACGATTTTTATCCGGATATTATCTTTCTTTCGGCGAAAGAAGGGCATCAACCGCCTTACGGGGTGTCCACGAGGGCCGAGGTCGCGCCTGACCCCCTGGGGCGCGCCCCCTGCCTCATGGCCCCCTCGGGCATCGTCTCGCGTTGATTCTTCTTCCCAAAAATCACATATATTTCAAAAAAATCGCCTTAAGTTTTTATCCCGCTTGGTCTCCGTTTGATATGGATTTCTGCGAAACAAAAAACATGCAACAAACAGGAACTGGCACTGGGCACTGGATCAATATGTTACTCCCAAAAATAGTATAAAAAGTTGCCAAAAGTATACGAAAGTTGTATAATATTGGCATGGAACAATCAAAAATTACAGATACGATGGAGACGTATCAAGGAGGGGCTCGAGGTCGGTGGCGAGGACGTCGACGGCGATGACGTCGATAGGGCAGGGGGCGCGTGCTCGGGGCAGGGGCGACGACGACGAAGGGGGCGGGGCAAGGTGACGGAGAGGACGGGGGCGGTACGGGGCGGCACGCGTAGGGGCAGGGCCGGTGCAGCGAGCGGCGACGGCGTCGGGCGAGGGGCGTCGGCGACGGTGAGAACGTGGGCAACGGCGAGGGCGCGGGCGACGGTGATGACGGGCGCAGGCGATGATGACGGCGATGGTGGGGGTGGCGGGTAGCACCGGGGGTAGGGGCGGCGCGATGACGGGTGCGAGCGACAGCGACGAGGAGTAGGGCGTCGGGGCAGAGGGCTGCGTCGGCATCGGGGAGAAACTTCTGAAAATTTTCAGATTGTTGGCTTATATAGCCAGCCCTTTGGTCCCTGTTCGTAGCACCAACCGGGACCAAAGCACCCCTTTAGTCCCGGTTGGTGTCACCAACCGGGACCAAAGGTCTCTTTTCAGCAGCCCAAAGGGCGGGAAGCGGAGACCTTTGGTCCCAGTTGGTGGCACCAACCGGGACTAAAGGTGGGCATTAGTCTAGGTTGATGCCACCAACCGGGACCAAAGGTGGGTATTGGTCCCGGTTGGTGCCACCAACCGTGACGAAAGGGGGTGCTGCTGCCATGGTCAAAACTTTAGTCCCACCTCGCTAGCTGAGAGGCGTCCGCACCGGTTTATAAGCGCAGCTCTGCCTCCCCTTTCGAACTCCTCTGAACTGCAGGCTTACGGGCCTAAACACACTGTATCTGCCTGTGGGCCTACTGGGCCTTCTGGGGCCTGAATCCTGGACCATGGGTTGGTTTCTAGTCGTATTCAGGCCGTGGTGGCCCAGTAGGTGGCATTTTTTTATTTTTTCCAGTTTTTTTTTTGCTTTATTTTTTTAATTTTGTTTCTACTTACAACAAAATACTTACTATTGCTATTTATATTTATTTTATTAAAGTCTATTTATTTTATTTGATTGAAGTTTATTTTATTTTGTTTCTACTTATTTATTTTATTTTGTTTTGTTTTGTTTCTACTTATTCATTAAAGTTTATTTTATTTTATTTTATTTTGTTTCTACTTATTTATTATATTTTATATTTTATTTTTTTATTTATTTTATGAAAATTCTATTTGCTTTTAATGATTTGAACAGAAAATACTTTGATAATTTGAGTTGCATAAATTTTATATAATTTTAGTTTCAATAGTACTAGAGGTTTATTCTAGTTCATTCTTTTAGTTTATTATTTTTGCTATTAGAGTTTCATAAAAGTTTTCTAGATCATTCTTTTTTATATTAGTTCATTCTTTGAGCTAAATGACCCTGAAATTTAAAAATACTTCAGATGAACTCTGAAGAGGTTGAAAATTTCCATGGTATCATCATTTCACCCACATACCATGTGCTAAAAAGTTGAGAGGGTTACGGCAAAAACTGGATGCACTTCGTGTAAAAAATGGACAATCTCTTTCGAAGTATAAGGGTTTCGGACGAAAACTCATCTGTTACAAAGGGATTTCATTTTTTGAACTTATTTGAACTACAGACTTTTTGTGTGTTCAAAATGCACCATTCAAAGCCACATCATCAATTTTCAACCCTTTCTGACTTCATTTGTTATTTTCCATGCATTTGCTGATTTTTTTGAGCTATATGACCCTGAAAATGAAAAGCAGTACAAATGAACTCTGAAAAGGTTGAAAGTTGGCATGGTATCATCATTTCACCCAAATAGCACGTTCTAAAAAGTTGAGAGGGTTACGGGAAAAACTGGATGCACTTCATGTACAAAACGGACAATCTCTTTCGATGTATCAGGGTTTTGGACGAAAGCTCATCTGTTACAAAGGGATTTCATTTTTTAACTTATTTGAACTCCAGACTTTTTGTGTGTTCAAAATGCACCATTCAAAGCCACATCATCAATTTTCAACCCTTTCTGACTTCATTTGTTATTTTTCATGCATTTACTGATTTTTTTGACCTATATAACGCTGAAAATGAAAAGCACTACAAATGAACTCTGACAAGGTTGAAAGTTGGCATAGTATTATCATTTCACCCACATAGCATGTGCTAAAAAGTTGAGAGGGTTACGGCAAAAACTGGATGCACTTCATGTACAAAATGGACAATCTCTTTCAAAGTATCAGGGTTTCATACGGAAACTCGTCTGTTACATGGATATTCTAGATCAAAGGAATCATTAAAATAGTTATGGAGAGAAAGTATTCACTTTTTCTTCGCTTGTGTCCTTTGCTTATTGCGCTGTAACCATGGATAATCGTCATCGTTTAACAGGGTGCTTGGATTAGCCTTGACTTTGAAGGGAGGAATTTCATGAAACTTTTCATAATCTTCAGACATGTCTGTCTTGCCCTCCACTCCCACAATGTCTCTTTTTCCTGAAAGAACTATTTGGCTCTTTGGCTCATGGTATGATGTATTTGCTTCCTTATCTTTTTTTCTCGGTTTGGTAGACATGTCCTTCACATAGAAAACCTGTGCCACATCATTGGCTAGGACGAACGGTTCGTCAGTGTACCCAAGATTGTTCAGATCCAATGTTGTCATTCCGTACTGTGGGTCTACCTGTATCCCACCTCCTGACAGATTGACCCATTTGCACTTAAACAAAGGGACCTTAAAATCATGTCCATAGTCAAGTTCCCATATGTCCACTATGTAACGATAATATGTGTCCTTTCCCCTCTTGGTTGCTGCATCAAAGCGGACACCACTGTTTTGGTTGGTGCTCTTTTGATCATGGGCAATCATGTAAAATGTATTCCCATTTATCCCGTATCCTTTGTAAGTCAATACAGTCGAAGATGGTCCCCTGGACAACGAGTACAACTCATCACAAACAGCGTTGTAACCTCTGAGACGTGTTTCCAACCAACTGCTGAAAGTCCTGATGTGTTCACATGTAATCAAGTCGTCACACTGCTCTGGGTGTTTGGAGCGCAGACTGTTCTTGTGTTCATCGACATACGGGGCCACCAAGTAGAGTTCTGCAGAACTGTGTAGTGTACTTGAGACCAAGAATGCCCGTCCCTGCATATTATTGAGTCCCATCCAAGCATGCCTTTTCCAGTCAGTCTCCCCTCGTACCGTGATTTAGGGAGACCTATCTTCTTAAGGCCAGGAATGAAGTCAACACAAAACCCAATGACATCATCTGTTTGATGGCCCGTGGAGATGCTTCCTTCTGGCCTAGCGCGGTTACGGACATATTTCTTTAGGACTCCCATGAATCTCTCAAAGGGGAACATATTGTGTAGAAATACGGGGCCCAGAATGACAATATCGTCGACTAGATGAACTAGGACATGCGTCATGATATTGAAGAAAGATGGTGGGAACTGCTACCTCTTGAGCACTACGTTGGTTTTCCCTTGAAAAGGAAAGCGTGATGCAGCAAAGTAGCATAAGTATTTCCCTCAGTTTTTGAGAACCAAGGTATCAATCCAGTAGGAGGCCACGCGCGAGTCCCTCGCACCTACACAAACAAATAAAATCCTCGCAACCAACGCAATAAAGGGGTTGTCAATCCCTTCACGGTCACTTATGAAAGTGAGATCTGATAGATATGATAAGATTATATTTTTGGTATTTTTATGATAAAGATGCAAAGTAAATAAAGCAAAATAAAATGGCAAAAGAAATAGCTTGTTGATGGAAGATTAATATGATGGAAAATAGACCTGGGGCCGTAGGTTTCACTAGTGGCTTCTCTCGAGGGCATAAGTATTACGGTGGGTAAACAAATTACTGTTGAGCAATTGACAGAATTGAGCATAGTTATGAGAATATCTAGGTATGATCATGTACATAGGCATCACGTCCGAGACAAGTAGAATGACTCCTGCCTGCATCTACTACTATCACTCCACACATCGACCATTATCCAGCATGCATCTAGAGTATTAAGTTCAAAAGAACAGAGTAACACTTTAAGCAAGATGACATGACGTAGAGGGATAAACTCATGCAATATGATATAAACCCCATCTTGTTATCCTCGATGGCAACAATACAATACGTGCCTTGCTACCCCTACTGTCACTGGGAAAGGACACCACAAGATTGAACCCAAAGCTAAGAACTTCTCCCACTGCAAGAAAGATCAATCTAGTAGGCCAAACCAAACTGATAATTCAAAGAGACTTGCAAAGATAACCAATCATACATAAAAGAATTCAGAGAAGATTCAAATATTGTTCATAGATAAACTTGATCATAAACCCACAATTCATCGGTCTCAGCAAACACACCGTAAAAGAAGATTACATCGAATAGATCTCCACAAGAGAGGGGGAGAACATTGTATTGAGATCCAAAAAGAGAGAAGAAGCCATCTAGCTAATAACTACGAACCCGAAGGTCTGAAGTAAACTACTCACACATCATCGGAGAGGCTATTGTGTTGCTGTAGAAGCCCTCCATGATCGATGCCCCCTCCGGTGGAGCTCCGGAAAAGGCCCCAAGATGGGATCTCACGGGTACAGAAGGTTGCGGCAGTGGAATTAGGGTTTTGGCTCTGTATCTGGTAGTTTGGGGGTACGTAGGTATATATAGGAGGAAGAAGTGCGTCGGTGGAGCAACGTGAGCCCCACGAGGGTGGAGGGCGCGCCTGGGGGGTAGGCACGCCCCCTACCTCGTGCATTCCTGGTTGCTTTCTTGACATAGGGTCCAAGTCCTCTGGATCACGTTCGTTCCGGAAATCACGTTCCCAAAGGTTTCATTTTGTTTGGACTCCGTTTGATATTCTTTTTCTGCGAAACTCTGAAATAGACAAAAAACAACAATTCTGGGCTGGGCCTCGGGTTAATAGGTTAGTCCCAAAAATAATAGAAGTGTATAATAAAGCCCAATAATGTCCAAAACAGAATACAATATAGCATGGAATAATAAAAAATTATAGATACGTTGGAGACATATCAAGCATCCCCGAGCTTAATTCATGCTCGTCCTCGAGTAGGTAAATGATAAAAATAGAATTTTTGATGTGGAATGCTACTTCGCATAATTTCAATGTAATTTTATTAATTGTGGTATGAATATTCAGATCCGAAAGATTCAAGACAAAAGTTCAATATTGACATATAAATAATAATACTTCAAGCATACTAACTAAGCAATTATGTCTTCTCAAAATAACATGGCCAAGGAAAGTTATCCCTAACAAAATCATATAGTCTGGCTATGCTCCATCTTCACCACACAAAGTATTCAAATTATGCACAACCCCGATGACAAGCCAAGCAATTGTTTCATACTTTTGGTGTTTTCAAACTTTTTCAATCTTCACGCAATACATGAGCGTGAGCCATGGACATAGCACTATATGTGGAATAGAATGGTGGTTGCGGAGAAGACAAAAAGGGAGAAGATAGTCTCACACCAACTAGGCGTATCAACGGGCTATGGAGATGCCCATTAATAGATATCAATGTGAGTGAGTAGGGATTGCCATGCAACAGATGCACTAGAGCTATAAGTATATGAAAGCTCAACAAAAGGAACTAAGTGGGTGTGCATCCAACTCGCTTGCTCACGAAGACCTAGGGCATTTTGAGGAAGCCCATCATTGGAATATACAAGCCAAGTTCTATAATGAAAAATTCCCACTAGTATATGAAAGTGATATAATAGGAGACTCTCTATCATGAAGATCATGGTGCTACTTTGAAGCACAAGTGAGGTAAAAGGATAGTAGCATTGTCCCTTCTCTCTTTTTCTCTCATTTTTTAATTGGGCCTTTTCTCTTTTTTTTATGGCCTCTTTTTTTATTTAGTCCGGATTCTCATCCCGACTTGTTGGGGGATCATAGTCTCCATCATCCTTTCCTCACTTGGGACAATGCTCTAAAAATGATGATCATCACACTTTTATTTACTTACAACTCAAGAATTACAACTCGATACTTAGAACAAAATAGAACTCTATGTGAATGCCTCCGGCGGTGTACCGGGATGTACAATGATGCATGAGTGACATGTATGAAAGAATTATGAGCGGTGGCTTTGCCACAAATACGATGTCAACTATATGATCATGCAAGCAATATGACAATGATGAAGCGTGTCATAATAACGGAAAGGTGGAAAGTTGCATGGCAATATATCTCGGAATGGCTATGGAAATGCCATGATAGGTAGGTATGGTGGCTGTTTTGAGGGAGGTATATGGTGGGTTTATGATACCGGCGAAAGGTGCGCGGTATTAGAGAGGCAAGCAATGGTGGAAGGGTGAGACTGCGTATAATCCATGGACTCAACATTAGTCATAAATAACTCACATACTTATTGCAAAAATCTATTAGTTATCAAAGCAAAGTATTACGCGGATGCTCCTAGGGGGATAGATTGGTAGGAAAAGACCATCGATCGTCCCCGACCGCCACTCATAACACTAGTAGAAAACGGAGCTTTAAAACCGGTTCGTAAGGGCCTTTAGTGCCGGTTCCATAACCGGGACTAATTGGTGGGCACTAAAGCCCCCCCCCCCCCTTTAGTACCGGTTCGGCACGAACCGACGCTAAAGTGCCACCACGTGGCGTGAGCTCGCGCCCTGGTATGGGGGACCTTTAGTACCGGTTGGTGTTACCAACCGGTACTAAATGTTTTTTTTGAATTTTTTTAAACATTTTGGAAAAAAAATTGATTATTTTTTTCAATTTTTAATTTCTCTGAATTATTTGGTGATTTAGTCTCTAATCACCTCTCTTAACTGCTCAAGTGTGGATCACTCATTCCAAATCATCTAACTTCCCGACCGGTCACCCATCCCTCTCACTACTCCAGCCCGAGCACGCTTAACGTCTGCACTTGTTGTTTTCATGACAATAGTAAGATGTCAATCCTATTAACCCTCAGGAGTTTAGCTTGAGCATGAAGTCACACATTTCACTGTTTGAGTTTGAAACTATTATTCTAAAAAATAGTAATTATTTAGTACCACTAATATTTCTTGAATAAGTTTGACCATAGTTTGACCATAGTTTGGCCATAGTTTGACCACAGTTTGACCATAGTTTGACCAGATTTGACCAAAATTCAAAAAATTGAAATAATTATTTAGTAACACTAATATTCTTGAATAACTATGTAGTAACATTAATACTTCTTGAATAAGTAGTTTGACCAGATTTAACAAAAAAATTTAAAAAAACTTAAATTTGACCATATCTTTTTTTCCTTTTGAAATTTGAGGATTCTAAAAAATTGCAAACAGGCCATAGGCGGTCTTCATCGGATGCGGATTTTCATGCTGAATTTTTTGATATATTATACGTTTTTTCCGACATCGTATGCAAAAGTTATAGCCATTTTACATTTTCCCTACACTTTTTGCAAAACATGTCCAAATTTAAGTTTTCAAATTTTCCTAACTAGTAGATGTAGTAATATAACTACCTCTCGAAGGATTTTATTTTTTGAAGTTTTTATCATTTTCTTTTGATTTCTTCAGAACTAAAATGGCGACACACGGGGGGGGGGGGGGGGGGGGTAGAGTTTGAAAATTGCCCTATAGTGCCGGTTTGTGTCACAAACCGGAACTATAGGTTAAGACTCTTTAGTGCCGGTTTGTGACACAAACCGGTACTATAGGTTAGACCTTTAGTACCGGTTTGTGTCACAAACCGTCACTAAAGGGGCTCGTGGGGCCCTGGCCTGACGCCAGCCTGCCACCACCCCTTTAGTACCGGTTCGTGGCACGAACCGATACTAAAGGTTCATTACGAACCGGCACTAATGCATAGCCATTTGAACCGGCACTATTGATCACATTAGTGCCGGTTTTTTTTACAAACCGGCACTAATGTGCTTCACGTTTGACCCTTTTTCTACTAGTGTAAGGAAGACAATCAATAAATAAATCATGCTTCGACTTCATCACATAACGGTTCACCATACGTGCATGCTACGGCAATCACAAACTTCAACACAAGTATTTCTCAAATTCAAAACTGCTCAATTAGCATGACTCTAATATCACCATCTCCATATCTCAAAACAATTATCAAGTATCAAACTTCTCGTAGTATTCAACACACTCATAAAAAAAATTACTAGTCTTGAATGCCTAGCATATTAGGATTAATTTCCCTGTTTAAGACTCTCAAAATAATATAAGTGAAGCATGAGAGAATAATAGTTTCTATAAAACAAATCCACCACCGTGCTCTAAAGGATATAAGTGAAGTACTAGAGCAAAACCTATATAACTCAAAAGATATAAGTGAAGCACATAGAGTATTCTAATAATTTTCAAATCATGTGTGATTCTCTCAAAAGGTGTGTACAGCAAGGATGATTGTGGTAAACTAACAAATAAAGAATCAAATAATACAAGACGCTCCAAGCAAAACACATATCATGTGGTGAATAAAAATATAGCTCCAAGTAAAGTTACCGATGGAAGTACACGAAAGAGGGGATGCCTTCCGGGGCATCCCCAAGCTTTGGCTTTTAGGTGTACTTAGATTATATTAGGGTGCCATGGGCATCCCCAATCTTAGTCTCTTGCCACTCCTTGTTCCATAATCCATCAAATCTTTTACCCAAAACAAGAAAACTTCACAACACAAAACTCAAAGTAGAAAATCTCGTGAGCTCCGTTAGCGAAAGAAAACAAAACACCACTGTACTGTACTGAACTCATTCTTTATTTATATTGGTGTTAAACCTACTGTATTCCAACTTCTATATGGTTTATAAACTATTTTATTAGCCATGGATTCATCAAAATAAGCAAACAACACACGAATAACAGAATCTGTCAAAAACAGAACAGCCTGTAGTAATCTTTAGCTAACTCAAATTTCTGGAACCCGAAAAATTATAAAATAAATAGCTGGACGGGGGGAATTTATCTATTAATCATCTTCAAAAAGAATTAAATAAATAGAACTTTCCAAATAAAAACGGCAGCAATTCTCGTGAGCGCAAAAGTTTCTGTTTTTTACAGCAAGATTAAAAAGACTTTCCCCAAGTCTTCCCAACGGTTCTACTTGGCACAAAAACTAATTTAAACACAAAAAACACAACCAAAACAGAGGCTAGATAAATTACTTTTTAGTAAGGAGCAAAAAGTAAGGAATAAAAATAAAATTGGATTGCCTCCCAACAAGCGCCATCGTTTAACGCCCCTAGCTAGGCATAAAAGCGAAGATAGATCTAGGTGTTGCCATCTTTGGTTTTAGGGAAGAAAAGAGCAAACTTGTTATCTATAGAATTAATATTTCTATTTTGATAAAGCACGTAGCTATCTATGGTAGAAGAAAGATTAAGTAAGTTGCGCAAATTGGCATCTAGGCTAGCTTTTATTTCTTTGATAGATTCGTTCTGGTAAGAGAGCAAAAGAGATGTGGTTTCAACTTTCTCATTAATGGGGTGCCCAAATATAGTTTTCATCTTTTCATAGGTATCTATGGGGTCCCCTTCAAGAAAACCCTCTTCAAAAATAGAATCTAAAACTTGTTTGAACGAAGCGGGCAACCCAACATAAAAGCTTTTTAGGTAAACCTCAATTTGATATTGGGATACATAGCTAGCCCGGATCCTTAACAGCCTATCCGAAGCATCTTTCAAAGATTCATCAGGTAAATAACGAAAAATTCCGGAATCATCTTCATCAAAGTTATTAAGACTCTCATTGACAACTCTGGCAGGTTTTTCCATAGCTTTATTTGTGAGTTTAGATATAATAGGACAACGGGCCATGCATAGAGAGTCAAGAGAGACAACGGTACGCACACACAATTCAAAGGAATAGGTTGAGAGAGAGAGGCTATTATATATTACTATTAATAAAGAGGGTGCGTCTAGCTGGCGGCCGGCGGCTCGTTAGCGCTCGCGAGCGGACGGCTAAAAAAAGGTAAGCGTCTGTCGCCTGGTCCAGAAAAAAGCAGCACGTCTAGTCTCTATCATATGTGGTCTCTCCTCACGTGATGGATACCTGCATGCCTTTGTATTAATGTTCCTCATGTCCGCCCTTTGTGCATTATTTTTTGGTTTTCAAAATTATAAAAGACAAATCTTTTAAACCACATGTCGAAATTCAGATCCGTTTTCACCATTAAAACTCTCGCGACGTGCTCTTCAAAAGTAGATCTCGCATGGGGATGTTTCAACGAACTAGTCTTCCTGTCAACTAAACATCAATATGTGTGCAACTAGACTAGATTCCCGCGCCAACTAAGCATATGTGTGTGCCAATAGTCCTGCAACTAAACATCAATGTGTGTGCAACTAAACTATATTGCCGCACCAACTGAGCATATGTGTGCAACTATTGTCCTGTCAACTAAACATCAATGTGTGTGCAACTAGACTAGATTGCCGCGCCAACTGAACATATATGTGTGCCAAATAGTCCTCGCAACGAAACACTCATGTGTGTGCAACTAGACTATATTGCCGCGCCAACTGAGCATATGTGTGTGCAACAAGTGTCCTGCCAACTAGACATCAATGTGTGTGCAACTAGACTAAATTACAAGCCAACTGAGCAACTAGTGTCCTGCCAACTAAACATCAATGTGTGTGCAACTAAACATCAAAAGTTGTCGTGGTTGCACATCTACTACTAGGTAGTTGACCAGAGCAGTAGACTAATTGCAAATCAGGTTGTCATGGTTACTAGATTGCAACCACATAGGAAGTTGAATCATGTAGCTCCAAAATTTTGTTTTGAAAAAAAGTTGCACCATGTAGTACAAAAATTGCACAACGCAATACTAAAATTGCACCATATAGCATCAAAAGTTGGCATAAAAAAAATTCATCGAAACATACTCATGCGGGATCTAGTTTCGAAGATCTCGTCGCCAGGGTTCCAACGTTGAAAACGGATCTAAATTCCGACGCGCGGTTAAAAAGTTATGACTTTTTAAAATGTTGTAAAAGGTAGCTAAATCAGTCACATGCGGAGAGAGAGAATGGACGGGCTATCTTTCCATCTAATTATATTTCTTGGTCCATTATGTGAGAGCGCAACAGTCCAAAACAATTTTATATGATTCACCAGGTGACACCTGGACTACGTACGCACGAAAGCGAGTGACTAGGAACCGGCCGCTCGGTTCATCAAAAATGTGGCCGGCCGCTTTTTAGATTTTAGGTAATAAAGATCCGCCAAAAGACCCTTTATGGGACTAGTTCCGCTATCTGTCTAACTTCTCTGTGTTCACTGTGGGTGTGTTGTAACAGGGGCTTTGCTCCCTGGGAAAGCCCCTGGGTGGCATGTAATCTGCGGGTTCCAGTCTAACTCGCCTAACTGTACCGAAGCAATACTACCTTTCTTTCCTTCTAATAAAGATCGGACAAAAAAGCTCATTGCACTACTAAGAAATCGTTTCCTTCGCCCCAAAAAAAGAAATGTCACCCTTTATAATAAAATGTTTTCTCTTGAAAACTGTCTAGGGTGTTAGTGTAAAGCAAAACTATAAACATAGATAGTTAGATTATTAGTTTTTGCGTCAAAAATCATTTTATCGTTCCCTATCAAGACAAGATTGAAATGCAAAAGAAATGACATTTTGGGATATTAATAAGCCGAAAATAGTTTAACAGAAATAAGGACAAGTCAGAAAATTAGAATAGGGTGAACTTTCTGTACGCGATTATTTTTGGCACAAATTTTACTATATACCTGGGCACTGCCAATGTTCAGTTAATGATTCATTATAGATACTGAATAATCGTATATAGTTTCTTTTTAATATAATTTATTAATCCCTTCTCACTAGAAAAGAGAAAGTTGCTATTCCTTTCACTTCTAGAAAACGTGAGATAAGATTGTTGTCAAACATTCAAGGACATTTTTCTTGAAAAGAACATGCAAGGACATGGTAGAATAAGAAACTCCACCTCCGCCGTCATCTCCATGTTGAATCCTCTTCTAGAACCACCTATGGTCCTTCTCTCAACCCTGCCACACTATTTTCGGCACCATCACCAAATTATCCTTTTGATGTAGGTCATCTCAGTGTGACGGAAATAAAAAGGGTTACCAGAATATGTAACCGTGTTTAGTGAGGAGTCAATGATTCCGAAAAGATTGATGCACTGAGAGCAACTCCAACATAGCGATCTAAATGAATATGGATTTTGTCCGCTTTTTATCCGTTTAGGCATCTGTCCGCCTAGCAGACATGCGGTGGACAAGCGATGCACCCAATGCAGTGACACATGAAGCGGACAAGCACAATGACAACACAGGGCGAGCGCACAGCTGCACCACTACCAAGCAAGCCGGCCTCACGCACGACGGGCAGTACACCGGCCCCGCGCCGCCGCCGCCGGCGGCCCCAGGGCGCGGGCTCGACGACGTCACTGGCCCCTCGTCCCTTCTTCTCCCTCACCAAAAACACCACCGCAGCCACCACGATCCCGTCCTCTGTGTCATGTGCGTGTGCGGTGCGCTGGAGCGGCGGCTGGGGTGGGCGCCATGATCCCGTGAAGGAGGAGAGGAGGGGATAGGTGGCTGCGTAAACAAATGGCCCGGATATGACGCAGAGGAGCTGCTCCGAGAACCATCTGCTGTACGAGCTGGTGCACGCGGGAGAGGCCCGACCATGCGCCGCTGCCGACGAGATCTGCAGTTCCCCGGGTCTCCCCGACGCCGCGCCGCCCGCCTGCAGTTTCCCGGCCCCGTTGTGCTCCAGCGCCCCAGTTCCTCGGGTCTCCCCGCTGTCGGAGATCTCCCTGCTACTCGGCTCGGCTCAGAACAGGAGGCGGCCGCCAGCGCATGTGGCCTCGCCGGTGAGCGCGGCGGCGGCCTGCACAAGTGGTCTCATCGGTTAGCGCGGCGGTGGCCTGCGCAGGTGGCCTCGTCGGTGATTCGGTCCTCGCTCAGTCACTGATATGTGAGTCCAGGGCGGACATGAGCGGACGACAGCAGACGAAGAGAGCGTCCGCTTCTATCCATTTTGTATCTATTTGTGGCTCATATTTGGGCCAAGTTTGGGTTGGGACGGACAATAAATGGACAGCGGGCGGATGGCTTGTCCGTTTGGGTCGCCCGGTTGGGCCAAGTTTTTTGTCCGGATAATTCAGACGGACAAAATGGGTAGCTGCGTTGCAGTTGCTCTTGTTGAGATATAGATATTGCATGTGTATTTTTTGTATAACAAGCCCTCCTCCTTCCTTGTATAATTGAGGACGTGGCTCTTCTATGTACCTATATATACGTGCATATTACCTATATATACGTGCATATTACACCCGATGAGTATATGGTGAGTTGCCTAATTCTCTACATGGTATCAGCCTTAATCCGATCCTCCCTACCCTAGCGTGTCGCCGTTGCTTCCAGCCGCCGTCACTTCCCTCGCTATGCTCGCGTCGCTGCGTTCTCGCCGCCGCCGTACCTCTTCCACGCGCCGCTGGCTCCCTGCCGCCGCCACCTCTCGCGATCCCTTCCCAAGCCCGTCGCTAGCCGCCCCCCACTCGTCGCTAGCCGCCCGCCTACCGAGCCCTAACCCGCGCTGCTATCCTCTCTGCCACCAGCCATCTCGCCGCTACCCCGTTGCTAGCCACCCTTGTCGCCTCGCATCCACCAGAAACCCTAAACCCGACCCGGCCGCACCTAACCCTAGCCGCTACTATGTCAGGTTTCGATCTCTCCGACCGTTCCGCTGCCTCCACTCCTCCCGTAGTAAAGCCGCCAAACCCCTTCGACTCCTCCTCCGGCTCGTCCGCCGCCACCCTCCCAGATTCTGCCTACATCCGCGATGTTCCCATCGAACGTCGCGTCCCGGTCATCCTCTCCCACAAAGAGGCGAATTGTTATCCTTGGAAGACATACTTCAATCTCCTGTTTCGTGAGTATAACCTGCAGGACCACATCGACGGCACCGCCAACCTCTTCGTCCTGAACCGTGTCGCCAACTGGCTGGCGATCGACGCCACCATCATCCGATGGCTCTTCCTCACCGTGTCCAAGGGCATCTTCCACAACGTCGTTCGCGACAAGGATGATGCATGCATGGTGTGGAACATGATCGTCGGTCTCTTCGCCGACAACAAGCTCCAACGGATCGTCTTTCTGCAGCAGGAGTTCTTCGGGTGTCATCAAAATGACTCCTCCGTCGACGACTACTGCATGCGCCTCAAGACCCTCTCCGACGAGCTCAATGACATAGGCTTCAAGGTGGGCAACGAGTTGCTCCTTTCCACCCTCACCGCCGGCCTCAATGAGGATCTCGGCAACGCCGCCTCCAACCTCACCCTCTTGGCGAACCCTACGTACGAGCAGGCAGTGGCTTATCTTCGTCTCGAGGAACGCCGGTTGAAGCATCTTCGCTCCCGTGCCGTTTACACCGTCTTCGCCGCTGGCTACTCACGCGGAGGTCCTGCATCTTCGGGCGCGCCCCCCGGCTTTCTAGCACCGTTCCAGGTGCCTCGGCCCCCGGCTCCTCCTGCGCCGCATGGCGCCTATGGCACCCCCTACCAGCAGCGGACTCCGGCCCCTGCAGCTCCTGTGGCTCTTCCTCAACACTTGCCGCAGCAGCAGCGGGAACAGCCACGCCAGAGGCGCCGAGGCCGTGGCAAGGAACAGCAGCAACAGCAACAGCCGCTCGCCGGGCCTGTCCAGCAGCAGCCGATGCCGCCTTGGGCGGGTGGCCACAACCCCTGGACAGGGTTTGTGCACGCCTACACCATGCCCCCCCTGCTCCAAGTCTTCTCGGGCCCAGTCCCTCCGGCCATCAGGCTTTCTTTACGGGTCAGCAGCCCGGTCCGGTCGCTCCACCGACCTACTACGCCCCCGCTCCGGTTGGCTATGGCGGGCCAACCGCTAGCGGTGGCATGACCGGCCACTCGGGCTACCCCGCGTCGGTCTCTTATGATCCGGCCCTGCTTGCTGCACTTCACCAACATCCTCCGACCGGGGCTTATTCCTACGGTGGCCATTGGTTTATGGACACCGGTGCCTCTTCGCACATGGCCGCTTACCCGGGTAACCTCTCTTCCCCGTCTCCTATTTAAACTTCCTCCCGTATCATTGTCGGTAATGGTGTTGGTCTTCCTATCACTCATATTGGTTCCACAAGTTTCCCCTCGAACTCTAGACCACTTTATCTCAATAATGTTCTTGTGTCTCCTGAACTTATTTGAAACTTAGTCTGTGTTCGTAAACTTTCTCATGACAACTCTGTAACTATGGAATTTGACGAAGTTGGTTTTTCTATTAAGGACGCCCTCACCCGGATGGTTCTTCACTGCTGTGACAGTCCCGGCGATACATACTCCGTCCAGCCTCCATCATCCGCACCTGCTGGACCAGTGGCTCTTTCCGCCGGCGTTGATCTTTGGCACACACGTCTTGGTCATCCTAGCTCCACCGCTCTTCGTCAAATTATTAGGGATTTTGCTTTTACATGTAATAAAACGGATGCGCACTCTTGTCACGCATGCCGTCTGGGCAAACATGTTCGCCTTCCTTTTAGTGCTTCATACACAGTTGCGTCGTTACCTTTTGAGTTAATCCATAGTGATGTCTGGACCTCTCCTGTTGCTAGTAACACTGGTTTTTCTTATTATCTTGTTATTTGGATGACTACTCTCACTGTGTGTGGACCTTTCCATTACGTAAGAAGTCCGAAGTTGATGCCACCCTTACCGCCTTCTACTCTTACGTGTGCAATCCGGTCGTCCCATTCTAGCTTTGCAAACTGACAACGGGAAAGAGTTCGACAACACCACCATCCGCAATCTTCTCTCTACACATGGCACTATTTTTCGTCTTACTGCATGTCCATATACTTCACAACAGAATGGTCGGGCCGAATGCATTCTTCGCACTCTTAACGATTGCGTCCGTACCCTCCTGTTCCACGCATACATGCCACCTCGTTTTTGCCCGACGCTCTCGCTACCGCCACCCTCCTCATCAACCTTCGTCCATGTCGCACCCGGTGGAACTTTACACCTCACCACCTCCTCTTTGGGTCTCTTCCTTCAGACGACGGCCTTGGTATCTTCGGTTGTCTTTGTTATCCTAGTATTACCGCCACTTCCCCTCATAAACTTGCTCCTCAATCCCTTTTGTGTGTCTTCCTCAGTTACCCAGCTAACACCAAAGGCTATAGATGCTATGATCCGGTTTCCCACCGTGTCATCACATCTCGGCATGTATCTTTCGACGAGCTGTGCTTTCCTTTTAAACAGGAATATCATGAGGCTTCTCCATCGGCACCCGGCCCCTCTCTGGCCGACCCTGTCCGCCCTGGCTTTGCCTCAAGGCGTAGGGCGCCCCTGGACGCGCGGCGCTTCAGCTCCTGCCTGCTGCTTCACCGGGCTCACAGGCTTCCGAGCTGGCCTCCCCGGCTTCTTCACCGCCGGTCTCTGCGCCGGCCTCCCCGGCCCCTTCATCGCCGGGTTTAGCCCCGGCCTCGCCTGTCCATGCGCCGGCCTCGCTGGCTACCACGCCGGCTCGCTTGCCGGGATCGCCCGCTTTTGCCCCGGCCTCTTCACCGGGCGTGTTGCCGATTTCTCCATAGCCGGCCTCGGCGCAGGCTCCTCCATCACCGGCTGTTCCACCGTCGGTGGTTGCTGTGGTGCCCCCACCCGCTGGCCCCGTCACTCGGACGTGCCTGGGTGTCCATCGGCGAAGCAACCACTACCCGACGGATGTGTACACCTCCGTGGCTTCGACAGCTTCTTCATCACCGTCACCATTGCCAACCTTCGCTCGTGCCGCGCTTCGCGACCCCATGTGGTTCGCCGCGACGAAGGAGGAATTTGACGCATTGCAACGCAATCATACTTGGCAGCTTCTCCCACGTGCTCCTCGGACAACATGATCACTGGGAAGTGGGTATTCAAGAACAAGTTTCACACAGATGGTACACTTGACCAACACAAGGCTCTTTGGGTTGTTCGGGGTTTTCGTCAACGAGAAGGTGTTGACTTCACCGACACCTTCGCCCCGGTTGTCAAACCCGGGACGATTCGGTGTTATTCAGCTAGCGGTATCCCCCTCCTAGCCAGTGCACCAGATAGATGTTTCGAATGCTTTCCTTCATGGTCATCTTGAGGAACAAGTATTCTGTCAACAGCCGACGGGGTTCGTTGATGAGTCTTCTCCGGATCATGTGTTCTTGCTCTCTCGGTCTTTGTACGGGCTCAAGCAGGCCCCTCGCGCTTGGTACCAGCGCATCGCGAGGTTTCTTCATCAGCTTGGCTTCCGCTCCACTCGCTCTGATGTGTCATTGTTTGTCTACCACCAGGGTGATGCTACTGCTTTCCTACTGCTCTATGTTGACGACATCATCTTGACAACATGCTCGACTGCTCTTCTTCGACAGCTCACTGACCGTCTTCGTGCTGAGTTTGCCATTAAGGACTTGGGTCCTCTACACTATTTTCTCGGCATCGAGGTGATTCGCCGAGAATATGGCTTCTTTCTTCATCAGCGAAAGTACGCCCACGAGCTTTTGGACCGTGCCGGGATGCTCAACTGCAAAACGGCTGCCACCCCTGTCGATACGAAGGCTAAGCTCTCTGCCACTGATGGATCTCCAGCTTTCGATGCTCCGTTCTACCGGTCTATTGTTGGTGCTCTCCGGTACCTCACTCTCACTCGCCCAGAGCTTCAGTATGTCGTTCAGTAGGTGTGCCTTCATATGCATGCTCCTCGAGATGCTCACTGGACCACGGTCAAATGCATTCTTTGCTATATCCGGGGCACTCTGGATCTCGGGTTGTCCCTGCAGGCTTCGACCTCTGTGGACTTGACTGCTTATTCTGTTGCTGACTGGGCCGGCTGCCCCGACACACGTCGTTCGACGTCTGGCTATTGTGTTTTCCTTGGTCCATCCCTCATCTCCTGGTTGTCCAAGAGACAACCCATTGTTTCCCGCTCCAGTGCTGAAGTGGAGTACCGCGCCGTCGCCAACGTCGTTGTAGAGTGTTCTTGGCTCCGGCAGCTTATCCACGAGCTCTTGTCTCCGGTTGACAAGGCTATGATTGTCTACTGTGACAACGTCTCTGCGGTCTATCTCTCTGCCAACCCGGTTCATCATCAACGCACCAAGCACATTGAGATTGATATCCACTTTGTTCGGGAGCAGGTGGCTCTTGGTCACGTACGCGTGCTACACGTTCCGACTTCCCAACAATTTGCTGACATCATGACCAAGGGTTTGCCTACTGCTTCGTTTGAGGAGTTTTGCTCCAGTATTTGCGTCGACTATGGTGCTGCTTTGACTGTGCGGGGGGGGGGGGGGGGGTGTTGAGATATAGATATTGCATGTGTATTTGTTGTATAACAAGCCCTCCTCCTTCCTTGTATAGTTGAGGACGTGGCTCTCCTATGTACCAATATATACGTGCATATTGCACCCGATGAATATATCGTGAGTTGCCTAATTCTCTATAGCTTAGATTAACTATTGTAGCATTTTTCTGCAGTGTTTTTTACCTAGGAGCTATGCTAGAAACATTGGATAGTGGCTAGAATCAATCCATGCCAACCAGGATGATACAAGGAAGTTTAGACGCGTGACAGGTATGAATTTCAAAGTCGTGAAGTACAATGGATTAGAACTTAAAAATTACAATGTACAGGTGTGACTTACTTGCCATCTTTGTTACCTTTTTGGCAAAATTAGTGGGATAAAGCAACTGATGAGGAAATCCACTACAACTAGGTAATTCATGTATTTAATATAGATCTTCTATATAATTCTTAAAATACAACTAATATGATTGATCCTAATTCAGTGTGCCATTCCATATTTTTCTCTTTTCTTTTTCACCTGCGCCCCGTGAACTAATATGCAAAATAGTATGCTTTAAAGTTGTTTGGCTGCATTCTATGAACTAATAAAGTTCTAAATTAAGCAAATAATATAGTGGTCATACCAAGTAGTTATAGTGCACTTTAGTGTTCATAACGATGCCATGCTTTCAATAGTGAGAATAAGTTTATAATTAAACATTAACTTATGTTCATATATTTCCCGGTAGATTTATATAATTGAGAACATACAGTGTATTATGTTGGAACATAGAAGGAAGAATAATCGTTGTCTGCATATAGTTATGTGACATTTCAACATGTTCTATTTGTTGGTATGTAATGTTTGTAAATATTGTCTCACATTTGAACTATCATCGAAGCCACAACCACTGCTAACCAATCATGTAACAGACAGACTATGACATGTGGATTACAAAACAAGGGTTAAAAAATTGTGTCAGGCACAGTCATGAGGAAGGCCGCCTCCGATAGAGGTCAACGGGGGTAGAAAGATGAACATGGACATCTCCAATCTATGATCATGCAAGTTTGAATATTTGATTTCCATGGATTATCATAATACTGAGACAGCCTCCCTTTAATCATTATAAATTTGCATATATATTTTTTAAACAATATATGTCTTCACAAAATATTGAGACAGCTTCCCTTCAATCATTAACAGAATATATGTCTTCACAAATACAAACATTTATCTCACTAGTAGAAAACAGGGCTTTGGTCCAGGCTGGGTCAGCCCATTAGTCCCGGTTCAGTCCAGAACCGGGACCAATGGGGGCATTGGACCCTGTTCGTGAGCCCAGGGGGCCAGCCGGGCCACGTGGGCCATTGGTCCCGGTTCATCTGGACCTTTTGGTCCCGGTTGGTGGGACGAACCGGGACCAATGGGCCTCGCTCCTGGCCCACCACCATTGGTCCTGGTTGGTGGCTTGAACCGGGACCAAAGGCTCCCCTTTAGTCCCGTTTCATGCCACCAACCGGGACCAATGAGGTGCCTATATATACCCCCTCGCGTAAGAGCAGAGCACACTGCTCTGTTTTTTTCTAGCCGAGGGGGAGAGGGCTTGGTGGTGCTCTAGCTCACCTCCTACGCACACAAGGTGTTCGATGGAATGCCCGAGCCACACTACTTAAGCTTTCTCCTCTACAAGCTCGACCTCCAAGCTCCATTTTCCTCAATATTTGTCTAGATTTAGCGGTCCGTCACGCCCCGTCCCCGTCTTCACCGCCATCGATCACCCGCGCCGAGCTCATCGCCGGCACCACCGTGGTGAGCCTCTTGTTCTTATCTTCTTTCTGAAAGGAAAAATATTCTTACTTGTATGTTTACATAGATACTTGTATTATTTTCTTACTTTTATTATTGCATCTTATATAGTGTGATGGTTTTGGTATCCGCCCCCGTCGGCCCTCGTCCTGTCTATGATTCAGATGTGGTATATACATTATCTTTATAACTATTGGTTCATTTATTTTTTATGAAAATTATGCCGACCAACGTGACATAGACTTTATTTATGTAGGATGTATGTGAATCGGAAATGCCAACCGACCCTATTGTCGAGAGGTTAAATTTAGTTGAAGAAGAAAACAATTTTTTGAAGGAAAAAATAAAAAAAATTGAGGAGGAGAAGATGATATTGGAGTTGCATGTTGCGGATGTCGTCGATGATCACAAGATCAAGATGGATGTAATGCGCTTGAAGATTAGAAAGATTAGAAAATATGCCATTCATACCGAGGCTTGGTATCATTATGCCGTTGGATCAATTGTTACCTTGGTTGCGATTATGATCGCATTTGTTTTCGCATTAAAATGTTTTACATAGTTTCAATGTATGGTTTAATTAATTAGATGCTCTGGAGAGCTATATGTTGTTAGATGAGAACTATGTATGTACTTTGGTTTTAATGTGATGATGAACTTCTATTAATTTGGACACTTAATTATATATAATGCACGCAGATGAACTGGCAATGGATGTACGGTGACAGACACACCTCCGAGTACATTAAGGGCGTGCATCAGTTTCTCGATGCGGCTGAGGCAAACAAGCAGAATGGTTTTATGTGTTGTCCATGCACTGAATGTGGGAATACGAGGTCTTACTCTAACCGAAAAATCTTTCACTCCCACCTGCTTTACAACCACACTATAATGTTTGGACGAGGCACGGAGAAATAGGGGTTATGATGGAAGACGACGAAGAAGAAGAGGACGATGACAACTATGTGCCCCCTGAATACGGTGATGCTGCAACGGGGGGGAGCTGGTGAAGATCAAGAGGAACCAGACAATGTGCCCAATGATGCTGCAACTGGTGAAGCTGGTGAAGATTAAGAGGAACCAGACGATGTGCCCGATGATGATGATCTCCGTTGGCTCATTGTCGATGCAAGGACGCAATGCGAAAGTCAAAAGGAGAAGCTGAAGTTCGATCGCATGTTAGAGGATCACAAAAAGGGGTTGTACCCCAATTGCTGAAGTGGAAGGCAGAGAATGTTGTGGCTGACAAAGGATTTGAGAAGCTACTGAAAATATTAAAGAAGAAGCTTCCAAAGGATAACGAATTGCCCGACAGTACATGCGCAGCAAAGAAGGTCGTATGCCCTCTAGGATTGGAGGTGGAGAAGATACATGCATGCCCTAATGACTGCATCCTCTACCGGGGTGCATACAAGGATCTGAACGCATGCCCGGTATGCGGTGCATTGCGGTATAAGATCAGACGAGATGACCATGGTGATGTTGACGGCGAGCCCCCCAGGAAGAGGGTTCCTGCGAAGGTGATGTGGTATGCTCCTATAATACCACGGTTGAAACGTCTGTTCAGAAACGAAGAGCATGCCAAGTTCATGCGATGGCACAGTGAGAACCGGAAGAAAGATAGGAAGTTGAGAGCACCCGCTGATGGGTCGCAGTGGAGAAAAATCGAGAGAAAGTACTGGGATGAGTTTTCAAAGGACCCAAGGAATGTATGGTTTGCTTTAAGCGCGGATGGCATTAATCCTTTCGGGGAGCAGAGCAGCAATCATAGCACCTGGCCCGTGACTCTATGTATGTATAACCTTCCTCCTTGGATGTGCATGAAGCGGAAGTTCATTATGATGCCAGTTCTCATCCAAGGCCCTAAGAAGCCCGACAACGACATTGATGTGTACCTAAGGCCATTAGTTGAAGAACTTTTACAGCTGTGGAATGGAAACGGTGTACGTACATGGGATGAGCACAGACAGGGGGAATTTAACCTAAAGGCGTTGCTGTTCGTGACCATCAACCATTGGCCCGCTCTCAGTAACCTTTTAGGACAGACAAACAAAGGATACCACGCATGCACGCACTGTTTAGATGATACTGAAAGTATATACCTGGACAAATGCAGGAAGAATGTGTACCTGGGCCATCGTCGATTTCTTCCGACCAACCATCAATGTCGGAAGAAAGGCAAGCATTTCAAAGGCGGGGCAGATCACGGGAAGAAGCCCGCCATGCGTACCAGTGATCACGTACTTGCTATGGTTAATGATTTACACGTAATCTTTGGAAAGGGTCCCGGCGGACTAGCTGTTCTGAATGACGCTGAGGGACACGCACCCATGTGGAAGAAGAAATCTATATTTTGGGACCTACCCTACTGGAAAGACCTAGAGGTCCGCTCTTCAATCGACGTGATGCACGTGACGAAGAACCTTTGCGTGAACCTGCTAGGCTTCTTGGGCGTGTATGGGAAGACAAAAGATACACCTGAGGCACGGGAGGACCTGCAACGTTTGCACGAAAAAGACGGCATGCCTCCGAAGCAGTATAAAGGTCCTGCCAGCTACGCTCTTACGAAAGAAGAGAAATAAATCTTCTTTGAATGCCTTCTCAGTATGAAGGTCACGACTGGCTTCTCGTCGAATATAAAGGGAATAATAAATATGCCAGAGAAAAAGTTTCAGAACCTAAAGTCTCATGACTGCCACGTGATTATGAAGCAACTGCTTCCGGTTGCATTGAGGGGCTTCTACCGGAAAACGTCCGATTAGCCATTGTGAAGCTATGTGCATTCCTCAATGCAATCTCTCAGAAGGTGATTGATCCAGAAATCGTACCAAGGCTAAGGAGTGATGTGGCACAATGTCTTGTCAGTTTCGAGCTGGTGTTCCCACCATCCTTCTTCAATGTCATGACGCACGTCCTAGTTCATCTAGTCGACGAGATTGTCATCCTGGGGCCCGTATTTCTACACAATATGTTCCATTTTGAGAGGTTCATGGGAGTCCTAAAGAAATATGTCCGTAACCGCCCTAGGCCAGAAGGAAGCATCTCCATGGGCCATCAAACATAGGATGTTATCGGGTTTTGTGTTGACTTCATTCCTGGCCTTAAGAAGATAGGTCTCCCTAAATCGCGGTATGAGGGGAGACTGACTGGAAAAGGCACTCTTGGAAGTGACTCAATAATATGCAGGGACGGATATTCTTGGTCTCAAGCACACTACACAGTTCTACAGAACTCTACCTTGGTGACCCCGTATGTCGATGAACACAAGAACAGTCTGCGCTCCAAACACCCGGAGCAGTGCGACGGCTGGATTACATGTGAACACATCAGGACTTTCAGCAGTTGGTTGGAAACACGTCTCAGAGGTGACAACACTGTTTGTGATGAGTTGTACTTGTTGTCCAGGGGACCATCTTTGACTGTATTGACTTACAAAGGATACGAGATAAATGGGAATACATTTTACACGATCGCCCAAGATCAAAAGAGCACCAACCAAAACAGCGGTGTCCGCTTTGATGCAGCAACCGAGAGCGGAAAGGATACATATTATGGTTACATAGTGGACATATGGGAACTTGACTACGGACATGATTTTAAGGTCCCTTTGTTTAAGTGCAAATGGGTCAATCTGTCAGGCGGGGGGTACAGGTAGACCCATAGTACGGAATGACAACAGTGGATCTGAAAAATCTTGGGTACACTGACGAACCGTTCGTCCTAGCCAATGATGTGGCACAGGTTATCTATGTGAAGGACATGTCTACCAAACCGAGAAAAACAAAAGATAAGGAAGCGAATACATCATACGATGATCCAAAGCGCCACATAGTTCTTTCAGGAAAAAGGGACATCCTGGGAGTGTACGGCAAGACAGGCATGTATGAAGATTATGAGAAGTTTCATGAAATTCCTCCATCCAATGTCAAGGCTGACCCAAGCATCCTGATAAACGATGAAGATTATCCGTGGTTACGGCGCAATAAGCAAATGACACAAGCGAAGAAAAAGTGAAGACTTTCTCCCGCAACTATTATGATGATACCATGCCAACTTTGTAACACACGAGTATGCTATGCCAACTTTTTCAGAGTTCATTTGAAAACTATGAATTTAGGTCAAATTTTCTCTATAGGTGCATCTATGTTCATTTTTTAGTAAAGTTAATCACAAACTTGTGATTCACACAAATTTCAAAGAATTCAAATTTTAACTATTCAAATTTGAAAACTAATGGCACTAACAGAAAGTTTATAATTTTTCTAAAACTAATGGCACTAACAGAAAGTTTATAATTTTGCTGACCTAAAAGCAAAAAGAAATAAAAAATAAAGCAAAAAACAAAAGAAAATAAATAATGTAGAAAACAAAACAAAAAATCTGGAAAACAAAAAAAATAGCAACAATAAGTTTTTTTGTAAATAGAAACAAAATAAAATAAATAAAGCAACAAAGAAAGCAAAAAAACTAAAAAAGTGTTTTCAAATTTGAAAACTAATGGCACTAACAGAAAGTTTATAATTTTTCTAAAACTAAAAGCAAAAGGAATAAAAAAATAAAGCAAAAAACAAAAGAAAATAAGTAATGCAGAAAACAAAACAAAAAAAACTTGAAAAAAATAGCAACAATAAGTATTTTGTTGTAAGTAGAAACAAAATAAAATAAATAAAGCAACAAAGAAAACAAAAAAACTAAAAAAGTGTTTTCAAATTTGAAAACTAATGGCACTAACAGAAAGTTCATAATTTTTCTAAAACAAAAAGCAAAAAAGAATTAAAATATAAAGCAAAAAACAAAAGAAAATAAATAATGCAGAAAACAAAACAAAAAAATGGAAAAAATAGCAACAATAAGTATTTTGTTGTAAGTAGAAACAAAATAAAATAAATAAAGCAATAAAGAAAAAAAGTGCCACCTATTGGGCCCCCACGGCCTGAATACGACTAGAAACCCTACCATGGGCCAGGATTCAGGCCCGCAGGAGGCCCAGTAGGCCCACAGGCACACAGCGCAGGGTTATGCCCGAAAGCCTGCATTTGAGAGGAGCTCGAGAGGGAAGGCGCAGTAGCGCTTATAAACCACTCTCGAGCTCTCTCAGCTAGCGAGGTGGGACTAAAGTTTTGGCGCGGGGCAGCACAAGGCCTTTGGTCCCGGTTGGTGCCCGCAACCGGGACTAAAGGGGGCATTGGTCACGGTTCGTGGCATAAACCGTGACCAATGCCCCCCTTTAGTCCCGGTTGGTACCACCAACCGGGACCAAAGGCCTCTTTTCAGCAGCCCAAAGGGCGGGAAGCGGCGGCCTTTGGCCCCGGTTGGTGGCACCAACCGGGACTAAATGGAGGCATTGGTCACGATTTGTGCCACGAACCGTGACCAATGCCTTTGGTATATAACCAGGACTTGTGAAATTTTCAGATTTCCCTCGCCAGTTGCCCCCGACGACGCCGACCTCCTTGACGCCGTCAGGCTGCCCCGACGCCGCACGCCGCCCCCGCCGTCACCGTCGCCCGCGCCCGTCGTCGCCGTCGCCCGCACCCTCGCCGGCCGTCGCCCGCACCCTCGCCGGCCGTCGCCCGCGCCCATCGTCGCCGTCGCCCGCACCCTCGCCGGCCGTCGCCCGCGCCCGTCGTCGCCGTCGCCCGCGCCCTCATCGCCTGTGCCCGTCGTCGCCGTCGCCCGCGCCCTCGCCGGCCGTCCCCTGCCCCTACGCGTCGCCGCCTCTGTGAGCACCGCGCGTCTGCTGCCCCCGCCGCCGCCGTGCATTTTTTTAATTACAAATGTTTTTTACATGTTTTTAGATTTTCATATATATATATGTATGTATGTATCTTTTAGATAGATGTTTTTGTATGTATGTTCATATATGTTTTTTTATGTATGTATTTTTTCAATTGTAATGATGTTTTAAAAATACATATATGCAACAATTAGATTTTTTTATTAGAAAAGTTTTATCTATATATGTTCTCTGATTTAGTACATTTTAGGTCAGTTTCATTTAAAAAAAGTTCTATATATTTAGGAAGAAGGAATAGAAGGAAGAAGAAGGAAGAAAATGTTTTATATATGAGGGTCGAGAGGGGGTCGACAGTCGAGAGGGGGTCGAGAGGGGGTCGTCGAACATGAGAGGAAGAAAAGGATAAAAAAAGATGAGGAAGAAGAAAAAAAGGAGAAGAAAGAATAGAGGAGACCTCTATTCTTTCTTCTCCTCTCTTTTTTTCTTCTTCTTCCTCTTTTTTTTATCAGGAACGAGGGTCGTCGAGGGTCGCCGAACATGAGAGGAAGAAGAGGATAGAAAAAGAAGAGTAAAAAGAAAAAAAAGAGGAGAAGAAAGAATAGAGGAGTTCTTCTCCTCTATTCTTTCTTCTCCTCTTTTTTTTCTTCTTCTTCCTCTTTTTTTTATCGGGAACGAGGGTCGTCGAGGGTCGCCGAGGGGTCAAGGGTCGAGAGGGGGTCGACGGTCGCCGAGGAGTCGAGGGTCGAGAGGGGGTCTAGGGTCGCCGAGGGGTCGAGAGTCGTCGAACATGAGAGGAAGAAGAGGATAAAAAAAGAAGAGGAAGAAGAAAAAAAGAGTTCTCCTCTATCATTTCTTCTCCTCTTTTTTTTTCTTCTTCTTCCTCTTTTTTTTATCAAGAACGAGGATCGTCGAGGGTCGCCAAGCGGTAGAGGAAACCCTAAATAGCAAGTATCGTGGGTGTGAGATACATGTGGCCGTCGGTGTCGGACAGTACATCCACGTCCCACAAGTGACACGGGTGTAATGTCTGACACCGACGGCCACATGTATCTCACACCCATGATACTTGCTATTTAGGGTTTCCTCTACCGTTCAGTGACCCTCGACGACCCTCGTTCACGATAAAAAAAGAGGAAGAAGAAGAAAAAAAGAGGAGAAGAAAGATTTCTTCTTCTCTTTTTTTCTTCTTCCTCTTTATTTTATCGGGAACGAGGGTCGTCGAGGGTTAGGGTCGCCGAGCGGTAGAGGAAACCTTAAATAGCAAGTATCGTCGATGTGAGATACATGTGGCCATCGGTGTCGGACACTACATCCACGTCCCACAAGTGACGCGGGCTTCGACGCCCACGTCACTTGTGGGACGTGGATGTAGTGTCCGACACCGACGGCCACATGTATCTCACACCCACGATACTTGCTATTTAGGGTTTCCTCTACCACTCGGTGACCCTCGACGACCCTCGTTCCCGATAAAAAAAGAGGAAGAAGAAGAAAAAAAGAGGAGAAGCTTACTCCTCTATTCTTTCTTCTCCTCTTTTTTCTTCTTCCTCTTCTTTTTTTATCCTTGAAGTGTTGTCGAGGCAACCCCAAACCCTAGAAAAGCAGCGTCGAGGCCACCCCAAACCCTAGAGAAGCAGCGTCGAGGCCACTAATTAATATTAGTTCTACGTTTGCCACTAATATATCCATCTGTCATGTTTGAATAATAATTGCCATGTTGTAAATATTTGTAGAAACTATGGACACCGCCCGAGACGAAGTACAAGAAGAGTTGTTGGGGGACATAATCGCATGAGGAAGTGATGCCGTCTGCTCGTTGTTTCTCAACGACACCGATGGTCTGGAAGCAGCTGGCTATGATTATGATGGCTCCGGTGACCTAATGCCGGTGCAAGAAGGAGACCGTGATGACGACTCCGGTGACCCAATGCCGGTGCAAGAAGGAGACCGTGATGACGTCTCCGGTGACCGAACCGAGTCCGGCCAGGTATATATATTAGTTAAGCTTCTGCTGACTAGCTAATTGATGCATTCATTGTTTTGGTATGTACACATATTAATTAAGTCTTTGTTCTTTTTTCTAGCCCTCTGGATCGAGCACAACTTCGGTAAAGAGACGAGGCCCGAAGAAAAAGTTGAGCTCGGATGAAAAGTTTGAGATCATAGCAATCGCGCACGACGGCCAACCGATTGAACCCCTCCGGACAAAGAGCGCATTTGTTGCTCAGTGTGGGGTTTTGGTTAGGGACAAGATCCCGATCAGCATCCAGCAATGGTTAAAGCCGGCTACAGAAGACCCTGAGGTGTCTTGTGTCAATGATATGCAGAAAAATGATCTTTGGACTGAGCTGAAGTCAAATTTCACCCTACTGCAAGAGGATGATCCGGAGAAGCCAGTTAAAGAGCAATTAATCAAGTATTTTGCTCTTAAGAGGATGGCAGAACTATTCAGGAGGTGGAAGAAAGAGCTGAATAAGTTTGTCGAAAATAAAGAGACACCAGAATTCAAGGGCAGATATGAGAAGATCATAGATCACTCGCCCGCATTTGTGGCCCACAAGACATCGGAAAAGAGTAAGAAGATGTCGGCGACAAACAAGCAAAATGCTGCGAAGAAGAAGCATCACCATCGCACGGGGTCAGGTGGCTACCTCGTAGCCCGGCCTAAGTGGGCCAAGACTGAGAATGATCTGGCTGATAAAGGGATCGAACCAGAGACAATTAACTGGCTAGATCGTTGCTGGACTTGGTTCTTCGGGGCTGGCGGAACCTTGGACCCTGTATCAGGGAAGTGCATTTGGACGAACGATCAAATGGACATACCAGTCAAGAAGCTTCAGCAGTATATCGAAGCAGCGCAGCAAGGGACGTTCGTTCCAGACAGAGAGAACGACGAGCTCACAATGGCCCTCGGGAATCCTGAGCACCCTGGACGGGCACGAGGCACGCCAGGCTCCATTCCGTGGAAGGTTGGGTTTCCGGACACAGGCGGTTACAAATGCCAGGAGAGGAGGAAAAAAGTGCAGCAGACCCAAATGCAGGCGCTGCAAGCAAGGGTACAAGCGATAGAGGAACGAGAAGCAAATTGCAGCAAACGAACTGCCGAAGCTTCCCCCGAAGCTACCCCGCCATCTCAGCGGAGAAGCAGCGTGGCTTCCATCGAGCTTCTTCAGCCAGAGCATGCCTTGATGGCTCCTGCCAGCTATCCCGTGGATGCTATCACGGTGTCTCAAAATTGCCACCTTATGACGCAATGGATTAATATGAAGGTTCAGGCGGCTGTTGGCTCTGTTTTTCCTACTGAACCCGGCGCAACTTTTCACTGCCGGCCGATTCCAGAAGGATATGATAGGGTGATGGTGGATGAAATAACAGAGGGATTTGAGGACCTCCAACTTGACCACCCTACCGGTGAAGGGGAGACTCGGCTGGGTTCTGCTCTGAAGACTCCATGCCTATGGCAGAAGGAGCTCATCAACCTTCCGAACTGGATGCCTCCGCCTCCTCCTCCGATGACGAATCAGGGCACTCCGCCTCCTCCACGGCCTCCTCCTCCGGCGAGTGACGATGAGGGCACTCGGCTGGCTCCTTCTCCGGCACCTGGCGGCACTCCGCCTCCTGCTTTGCCTGCGCCGGCGTGCCCGAGCAGCCAGCCTCCTCCTTCTCCGCCTCGTCAGCAAGGGTGGAAGAGACTCGCCGCCGCTCCAGCAGCTACTCCGGCGCGTCGTAGTCCTTCTCCTCCGCCTCGTAAGCAAGTAAAGAAGACAACAACTTCGTCTGCTTGGCTGGCATCTAGCCGTACAACCAGAGGCAGGAGGACATACAGATTCGGTCCTTCTCTGAAGACTCCAGAGAAGTTACCATACGAGAGGATCCCGGAGGAGAACGCCGAGATCACGCGAGAAGAAGTGAGGAACTTCTTTGAAGGGGTGAAAGCAAAGAAACATCCACCTCCGAAGGAGAAGGTAGATCCGGTGAAAGCGAAGCGCACTCTGGCTGCCCTGACAAAATCACCCAATTAAGTCTCTGTCGAAAGGAAACTATGAGCGCATTATTGCAAAGGAATTTGCCGAAGCGGAGCGGTCGGGAAGTACTGTCAGTGATCAAGGCTGAAAGAACGACGAGATGGGAAACAAATTGCACAGCTCGGCGAACAAGCAAAGCAATCGTGCCCCCCGCTCAAGGTGCCTAGCGACATTGTCGCAAATGATCCGAGGATGGTGCCCAGTTATAGCAATCTTGGAGATTACCTGCCCGACGATGTACATTATGATTTCATGGAGGTGCAGATACAAAGATACGAGTAGGGGAAGCCTCTCGTCAGAGATGAATGATCTCTATCAACGATGATGCAAAGATTGCATGATTGGTACTTGAAAATCTGCAGAGAGTCTGGGGGGAGGAGTACTTTGTATGTGAGAGTTAAAAAGGAGCATGACCTCGTTGGAATTGATATGTTGCCTGTTCCATTTGAGGAGTTCTTTCAGTTTTTCAATCAATTGGCCCTCGATAAAGCAACGGTCACCTGCTACTGTCTGTAAGTAGTAATACTTCTGTCATTAAGTCTCTCTATATAGCTTAGCTCTTTCATTTCATGTATTTATAATTATCCTCACTATATTATGCAGATTGAAGATCGTCGAATTGAAGAAACGACAAATCGGTGATATTGGGTTCATTAACACAAATATCATAGATGCAACTCAGGTTAAATTTCATGCCGCAGATACCGAGGCCAACTTGCTACGATCATTGGTAATAAATGAAAACAAAGATATAATATTCTTTCCTTACAACTTCAAGTGAGTGTTACTGTCTTGTGCGTATTCGGTTTCCCTTATATAATAGTCAAGGTTATACTAATGTAATTGATGAGTTATGCATGTGTGTGCAGTTTCCACTATATTCTCCTAGAGATTAAGCTTGAGCAGGGACTAGTAACCGTCTTAGACTCAAGACGAAAAGATCCCCAGGACTATGCGGACATGACTCAAATGCTCGAGAAGTAAGTTAAATCAATCATTATCCACCATATCAGCAACTTTGTTCATTTCCTGATATATCAAGTAATTGTTTTCTTTGTCTGGCAGGGTTTGGAAAAAATTCACCAAAAAAGTTCCGGGACTCCCGAAGAAGGTGCAATTTAGACACCCGAAAGTAAGTACTATAGTAGCATGTTCCGCGCATCTCCTATTGATTCAAGCGCTAGTTTCATCAATACCATTTGACATTCTTGCTTATCAGTTTGATTGACCTCTATTTCTTGTAAAGTCGTTGTGGCAGGAACAAGGGAATGATTTCTGTGGATACTACGTTTGCAAGTCCATCCGCCGCACGACCTGTGAGCGGGGCTACTCTGACGAACAATATGAAGTGCGTAAATAACAACATTCACAATTTTATTTTATTACCATCATTTGTGTTGAGTTTCATTCATTCATATATATATATATCAGAAATAATTTGCTACCCATGGTGGTAGCTACGCACGGCCCCAATTTTTATCTCTAATTACTTTTTTAAATTATTTTCGACTATGAAAAATAACTCTATAATAAAAATATCATTACTTTGGACCAGCCAGGCAAGCAAACACACAATTATACCAAAAAGTCAAGCAAAAAGAGTGAGAGAAGTGAGGAAAGGCCATTTTTACACAACAAAAAGGCACTTGTTTCGAAAGGAAATAAAAAAGACAAAGACAAGTGAGAAAAAGTTATTTTTGTACAAAAAAATGCACTTGTGCCGATGCCATAAGAAACCCAACACCTCATATATAAAAAAGGCACTTATGCCAAAGGATATGTAGCTGCCACCATGCGTGCGTAGCTACCACCATGCATAGGAAATCGCCTCATATATATATATATATATATATATATATATATATATATATATATATATATATGTATGTATGTATTGACCCCCTTCTTCAAATTAGATGTTTCGGAAGCGGGATGAACTCCTAGCATCAGCTCGCATGCGAGCAATTCAAGAGGAATTGGCAGCATTCTTTCTTGACCACGTGATCGCTGAAGACGGAGAATACTATGTGGACCATGAGTCCGTATGTTAGGAGATTATATTTGTCAGAGATAATTATTGTATATATGTAGCCGGTAGTGTTGGATAGATATACGAGAACTTGTTGTTCGACCAATCTCTCGGAAAGGAGAGGTGGTCGATATCACTTCTCTCTGTATGCATATATGTTCATGATGATCTTCTGTTTCCTTCGTTTGCTTACTAGCTAGCTAGCTAGCGTGTCTAGTCCTCTCTATACGTATGTGTAGTATGTAGCGTCGACCAAGCACGGACATAAGAGAGGACACTTCTCTCTATTAATTATAGCTAGCTAACACAATATATGAAACACCTAAATTAACCCCCCAAAACCGCCAAACCCCCCCCCTTTCAAAAAAAAACAAAAACCCCAGCCACAGAAATGTTGACGCGTGGATGCCTATTGGTCCCGGTTGGTGCCACCAACCGGGACCAAAGGCCCTCCTGCCTGGGCTCCGCGCATAGGCCACGTGGAGGCCCATCTGTCCCGGTTCTGGATTGAACCGGGACTAAAGGGACAAGGCATTAGTACCGACCCTTTAGTCCCGGTTCAGGAACCGAGACAAAAGGCCCTTACGAACCGGGACAACAGGCCCTTTTTCTACTAGTGTCTAATAGTGGCAGTATTTTTTTAAGATAAAAGGAAATACTGCACATTTCAGAATGTGCTAAAGATCATGCTCTTGCATTTGCGAGGGCCACCTGGCTAGTATATGATAAAAGTAACATCAACAGATCAATATCTAGTATGAGAATTGCTCATGCGATCTCAAACGAAAGGATAAGAACACATAAAGTGTCGTGGAAGATAGGCGCGCCGGTCTCCATGTCCCCGAGGAGGTCATGGACGTCGAGGTCATTGTGCGCACGCACTATGGAGTAGAATCCAACAGTAACATGAGAACGCTCGCCAAAAACCTGATCGCCCTCGGCCGTACAGGATGACAAGAGATGGGCTTTCGGAGGCCTACTGTCTCACTTCGCGATGTACGCTGAGGAGCGAGGTGGGAAAACCGTAGGCAGCACAATGCTTGGGAACCAAGAGGCATGGACAAAGGAGAGGAAGTGACTTTGTCTATGGAATAAGAGTGACTTCTCATAGACTAGATGAAGTGAAACTGAAATAGTAATGGGTATACCAAGGGGAACAGTCCACAACAGTTTGGTTTCATTTTTCACGAGTGCAAAAGTGTTTCAGTTTCTTTCTTATGTGAGTTTCTGTCCTATGTGACAAAAAGAAGACAGGACACACAAGTGGCACAGGTCCTAGACTGGCTCATCTCAATCACGAAACACGGCGCGCGTGCGAGGCGCTGCATGGCGAGGTGGGTAGGAGTGCATATGTATATGTCCTCTTCTCAATCTCTTAGTGGTGTGTGAAGGTGGAAACTTTATATGCTGGTCCAATACACCCTCTACAATTGGGAAGGGACTTAATTTTCCTCACTCCCATTGTCATGCAAGAATCGTCCATACAGGCCTATGGGATTTTTAGGAATGATTGGACATAGTAAACGGGTTAAAAGCCCAATAATTCCAACAATTCCCCGCCAGATCTTAATTAGAGGCACATAGAGTTTGCCTGTGGTTTCAAAACAATGCTTCTATACTGGTATTTAGGTGAAGACTGTTAATTTTAACTTTTGACTAGAACTCCAAACAACACTCGTTAACAACTTGAATAGTGGACTATGCTTTGAACTGCAAGTTTTGTGCAAACAAGTTCCATGTAAAGCCTTGATCGATACTAGTCTGTCAAATGACTTTTCCATGGGTAGGAGCTTGTATGACATATTCTAGTGCCTCTTCATCAGTTTACTATAGAGCACCCAACTCTCATATTTAACATTCTAACTTATATATGTGTGTTCTCTAAAGATGTTCTATAGAACAACATCTTGGCATACCAAGCGCCCCAGAGCACGTTAAGATAAAGATCAACCTGTCATACTTATGATGAGAGAATTTCATCATAATGGGGTGAAACTTTAGTAAATAAAACTCTTCTCTCAGTTTTGAATGCTCGCTCAGTGCTTTTTGAAAAACTTAAAAAAATAGAAACAAAAGAAAGAATAAAAATGGACGAACTAATTAAGGTTTTGTAACAACTAATGGGCCGGCCAGTACAAGATCATCAGAAGCGAGCTCCCGACGTCTCGCAGCAAGCGAAACATAGACAGTCCCAAGGGAGAGAGGGAGAGAGGGGGGGAATATGTGGTTCTGTGTGTTGTGGGTTGTGGCCTGTGATGCAGGCCAGCGCACTATCTCATATCAGGTCATACTGTCCGTTTACTTAATTTCTTAGCCCGACCAACCATATCTCGGGTCATGATGTGCTATGGGTTGTGCCTCGCCTTCAGACCATGTATCATGCCAGAAAAGACCTGCCCAAGTCTCGACCTTAGTTGTAGTTCTCTATGTAGCAGCTGTTGGGGAACGTAGCAGAAATTCAAAATTTTCGTACGTGTCACCAAGATCTATCTATGGAGAAACCAGCAACGAGGGGAAGGAGAGTGCATCTACATACCCTTGTAGATCGCTAAGCGGAAGCGTTCAAGAGAACGGGGTTGAAGGAGTTGTACTCGTCGTGATCCAAATCACCGATGATCCTAGTGCCGAACGGACGGCACCTCCGCGTTCAACACACGTACAGCCCGGTGACGTCTCCTACGCCTTGATCCAGCAAGGGGAGAAGGAGAGGTTGGGGAAGACTCCATCCAGCAGCAGCACAATGGCGTGGTGGTGGTGGAGGAGCGTGGTACTCCAGCAGGGCTTCGCCAAGCACCACAAGAGATGAGGAGGGAGAGGGGTAGGGCTGCGCCAAGAAGAAGAGGAACTCATCTTTCTTGTAGCATCCAATACCTCAAGTATATATAAGGGAAGGGGAGGGGCTGCACCCCCACCTAGGGCTCCCTCCCTAGGGGTGGCGGCAGCCCCCAGATCCCATCTGGGTGGCGGCCAGGTGGAGGGGGAGAGGGAGGCGCACCAGGCATGAGCCCTAAGGCCCATATGCCCTTAGGGTTTGCCCCCCTCCTCCCCTTAGGCCCCTTGGGCCCTTGTGGGGAAGCGCACCAGCCCACCTGGGGCTGGTCCCCTCCCACAAATGGCCCATGCAGCCCTCCGGGGCCGGTGGCCCCACTTGGTGGACCCCCGGGATCTTCCTGGTGGTCCTGGTACATTACCGATAAAACCCGAAAATTTTCCGGTGACCAAAACAGGACTTCCCATATATAAATCTTTACCTCCGGACCATTCCGGAACTCCTCGTGACGTCCGGGATTTCATCCGGGACTCTGAACAACATTCGGTAACCACGTATATCTATTCCCTATAACCCTAGCGTCATCGAACCTTAAGTGTGTAGACCCTACGGGTTCGGGAACCATGTAGACATGACCGAGATAACTCTCTGGTCAATAACCAACAGCGGGATCTGGATACCCATGTTGGCTCCCACATGTTCCACGATGATCTCATCGGATGAACCACGATGTCAAGGACTTAATCAATCCTGTATACAATTCCCTTTGTCTATCGGTACGATACTTGCCCGAGATTCGATCGTCGGTATCCCGATACCTTGTTCAATCTCGTTACCGGCAAGTCTCTTTACTCGTTCCGTAACACATCATCCCGTGATCAACTCCTTGATCACATTGTGCACATTATGATGATGTCCTACCGAGTGGGCCCAGAGATACCTCTCCATTTACACGGAGTGACAAATCCCAGTCTCGATTCGTGCCAACCCAACAGACACTTTCGGAGATACCTGTAGTGTACCTTTATAGCCACCCAGTTACGTTGTGACATTTGGCACACCCAAAGCACTCCTACGGTATCCGGGAGTTGCACAATCTCATGGTCTAAGGAAATGATACTTGACATTAGAAAAGCTTTAGCATACGAACTACATGATCTTGTGCTAGGCTTAGGATTGGGTCTTGTCCATCACATCATTCTTCTAATGATGTGATCCCGTTATCTATGACATCCAATGTCCATGGTCAGGAAACCGTAACCATCTATTGATCAACGAGCTAGTCAACTAGAGGCTTACTAGGGACATGGTGTTGTCTATGTATCCACACATGTATCTGAGTTTCCTATCAATAAAATTCTAGCATGGATAATAAACGATTATCATGAACAAGGAAATATAATAATAACTAATTTATTATTGCCTCTAGGGCATATTTCCAACAGTCTCCCACTTGCACTAGAGTCAATAATCCAGTTCACATCGATATGTGATTAACACTCAAGGTCACATCCCCATGTGACTAACACCCAAAGAGTTCTTGGTTTGATCATGTTATGCTTGTGAGAGAGGTTTCAGTCAACTGGTCTGCAACATTCAGATCCGTATGTACTTCGCAAATTTCTATGTCATCTTCTAGATGCAACTACTACGCTACATTTGGAGCCATTTCAAATAACTGTTCTACTTGGAGCTACTATAAATTGTTGCTCCATTATACGTATCCGGTATCTCTACTCAGAGCTATCCGAATAGGTGTTCAGCTTGCATCGACGTAACTCTTACTCGAACTCTTTATCACCTCCATAACCGAGAAACATATCCTTATTCCTCTAAGGATAATTTAGACCGCTATCTGGTGATCTACTCCTAGATTACCTTTGTACCCTCTTGCCAGATATGTGGCAAGGCACACATCAGGTGCAGTACTCAGCATGGCATACCATATAGAGCCTATGACAAAAGCATAGGGGACGACCTTCGTCCTTCCTCTTTCTTCTACCATGGTCGAGCTTTAAGTCTTAACTTCATACCTTACAACTCAGGCAAGAACTCCTTCTTTGACTGATCCATCTTGAACACCTTCAAGATCATGTCAAGGTATGTGCTCATTTGAAAGTACCATTAAGCGTTTTGATCTATCCTTATAGATCTTGATGCTCAATGTTCAAGTAGCTTAATCCAGGCTTTCCATTGAAAAACACTTTCCAAATAACCCTATATGCTTTCCAGAAATTCTACGTCATTTCTGATCAACGATATGTCAACAAAATATATTCATCGCTCCCACTCACTTCTTTGGAAACACAAGTTTCTCATAAACTTTGTATACACCCAAAACTTTGATCATCTCATCAAAGCATACATTCCAACTCCGAGATGCTTACTCCAGTCCTTAGAAGGATTGCTGGAGCTTTGCATACTTGTTAGCATCTTTCAGGATTGACAAAACCTTCCGGTTGTATCACATACAACCTTTCCTCAAGAAAATCGTCGAGGAAACAATGTTTTGGCATCCTGTCTGCAAGATTTCATAAATAATGCAGTAATCGCTAATATAATTCCAACAAACTCTTAGCATCGCTACGAGTGAGAAAGTCTCATTGTAGTCAACTCTTTGAACTTGTCGGAAAACATCTTAACGACAAGTCGAGCTTTCTTAATGGTGATACTTACCATCATTGTCCGTCTTCCTTTTAAAATCCATATGTACCTAACAGCCTTACGACCATCAAGTAGTTCTTCCAAAGTCTACACTTTGTTTTCATATATGGATCCTCTCTCGGATTATATGGCCTCGAGCCATTTTGGAATCCAGGCCCACCATCGCTTCTCCATAGCTCGTAGGTTCATTGTTGTCTGGCAACATGACTTCCAAGACAGGATTACGTACCATTCTGAAGTAGTACGCATCCTTGTCATCCCACGAGGTTTGGTAGTGCCTTGATCTGAAGTTTCATGATCACTATCATAAGCTTCCACTTCAATTGGTGTAGGTGCCACAGGAACAACTCCCTGTGCCCTGCCACACACTAGTTGAAGAGACGGTTCAATAACCTCATCAAGTCTCCACCATCCTCCTACTCAATTCTTTCGAGAGAAACTTTTCCTCGAGAAAGGACCCGATTCTAGAAACAATCCCTTATTGCTTTCGGATCTGAGACAGGAGGTATACCCAACTGTTTTGAGTGTCCTATGAAGATGCATTTATCCGCTTTGGGTTCAAGCTTATCAGCCTGAAACTTTTTCACATAAGCGTCGCAGCCCCAAACTTTTAAGAAATGACAGCTTAGGTTTCTCTAAACCATAGTTCATACGGTGTCATCTCATCGGAATTACGTGGTGCCCCATTTAAAGTGAATGTGGTTGTCTCTAATGCCTAAGCCATAAACTATCGTGGTAATTCGATAAGAGACATCATGGTATGCATAATATCCAATAGGGTGCAGTTATGATGTCCGAACACACCATCACACTATGGTGTTCCAGGCTGTATTAGTTGTGAAACAATTTCCACAATGTCTTAATACTGTGCCAAACTCGTAATTCAGATATTCATCTCTATGATCATATCATAGATATTTTATCCTCTTGTCACGACGATCTCTCACCTTCACCCTGAAATTACTTGAACCTCTCAATAATTCAGACTCGTGATTCATCAAGTAAATGTACTCAACATCTGCTCAAATCATCTATGAAGTAAGAACATAACGATATCCACTACACGCCTCAGCACTCATTGGACTGCACACATCAAAATGTATTACTTCCAACAAGTTGCTTTCTAGTTCCATTTTACTGAAAACGAGGCTTTCAGTCATCTTGCCCATGTGGTATGATTTGCATGTCTCAAGTGATTCAAAATCAAGTGAGTCCAAATGATCCATCTGTATAGAGTTTCTTCATGCATACCTACCAACAAACATGGTTCGCATGTCTCAATCCTTTCAAAAAATGAGTGAGTCCAAAGATCCATCAACATGGAGCTTCTTCATGCATTTTATACCAATATGACTCAAATTGCAGTGCCACATTTGTGTGGTACTATCATTACTATCTTATACCTTTGGCATGAAAATGTGTATCACTACGATCGGGATGGTATTATTCAAATAAACAGAGTAACCATTATTCTCCTTAAATGAATAACCGTATCGCGATAGACATAATCCAATCATGTCTATGCTCAACGCAAACATCAAATAACAATTATTTAGGTTTTAATACCAATCTCGATGGTAGAGGGAGCATACGATATTTGATCAACCTTGGAAATACTTACAACACATATCGTCATCTCACCTTTTGGCTAGTCTCCGTTTATTCCGTAGCCTTTTGTTTCGAGTTACTAACACTTAGCAATCGAACCGGTATCTAATACCCTGGTGCTACTACGAGTACTAGTAAAGTACACATTATAATGCATATCCAATATACTTCTATCGACCTTGCCAGCCTTCTCATCTACCAAGTATCTAGGGTAGTTCTGCTTCAGTGACCGTTCCCCTTATTATAGAAGCACTTAGTCTCGGGCTTGGGTTCAACTTTGGGTTTCTTCACTAGAACAACAACTGATTTTTTGTTCCATGAAGTATCCCTTTCTTGCCCTTGCCCTTCTTGAAACTAGTGGTTTTACTAACCATCAACGATTGATGCTCCCTTTTGATGTCTACTCTCGTGGTGTCGCGAATAGCTCAAGGATCATATCCATCCCTGATATGTTATAGTTCATCACGAAGCTCTAGTAGCTTGGTGGCAGTGTCTTTGGAGAACCATCACTATTTCATCTGGAAGATCAACTCCCACTCGATTCAAGCGATTGTTGTACTCAGACAATCTGAGCACAAGCTCAAGATTGAGCTTTTCTCCCTTATTATGCAGGCTAAGAAAATCGTCGAAGGTCTTATACCTCTTGACGTGAGCACGAGCCTGAAATCCCAATTTCAGTCCTTGGAACATCTCGTATGTTCTGCGATGTTTCAAAAACGTCTTTGGTGCCTCAATTCTAAACCATTTAGCATTACGCACTGAACTATCATGTAGTCATCAAAACGTGTATGTCAGATGTTCGCAACATCCACAGACGACGTTCGAGGTTCAGCACACTGAGCGGTGCATTAAGGACATAAGCCTTCTACTTTCTGCATAATTGCTACTATCAACTTTCAACTAATTTTTCTCTAAGAATATATCTAAATAGTAGAACTGAAGCACGAGCTATGACATAATTTGCAAAATCCTTTTGACTATGTTCAGGATAAACAAGTTCATCTTATGAACTCCCACTCAGATAGACATCCCTCTAGTCATCTAAGTGATTACATGATCTGAGTCAACTAAGCCGTGTCCGATCATCACGTGAGACGGACTAGTCATCATCGGTGAACATCTTCATGTTGATCGTGTCTACCATACGACTCATGCTCGACCTTTCGGTCTCTTGTGTTCCGAGGCCATGTCTGTACATGCTAGGCTCGTCAAGTTAATCTAAGTGTTTCGCATGTGTTTCGAGGCCATGTCTATACATGCTAGGCTCGTCAACACCCGTTGTATTCGAACGTAAGAATCTATCACACCCGATCATCATGTGGTGCTTCGAAACGACGAACTTTCACAACGGTGCATAGTTAGAGAGAACACTTCTCTTGAAATTTTAGTGAGGGATCATCTTATTTAAGCTACCGTCGTTCTAAGCAAATAAGATGTATAAACATGATAAACATCACATGCAATCAAATAGTGACATGATATGGCCAATATCATATTGCTCCTTTTGATCTCCATCTTCGGGGCTCCATGATCATCATCGTCACCGGCATGACACCATGATCTCCATCATCATGATCTCCATCATTGTGTCTCCATGAAGTTGTCTCGCCAACTTATTACTTCTACTACTATGGCTACCGGTTAGCAATAAAGTAAAGTAATTACATGGCGTTGTTCAATGACACGCAGGTCATACAATAAATAAAGACAACTCCTATGGCTCCTGCCGGTTGTCATACTCATCGACATGCAAGTCGTGATTCCTATTACAAGAACATGATCAATCTCATACATCACATATCATTCATCACATTCTTCTTGGCCATATCACATCACATAGCATACCCTGCAAAAACAAGTTAGACGTCCTCTAATTGTTGTTTGCATGTTTTACGTGGCTGCTATGGGTTTCTAGCAAGAACGTTTCTTACCTACGCAAAAACCACAACGTGATATGCCAATTGCTATTTACCCTTCATAAGAACCCTTTTCATCGAATCCGATCCGACTAAAGTGGGAGAGATAGACACCCGCTAGCCACCTTATGCAACTAGTGCATGTCAGTCGGTGGAACCAGTCTCACGTAACAGTACGTGTAAGGTCGGTCCAGGCCGCTTCATCCCACAATGCCGCCGAATCAAGATTGGACTAGTAACGGTAAGCATATTGAACAAAATCAACGCCCACAACTACTTTGTGTTCCACTCGTGCATAGAAACTACGCATAGACCTAGCTCATGATGCCACTGTTGGGGAACGTAGCAGAAATTCAAAATTTTCCTATGTGTCACCAAGATCTATCTATGGAGAAACCAGCAACGAGGGGAAGGAGAGTGCATCTACATACCCTTGTAGATCGCTAAGCGGAAGCGTTCAAGAGAACGGGGTTGAAGGAGTCGTACTCGTCGTGATCCAAATCACCGATGATCCTAGTGCCGAACGGACGGCACCTCCGCGTTCAACACACGTACAGCCCGGTGACGTCTCCTACACCTTGATCCAGCAAGGGGAGAAGGAGAGGTTGGGGAAGACTCCATCCAGCAGCAGCACGACGGCGTGGTGGTGGTGGAGGAGCGTGGTACTCCAGCAGGGCTTCGCCAAGCACCGCAAGAGATGAGGAGGGAGAGGGGTAGGGCTGCGCCAAGAAGAAGAGGAACCCATCTGTCTTGCAGCCTCCAATACCTCAAGTATATATAAGGGAAGGGGAGGGGCTGTGCCCCCACCTAGGGTTCCCTCCCTAGGGGTGGCGGCAGCCCCCAGATCCCATCTGGGTGGTGGCCAGGTGGAGGCGGAGAGGGAGGCGCACCAGGCATGGGCCCTAAGGCCCATTTGCCCTTAGGGTTTGCCCCCCTCCTCCCCTTAGGCGCCTTGGGCCCTTGTGAGGGGGCGCACCAGCCCACCTGGGGATGGTCCCCTCCCACACTTGGCCCATGCAGCCCTCCGGGGCCGGTGGCCCCACTTGGTGGACCACCGGGATCCTCCTGGTGGTCCCGGTACGTTACCGATAAAATCCGAAACTTTTCGGTGACCAAAACAGGACTTCCCATATATAAATCTTTACCTCTGGACCATTCCGGAACTCCTCGTGATGTCCGGGATCTCATCCGGGACTCCGAACAACATTCGGTAACCACGTATATCTATTCCCTATAACCCTAGCGTCATCGAACCTTAAGTGTGTAGACCCTACGGGTTCGGGAACCATGCAGACATAACCGAGATAACTCTCTGGTCAATAACCAACAGCGGGATCTGGATACCCATGTTGGCTCCCACATTTTCCACGATGATCTCATCGGATGAACCACGATGTCAAGGACTTAATCAATCCCGTATACAATTCCCTTTGTCTATCGGTACGATACTTGCCCGAGATTCGATCGTCGGTATCCCGATACCTTGTTCAACCTCGTTACCGGCAAGTCTCTTTACTCGTTCCGTAACACATCATCCCGTGATCAACTCCTTGATCACATTGTGCACATTATGATGATGTCCTACCGAGTGGGCCCAGAGATACCTCTCCGTTTACACGGAGTGACAAATCCCAGTCTCGATTCGTGCCAACCCAACAGACACTTTCGGAGATACCTGTAGTGTACCTTTATAGCCACCCAGTTACGTTGTGACGTTTGGCACACCCAAAGCACTCCTACGGTATCCGGGAGTTGCACAATCTCATGGTCTAAGGAAATGATACTTGACATTACAAAAGCTTTAGCATACGAACTACATGATCTTGTGCTAGGCTTAGGATTGGGTCTTGTCCATCACATCATTCTTCTAATGATGTGATCCCGTTATCAATGACATCCAATGTCCATGGTCAGGAAACCGTAACCATCTATTGATCAACGAGCTAGTCAACTAGAGGCTTACTAGGGACATGGTGTTGTCTATGTATCCACACATGTATCTGAGTTTCCTATCAATACAATTCTAGCATGGATAATAAACAATTATCATGAACAAGGAAATATAATAATAACTAATTTATTATTGCCTCTAGGGCATATTTCCAACAGCAGCAACCCAACGATGTCGCTGGACCGTAGCAGCAGCGCCACGCTGCATCGTTGGTCGTTAACCCATATCGTACACCATAACCAGCATCATCTATTTGCCAATGGTGCAAGTCGATGACATTGCAGCATCGGCAGTGTTGAAGCCGAGGCCACACAACTTTGTTGCCATTGCAGTCGGTGCCATGGCAGCACTATAGGTCACCACTGCACATGAGATGACCGCAACACCCGGTGATGTTCCACAAGACAGGTCGTAGTGGCACTGCTGTGAGACCACCTCTTTGTAAACAGCAGCACTGCTGCGAGCCCGCCTCTTCTTGTGGCACGGGCCTCGCACTAGTGACACTTCCCGGTGCATCCGGTGACCTCTCAGCAAGCACGGGTCCTCATCCCTTGCAGCAGTAGCTGACTTAGAGGCTTCAGTCGCGATTTTATGGGACACTCTCATTGCACGTCGCGACTGCAGCACACAACGACACTCCACAACACCAGTCGCAGCATCGCTGGTGATTTGCAAACAGCGGCACTGTTGTGAGACTGCCTCTTCGCAGAGATAGAAGATGATTGCCTCACTGTACTCGCTGTTGTATTATCATCAAGAGGAATTACAGTTACATATAGGCTAGCCCCAACGAGCTCCCGTGAAGGGTGGCACGCAGGCCAGGTCATGGGCTAGCGATCCTAGAGACTAGGGTTGTTACAATGGTTGTTACAACAGAATGCACAAGTGTACATATACATGAAATTATATACTTAACACGCAGCGCATGATTCTGTTAGGTGAGACCAGGAGTTGAGAATTGGTCAGAGTTCAGCCTCACCTCTGTTAAACTGAGGTGGGACAATTTATGGCCATAATTTTGATGTGACATATATTTGGTTAAAATTCTACAAGATCACAATCAGTTAATACAATCCAGTGCATAAATTTTAAGTAGCATAAAGTACACATTTGGACAAATGAAAAGGGGGAAGTAGATAACCAAAAGGGCATATAGGAATTCCCTACACGACCTTGCTGAAAAGGAACAATTACACTCGCTGAAAACTGATGAAATGCTCATGTACCTTTATGCTACGCTACACCACTCTGCTTTTGAAATTCTCTAAACAGGCAGTCCATAACTAACCACCTGTCTTTTTATTTTTTATTGCTACTGAGGCTTCTTTGTAAAACTTGTACGCGTCAATAAATTACAGCTGTGTGCATCATGATAATGGAGAGGCCGGGCCTATCCACTTTTTGGAGAAAAAAATCACCACCTGTAGGAAGTAGCAATTATCTACATGGCAGAAACATATACGTGCAGAGCTATCATTAACTCCCAAGTCTGTTAAAAGCATAGCCACACAGATAAAACATCAAGTTTCCACAACGAAAGGTTTGAGCATTCGATTACATGAACCCATTATTGTCACCAAGTGACTTAAAAGTGCACACCATCATATACTAATTAAGTCCACACAATAACATATTAGTAAGATAAAGATGAGCAGAACCCAGGCATGTTGGTTGACCACAAAAGACTAAAAAAATCCTTCTGGGTTGATCATATAGCTTCAGAAGGAAAAAACCAGGTCAGGCCCCACTGACCAGCTTGGCGTTGCGGTACTGCAGGATTCCTTGAATGCAATGGCATTATCATCCCACTTCTCACGTTATATATGCCAGCGTCGCGAAGAGGTTCTGCAGAAGACTCTGGACAAGGATAATCGCAGATGAAGTAGATGCAGTCCTCCTGGGATCCACTGCATTCTCCAGCAGGCAGGGACTTCGAGCTTTGCTTACCAAGAAAGAGGGCATGGCCACCCAAATCACTCACCGTTCTCCACTGACCAGGGTTAGTGCGCAAGTCTGCCTCAAGGACATTAAATCCAACAGTGTGAGAATTCCTAAAACCCTGTGAGTGTGTAAATCTTTGCACCATCAGCAGCCTACCACCACATTCCACTAAATACTGGCTGAGTCCATAAAGCACCTTCTTAGACAGGTATTGAGGCGTTCCACAATCACCACCAGAGTCAATTACGCATTTCATCTTTGGATAAGTACCAAGGTTCTCACCAAAATCAACGACGAAAAGCTTGAAAAATCCAGATACCACGTACAGCCTTCCATCCAAGAAAGCAAGGTCCACTAATGTTGGTGGCTCCCCCAGTGCAGTACGTATACCTCTGAATGAGTAAGTGGTGGCAGGTGGTTGAACGACACAAAGATCAACAGAATAACAATTGCCGATGATCATCGCAGCAGCAAGGGACTTGGGTGATGATTCCAGCGGCGAGGGCGCCAGTAACTTATAGGAAACTGGATCATCAGTATATTCAGCATGGTTATCTATCTCGCCCTGCCAAACACTGGCAAGATTAGGAAGCTCCAGTGTGCTCTTGGAAAAAGGGTTCAGCAATGAACACGCACCATCACAGCTCATGAGGAATAGCCTGTTATCAATGGAGCCGTGCCAACGAGCACCATCTGGTAGAGGCATGCGGTGAACCTCACTGCCAGGGATGCTGAGGAAGGTTCCATCGGTGAGGGTGAGCCAAGGGAATGGGAGGGGGAGATTCTGCAACATACTATTAGAGCGCCATGGTTGACAGACTGCTCTCAGACGAACACGGTCAGCTAGGGAATCGAGGCGCTTTAGGACAAGGCCCAGGAGTTCGGTAGGAAGATCTGACCAAGGTCCAAACTGTGCAGCCTTCATGATGCAAGTCTGCAATACAGGACATAAGATTAATAGATAGTACAATAAGAAAATTGTAATGCATATGCTAGCTGAACTACTCTAATACCTAAGGCCGTCACAAAGAAATAGAGATGACGAGGAAAATAGCAAAAACAATCTATAGAGCAGAAACAAACTACTCCATCCGAACATATGCTTCTTTAACTTCAAATCAATTATATACATATACTTCTTGAACTTGGTAACAGATGCCAAAGCATGCAGCAAAGCACCATCTATTTATGTTATTTTGATGGAAAAAAACACCATTTATTTGTTATGGTAAATAAAGCAGCATGATGATCATGTCCCCTAATACCATCAACAGCAGCATGATTCATGATCATGAGTATGGTGAACTAACAAGGAATTATGTTCTTAATTTCTCATGTGGAATTGACTAACTTCAGTGAGCTACTCACAGTAGTCCTCTTTCTTTTAGATGAGAAATCCAGAGAGTGTTCTTTTAAACAAGAAGGTATATGTTGAAAAAATAAAATTTTATTCATGTATATGGTCAAGCGAGTGGAAATCGGAGCTAAGTATGCATATATTACTGAAGATTTATATTTTTCACAACACCAGTATGCAGCTCGGATCAGCAAGAAATAAAAATAAGTTAAGTAGAGTTTCAATCGGGAAAATAGAGGTGCCAATTGTTTCTCAAGAACATGCTGAGGTGGATTCAAAAAATAAAAAACATGCTGAGATGAACATCGGAGGCAAGTATTGCAAAACATTTTTAATTTTTAGATCGGGTCGAAAAACTCCATTAGCAAGATTAGATCAAGTGAAGAAACAATTTCAGATGGACCATCTTTGTCAAAAAGAAAAAACTGGTTAGGCGAAGTTGCAATCTGGAACAATGACAAAACGTTAACAACCCACCTACCCCCAATCATGCCCCCGTAAACAGATGCAAAAGCATGCAGCAAAGAAGTGCGCATCGGATCCAAGTATCCATACATGTTTGCAGTTTTTAGACCAGAGTCGGACAATACAGATCTACCAAAAGCCCTAACTCGAGATAGTGAGATGTACCTTTGAGAACTTAGTGCCCTGGTCGGCGAGAGACGGGGAGGAGTGGAAGCCGCCAGCAGAGGCTTGTGTATCGCCTTGGATTGGACCCTGGCCGTGCGTGGGAAGGGAGAAGCCATGGAGAGTCCTCTGTGAGCAGGGGTTTTGTTTTGGGAACGAAAGGACGGGCTCCCTATATATTCATTGTCAACAGCTGGAGCGACTTTATTAAGCCGTTACTCGTATTGTGCCACGTTTGAGGGACCAATTTAAAGACTTCTAAATAAAATAAAATAATTAACACTTTATTATTTACATGTTACCAAATTCTTGCGAGACCAAAAATGAAGTAATACTATTATTTTACCGCCAATGTGAATTGATGAACGTTCCAAATATGGGGACAAATCCAAACTCCTCGGATGCCGTCCAATCACCATCCCACGATTGCAATCTGAGGGAGCAATGAGTGATTATGGGACCGTTAGCGCTTTAATAGGATCACGATTTATGGGAATAGTGTGGGCTTAATGCACCATGTATATGTCTCATTTTAACACACCTTTATTTAGGTATTATCATTTTATTGCAAGATTAAATGGCGCGAACTAAAATGACGGTAAGAATATTATATTACTGCAAATATTAATTGGCTAATGTTTCAAATATTGGGACAGATCTGGACGCATCGAATGTTCATATCGCGATTGCAATCTCTACTCCTAAAGGGGGAGTTGATACTGTCGCTTCACCTCCCACCAACCTCTCGGAAAACCCGATATGACGCGTGAGAGCCATCCAGGTGACCTTTCACTGAAGCTCCAGCCAAGTTGGCCCATCCCATTTGACGCGTGTGCACGTTTTTATTTCTCAGTTTTCTTTGTTTCTTTTTTTTGTTTTTTTGTTTCTTCTTTTTCGTTTCACTTTTTCTATGATTAAACTATTATTTTATACTCGGTATATTATTCAAACTTTCCTAAAAAATCCAACCAAATCGGCACTTTCCAAAACAACGTCATGCATTAATCTATACTCCTAAAGTGGGAGTTGGTAGCGTCGCCTCACCTCCCACCAACCCCTCGGCAAACACGATATGATACCCGCGGGCGTTATACATGCGACCTTTCGTTGTAGCTTCAGCCAAGTTGGCCTGGCCTATTTTTCTCTAATCCTAAAGAGAGAGTTGGTAGAGTCTCCTCACCTCCCACCAACCCCTCGGCAAACCCGATATGACGCCTGCGAGCGTCATACAGGTGACCTTTCGTTGAAGCTCCAGCTATGTTAGCCCAACACATTTGACGCCTATTTTTACATTTCCTTTCTTTCTATGTTTCATTTTTAGCTTCCTATCTTTCTGTTTTATTTTTTCCATGCCAACCTATTATTTTCAGCTCAGCATAATATCAGAATCGGCACTTTCCCCAAAAAAATCATATCAAATCAACACTTCCCCAAAACAACGCCATACTCAATCAAATCAAATCTTAAGAAAATCTCAACTAAATCTAAACTTTCCTTGCATTACACTACACATACTCAATCAAATCAAATCGTACCAAAGCATCAACTATAATCAAAGTTGGGTCAGCCCATCTCTACTCCTGAAGGAGAGTTGGTAGCGCCGCCTCATCTCCCACCAACCACTCGGCAAATCTGATATGACGCTTGCGAGCGTCATACAGTTCACCTTCCGCTGAAACTTCAACCAATTTGGCCGGGGCCCATTTGGCGTGTGCGCGCATTTTATTATGTTTTATTTTTGGTTTCCTTTTTTCGGTTTCATTTTTTCTATGATCAGCCGATTATTTTATGGTCGGCATACTTACAGAATCAGCACTCTAGAAAAAATCAAACTAAATCAGCACTTTCTCAAAACAACAGCATGCATTAACTCGATAAAATCAAATCTTAACAAAATCTCAACTAAATCCAAACTTTTCTTACATTCCGCTACTCGTACCCAATCAAATCAAACCATACCAAAACATCAACTATAATCAAAGTTGGGCCGGCCTATTTGACGCATGTGCGCATTCTTTTTTTTCCCTATGTTTTGTTATTTTTGTTTTTTTTCTTTCATTTTTCTATGACCAAACTATTATTTTTTGCTTGGAATACTATCATAATCGACACTTTCCCCAAACAAAATCCAACCAAATCGGCACTTTCCCAAAACAACGCCATGCATTAACTCAATCAAATCGGCACTTTCCCAAAACAACGCCATGCATTAACACAATCAAATCAAGCCTTGATAAAATCTCAACGAAATCCAAACTTTCGTGGCCCTCCACTCCTCATACCCAAATCAAATCAAATCTTACCAAAACATGAACTATTAATAAAAAATATCCTTGCTTTCTTCTATCCATACTCAAATCAAATTAAGTCTCAACAAAATATAAAATATGGTGGATGCCTCTATTAATAAATCTTTGTTATCCCTACTATTAAACGATAGTCAATATGTCGTGTTCGTTTCCGCTTCGCTTCGTAACACCACCTAAGGGTTTAAAAACACCCTCTCGTTCAATCTCACCCGTGTGCAAATAAAAGGATTTAAAACCCCAATATTGGGAACCCACACACGCATATTGACCCCACCCTCAATTCCTTTAGCAGCCTCTCTCCAATCAACACCGTCGTAAATTTAAAAATACTTATCTTGTCATCTGCATGATGTATGTATACTACTCTATATGAATTGCTTCAGAACTTGGTTTTTTAATATGCTAGAGACATGAATGTAATACTTGCAGTTTTTTTAACATGATTTGTTTCCTGGGGCGTATTTGTCGAGTAGTGTTGCCCCACATGTTCCCCCACTTTGATTTATGAGGGATGACAGCTTCAATCATAGTTAGGGGAAATGGAAATTTAGTTTCATATGTTCTCAGCAGGGCAAAGGGGTAATAATATACAAATGATGGATGGGCAATTGCATGCTAAATTACTACAATTTGTACTGTAATTTGAATATCTTGGGCCTGCACGACGTTTTCCGTCTCAATGTATCCCGTTGCTTTAGCATATTTTCCGATAGATTCTTGAAATCTAGAGAAGAGAAGGAAGAGCAGCAATTGTTTGAGGAAGAGTAGCAGGTGGAGCACTTGGGGAAGGAAACATATCAACACAACACTAAAATGGCCAGGTGGTTCATGGTGTTGAAGAAGGGAAGAGTGTTCCAAGAAATAAGATGGAAAAAAACTAAAGCGTCCAAGTGGTCCATGATATTGGAGAATAGGAAAAACAGGGAGAGTATTCTAGAAAATAAGTAGGAACAGAACTAAAGCTGGCGAGGAATGAGGAAGAAGATGCGTTGCTGATGAACACATTGATGTTGATGTGGTGTTGGTTGGTCCCAACAAAATGGGTTGGCGAAGAGCCTAGGAATAGGTAATCTGTAGGGGAGGATGAGGAAGAGAAGAATGACAAGTGTCCCTTCTAGTGGTGAATGGTGTGTGGGCTGCAGATGGAGCTTATTAGTGACTAGGGATATATTCAGGTTGCCACTGGCCTCTCATGTCAGTGTGTATAAGCATTTTTCATTAGTATGTGGCAACTCACGGACATTTACCTCGTATATGAGAAAACAATGAATGTTTAGGGGACCGTTGACGTTTTAATTGAATCACAATTTACGGAAATATTATGGGCATAATGCACCATTTGTATGTCTCATTTTAACACTTCCTTGTTTACATATTCCCATTTTGTTGCAAGATCAAAATGGAGGTAATACTATTTTATTTTATTTTTATGAAAGCAACGTAGCTTTATTATTTAACGGTGTTTGGGCAGATCGCCCAAGACACATTCGCCCACATGAGCAGGTACATCTGACTCCCACCCCATATAGTGGTCAGGTACACACATACGGCCAAGACTGGCCAGCTCGTGAGCAACAGAGTTTGCACTACGCCTAGCTACATACAGAGATAACGAATTTAGAGAACCAAAGCTTCAGTTGGTATTCCATGTCCTCAATAACAGCCGTATACACCGAGGAATCCACCTTGCGCAAGTCCAGAGCCTCAGCCAGAAGTTGCGAATCTATTTCAAACTCCACCCGAACCAGGCCTAGTTCTGCAGTGGTACTGATTGCCTGGGACATAGCTACAACTTCAGCAGCAAATGCATCATTGATATTCTCAATTCTCCCTGCCCGAGCACATAGGAGACTGCCTTCCATTGATCTCAATGCGACACCCCAACCAGCGTGCTGCTGCCCAGGCACGAAAGAGCCATCGACATTTATTTTATATCCAGACTCCGCCGGGGGCTGCCATCTGTCCAGAGGTAGTTTGTCTGTTGTTTTACCAAAGATCTGCATGTACTCAAGATCATTGCTGCTCGTCCGCCGAGCCACTTCTTCAGCCGTAAGAGGCATCTCCCCTTCCCTCCGTTTGTTTCTATTGGACCACCACAAGCACCAAAAGTGAGCACATGAAGCCGCTTCTTTATGTCTAGCCCCTAGAGAAAATAAAGCATCGCATGGACAGACGTAATTCTTTCTAATTCAATGTGTTCCTTCTTCATGGCTAGATCCCTCCACACCTCCTTTGCTGATTTACAGTTGATAAACAGGTGTGCCCCGTCCTCATCAGCCTTGCCACAGAACAAGCACTTTGTCTCAGTGATAGGGATTCCTTTACGTGCTACATTTGTGCGGAGTGCGAGGGATTCATGCTTGAGCCTCCAAATAAACATTTGGAATTTTTTGGACATGGCAACCTCCAAAGACGCTTCCATGAGTCATCCTTAGCTCTATCTAGAGCGCCAGGGTTCGAATCACTTCCTCCCACACCTCCATCCCTGTTGGTCTGTTCTAGTTGGCCATGGAGTTCATAAGCACTCTTGACGGAATGAACACCTTTGTTATCATATTGCCATGCTATGAAGTCTTGGACCCCTTCTCTCAACGGTGTCTAGAGAATATGTTTGACACCATCAGCCCAAAAGGTGTCCCTCACTAACTGTACATCCCAATTCCCCGTGGTCGGATCAATAAGGTTGCAAACCCGCTCAAGGAGATTTTTCCCTCTTGGAGTCAAGACTCGCCGTGACCAAAATCGCGGTATCCATGGGTCTGAAAAAAAATTGACCTGCGTACCATCGCCAATCCTCCAGATGTACCCTTCACGGAAAAGGTGTAGTCCATGGAGTAAGTTGCGCCATGAGTAAGAGATTCCCTCCCTAGGAACAGCCTCTAGAATTTGGCCACTCGGGTAGTAACGAGCTTGCAGTACCTTTGCACAAAGGGATTCTGGGTGTTGGATGAGCCTCTAAATTTGCCTCGACAACATTGCTATATTGAAGCCATGCATATCACGAAAACCTAGCCCCCCCCTGAGCTTTCGGCTTGGTAAGTGTTTTCCAACCGATCCAATGGGTAGTGTGTTCCTTATCTTGCTGGCTCCACCAGTAGTTCCCTACCAGCAAACTAAGCTCCTCACAAAAGGATTTTTTTTCAAGTAGAAGCATGACATAGCGAAAGTGGGGATAGCCTGAGCAATGGACGTGACCAACGTCTCCTTCCCCGACTTGGCGATGAGTCTTTCCTTCCAACCATACACTCGACCTGCCATAGCACCCTTTACAAATGCAAAAGCTTTTCTCCTTGATTTCCCAATATGAACTGGTAGACCCAGATACTTTTCATTCCAGGACTTGCTTCAAATTTACAGGGCCTCCTTCACAGCAGTTTTTACCTCATCTCCAGTGTTAGGGCTAAACATGATCGCTGACTTCTCAAGGTTAATGCACTGCCCTGAGCAATCCTCATACAGATCTAGAACTTGGCGCAGATCTTGGGCCTCTTCCTGCTTGGCTTTTAACAGTAAGACCGAATCGTCCGCAAAGAGCAGGTGCGACAGCACCAGCGCACCTTGACAGATCCCGACCCCACTTATCTTCCCCGTCGCCTCCGCATCATGAAGCAAGGCCGAAAGTCCCTCCGCACAGATGACAAAGAGGTAAGGCGAGGCTGGATCCCCTTGCCTAAGTCCCCGGGAGGGAGTGAATTGTTGGGTTAGCACGCCATTCACCTTGATCTGGTACCGTTACCATGGAAACGCAAGTCATGACCAGATCAATTCACCGAGTCCTGAAGCCCAGCTTGCTCAACATTGCTTTCAGGAAGTCTCATTCGACCCTATCATATGCTTTGCTCATATCCGCTTTCACTACTGCAATGCCTTCCTTCCCTCTCTTGTTGTTCAGTAGATAGTGTGACACTATTAGATTAGCGCCAATTTTAATTGGCAATAGTTTCAAATATTGGGACACATCTGGACGCATTGAATGTCCATGACGCGATTGCAATATATGAGAAAACAATGAGTGTTTGTGGGACCATTGACGCTTTAATAGGATCATAATATTGCGGGAACCATGGGGGCTTTAATGAATCATGATTTGTGCGTCGAACGATATGTGGGCATTGACGACTATTTATTTCTTACTTTTTTGTGGGGTGCCATTTCCATGCATGATGGATCATCATTTGTGGGAGCTTAATGAATCACGATTTGCATGGCAGACATGAAGAGGTAGGCGTTGACCATAATTTGTTTCCTTTTTGCATCAATGAAGTTTTCATATGTGATGGTGGGTCTCCATGCAGTTTTTTAGGACAAATAAAAGTTAAAGTCAGTGAACTGAAGACTTAAGAGCTCAGATAACAGCATGATAAAGCCAAATATTTGAACTCAAGCCACAAGAATTAAGACAACTGATTGCACCTCTGGCCAAATAGACTAGGACATTATCTGCTACAAATAGAACTATTATTTTTTTTTGTATACAAGCGAACCTTATTAACTTCGCCTATGTTGTCTCAACATAGCCAGTCTCAAGCCCGAGTAAAGAAGGAGGGTTGTGATAGGCTTGGCGAGCCAATGTAAAAACTCAGCCACTCTTATGGAGATAAAACCTAAAAGATTTTTGTTGGGGTATAACCCTCTCAGGGGTGCGCCACATCGGAACACGGATGTGGTGTCAAATGGGCAAGGGTCGGGCCTTCACCACCTGGTGGTGCGTCGTATCTTGATCTGGATACGGTGGCAAGTGAGCGAGGATCGGGTCATCGCATCCTTAGTGGCGCGCTACAATGGCGCCTGGATGTAGTGGAAAAGGAACAAGGGTCTTCGCATTTGAATCGACGAGTGTGAAGGGTAAGGAAGGTAGCTGAGCCTAGGAGGATTCTCTTAGGTAGCTGGAACGTAGGTTCTCTGACAGGAAAGCTTCGGGAGCTAGTTGATGCAGCGGTGAGGAGAGGTGTTGGTATCATTTGCGTCCAAGAATTCAAATGGAGGGGACAGAAGGCGAAGGAGGTGGAGGATATCGGCTTCAAGCTGTGGTACATGGGGATGGATGCAAACAGAAATGGCGTAGGCATCTTGATCAATAAGAGTCTTAAGTATGGAGTGGTAGACGTCAAGAGACATGGGGACCGAATTATCCTAGTCAAGCTGGTAGTTCAGGACTTAGTTCTCAATGTAATCAACATGTATGCCCTGCAAGTAGGCCACAATGAGAACACCAAGAGGGAGTTTTGGGAAGGCCTGAAGGACATGGTTAGGAGTGTACCGATTGGTGAGAAGCTCTTCATAGGAGGGAGAACTCAATGGCCACGTGAGTACATCTATCACAGGTTTTGAAGGGGTGCATGGGGGCTTTGGCTATGGCATCAGGAATCAAAAAGGAGAAGATGTCTTAACACAAGTAGAGAAAGGGCCATTTGTCCCGGTTTGTAAGGCCAATTTGTCCCAGTTGGGGAACCGAGACTAAAGGGTCGGTACTAAAGCCCAACACATTTAGTCCCGGTTCTTACACCAACCGGGACAGATGGGCCTCCACGTGGCCGTTGCGGCTTGCCCAGGCAAGGGAGCCTTTTGTCCCAGTTGGTAGCACCAACCAGGACCAATAAGCTTCCACGCGTCAGCAGTTCAGAGGCTAGGGTTTTTGTTTTTTTTTCTGAAGGGGGGGGGGTTGGGGGGTTTTGGGGGTTTTGTAGGGTTAATTTAGGGGTTTCATATATTGTGTTAGCTAGCTAATAGAGAGAAGTGTCCTCTCTTATCTCTGTGCTTGGTCGATGCTACATACTATACGTATAGAGGGGACTCGACATGCTAGCTAGTAAGCAAATGAAGGGAACCATTAAGTACAGAAGATCATCATGAACATACTTATACAGAGAGAAGTGATCGACCTCTCCTTCTCCGAGAGATTGGTCTAACAACAAGTTTTCGTATATCTATCCGACGCTACTGTCTACATATATACAATATTAAGATCTGTTACAATATAATCCCCTAATTATATATGAACTCAGCTTCCACATGGTATTCTCCGGCTTTATTGATGACGTGGTCAAGAAAGAATCCCACAGTTCCTCTTGAATTGTGTTCATGCGATCTTGTGGTAGGAGTTCATCCCGCATCTGCCATGTCTAATTTGAAGAAGGGGGTTACTACATATATATGAATGAAACTCAACAGAAATGATGGTGTAATAAAATGTAATTGTGAATATTATTGCTTACGCACATCAAATTGTCTTTTAGAGTAGCCCCGCTTATTTTTGCAAGTCACGTTGTAGATGTACTCGCAGACGTAGTATCCACAGAAATCATTCCTTTGTTCCTGCCACAAGCACTTTACAAGAAATAGAGGTCAATCAAACTGATAATGAAGCACTATAAATGGCATTGATGAAAGTAGCTAGAATCAACGGGAGATGCACGAAACTAGCTAGCTAGTGGTACTTACTTTCGGGTATGTAAATCGTAGCTCCCTCGGCAGTCGTGGAGCTTCTGTGGTGAATAGTTTCCAAACCCCGCGAGACAAAGAAAACAATTACTTGATATTAGGAAATGAACAAACTGTTCCGATATTGTGCGATAATGATCGATTGAACTTACTTCTTGAGCATGTTAGTCATGTCCGCATAGGTCTCGCGATCTTTTCGTCTTGAGTCTAAGACGGTTACTAGTCCCTGCTCAAGCTTAATCTCCAGGAAAATGTAGTGGAAGCTGTGCATGCATGCATAACTCATCAATTACATTACTATAACCTCGATTAATTAGGGAAACCGAATATGCACAAGACAGTAACACTCACTTGAAGTTGTAAGGAAAGAGTATTTTATCTGTGTTTTGATTTATTAGCAACGATTTAAGCAAGTTGGCCTCGGTTTCTTTGGCTTGAAATTTAACTGTAAATTCATCTATGAGTTTTGTGTTAATGAACCCAATATCATAGATTTCTGCTTTTCTGCATTTGATGATCTTCAATCTGCATAATATAGTGAGGATAATCATATATACATGCAATGAAAGAGCTGAGCTATATATAGAGACTTAATGACAGAAGTAGTACTTACAGACAGTAGCAAGTGACCGTTAATTTATCGAGGGCCTTTTGATTAAACCACTGGAAGAACTCCTCAAATGGAACAGTCAACAGTTCAATTCCAACGAGGTCATGCTCCTTTTTAACTATCAGTGTCAAAGTATCCTTCCCCCCAGACTCTTCGCATCATCGTTGTTAGAGGAGGACTTCCATCTTTGATGAGAGGCTGCCCGTACTGGTATTTGTGTTCGTCCACCTCCATTATATCATAATGTGCATCGTCGGGCAGGTATTCACCATGATTGGTATAACCGGGGGGTACGATTGGTTCGCTTATTCGCCGAGCTGGGCAATTTTTTTCCAAGCTCGTCGTTCTCCTAGCCTTCGATCACTGATAGTACTTCCCGATGGCTTCGCTTCGATATATGACTTTTCAGTAATGCGCTCATAGTTGTTTTTCGGCGGAGACAATGGTGGTTTCTTCAGGGCAGCGATAGTGCGCTTTGCTTTCACCAGATCTATCTTCTCCTCCGAAGGTGGATGTTTCTTTGCTTTCACCGCTTCAAAGAAGTCCCTCACATCGGCTTCCACGATCTTTGTGTTTCCCTCCACGGTCCTCTCGTATGGTAACTTCGCGTTTTCCTCCCGCCTCTGGCTATACTGCTAGACACCGGAGTAGACGGAGCGGCTGCGTCTGTCTTCTTTCCTTGCCGGAGCCGGAGCAGCCGGAGTGGTGGCGGGTCTCTTCCGCCCTTGCTGACGAGATGGAGAAGGAGGAGGCTGGCTGCTCGGGCGTGCCGGCGCAGGCGGAGAAGGAGGCAGAGTGCCGCCATGCGCCGGAGAAGGAGGCAGAGTGCCCTGATCACCCACCGGAGGAGGAGGCGGAGGAGGAGAAGGAGTGCCATGACAAGCCGTGGGAGGAGGAGGTGGAGGCGTCCAGTTCAGAAGGATGATGAGCTCCTTCCACCATAGGCATGGAGTCTTCAGAGTAGAACCCAGCCGAGTCTCCCCTTCACTGGTAGGGTGGCCAAGCTGGAGCTCCTCAAATCCCTCCATTATTTCGTCCACCGTCACCCTAGCATATCCTTCTGGAATTGGACGGTAGTGAAAAGTTGCGCCGGGTTCAGGAGGTCGAATAGAGCTCACAGCCGCCTTGACTTGGAAGTTCTACCATTGCGTCATAAGGTGGCAATGTTGAGACTCCGTGGTAGCATCGACGGGGTAGCTAGCAGGAGCCGTGAAGACAGGCTCCAGCTGAAACAGCTTGGTGGTAGCCACACTGCTTCTCCACTGAGATGGCGGGGTAGCTTTGGCAGGTCGCTTGCTGTGAACTGCTTCTCGTGCCACTAGTGCTTGTACCCTTGCGTGGAGCTTCTGCATTTGGGTATGCTCCACTTTCCTCCTCCTCTCCTGGCATTTGTAACCGCCTGCGTCAGAAAACCCATCCTTCCACGGAACGGAGCCTGGCGTGCCTCGTGTCCGTCCAGTGTGCTTAGGATTCCCAAGGGCCTCGTCGTTCTCTCTGTCTGGAACGAACGTCCCTTGCTGTGCTGCGGCGATATAGTCCTGAAGCTTCATGACGGGTATTCCAAGTTGCTCGTTCGTCCAAACACACTTCCCTGATACAGGGTCCAAGGTTCCGCCAACCCCGAAGAACCAAGTCCAGCAACGGTTTGGCCAGTTCAATGTCTCTGGTTCGACCCCTTTATCAAGCAGGTCATTCTCAGCCTTGGCCCACAATGGCCGGGCTTTGAGGTAGCCACCTGACCCCGTGCGATGGTGATGCTCCATCTTCGCAGCATTTATCTTGTTTGTCGCTGACATCTTCTTACTCTTGTCTAATGTCTTATGGGCCAGAAATGCATCCCAGTGATCTCTGATCTTCTCATACCGGCCGATGAATTCGGGTGTCTTTTCTTCGTCGACAAACCTTGTTTTTAGCTCATTCTTCCATCTCCTGAATAGATCTGCCATCTTCTTAAGAGCATCAGACTTTATCAATGGCTCTTTAACTGGCTTCTCCGGATCCTCCTCTAGAGGTAGGGTGAAATTTGCCTTCAGCGCGGTCCAAAGATCTCTTTCTGCATAGCGTTGACATAAGACACCACAGGCTCCTCCTTCTTAGGCTTATACAATTGGAGGATGCTGATCGGGATCTTGTCCCTAACAATAACCCCGCATTGAGTAGCAAATGATTCCTCGGTACAGATGGGTTCAATCGGTTGGCCATCGCGCGCGATTGCTGTGATCGTGAACCTTTCATCCGAGCGCAACTTTTTCTTCGGGCCTTGTTTCTTTTACCGAAGTTTTTCTCGATCCAGAGGGCTAGAAAAAATAAGAAAGACGAGAGTTAATATGTGTACATACCAAAACAATGAATGCATCAATTAGCTAGTCAGCACAGGCTTAATTAATATATATACCTGGCCGGACTCTATTCGGTCACCGGAGCTGTCAACACGGTCTCCTTCTTGAGCCGGCATTCGGAAACTGGAGCCATCATAATCATGTCCTTCATCTTGCATTGTTTGATAATCGTAGCCTGCTTCACCCTCTCCTTCCAGACCACCGATTTCGTTGAGATATCACGTGACATCACCTCCAGCTGCGATTATGTCCCCCAACACCTGTTCTGCGGCCTTGTCTTGGCCGTGCTCCATAGTTTCTGTAAATATTACAACATGGCAATTATTATACAAACATGACAGATGGATATATTAGTGGCAAACGTAGACCAAGCTAGCTAATCACAACAAGGAATCATATTAGTGGCCTCGATGATTCTCTAGGGTTTGGGTGGCCTCGGCAATGTTTCAAGGGTTCGGGGTGGCCTCGACGACAATGCTCTTTTAACTTGGTAAATTTGGGTGGCCTCAGCAGCGCTTCTAGGGTTTGGGTCAACTTGTGCACATTGCCACACCCTCGACCCTCGACCGCTCGGCGATCCACGACCCTCTACATACCCTATTTCCCGACCCTCGACCCCCTCATGTCACATTTTTCTAGTGTCAAAGGATTCAACAAAACCATGTCTTCATCATTAGGCGAAAGTAATAAGCGCATGATGGTATGAAGCTCTCTAAAGTTATTTTGGAACGGAGTCCTAGATAGGATAATTCGCTTTTTGGTACAAAGTTCAGCAAGAGCCTTCCGACTATCACTATTTGGAAGGCCTTTGCTGAAATTCGTACAAAAAGACGAATTATCCTATCCGGGACTCCCTTCCAAAATAACTTTGGAAAACTTCGTACCATCATGCCCCGGTTACTTCTGGCTAATGATGAAGCCATGGATTTCTTCAATACCTTGACACTAGCTACGCAACCTCTCGACCCTTCCTCGATCCTCGACCCCTCGGCGATCCTCGACCCTCGACCCTCGAAGCCTCGGCGTTCCTCGACCCTCGAACCCTAGGCCCCTGACGACTCTCAAACTCTTGACCCATCGGTGTTCCTCGACCCTCGAACCCTCGACCCTTCAGCGTTCCTCGACCCTCGAACCCTCGACCGCTCGGCGATCCATGACCATCTACCCTAGTTCCCGACCCTGGACCCCCTCATGTCACGTTTGTCTAGTGTCAAAGTATTCAACAAAACCATGTCTTCATCATTAGGCGAAAGTAACAAGCGCAGGATTGTACGAAGCTCTTCAATGTTATTCTGGAATGGAGACCCAGATAGGATAATTCGCTTTATCATACCAAAAGGCGGATTATCCTATCCCAGACTCCATTCCAAAACAACTTTCCAGAACTTCGTACCAACATGCCCCGGTTACTTCCGGCAAATGATGAAGGCATGGATTTCTTCAATACTTTAACACTAGGCAACCGCTCGACCCCTCGACGACCCTCGACTCTCGAACCCTCGTCCCATCGACGACCCTCCAACCCTCGGCAACCCTCGACCCTCTACCCTAGCTAGTTACTGACCCTCGACCCCTCGGCGATCATCGACACCCTCGTTCCCGATAAAAAGAAGAAGAAGAAGAAGAAAAGGAGAAGAAAAAAGAGAGGAGAAGAAGCAGCAAAAATAGAAGAAAAAAAGAGGAGAAGACGAAAAAATAGAAAAATTTCTATTCCTTCTTCTTCTCCTTTTTCTTCTTCTACTTCCTCTTCTTATTTTTTTCTCCTCTTGTTCTCCTTCTTCCTTCTTCCACTTTTATTCTTTTTCCTTATTTTCCTTCTTCCCCGACGACCCTAACCCTAAAGAGTACAACTTCCTCGATGTCCCCGCCTCTCTCATGAACAAAAAAAATCTTGAATAAAAAAACATCATATTCTATGAACAAAAAAAACATCATATTTCATCCACATCCATGCATACATCATATATATGATCATCTATGAACAAAAAACATCATATTCTATAAAAAATCATCATCTATATGAACAAAAACAATTATGATAACAAGCATATATATCATCATATATATGAAAAAACAAGCATATATATATGAAAAAACAGGCATATATATCATCATACATATGAAAAAAAAGGACAAAGAAGGCGCCGGCCGGACCAAGGTGAGGAGGGGCTGCGTCTGTCTTCTTTCCTTGCCGGAGCCGGAGCAGCCGGAGTGGCGGCGGGTCTCTTCCGCCCTTGCTGACGAGACGGAGAAGGAGGAGGCTGGCTGCTCGGGTGTGCCGGCATAGGCGGAGAAGGAGGCAGAGTGCCGCCATGCGCCGGAGAAGGAGGCAGAGTGCCCTGATCACTCACCGGAGGAGGAGGCGGAGGAGGAGAAGGAGTGCCATGACAAGCCGTAGGAGGAGGAGGAGGTGGAGGCGTCCAGTTCAGAAGGATGATGAGCTCCTTCCACCATAGGCATGGAGTCTTCAGAGTAGAACCCAGCCGAGTCTCCCCTTCACTGGTAGGGTGGCCAAGCTGGAGCTCCTCAAATCCCTCCGTTATTTCGTCCGCCGTCACCCTAGCATATCCTTCTGGAATTGGATGGCAGTGAAAAGTTGCGCCGGGTTCACGAGGTCGAATACAGCTCACAGCCGCCTTGACTTTGAAGTTCTACCATTGCGTCATAAGGTGGCAATGTTGAGACTCCGTGGTAGCATCGACGGGGTAGCTAGCAGGAGCCATGAACACAGGCTCCAGCTGAAGCAGCTCGGTGGCAGCCACGCTGCTTCTCCACTGAGATGGCGGGGTAGCTTTGGCAGGTCGCTTGCTGTGAACTGCTTCTCGTTCCACTAGCGCTTGTACCCTTGCGTGGAGCTTCTGCATTTGGGTATGCTCCACTTTCCTCCTCCTCTCCTGGCATTTGTAACCGCCTGCGTTAGAAAACCCATCCTTCCACGGAACGAAGCCTGGCGTGCCTCGTGTCCGTCTAGTGTGCTCAGGATTCCCGAGGGCCTCGTCGTTCTCTCTGTCTGGAACGAACGTCCCTTGCTGCGCTGCGGCGATATAGTCCTGAAGCTTCATGACGGGTATTCCAAGTTGCTCGTTCGTCCAAACACACTTCCCTGATACAGGGTCCAAGGTTCCGCCAACCCCGAAGAACCGAGTCCAGCAACGGTCTGGCCAGTTCAATGTCTCTGGTTCGACCCCTTTATCAAGCAGGTCATTCTCAGCCTTGGCCCACAATGGCCGGGCTTTGAGGTAGCCACCTGACCCCGTGCGATGGTGATGCTCCATCTTCGCAGCATTTATCTTGTTTGTCGCTGACATCTTCTTACTCTTGTCTGATGTCTTATGGGCCAGAAATGCGTCCCAGTGATCTCTGATCTTCTCATACCGGCCGATGAATTCGGGTGTCTTTTCTTCGTCGACCAACCTTGTTTTTAGCTCATTCTTCCATCTCCTAAATAGATCTGCCATCTTCTTAAGAGCATCAGACTTGATCAATGGCTCTTTAACTGGCTTCTCCGGATCCTCCTCTAGAGGTAGGGTGAAATTTGCCTTCAGCGCGGTCCAAAGATCTCTTTCTGCATAGCGTTGACATAAGACACCTCAGGCTCCTCCTTCTTAGGCTTATACAATTGGAGGATGCTGATCGGGATCTTGTCCCTAACAATAACCCCGCATTGAGTAGCAAATGATTCCTCGGTACAGATGGGTTCAATCGGTTGGCCATCGCGCGCGATTGCTGTGATCGTGAACCTTTCATCCGAGCGCAACTTTTTCTTCGGGCCTTGTTTCTTTTACCGAAGTTGTGCTCGATCCGGAGGGCTAGAAAAAATAAGAAAGACGAGAGTTAATATGTGTACATACCAAAACAATGAATGCATCAATTAGCTAGTCAGCACAGGCTTAATTAATATATATACCTGGCCGGACTCTGTTCGGTCACTGGAGCTGTCAACACGGTCTCCTTCTTGAGCCGACATTCGGAAACTGGAGCCATCATAATCATGTCCTTCTTCCTGCATTGTTTGATAATCGTAGCCTGCTTCACCCTCTCCTTCCAGACCACCGATTTCGTTGAGATATCACGTGACATCACCTCCAGCTGCGATTATGTCCCCCAACACCTGTTCTGCGGCCTTGTCTTGGCCGTGCTCCATAGTTTCTGTAAATATTACAACATGGCAATTATTATACAAACATGACAGATGGATATATGAGTGGCAAACGTAGACCAAGCTAGCTAATCACAACAAGGAATCATATTAGTGGCCTCGATGATTCTCTAGGGTTTGGGTGGCCTCGGCAACGTTTCAAGGGTTCGGGGTGGCCTCGACAACAATGCTCTTTTAACTTGGTAAATTTGGGTGGCCTCAGCAGCGCTTCTAGGGTTTGGCTCAACTTGTGCACATTGCCACACCCTCGACCCTCGACCGCTCGGCGATCCACGACCCTCTACATACCCTATTTCCTGACCCTCGACCCCCTCATGTCACATTTTTCTAGTGTCAAAGGATTCAACAAAACCATGTCTTCATCATTAGGCGAAAGTAATAAGCGCATGATGGTATGAAGCTCTCTAAAGTTATTTTGGAACGGAGTCCTAGATAGGATAATTCGCTTTTTGGTACAAAGTTCAGCAAGAGCCTTCCGACTATCACTATTTGGAAGGCCTTTGCTGAAATTCGTACAAAAAGACGAATTATCCTATCCGGGACTCCCTTCCAAAATAACTTTGGAAAACTTCGTACCATCATGCCCCGGTTACTTCTGGCTAATGATGAAGCCATGGATTTCTTCAATACCTTGACACTAGCTACGCAACCTCTCGACCCTTCCTCGATCCTCGACCCCTCGGCGATCCTCGACCCTCGACCCTCGAAGCCTCGGCGTTCCTCGACCCTCGAACCCTAGGCCCCTGACAACTCTCAAACTCTTGACCCATCGGTGTTCGTCGACCCTCGAACCCTCGACCCTTCAGCGTTCCTCGACCCTCGAACCCTCGACCGCTCGGCGATCCATGACCGTCTACCCTAGTTCCCGACCCTGGACCCCCTCATGTCACGTTTGTCTAGTGTCAAAGTATTCAACAAAACCATGTCTTCATCATTAGGCGAAAGTAACAGGCGCATGATTGTACGAAGCTCTTCAATGTTATTCTGGAATGGAGACCCAGATAGGATAATTCGCTTTATCATACCAAAAGGCGGATTATCCTATCCCAGACTCCATTCCAAAACAACTTTGCAGAACTTCGTACCAACATGCCCCGGTTACTTCTGGCAAATGATGAAGGCATGGATTTCTTCAATACTTTAACACTACGCAACCACTCAACCCCTCGACGACCCTCGACTCTCGAACCCTCGTCCCATCGACGACCCTCCAACCCTCGGCAACCCTCGACCCTCTACCCTAGCTAGTTACTGACCCTCGACCCCTCGGCGATCGTCGACACCCTCGTTCCCGATAAAAAGAAGAAGAAGAAGAAGAAAAGGAGAAGAAAAAAGAGAGGAGAAGAAGCAGCAAAAATAGAAGAAAAAAAGAGGAGAAGAAGAAAAAATAGAAAAATTTCTATTCCTTCTTCTTCTCCTTTTTTTTCTTCTACTTCCTCTTCTTATTTTTTTCTCCTCTTGTTCTCCTTCTTCCTTCTTCCAATTTTATTCTTTTTCCTTATTTTCCTTCTTCCCCGACGACCCTAACCCTAAAGAGTACAACTTCCTCGATGTCCCCGCCTCCCTCATGAACAAAAAAAAATCTATGAATAAAAAAACATCATATTCTATGAACAAAAAAACATCATATTTCATCCACATCCATGCATACATCATATATATGATCATCTATGAACAAAAAACATCATATTCTATAAAAAATCATCATATATATGAACAAAAACAATTATGATAACAAGCATATATATCATCATATATATGAAAAACAAGCATATATATGAAAAAAAAGGCATATATATCATCATACATATGAAAAAAAATGACAAAGAAGGCGCCGGCCGGACCAAGGTGAGGAGGGGCGCGGGGTCGACGGCGAGGACGGCGACGGCGATGACGTCGACAGGGCAGGGGGCGCACGCTCGGGGCAGGGGGTGACGGCGACGAAGGGGGGCGGGGCAGGGCGACGGCGAGGACGGGGGTGGGCCGGGGCGGCGCGCGTCGGGGTAGGGCCGGGGCGGCGAGCGGCGACAGCGTTGGGCGAGGGGCATAGGCGACGGTGAGGGCGCGGACGACGATGACGGCGACGCCGTCGACGACTACTGCATGCACCTCAAGACCCTCTCCAACGAGCTCAATGACATAGGCTTCAAGGTGGGCGACGAGTTGCTCCATTCCACCCTCACCGCCGGCCTCAATGAGGATCTCGGCAACGCCGCCTCCAACCTCACCCTCATGGAGAACCCTACATACGAGCGGGCAGTGGCTTATCTTCGTCTCGAGGAACGCCGGTTGAAGCATCTTCGCTCCTGTGACGTTCACACCGCCTTTGCCGCCAGATACTCACGCGGTGGTCCCGCGTCTTCGAGCGCGCCCCCAGCTTTCCAGCACCGTTCCAAGCGCCTCGGCCCCCAGCTCCTCCTGCGCCGCATGGCACCTATGGCGCCCCCTACCAGCAGCAGACTTCGGCCCCTGCAGCTCCTGAGGCTCTTCCTCAACACTTGCCACAGCAGCATCAGCAATAGCTATGCCAGAGGCACCGAGGTCGTGGCAAAGGACAGCAACAGCAACAACAGCCGCTCGCCGGGCCTGTCCAGCAGCAGCCGATGCCGCCTTGGGTGGGTGGCCACAACCCCTGGACAGGGTTTGTGCACGCCTACACCATGCCCCCCCCCCCCCCCCGCTCCAAGTTTTCTCAGGCCCAGTCCTTCCGACCATCAGGCTTTCTTCGCCGGCCAGCAGCCTGGTCCGGTCGCTCCACCGACCTACTACGCCCCCGCTCCAGTTGGCTATGGTGGGCCAACCGCTAGCGGTGGCATGACCGGCCACTCGGGCTACCCTGCGGCGGTCTCTTATGATCCGGCCCTGCTTGCTGCACTTCACCAATAGCCTCCGACTGGGGCTTATTCCGGCGGTGGCGATTGGTTTATGAACACCGGTGCCTCTTCGCACATGGCCGCTTACCCGGGTAACCTCTATTCCGCGTCTCCTATTTACACTTCCTCCCATATCATTGTCGGTAATGGTGCTGGTCTTCCTATCACTCATATTGGTTCCACAAGTTTCCCCTCGAACTCTAGACCACTTTATCTCAATAATGTTCTTGTGTCTCCTCAACTTATTCGAAACTTAGTCTGTGTCCGTAAACTTTCTCATGATAACTCTGTAACTATGGAATTTGACAAAGTTGGTTTTTCTGTTAAGGACGCCCTCACCCGGATGGTTCGTCACCACTGTGACAGTCTCGGCGATACATACTCCGTCCAGCCTCCATCATCCACACCAGCTGGACCAGTGGCTCTTTCTGCCGGCGTTGATCTTTGGCACGCACGTCTTGGTCATCCTAGCTCCACCGCTCTTCGTCAAATTATTAGGGATTTTGCTTTTACATGTAATAAAACGGATGCGCACTCTTGTCACGCATGCCGTCTGGGCAAACATGTTCGCCTTCCCTTTAGTGCTTCATCCACAGTTGCGTCGTTACCTTTTGAGTTAATCCATAGTGATGTCTGGACCTCTCCTGTTGCTAGTAACACTTGTTTTTCTTATTATCTTGTAATTTTGGATGACTACTCTCACTTTGTGTGGACCTTTCCATTACGTAAGAAATCTGAAGTTGCTGCCACCCTTACCGCCTTCTACTCTTACGTGTCTACGCAATTCGGTCGTCCCATTCTAGCTTTGCAAACTGACAACCGGAAAGAGTTCGACAACACCACCATCTGCAATCTTCTCTCTACACATGGCACTATTTTTCGTCTTACTGCATGTCCATATACTTCACAACAAAACGGTCGGGCTGAATTCATTCTCCGCACTTTTAACGATTGCGTCCGTACCCTCCTGTTCCACGCATACATGCCACCTCGTTTTTGGCCCGACACTCTCGCTACCGTCACCCTCCTCATCAACCTTCATCCATGTCGCACCCGGTGGAACTTTACACCTCACCACCTCCTCTTTGTGTCTCCTCCTTCAGACGATGGTCTTCGTATCTTCGGTTGTCTTTGTTATCGTAGTATTACTGCCACTTCCCCTCATAAACTTGCTCCTCGATCCCTTCTGTGTGTCTTCCTCAGTTACCCGGCTAACACCAAAGGCTATAGATGCTATGATCCGGTTTCCCACCGTGTCATCACATCTCGGCATGTTTATTTCGACAAGTTGTGTTTTCCTTTTAAACATGAACAGCATGAGGCTTCTCCATCGGCACCCGTCCCCTCTCTGGCCGGCCCTGTCCGCCCTGGCTTCGCCTCACGGCGTAGGGCGCCCCGTGGACGCGCGGCGCTTCAGCTCCTGCCTACTGCTTCACTGGACTCACTGGCTTCCGATCCGGCCTGCTCGGCTTCTTCACCGCCGGCCTCTGAGCCGGCCTCCCCGGCTTCTTCACCGCCGGGCTCTGCGCCGGCCCCCGAGCCGGCCTCCTCGGCCCCTTCATCGCCGGGTTTAGCCCCGGCCTCGCCTGTCCATGCGCCGGCCATGCCGGTCTCAATGGGCTCGCCGGCCTCGCTGGCTACCACGCCGGCTCGTTTGCCGGGATCGCCCGCTTTTGCCCCGGCCTCTTCACCGGGCGTGTCGCCGGTTTCTCCATAGACGGCCTCGGCGCCGGCTCCTCCATCACCGGCTGTTCCACCTCCGGTGGTTTCTGTATTGCCCCCACCCGCTGGCCCCGTCACTCGGACGCGCCGGGGTGTCCATCGGCCAAGCAACCACTACCCGACGGATGTCTACACCTGCGTGGCTTCGACAACTTCTTCGTCACCGTCACCCTTGCCAACCTTCACTCGTGCCGCGCTTCGCGACCCCATGTGGTTCGCCGCGATGAAGGAGGAATTTGACGCATTGCAACACAATCATACTTGGCAGCTTGTCCCGCGTCCTCCTCGGACCAACATCATCACCGGGAAGTGGGTATTCAAGCACAAGTTTCATCCAGATGGTGCACTTGACCAACACAAGGCTCTTTGGGTCGTTCGGGGTTTTCGTCAACGAGCAGGTGTTGACTTCACCGACACCTTCGCCCCGGTTGTCAAACCCGGGACGATTCGGACTGTTCTTCAGCTAGCGGTATCCCGCTCCTGGCCTGTGCACCAGATGGATGTTTTGAATGCTTTCCTTCATGGTCATCTCGAGGAACAAGTGTTCTGTCAGCAGCCGACGGGGTTCGTTGATGAGTCTTCTCCGGATCATGTGTGCTTGCTCTCTCGGTCTTTGTACGGGCTCAAGCAGGCCCCTCGCGCTTGGTACCAGCGCATCGCGATGTTTCTTCATCAGCTTGGCTTCCGCTCCACTCGCTCCGATGTGTCGATGTTTGTCTACCACCAGGGTGATGCTACTGCTTTCCTACTGCTCTATGTCGACGACATCATCTTGACAGCATGCTCGACTGCTCTTCTTCGACAGCTCACTGACCGTCTTCGTGCTGAGTTTGCCATTAAGGACTTGGGTCCTCTACACTATTTTCTCGGAATCGAGGTGATTCGCCGAGAACATGGCTTCTTTCTTCATCAGCGGAAGTACGCCCACGAGCTTTTGGACCGTGCCGGGATGCTCAACTGCAAAACGGCTGCCACCCCTGTCGATACGAAGGCTAAGCTCTCTGCCACTGATGGATCTCCAGCTTCCGATGCTCCGTTCTACCGGTCTATTGTTGGTGCTCTCCGGTACCTCACTCTCACTCGCCCAGAGCTTCAGTATGTCGTTCAGTAGGTGTGCCTTCATATGCATGCTCCTCGAGATGCTCACTGGACCGCGGTCAAATGCATGCTTTGCTATATCCGGGGCACTCTGGATCTCGGGTTGTCCTTGCAGGCTTCGACCTCTCTGGACTTGACTGCTTATTCTATTGCTGACTGGGCCGGCTGCCCCGACACACGTCGTTCGACGTCTGGCTATTGCGTTTTCCTTGGTCCATCCCTCATCTCCTGGTCGTCCAAGAGACAACCCATTGTTTCCCGCTCCAGTGCTGAAGCGGAGTACCGTGCCGTCGCCAACGTTGTTGCAGAGTGTTCTTGGCTCCGGCAGCTTCTCCACGAGCTCTTGTCTCCGGTTGACAAGGCTATGATTGTCTACTGTGGCAACGTCTCTGCGGTCTATCTCTCCGCCAACCAGGTTCATCATCGATGCACCAAGCGCATTGAGATTGATATCCACTTTGTTCGGGAGCAGGAGGCTCTTGGTCACGTACGCGTGCTACACGTTCTGACTTCCCAACAATTTGCTGACATCATGACCAAGGGTTTGCCCTACTACGTCGTTTGAGGAGTTTCGCTCCAATATTTGCGTCGACTATGGTGCCGCTTCGACTGCGGGGGGGGGGGGGGGGGGGGGGTGTATTTCTTGTACAACAAGCCCTCCTCCTTCCTTGTATAGTTGAGGACGTGGCTCTCCTATGTACCTATATATACGTGCATATTGCACCCGATGAATATATCCTGAGTTGCCTAATTCTCTACAGCTCTGATTGACTATTGTAGCATTTTTCTGCAGTGTTTTTTACCTATGAGCTATGCTAGAAACATTGTATAGTGGCTAGAATCAATCCACGCCAACCAGGATGATACAAGGAAGTTTAGACGCGTGACAGGTATGAATTTCAAAGTCGTGAAGTTCAATGGATTAGAACTTAAAAATTACAACGTACAGGTGTGACTTACTTGCCATCTTTGTTACCTTTTTGGCAAAATTAGTGGGATAAAGCAACTGATGAGGAAATCCACTGCAGCTAGGTAATTCATGTATTTAATATAGATCTTCTATATAATTCTTAAAATACAACTAATATGGTTGATCCTAATTCAGCGTGCCATTCCATATTTTCCTCTTTTCTTTTTCACATCGCCCCGTGAACTAATATGCAAAATAGTATGCTTTAAAGTTGTTTGGCTGCATTCTATGAACTAATAAAGTTCTAAATTAAGCAAATAATATAGTGGTCATACCAAGTAGTTATAGCGCACTTTAGTGTTTATAACGATGCCAATTGCTTTCAATAGTGAGAATAAGTTTATAATTAAACATTAACTTATGTTCATATATTTCCCGGTAGATTTATATAATTGAGAACATACAGTGTATTGTGTTGGAACATAGAAGGAAGAATAATCGTTGTCTGCATATAGTTATGTGACAGTTCAACATGTTCTATTTGTTGTTATTTAATGTTTGTAAATATTGTCTCACATTTGAACTATCATCGAAGCCACAACCACTGCTAACCAATCATGTAACAGACAGACTATGACATGTGGTTTACAAAACAAGGGTTAAAAAATTGTGTCAGGCACAGTCATGAGGAAGGCCGCCTCCGATAGAGGTCAACGGTGGTAGAAAGATGAACATGGAGATCTCCAATCTATGATCATGCAAGTTTGAATATTTGATTTCCATGGATTAACATAATACCGAGACAGCCTCCCTTTAATCATTATAAATTTGCATATATATTCTTTAAAGAATATATGTCTTGACAGAATATTGAGACAGCTTCCCTTCAATCATTAACAGAATATATGTCTTAACAAATACAAACATTTATCTAATAGTGGCAGTATTTTCTTAATATAAAAGGAAATACTTCACATTTCAGAACGTGCTAAATATCATGCCCTTGCATTTGCGATGGCCACCTGGCTAGTATATGATAAAAGTAACATCAACAGATCAATATCTAGTATGAGAATTGCTCATGCGATCTCAAATGAAAGGATAAGAACACATAAAGTGTCATGGAAGATAGGCGCGCCGGTCTCCATGTCCCCGAGGAGGTCATGGACGTCGAGGTCATTGTGCGCACGCATTATGGAGTAGAATCCAGCAGTCACATGAGAACGCTCGCCAAAAACCTGATCGCCCTCGGCCATACAGGAGGACAAGAGACGGGGTTTCGGAGGCCTACTGTCTCACTTCACGATGTACGCTGAGGAGCTAGGTGGGAAAACCGTAGGCGGCGCAATGCTTGGGAACCAAGAGGCATGGACAAAGAAGAGGAAGTGACTTTGTCTATGGAATAAGAGTGACTTCTAATAGACTAGATGAAGTGAAACTGAAATAGTAATGGGGATACCAAGGGGAACAGTCCACAACAGTTTGGTTTCATTTTTCACGAGTGCAAAAGTGTTTCAGTTTCTTTCTTATGTGAGTTTCTGTCCTATGTGACAAAAAGAAGACAGGACACACAAGTGGCACAGGTCCTAGACTGGCTCATCTCAATCAAGAAACACGGCGCGCGTGCGAGGCGCTGCATGGCGAGGTGGGTAGGAGTGTGTATGTATATGTCCTCTTCTCAATCTCTTAGTGGTGTGTGAAGGTGGCAACTTTATATGCTGGTCCAATACACCCTCTACAATTGGGAAGGGACTAAATTTTCCTCACTCCCATTGTCATGCAAGAATCGGTATACAGGCCTATGGGATTTTTAGGAATGATTGGACATAGTAAATGGGCTAAAAGCCAAATAATTCCAACAATTCCCCGCCAGATCTTAATTAGAGGCATATAGAGTTTACCTGTGGTTTCAAAACATTGCTTCTATACTGGTATTTAGGTGAAGACTGTTAATTTTAACTTTTGACTAGAACTCCAAACAACACTCATTAACAACTTGAATAGTGGACTATGCTTTGAACTGCAAGTTTTGTGCAAACAAGTTCCATGTAAAGCCTTGATCGATACTAGTCTGTCTAATGACTTTTCCATGGGTAGGAGCTTATATGACATATTCCAGTGCCTCTTCATCAGTTTACTACAGAGCACCCAACTCTCATATTTAACATTCTAACTTATATATGTGTGTTCTCTAAAGATGTTCTATAGAACAACATCTTGGCATACCAAGCCCCCCAGAGCACGTTAAGATAAAGATCAACCTGTCATACTTATGATGAGAGAATTCCATCATAATGGGGTGAATCTTTAGTAAATAAAACTCTTCTCTCAGTTTTGAATGCTCGCTCAGCGCTTTTTGAAAAACTTAAAAAAATAGAAACAAAAGAAAGAATAAAAATGGACGAACTAATTAAGGTTTCGTAACAACTAATGGGCCGGCCAGTACAAGATCATCAGAAGCGAGCTCCCGGCATCTCGCAGCAAGCGAAACATAGACAGTCCCAAGGGGGAGAGGGAGAGAGGGGGGGGGGGAGATATGTGGGTCTGTGTGTTGTGGGTTGTGGCCTGTGATGCAGGCCAGCGCACTATCTCTTATCGGGTCATACCGTCCGTTTACTTAACTAGATGATGCCCCGCGCGTTGCTGCGGAACTTTTTGTCTTCTACATTTAAGTGATTTTTTGATATTTATGTTGAAAAGATAATTTTTTGGTAAAAACTTACAAAGGTTTAGCACTATCTATTCAGGTTAGCTTGTAAAACCATTGAAATAATTATAATACACTTGGTTGGTTGACATGGACTTTAAAAAGGCATTTATTCAACTATATGAAAATGTTAACATTTATGTAACCAAGTCGTAACCACTGGAAAGAAAATATGGAGATATGGTCATCATGGGAGGCATATGAGTTTCTGCCAAAATTTATTCTTTCGCTTAGAAGTGAACAGTTATTAAAGAAAGATGCAAGTGAGCAGCTAACTGACGTCTTGAGTTTTTCATTGTCCGAAGATTCCTTCTAATTCTAGTCAAATTTAAGCATGCAAGTCCAGCCGTCCATGTAACATAAGCATCTACGCTTGGTTGTTCTCCTGTAGGAATACAGATAATTAACACAATTTGACCTCATCCCAGAAGACCAACGAACAAACATGCATTGTCACATATGCAAATAATACAAATATCCAATGAAAAAGTTACATATGGTATGGTAGAAGGTACTCCCTCTAATCCAAAATAAGTGTAGTTGTTTTAGTTGTATGATTACCTCGGGGTGAAGTAGCAAAATGGTAGAGGAGGATTTAGAAATGAGCCAATAAGGAATAACCTAATATGGCTAGAGGATAAATCCCAACATGTCAACGCAATGTTTGAGGTAGGTACAGTAGGAGAAGGGGACTCCAAATTCGTCCGGTCCAGCACCACTTGTATGTACAGATACTAACCATGCAGGAAGTGAAACCAAATGACACGGTGAGGTTAATTGGGTGGATTAAGACGGTAGCTACCTGCTCACATGCGAAGTCCTTGGCACTGTTTAAGTATTAGGGACTTTTTCATGACACGGCGGGCAGGAGACGTGGGGTTCTGGAGACGCCAAAAAAGGTGACACAAATTGGCCACAGAGTTCATCTGACATGGAGGCATCCGTTCGTCCTTGTGTCAAACTTGCAGCCTACGTCCCTACCATGACCATCACTCCATCAGCGCCTTCACCTGCTCACCTGTTCAAGACACAAACAAAATCATCAATGATTACAAATTCAGTCTATCTAGCGTCACCAACTTGAACGTGGAAGGCTGTCAGGCAGCATCAACCGGATCACCGGAGCTTGGGAAAGCCAGAAGGAGCTAATCTGTTCCATCGTCCTAACCCTGTCGCAGGCATACGTTAGCACGACTGCGTCCGCCGCCGTGGCCGGGCACCCTGTAATCACCTCTATCATGCGCCCGGGCCTGCAAAATACAGATGCGAAGATGTAACGAAATCCATACATCAAAACACAATAAAACTGAAGAAAGGCCAAGGCCAGCGAGTTTGGGAAATCAGGACACGAAGGAGGTGTCTGTGAAGATGAGCCGGGTGGGTTCTGAGAAGAGATCCTTGGGGAGGCGGATCAGCGCATGATGCGGGCCGCGGCGCCTCGGGAAACGTCTTGGAGGCAAAGAGGGCGATGAGGTTCAAGTTCTGGTGCAGTGGTCGGTGACAATCACCGCCCGTAGGCCATCAAGCACTAAAAAAACCATGCTTGGGGAGAATATGAAGGGGAACATAAATCCATCGGACTATGTGGAGAAGATAAAGAGGCAGGAGACTTTGTGTAGAAGATGAAGCAAGCAACATAAATCAATTGTTGGGCGAGTAATTGCAGAAGACGATAGTTTACAGGCTTGCAACGCCATAGTCCGAGGACTGGATTTTTCTTTTAAAAAAAGATGTAAGTGGATGATGTGGCTTGCCATGTCATGTGAGGCATGTGGTGGGACATGGGTAATGAGGTGGATAGGCTGCATGTCAAAAGAAATGGGATAGTGGGGATGAACTATTTAAGTATTATAGATTTCTTAGCCCGGCCCACCATATCTCGGGTCATGATGTGCTATGGGATGTGCCTCACCTTCGGACCACGTATCATGCCAGAAAAGACCTGCCCAAGTCTCGATGTTAGTTGTAGTTCTCTATGTAGCAGCAACCCAACGATGTCGCTGGACCGTAGCAGCAGCGCCACGCTGCATCGTTGGTTGTTAACCCATATCATACACCATAACCAGCATCATCTATTTGCCAATGGTGCCAGTCGATGACATTGCAGCATCGGCAGTGTTGAAGCCGAGGCCACACAACTTTGTTGGCATTGCAGTCGGTGCCATGGCAGCACTATAGGTCACCACTGCACACGACATGACCGCAACACCCGGTGATGTTCCACAACACAGGTCGTAGTGGCACTGCTGTGAGACCACATATTTGTAAACAGCGGCACTGCTGCGAGCCCGCCTCTTCTTGTGGCACCGGCCCTGCACCAGTGACACTTCCTGGTGCATCCGGTCACCTCTCAGCAAGCACGGGTCCTAATCCCTTGCAGCAGTAGGTGACTTAGAGGCTTCAGTCGTGATTTTATGGGACACTCTCATAGCACGTCGCGACTGCAGCACACAACGACACTCCACAACACCAGTCGCAGCATCGCTGGTGATTTGCAAACAGCGGCACTGTTGTGAGACCACCTCTTCGCAGAGATAGAAGATGATTGCCTCACTGTACTCGCTGTTGTATTATCATCAAGAGGAATTACAGTTACATATAGTCTAGCCCCAACGAGCTCCCGTGAAGGGTGGCACGCAGGCCAGGTCATGGGCTAGCGATCCTAGAGACTAGGGTTGTTACAATGGTTGTTACAACAGAAAACACAAGTGTACATATACATGAAATTATATACTTAACACGCAGCGCATGATTCTGTTAGGTAAGACCAGGAGTTGAGAAGTGGTCAGAGTTCAGCCTCACCTCTGTTAAAACTGAGGTGGGACAGTTTATGGCCATAATTTTGATGTGACATATATTTGGTTAAAATTCTACAAGATCACAATCAGTTAATACAATCCAGTGCATAAATTTTATGTAGCATAAAGTACACATTTGGACAAATGAAAAGGGGGAAGTAGATAACCAAAAGGGCATATAGGAATTCCTTACACGACCTTGCTGAAAAGGAACAATTACACTCGCTGAAAACTGATGAAATGCTCATGTACCTTTATGCTACGCTACACCACTCTGCTTTTGAAATTCTCTAAACAGGCAGTCCATAACTAACCACCTGTCTTTTTATTTTTTATTGCTACTGAGGCTTCTTTGTAAAACTTGTACGCGTCAATAAATTACAGCTGTGTGCATCATGATAATGGAGAGGCCGGGCCTATCCACTTTTTGGAGAAAAAAATCACCACCTGTAGGAAGTAGCAATTATCTACATGGCAGAAACATATACGTGCAGAGCTATCATTAACTCCCAAGTCTGTTAAAAGCATAGCCACACAGATAAAACATCAAGTTTCCACAACGATTAAGCATTCGATTACATGAACCCACTATTGTCACCAAGTGACTTAAAAGTGCACACCATCATATACTAATTATGTCCACACAATAACATATTAGTAAGATAAAGATAAGCAGAACCCAGGCATGTTGGTTGACCACAAAAGACTAAAACAATCCTTCTGGGTTGATCATATAGCTTCAGAAGGAAAAAACCAGGTCAGGCCCCACTGACCAGCTTGGCGTTGCGGTACTGCAGGATTCCTTGAATGCAATGGCATTATCATCCCACTTCTCACGTTGTATATGCCAGCGTCGCGAAGAGGTTCTGCAGAAGCTCTGGACAAGGATAATCGCAGATGAAGTAGATGCAGTCCTCCTGGGATCCACTGCATTCTCCAGCAGGCAGGGACTTCGAGCTTTGCTTACCAAGAAAGAGGGCATGGCCACCCAAATCACTCACCGTTCTCCACTGACCCGGGTTAGTGCGCAAGTCTGCCTCAAGGACATTAAATCCAACAGTGTGAGAATTCCTAAAACCCTGTGAGTGTGTAAATCTTTGCACCATCAGCAGCCTACCACCACATTCCACTAAATACTGGCTGAGTCCATAAAGCACCTTCTTAGACAGGTATTGAGGCGTTCCACAATCACCACCAGAGTCAATTACGCATTTCATCTTTGGATAAGTACCAAGGTTCTCACCAAAATCAACGACGAAAAGCTTGAAAAATCCAGATACCACGTACAGCCTTCCATCCAAGAATGCAAGGTCCACTAATGTTGGTGGCTCCCCCAGTGCAGTACGTATACCTCTGAATGAGTAAGTGGTGGCAGGTGGTTGAACGACACAAAGATCAACAGAATAACAATTGCCGATGATCAACGCAGCAGCAAGGGACTTGGGTGATGATTCCAGCGGCGAGGGCGCCAGTAACTTATAGGAAACTGCATCATCAGTATATTCAGCATGGTTATCTATCTCGCGCTGCCAAACACTGGCAAGATTAGGAAGCTCCAGTGTGCTCTTGGAAAAAGGGTTCAGCAATGAACACGCACCATCACAGCTCATGAGGAATAGCCTGTTATCAATGGAGCCGTGCCAACGAGCACCATCTGGTAGAGGCATGCGGTGAACCTCACTGCCAGGGATGCCGAGGAAGGTTCCATCGGTGAGGGTGAGCCAAGGGAATGGGAGGGGGAGATTCTGCAACATACTATTAGAGCGCCATGGTTGACAGACTGCTCTCAGACGAACACGGTCAGCTAGGGAATCGAGGCGCTTTAGGACAAGGCCCAGGAGTTCGGTAGGAAGATCTGACCAAGGTCCAAACTGTGCAGCCTTCATGATGCAAGTCTGCAATACAGGACATAAGATTAATAGATAGTACAATAAGAAAATTGTAATGCATATGCTAGCTGAACTACTCTAATACCTAAGGCCGTCACAAAGAAATAGAGATGACGAGGGAAATAGCAAAAACAATCTATAGAGCAGAAACAAACTACTCCATCCGAACATATGCTTCTTTAACTTCAAATCAATTATATACATATGCTTCTTGAACTTGGTAACAGATGCAAAAGCATGCAGCAAAGCACCATCTATTTATGTTATTTTGATGGAAAAAAACACCATTTATTTGTTATGGTAAATAAAGCAGCATGATGATCATGTCCCCTAATACCATCAACAGCAGCATGATTCATGATCATGAGTATGGTGAACTAACAAGGAATTATGTTCTTAATTTCTCATGTGGAATTGACTAACTTCAGTGAGCTACTCACAGTAGTCCTCTTTCTTTTAGATGAGAAATCCAGAGAGTGTTCTTTTAAATAAGAAGGTATATGTTGAACAAATAAAATTTTATTCATGTATATGGTCAAGCGAGTGGAAATCGGAGCTAAGTATGCATATATTACTGAAGATTTATATTTTTCACAACACCAGTGTGCAGCTCGGATCAGCAAGAAATAAAAATAAGTTAAGTAGAGCTTCAATCGGGAAAATAGAGGTGCCAATTGTTTCTCAAGAACATGCTGAGGTGGATTCAAAAAATAAAAAACATGCTGAGATGAACATCGGAGGCAAGTATTGCAAAATATTTTTAATTTTTAGATCGGGTCGAAAAACTCCATTAGCAAGATTAGATCAAGTGAAGAAACAATTTCAGATGGACCATCTTTGTCAAAAAGAAAAAACTGGTTAGGAGAAGTTGCAATCTGGAACAATGACAAAACGTTAACAACCCACCTACCCCCAATCATGCATGATCAATGTGAATAGTTACTTTAGAATCAACTATATAAGGTCCAAACTTATCACAAGCAAATACACCTGCTAAGAATTCCTTTTCAGTAGTAGCATAATTTCTCTGGGCATTGTCTAGAGTTTTACTAGCATATTGAATTACATTTAATTTATTATCAACTCTTTTCCCTAGAACAGCACCTACAGCATAATCACTAGCATCACACATAATTTCAAATGGTAAATTCCAATCAGGTGCCTGAACAATAGGTGCAGAAATCAATGCTTTCTTAAGTATTTCAAATGCTTCTACGCAATCATCATCAAAGACAAAAGGAATATCTTTTTGTAATAGATTAGTCAGAGGCCGAGAAATTTTTGAGAAGTCCTTAATGAGCCTCCTATAAAAACCGGCATGACCGAGGAAGCTTCTTATACCTTTAATGTCCTTGGGACACGACATCTTTTCAATAGCGTCAACTTTAGCTTTGTCAACTTCAATACCTCTTTCAGAAATTTTATGCCCCAAGACAATACCTTCATTAACCATAAAGTGGCATTTCTCCCAATTCAAGACAAGATTAGTTTCTTCATATATCTACAAAACTCGATCAAGGTTGCTTAAGAAATCATCAAAAGAGGATACATAAACGGAGAAATCATCCATGAAAACCTCACATATCTTTTCACAAAAGTCGGAGAATATAGCCATCATGCATCTTTGAAAGGTAGCAGGTGTATTACATAAACCAAAAGGCATACGTCTATAAGCAAAAGTACCGAAAGGGCAAGTAAAAGTGGATTGATCATCAACTGACACAGGTATTTGAGAAAAGCCATAGTAACCATCTGGAAAAGAAAAATGTGTATGTTTGAATAATCTTTATAGCATTTTATCAATAAAAGGCAAAGGGTAATGATCTTTTTTAGTAGCCTTATTTAATTTGTGGAAATCAATTACCATCCTATAACCTGTAATAATTCTTTGCGGGATCAATTCATCTTTATCATTAGGGACAACAGTAATACTCGCTTCTTAGGGACACAATGAACAGGACTTACCCACTGACTATCAGCAACGGGATAAATTATACCTGCCTCAATGAGCTTTAATATTTCTTTTCTTACCACTTCTTTCATCTTAGGATTCAGCCATCGTTGGTGATCAATAACTGGTTTGGCGTCTTCCTCCAAATTTATTTTGTATTGACATAGAGTGGGACTAATGCCCTTAAGATCATCGAGAGTAGATCCAATAGCAGCAAGGTGCTTCTTTAGAGTTTTCAATAATTTCTCTTCCTCCTTCTCTGAAAGGTTAGCACTAATAATAACAGGATATATTTTTCTTTTCATCAAGATAAGCATATTTAAGAGTATCAGGTAATGGTTTAAGCTCAAACACGGGATCACCTTTGGGTGGAGGAGGATCCCCTAAGATTTCAACAGGCAAATTGTGTTTCAGAATGGGTCCTTGTTTAAAGAATACTTCATCTATTTCCCTTCTTTCATTCATGAACATATCATTTTCATGGTCTAGCAAATATTGTTCTAATGGATCAGTAGGAGGCACGACAATAGAAGCAAGACCAATTATTTCATCTTTACTAGGCAATTCTTTATCATGGGGTTGTCTATGAAATTTAGCAAAATTAAACTCATGAGACATATCCCCTAAACCAACAGAAACAATATCCTTATTGCAGTCTATCTTAGCATTAACAGTATTCAAGAAGGGTCTACCAGATATAATAGGACAAAAGTTATCTTGTGGGAACCAAGAACAAGAAAATCAGCGGGATATTTAACCTTCCCACACAAGACTTCAACGTCTCTAACAATCCCAATTGGTGAAATAGTATCTCTATTAGCAAGCTTAATGGTAACATCAATATCTTCTATCTCAGCTGGTGCAATATCATGCATAATTTCTTTGTATAAGGAAATAGGTATTGCACTGGAACTAGCACCCATATCACACAAGCCATGATAACAATGATCTCCTATTTTAACAAAAATAACAAGCTTGCCTACCACAGGTCTATGTTTATCTTTAGCACCAGGTTTAGCAATTCTAGCAGTCTCATCACAGAAGTAAATAACATGCCCATCAATATTATCGGCCAAGAGATCTTTAACCATAGCAACATTAGGTTCAACTTTAACTTGCTCAGGGGGTTTAGGTGTCTTAATATTACTTTTTTTGACCACACTTGAAGCTTTAGCATGATTCTTTATTCTAACAGGGAAACGTGGTTTCTCAACATAAGAAGTAGGAACAACAGGATCATTGTAAGTGATAGTCTTTTCTTCAACTTTAATAGGTGCAACTACTTTTGTTTCAATGGGAGGATTATATTTAAACCACTTCTCCTTAGGGAGATCAACATGAGTAGCAAAGGATTCACAGAAAGAAGCTACTATCTCAGAGTCAAGTCCATATTTAGTGCTAAATTTATGGAAAACATCGGTATCCATAAAAGATTTAACACAATCAAACTTACGTGTTATACCTGACTCCTTACCTTCGTCGAGATCCCAATCTTTAGAGTTGCATTTAATTCTCTCCAATAAAGTCCATTTGTATTCAATAGTCTTCATCATAAAGGAACCAGTACAAGAAGTATCGAGCATGGAGCGATTGTTGTCAGAAAGCCGAGCATAAAAATTTTGAATAATCATTTCTCTTGAGAGCTCATGATTGGGGCATGAATATAACATTGACTTAAGCCTCCCCCAAGCTTGAGCGATGCTTTCTCCTTCGTGAGGCAAAAAATTATATATATAATTACGATCACGATGAACAAGATGCATAGGATAAAACTTTTGATGAAATTCCAATTTCAATCGCTTATAGTCCCATGATCCCATATCATCACATAGCATGTACCATGTCAATGCATCTCCCTTCAAAGATAAAGGGAAGACCTACTTCTTGATAACATCATCGGGCATACCTACAAGCTTAAATAATCTACAAACTTCATCCACATAGATTAAGTGTAAGTCGGGATGCAATGTTCCACCTCCTGCAAAAGGATTAGCTAGCAGTTTCTCTATCATACCCGAAGGAATTTCAAAGTCAACATTTTCATTTTCAGTAGGTCTAGTAGGTTGAGTAGGTTGAGGAGCAACTATTTGCTCCACCGGTCGGGGTGAAGATACCCCAAACAAGCCACTCAAAGGATTACTTTCCATAGTAACAAGTGACAGTAAATTTCATCACACTATATAAATTTTTCCTTACAAAATTCCACCTACCAAAGGCGCTTCACTCCCCGGCAACGGCGCCAGAAAAGAGTCTTGATGACCCACAAGTGGAGGGGATCTATCGTAGCCCTTTCGATAAGTAAGAGTGTCGAACCCAACGAGGAGCAGAAGGAAATGTAAGCGGTTTTCAGCAAGGTATTCTCTGCAAGCACTGAAATTATCGGTAACAGATAGTTTTGTGATAAGGTAATTGGTAACAAGTAGCAAGTAATAAAAGTAAATAAGGTGCAGCAAGATGGCCCAATCCTTTTTGTAGCAAAGGACAAGCCTGGACAAACTCTTATATGAAGGAAAGCGCTCCCGAGGACACATGGGAATTATCGTCAAGCTAGTTTTCATCACGATCATATGATTCGCGTTCGGTACTTTGTTAATCTGATATGTGGGTGGACCAGTGCTTGGGTACTGTCCTTACTTGGAAAAGCATCCCACTTATGATTAACCCCTATTGCAAGCATCCGCGACTACAACAGAAGTATTAAGGTAAACCTAACCATAGCATGAAACATATGGATCCAAATCAGCCGCTTATGAAGCAATGCATAAAGTAGGGTTTAAGCTTCTGTCACTCTAGCAACCCATCATCTACTTATTTCTTCCCAATGCCTCCCTCTAGGCCCAAACAATGGTGAAGTGTCATGTAGTCAACGTTCACATGACACCACTAGAGGGATGACAACATACATCTCATCAAAATATCGAACGAATACCAAATTCACATGACTACTAATAGCAAGACTTCTCCCATGTCCTCATGAACAAACATAACTACTCACAAAGCATATTCATGTTCATAATAAGAGGGGTATTAATATGCATAATGGATCTGAACATATAATATTCCACCAAGTAAACCAACTAGCATCAACTACAAGGAGTAATCAACACTACTAGCAACCCACAGGTACCAATCTGAGATTTGGATACAATGATTGGATACAAGAGATGAACTAGGGTTTGAGATGGGATAGTGCTGGCGAAGATGTTGATGGAGATGGACCCCCTCACGATCAGAGGATCATTGGTGATGACGATGGTGATGAGTTCCCCCTCCCGGAGGGAAGTTTCACTAGCAGAACAGCTCCGCCAGAGCCCTAGATTAGTTCCGCCAAGGTTCCGCCTCGTGGCGGAGGAGTCTCGTCCCGAAAGCTTGCTTATTATTTTTTCCTCGACGAAAGACTCCATATAGCAGAAGATGGACATCAGAGGGCCCACGAGGCAGGGGGCGCACCCAGGGGGTAGGGCGCGCCCCCACCCTCGTGGCCAGGGTGTGGTCCCCCTCTGGAACTTCTTGCGCTTAGTATTTTTTATATATTATGGAAATAGCTTCCGTGAAGTTTTAGGACTTTTGGAGCTGTGCAGAATAGGTCTCTAGTATTTGCTCCTTTTCCAGCCCAGAATCCTAGCTGCCGGAATTCTCCCTCTTTATGTAAACCTTGTAAAATAAGAGAGAATAGGCATAAGTATTGTGACATAATGTGGAATAACAGCCCATAATGCAATAAATATTGATATAAGAGCATGATGCAAAATGGACGTATTAGGCAACACCGGATAGGTCAAGCTACGAGTAAAACCAGCCCTCAAGTTGCCCCGAGGTGGCCCCGCAGGTTGCCCGGTTCAGACCAACACTTAGAGAAGCACTGGCCCGGGGGGGTTAAAATAAAGATGACCCTCAGGAGCATGAATCTCAAGGGAAAAGTACAGGTGGTGCTGAGGCAAATGCTAAAACCAGAGTAGCGTAAGTATTTGTCTCAGTTTTTGAGAACCAAGGTATCAATCCAGTAGGAGGCCACACTCAAGTCCCTCGTACCTACACAAAACGATAGCTACTCACAACCAACGCGATTAGGGGTTGTTAATCCCTTCACGGTCACTTACGAGAGTGAGATCTGATAGATATAATATTTTTGGTATTTTTGGTATAGAGATGCAAAGTGAAAAGTAAAAGGAAAAGTAAAAAGTAAGCAAGATTAAAGTGATGGAGATTCATATGATGAGAATAGACCCGGGGGCCATAGGTTTCACTAGTGGCTTCTTGTCAGGACCCCGATTCCAAGTCACATCGATCTAGCCGGTAACACCTCATATCACATTGCGGCCTCACGCACGGTATCCCACGGGTGTCGCCTTACCATGGCCCGGGACCGTTTGCGCCTTTTGGCTCACGTATATGATAGTGTCGCTAGCATCCATATGACAGAGAACCTGGGCTGACATGGCTAGTCGTGAATCCAAAGCGGCACAGACCTATGGAGACAGGCATACATGAATCACATCGAACATGTCGGTCATCAGCGAGTGAATCCGGGCTGTAGCACTGGGCTAACAGGACTCCGGGGAACCCGGGCTGTAGCAAGCTAGGCAGGACTCCGGATGTCACCGCGTGACATTTCCCTGAAGGGACAGACATAGGAACGAAATGAAACACATGCCGGCCAGTCAAGTGTCCAGAGCAGTAGTGCTGGGCTAGCAGGACTCCGGTGAACCGAGCTATAGCGGACTACTATCGCTCAGGAAGCACTAGACTACATTTCCCCATATGAGAGGCTGCCAAGGATAAACAACTAGATTGTCGGATCCCACTCATACCGAGCATTTCAATCGTACACACAATATGCCCGCTATGAGTACATACAACATGGCATCACAACAAAACTCTACAACTCAAATACTTTATTTAAAGGCTCCAGAGAGCCATACATAACATGTTCATACAGGTAGGGGTCACATGACCCGACACTCAAGTCATACAAGCATACAAGCACACGCGAAAGCAAATAGTCTGAGTACAGACACTAGAAAGAAAGAAGGCTTCTCGAAGCCTATCTATCTACATAGGGCCCTCCATGGCCAGGATCACCACCTCTAGGTGGCTAGTCACTCGTTGACATCAAGGTCTACGTAGAACCCATCGGAGGGGGCAGTGTTGTCATCTGAAAAAAGTAATTAAGCAAACATGAGTACAAAGGTACTCAGCAAGTCTTACATCAGAACCTACTATACATGCTTATTCTCAAGAAGGAGGTGGAGTTATTGCAGCAAGCCAGCTTTGACTATTGGCTAAGCTATCCTACGAGACTCCACTAGTAAAATAGTTTTCGCACACGAGTCCACTACTCACCAACACAATACTCCACCGGGGATCCTCCCTCGTCATCCTACGAGAGGGCCATCCTCGGTACTCACACTTATCTTGAGTCTTTTAGTAGTATCCATTAACTTGTCTACGAACTGTATAGGCACCCAAGTAGTCCTTTACCGCGGACGCGGCTATTTGAATAGTTTTATACCCTGCAGGGGTGTACTTCTTCATACACGCTTTCACCACTTACCGCCGTTTACACGACATGTACTCGGCAACCTTCAAGCGGAAGCCCAACGAGGGTGTCGGCCATGGCCTACCTAAACACTCAAGCCTCTAGTCCAGGTTTATCGCCTGTCCAGGTTCCATCCGCAGGGAGTCCGCCCGAGGTTTCCACATACGGCCCCGAACGATGTGAACAGGGTTCCCGAGACACCAAACGGGTGACTCGGTACACCGTGCCACGGTGTATCTACCGCAACATAGCCCACCCCTAGGGTCAGCGCTACGCACAGCCGCCAACAAATAACCTACAAACACCAGAAACTAATTGCAACTCCTGGACAGAGTACTAGGGTGAATAAGAAGCCGAGAGGGTCCATCGGTTTCGGGCCCAATGTATGGTAGTAACTGAATCTTAAATCACACATACAGATCTCAGTTCTTATGGACGGCCTCAATGAAACAACCCACCATGTACTCCTACATGGCCTCCCATTGATACCTTTACCAAATCATGTTCAACACATACCTCACATTACCGACATAATCATTTCACTCTAGCCCATCACCTAGATGAACTAGACCTGACACAACTCTAAGCATAGCAGGCATAGCAAGGTAGGAAACACATACATGTCTCAATCCACTCCTACACATGCTAGTGGGTTTCATCTAGTTACTGTGGTAATGACAGGTCATGCATAGGATAATGGTTCAACTACCGTAGCACACAACAGTTTGAATTGCGTTGTCTTAATGCTATAAACAAGAGCAGAAGCGAGAACATGGGTTTGTATCGGAATGATCAATGGGTTGCTTGCCTGATGTAGTGGTAGTAGGGTACTGCCCTTTAGACGGATACTCGGGGTTATCCTCGGAGGCAGAACCTACCACGAAAGACACACCGAAACATAATCAACACATGAAAATATGCAACAATATGATGCATGCTATGACATGGAAAAATGAATGTGTCTTGGCCTAATGCAAGCTAAAACAGACCATCTACGTGATGCGTGGAGTGAGCCACGTCGAGTGGTGGTAGTGGGTGGAGCTGGGGTGGCCGGAAACGTCGCTGGTGACGAGTTTGGCGGCGGCCGGAGCTCGGGTGAGGTCGAACTATTCGCTAGGGGGCACTGAGGGAGTCCTAGATTAGGGGGTGTCCGGATGGCTGGACTATACCTTCAGCCGGACTCCTGGACTATGAAGATACAAGATTGAAGACTTCGTCTCGTGTCCGGAAGGGACTTTCCTTAGCGTGGAAGGCAAGCTTGGCGATACGGATATGTAGATCTCCTACCATTGTAACCGACTTTGTGTAACCCTAACCCTCTCCAGTGTCTATATAAACCAGAGGGTTTTAGTCCGTAGGACAAGATACAGAACAACAATCATACCATAGGCTAGCTTCTAAGGGTTTAGCCTCTCCGATCTCGTGGTAGATCTACTCTTGTACTACCCATATCATCAATATTAATCAAGCAGGATGTAGGGTTTTACCTCCATCAAGAGGGCCCGAACCTGGGTAAAACTTCGTGTCCCTTGCCTCCTGTTACCATCCGGCCTAGACGCACAGTTCGGGACCCCCTACCCGAGATCCGCCGGTTTTGACACCGACATTGGTGCTTTCATTGAGAGTTCCTCTATGTCGGCGCCGTTAGGCTTGATGGCTCCTACAATCATCAATAGCGATGCAGTCCAGGATGAGACCTTCCTCCCCGGACAGATCTTCGTCTTCGACGGCTTCGCACTACGGGCCAATTCACTTGGCCATCTGGAGCAGATCGAAAACTATGCCCCCGGCCGTCAGGTCAGATTCGGAAGTTTAAACTACACGGCTGACATCCGCGGGGATTCGATCTTCAAAGGATTCGAGCCACTGCCGAGCGCGCCGCACTGTCACGACGAGCATGATCTAGCTCTGCCGCCGAACAGTGCCCTGGAGGCCGCACCCGCATCGGCTTCGACCCTTAATTCGGAGCCAACTGCGCCGATCGATTACGGGTGGTTGGACGCCGCCTCGGGGGCTGCGATCCCAACGGCGATCGAGCCGAACACCAGCCCCGCACTCCGCGAGACTCGTGACTCCCAGGAGCCGGACTCCTCTCCGGACTGCGAACCCTTCGCGCCCCTGCCGATCGAATCCGATTGGATGCCGATCATGGAGTTTACTGCCATGGACATCTTTCAGCAGTCGCCTTTTGGCGATATTCTGAAGACACTAAAGTCTCTCTCTTTATCAGGAGAGCCCTGGCCGGACTACGATCAGCAAGGTTGGGATACGGACAATGAAGAAATTCAAATCCCACCCACCACCCACTTTGTAGCCACTGTCGACGATTTAACCGACATGCTCGACTTCGACTCCGAAGACATCGACGGTATGGACGCCGATGCAGGAGACGATGAAGAACTAGCGCCTATTGGGCCCCGGAAAGCCACCTCGTCATATGACGTATACATGGTGGACGCACCAAAAGATGACGACGAGGAGAGGAAGGACGCACCGAAGGCTTGTCCCCTCGAGAAGCAGTCAAAGCGGCGTCGCAAGCGCCGCCCCAAATCCCGCCTCGACAGAAATAACGATCACACAGACCCAGCGCTGGAGCAGGGCGAACCGCTGCCGGACAACGGCAATCCGGATAATCAAACCGAACAATCAAATTCTATCAAGGATAATGGTCCGGACGACATAACGCCGGACAGGCACCCGGAGCAGCAGAATGCCCTTAAAAGGCTTGTTGCCACCGCGAGGAGTCGTAAAAAGCGGAAGCAAAGGCTCAAGGTTGCGCAAGACACACTCCAAATCAGATGGAGTAAAATACTGAACACAGCAGCTAGGTACGGCGACAATCGCCCCTCCAAGAGCTACCCAAAGCGGAAGCTGCTACCTGAATTCGATTAGGAGGCCTCAGAGCCCCCACAACCAAATATCAAAGCAGCCACCTGGCCGGATAGATGACCCCTCTACCAATACAGAGCGGCATACAACGCCACTCACAATACAACACGCGACCCATGCGAGGGCTCGCACCCAAAGGACGGCGCGACAAGATCCATCTATGCACCACGCAAGCGCGCCCCATCATACAATGCAACACAACAAACATCCGAACAACGCGGTACACCCAGCTACAGGGTGCCACACACCCCCTATGTTTCACCGATGAGGTGCTGGACCATGAATTTCCAGAGGGATTCAAACCCGTAAACATAGAGACATATGACGGAACAACAGACCCTGGGGTCTGGATTGAGGACTACATCCTTCATATCCATATGGCTCGAGGAGATGATCTCCACGCCATCAAGTACTTACCCCTCAAGCTCAAAGGGCCAGCTCGTCATTGGCTTAAAGGCCTCCCCGAAAGCTCCATTGGAATTTGGGAAGAGCTCGAAGACGCCTTTCGGGCAAATTTTCAAGGGACTTATGTCCGACCTCCGGATGCGGACGATTTGAGTCATATAACTCAACAGCCCGGAGAGTCAGCCCGAAAGCTTTGGAATAGGTTTCTTACTAAAAAGAACCAGATCGTCGACTGTCCGGACACCGAAGCCTTGGCAGCTTTTAAGCATAGCATACGTGACGAATGGCTCGCCAGACACCTCGGCCAAAATAAGCCGAGAACGATGGCCGCATTAACAAACCTCATGACCCACTTTTTCGCGGGTGAGGACATCTGGCTAGCCAAATGCAGCACCAGCGACCCTAGTACATCTGAAGTTAGAGATGGAAACGGGAAATCACGGTGCAACAGCAATGACAAACGCCGGAATAAAGAAGACATCACGAAGGGCACGGCAGTAAACGCCGGATTCAAAAGCTCTCGGCCAGGTTAGCAAAAGCCGCCCTCTAAAGGCACCAGGGATGAACTGTCCAGCCTCAACAAAATTCTGGACCAAGTATGTCAGATCCATAGTACCCCTGGTAAACCTGCTAATCATACCCACAGAGAATGTTGGGTCTTCAAGCAGTCCGGCAAGCTCAACGCCGTACACAAGGGGGAGGATTCACCAAGTGAAGACGAGGACGAGCCTCCCAAGAAAGACACTGGGGAACAAAAGAAATTTCCATCAGAAGTCAAAACAGTAAACATGTTACACGTAATCAAGGGAAAAAACGACGCGGCACTCCCAGGAAAATATACCCAAGTGCCTGTCACCGTGAAGTCCTGCCACTGGTCGTCTCAACCGATCACTTTCGACCGTCGCGATTACTCAGCAAGTATCCGACGCGCAGGATGGGCTGCCCTGGTATTAGACCCAGTAATTGGAGATATCACTTCACACGAGTCTTGATGGACGGTGTCAGCAGTCTAAACCTAATATATCAGGATACAATCCGAGGGATGGGGTTAGACCCAACAAAAATTCGCCATAGCAATACTACCTTTAAAGGAGTAACACCAGGCCCAGGGGCTCATTGTACGGGCTCCCTCCTACTACAAGTTATATTTGGCTCCCCCGATAACTTCCGTCGCGAGCATTTAACCTTCCACATCGCTCCGTTCCAAAGTGGCTATCAACCATTGCTCGGACGCGAAGCTTTCGCTCGCTTTAATGCAGTACCACACTACGCCTCCCTCACACTCAAGATGCCCGGTCCACGTGGCATCATTTCAGTGAAAGGAAATATCAAGCGATCTCTGCGCGCCGAAAAGAGTGCGGCTGGCTTGGCAGTCGCACACTAAAGGTGCCCGGACCAGCGAAAGCATCCAATAGGTCGTCAAGACCTCAGACACAACTAATCAAGTCCGGCACCGCTATTTATACCGAATAAATGGTCACACCCCTATTTGTCAATACAAGGGGCTCAGCGCGCGCAGACAAGTGGCAATTTCTTCTCATCTTGAATTATACATGGTTTCTTTAAAAACTATCTTTTTTGCACGACAACTTTTTCACCTAAATTCCTCTCTTTTACAGACGATCATCGTGCTACACCCGTCCAGGATACGGCACAACGGAGACACAGGCGCAGACGTGCAGCAGGGACCCGCTCCAAGGATTCTTTTTAGATTAAGACCCTGCGTAAACCTTTTTTACTGTCTCTTGTTGATACATATCCACCGTTGAGAAGGATGTTGACGTCTTGGCATGTGGCCATGCCAGAACAATGCACGTACCTGGACACAAGCACTACAGGAATTAGCTATTTTGCCGTCTGCCACGGCGGACAGCAAAGGCCTTTGCCGTCAGCCGCGGACGGCAAAAGGCTCCGGCAAAGTAGGCTACGGTAAACAGCTACTTTGCTGTCTGCTTCCTGGCGGCTGACAGCAAAGGCCCTTTGCTGTCTGCGGCGGACGGCAAAGAGAGCAGACGGCAATAATTGCGCTGTCAGTCCGTTAAGTGGCTAACGGCAGGCCTTTGCCGTCCGCTGCTGATGGCAAAATTTCTAGTGTCTTTGCCGTCCGCCGTATGATGTCATCTACACGTCACTACATGGCAGGTTCTTTGCTGTCTGCCACTGATGGCAAAGTGCAGGTTCTTTGCCGTCTGCCACTGATGGCAAAGTCTTTGCCGTCTGCCACTGTAGGCAACTGACCAAATGGGTCAGCTCCCAGGAAGCACAGCTGGATGCCACGTGTCTTCTTTGCCGTCCGCGGCAGACGACAAAGAGCCCGTTGCCGTCGGTGGCAGACGGCAAAGAGCCTGCATATTGGCTCTTTTATCTGTTTTTTATTAAATCCAACAATTTTCATCACAAATATATATGACATATATAGATATATTTCAAAAGGCCATTATAGAGCAAACATATAAGATATCCAACACATAACTTCATCATCCAACCATATATATTACATGCATAGTTCCATCATACATAACAAGTTCAACATAGAGGCATCCAACCATATATATTACAATAGTTTCATCCAACGATACATGCATAGTTCAACGATACAAAAGAAACAGAGAAAGGGATAAGGAGCACTCCATCTATGCAAGCTTTCGTCAAGTGAATGAAATCTGCAAAATGAAAAATAAGAAAGTTAGAACAAGAAGAGTAGAACAAGAAGAAGAGTAGAACAAGAAGAAGACTAGAACAAGAAGAGTAGAACAAGAAGAAGACTAGAACAAGAAGAGTATGTCATTTATGAGCTAACTTACGTGAAATGGATCATATATGAGCTAACTAAGTTGAAATGGGTCGTTTATGAGCTAGCTAAGGTGAAATGGATCATTTATGAGCTAACTTAGTTGAAATGGGTCGTTTATGAGCTAACTAAGGTCAAATGGATCGTTTTTGAGGTAACTAAGGTGAAATGGATCGTTTTTAGCTAACTTAGGTGAAATGGATCATTTATGAGCTAACTTAGTTGAAATGGATAGTTTTTGAGCTAACTTAGGTGAAATGGATCATTTATGAGCTAATTTAGTTAAAATGGATCTTTTGGAGCTAACTTAGGTGAAATGGTTCATTTAAGAGCTAATTTAGGTGAAATGGATCGTTTTTTAGCTAACTTGCTGAAATGGATCGTTTATGAGCTAAATTAGTTAAAATGGATCGTTTATGAGATAACCTAGGTAAGATGGGTCATTTGGGAGTTAACCTAGGTATGGGTCATTTTAAAGCTAACGTAGGTAAAATGGATCATTTAGGAGCTAATCTAGGTAAAATGGGTCATTTTTGAGCTAACTTGGATGAACTGGATCATTTATAAGCTAGCCTAGGTAAAATGGGTCATTTTAGAGCTAACTTAGGTAAAATGGATTGTCTATGAGCTAACTAAGCTAATTATGCAATTTTTGACATAAGTAAGCTAAGTACAGATCATTTTAGAGCTAACTTAGGTAAAATGGATGGTTTTGGAGGTCAGTAAGCTTATTAAGTCATTTTGGAGTAGAAGAAGCTAAGTCTAGGTCATTATGGTAAGCATTGGAGGAAATAAAGCTGAGTCTAGGTCTTTATGCATGTGTTAAGCAAAACACTAGATAAACTTACCAAGATCCAGGAGGTGTAGGAGCGGGGTGGCTCGTGTCGGTAGCTGGAGAAGGATCGTGCGATGCTTGTCTGGAGTTACGTTGCACCAAAGATCATTTCCAATGTCTTGTTAGCATGATGACACTCAAATGTTAAGACTAGCAAGTAATGTCCATTCAAATAAAACTCACCGTGGTCCCAGGAGCAATCCCTGGCATCGGCGGAGCGGTCTGACCTGTCTTCTCGCACACAGACTGCACATTTGGTTTTGACGACTCAGTCATACTAGTTAGTAATGAGACAAACACTACATGAATGTTTTGGCTAATCTGCAGAAGAAACTTACCACAAGGAGCTCGTACATGGCCCTTGCCTGCATGTCATTCTGTGCCCTCTCCTCCTCCATCATCTTTGTCGTCCTCTCCTCCAACTCCCGCTGCCTCTCCGCCGCCTCCGCCAGAAGTTTCTCCATTCTATCTCTCTCACTCTGTATAGCAGCCTGCAACACCACTCACATGACCATTTGTAATCATTGATGGAAGCGCACACAATGTAATGGAGAAAGATAACTGAGTACGTATCACTAACCTTGATGGCAAGTTGCACTGGCCATTCACGAGGCCTTATCTCAGGAGCGGAGCTCGACTGGCGCGCCTTGATCTCCGGGAGAGTGCTAGGACAACGGATAAGTCCATCTCCAATGGCTATGGAGCCATGGGACCTCCCGCCACCAGATATCATCACCAGCTCTGGATCAATGGGACCCTGGCTCGGGTTAAAGTCCTCCCCTTTCCTCGCCTTCCCCTCATCTCTATATCTCATGAGCTTGTTGTGGGAGGAGATGTTGGTGAAGTTGTTTGCATCATCGAGGTCAGACTGAGAGAAAGCCTTGACTTTCTTGAAAGAGGCAGTGTGGGCCATGGCATACAGGTCGTACACCTCTGGCACCTTATCCGCCTTATTGTAGCGTGCCTGAAAGAGAGAAACAATGAAAATTAGTAATTAAAGGGCTCAAGCTAGCATGATGAATGAATTGCATGAATCATGAAGCAAACCACATACCTAGTTGCGCCCGAACTGATATAAGTTGGAGCTGCCTTGATGGTGTGGCACACCTTCCATTTGGGCACGTTTGTCCTTGGCCCCGTTGTGGAGGGCTAGCCATTGTTTTGAGCACCACTCATCGACCAACACCTCCCAACAATCCATCCAATCCGCACACCATCTCGGAGGCGCCTAAGTTAGCAAATAGAAACTTGAGCGCTACGGCTAAGAATTACTAAATGAAGGAACTTAAGTAGAGAAGGCCTTAAAAATTACCTTCATGTACTGCTCCTTACTCAGGAACTTATCGCGGCACGCCGGCTTGGTCTTCTTGATACCACGCAAGGTGTGGTAGTCTCGAACAGCCTGCACCCGAGCCTCGTGCCGTAAGTTCTAGAGTAGGCGCTTGCAGACGTTCTCGATAACATGTGCCGCGTCCTCCTCGTATCCCTCCTCACATCTGTAGAATTTCTGCAATCAAATGAGACAATATTGATTAGTACAATTAATAACTAGCTAGTTGAAGATTTTTAAATGTGTAAAGGAGAAATTACCCAGAACTTTCTGATCACCATGTCTGCCCTCGTGTCGCACACGACACCATCGATAATCTCATCTGGCGGGGCCGGGGCAGCCACGTAGTGCTCCCAGCTCAATCCAAGCTCTGGAAGCCGACCCTCACCAGGCAACGTGACAAACCCCAGGAAGTTTTGCCGGCAAAGAACTCCAAGGACGGAGTTGGGCCGGCAGACACTATGATGGTGGTCCCAACCCCTGCAGCATGACAAGGCCAACACATTAGTTATTTGAAGAAACGTGAATGCAGCAGGTACAAAAATATTAAATGCACTTACGTACCTCTCCCCATCAGGGAAAATCAACCACCTCTGCTCGCGGGTCACCGGCACGGACGGGAGCCGTGTAGCACCACGCTGGTAGACGTTGCCCCCTCCTCCCCCTCCTCATCAGTCGGCTCCCCGCCATCATCAGCATGGCCACTCAGCTCCCCGCCATGCTCAGGCTGACCTGACCAGGTACCCCATCCAGACGTGTGCTCCTCCGGGGTCTCGTGGGCCCAAGTCTCGTGGGCCGAAGGCCCGTCGACCCGAGGCTCGTGGGCCGAAGACTCGTGGACCGGAGGCTCGTGGACCGGAGTCCGTGCAGCCTCCTCCTCAGACGAGTCCACCCTAGCAGTCACGTGCTCGGGTGAAACAGCTGGGGGTGGCGGCGAGGAAGGCGCCCTAGCAGTCACCGTACGTCCTCTCCCACGACCACGTGCTCCAGCTCCTCTCTTCTTCTTACCTTGTCCCCTGCTGGGCACCGTGGTCGACGAAGAAGGGCCCGGCGGTGTCGCCATACTGTCCAGCAACGCTCGGCGGAGAGGTGCGTGTGGAATGGAAGACCTCGCACCACGCGCCGACGAAGAAGGGGCCTTGGCGCGCTCCCGACCAGCGCCCACCATCTTTCAACACCTGCCATGACCAAGAATAAACGAAATTAGTACAACATAAAAAAAGTACCGACATGAATAATAATATGTATATCACTTAAGTGTATCATCATCAAGTACAACATAAAAAAATTGAATACCTGACACTACTAATAATCTCGATCAGTATCATCAATAAATGCATAATCATCATCATCACTATAATCAATGATGGGCTCATAGGGTTCATTGGCATCAACATGTGCAAGGCCACCTTCATGTAATCGGTCAAGCATTGACAGGTCATCCACAGCAGTAACGTCTTCTTGTTCCGGCTCTTCTTGTTCCTCCTCTGGGGTGATGTCGGATTCATTGTCGCTGTCTACTTCAATGTTTTGGGTGAAGTATAGCGGTTCTTGAAATGCTTTTTGGAAAGACGTGTCTCTTGGAAGAATTCTCCTTCATATGTGTCTGGGTTCATGTGAGGTTCATAATCCTCTTCCTTTGGGGGAGAAAGTCTAGCACGTGGCGGCACTTCATAAACGACATCCCAACCTTTCAGATTTGGATTAGTTTGGCAGGCCCACGGTAGATAGAATACTTGGGTCGCCTGTTGAGCCATAATATAGACATCAGGAACATCTAAATGAGTGCTTTGGTTGATTTCAACTAGCCCTATATGTTCATGAGTCCTTCTAGTCTCCTTCGGCTGAAACCAATAACATTTGAAGACTACGACATTCGGTGGGTTTTCACCATAGAACAGATGTTCATAAATTGCTTCAACTCTCCCATAATACTCGGTACCTCCTTCGCCGATAGCAGATAGACAACAATTTGTAGACTTTTGGTCGGCCATAGATAGCTCTTTGCTATAGGTACGAAAGCGATACCCGTTGATGTCGTACTTGTCAAATGAACGGACCTTACAGTCAAAACCATTAGCGACTTGTCTCAATTCGGTGTCCATAGACTCTGAATTATCCTACAAGTTTAATATGAAAGGATTGTTGCATTATGCACAAATTAGCGAATGAAATGAAATTGTCTAATAGAAATTACCGTTTGTTTGAACCAAGAGATGAAACCGGGATAGCCACCTCCTTGCTTTGCGAGAAGGTCATACTCTTCGACGGAATCCTTTTGGATCCCCGCTCCATACGAGAATATGGCGACGTATTGACTGTATGACATATCCAGGAATAAGAGTAGTTCAAATGAAATAGAAGTTGCGAAACAATGTACCGAGAACTTACTCGATGTACGGTCGCACTTCTATCAGGTTGTTGAAGATATACAACGAAATGGTCCGCCATTCTTCGTTATCCAAAGATACTGGATGTGAAACACTAGCTGGTGCGAGATTCCCTTTGAATAGGCTGAGGTTGGATCCACCCTTTTTAGGCTCGTCAGCATTGTACCGAGGCTTCGGATTATGCAAATGACGATTTTTGGCTTCGTAGTGCGCTGTTACGAAGTTTGCCGCCTCCTCTGTGATGAATGCCTCAGCCATCGATGCTTCAATTCTACGTTTATTTTTACATTTTTCTCGAAGTGTCTTCTGCATCCTCTCAGTTGGGTAGCACCAACGATTTTGCACGGGCCCCCCCAATCTTGCCTCGGTCGGGAGATGCAAAATCAAATGCTGCATTGGATTAAAGAAGCCCGGTGGAAAGATCTTCTCTAACTTGCAGATCAACTCCGGCGCCAACTCTTCCATTTCTTCTAGCACGCCAGGCGATAATTTTTTCGCACAAAGAACACGGAAGAAATAGCTGAGTTCTGCCAGTACTAGCCATTCATCCTCAGGGATGAAGCCACGCAACATCACCGGCATTACCCTCTCAATCCATATGTGCCAATCATGACTCTTGAGACCAAATATCTTCAGTTTATCAAGATTCGCTCCCCTCTTTAGATTCGCTGCATACCCATCGGGGAACATCAACTGCTGTTGCACCCACAAGAGAATTTTCCTCATAGCTTGCCTTCCAAGATTGAACCATTCCTTTGGCTTCGTCCAGTTGTGCTTTCCTTTCGGTTCTTTCATGTTTTGTAACGGCCTATCACATAGCGCCTCCAGATCGACTCTAGCCTTAGTATTATCCTTTGACTTCCCATCTATGCCGAACAATGTACCAAAAAGTGCCTCGGCGATATTCTTCTCAGTGTGCATCACGTCGATGTTGTGTGGGCAAAGGAGGTCTTTGAAGTAAGGCAGATCCCATAAGCATGTTTTGTGAGTCCACGCGTGCTTAGTATTATACCCCTTGAAGTACCCTGGATGTTGTGGATCTGGCTCGAGAGCGTTTAACTGATCCAGGGTCTGTTGGCCTGTCAATGCAGGTGGTGCAGAGTTCTTGACAACTCTACCCCTGATGAAGTTCTTCTTGTCTTTCCTGAACTTATGGCGAGGATCCAGGAACTGTCTATGCATGTCGAAGCAAGAAAACTTGCGACCGGCGTGAAGCCAACGAAACTCAAGAGCTCCCTTGCATGTGGGGCACGGGAACCTTCCATGCACACACCAGCCAATGAATAGCGCATACGCCGGCAAGTCATGCGTCGAGTACATGTACCAGACACGCATTATGAAGTTCCGTTTGCTAAAGGCGTCGTATGTCTTGAACCCATTATCCCAGGCTTCTTGCAATTCGTCCTTAAGCGGCTACATGTACACATTCATATTTTTGCCCGGATAGTTGGGTCCTGGAATTATCAATGTCAGGAAAATGTTCTTTCTTTGCATAATCTGTCCGGGTGGGAGATTGAGTGGAAAGACAAATACGGGCCAACAACTGTATTGGGTTGCCGTCATACCAAACACACTGATGCCGACTCGAGGATGCCTCGGATCTGCCGCTTTGTCAGCATGTAATTCATCAAACTTTTTCCACGCAACACCATCCGATGTGTGTACCATCATCAGATTCCCATCTACATCTAGTTCGGTTCTTTTGCTTGTTTTGTGCCATGTCATCTGTCTGGCCGTCTCTTCGACCATGAAAAGACGTTGAAGTCTTGGTACGATTGGCATATACCGAAGAACACTAACGGGGATTTTGGTCTGTGTCTTCTCACCCATACCGTTGTCTACCACAATATACCTGGAAGACATGCAAATGGGACAATAGTTCAAGTACGCATAGTCAAGCCTAAATAAGGCACATCCTTTCTCACAGGCATGTATCTTCTCATAGGGCATCTTCAGTGCACAGAGGATTATGTCCGACTGGTACAGGTTTGCAGGCATTACATGGCCTTTGGGTAGAAAGCGTCCAAATAGTGTCATAATTGCGTCATAGCATTCTGTGCCCAAGTTGAACTGAGCCTTCAGAGCCATTACTTGTGAGATGGCATCCAACTGACAAAGCTTAGTGTGCTCGTGGAGCGGACGTTTCGAAGACTCCAACATTTCATTGAAGGCCTTTGCAGATTCCTCCATCTCCTCGTCCGAATCCCGAACATCATCATAGCCTTGCACCATGTTTTCCATCCCGGTACCATGCTCGTCGGTGCGACGACGATCCACCTCAGCTCGGTCACGTTGGGCAGACTCACCATGAAATGTCCACACCGTATAATCGGGCATAAAACCACTCTTCTGCAGGTGTTTGCCCATTTCAGCCTCTGTCTTCTTTTCCCAATTGCCGCACCGGAAACAGGGGCACCAGGTTTTCTTTTGGCCATTTGCAAATGCGGCTTGCACAAACCCCTTAGTTTTTGTGAACCATTCAGCGCTCCGTTTGTTCTGACCAGTGTGACCGGTATACATCCACGCACGGTCACTCATCTTGACTTTCAGAGCTACTGGGCACACAACAATTATATATGTAATTCACCATGTATATATTCATCAGTTGATCTACTTTGTCAATTTTATTACGTCCATGCAACCTACACTCTAATAGGTAATGATAGGTCCTAATCCCACCCATGTATGTGTAGATTGGGTTCATTTTCCCATGCTATGCTCCGGATCCGACGCAAAATTTCGGCAGCACCTCCCTGCTGTTCTCCTGATACACGTCTCTGCAATAAACAGAGAGGATGTGTACCCGAAGAACAACAGGGGAGGCACTGACGAAATATATGCGTCGGATCCGGAGCAAAGCATATGGGAAAACGAACCCAATCTACACATACTCGGGCTGTCCATGGATACCGTTGGACAATTCGAAAGAATCAAGGTTATAAATACGCAAATGCATGCATATTTATAACTATGACGCTTTCGAACGGGAGACACATATTGGTTACGCATACTGATGATTCAAGACACATATATAGCTAGCTATCAAGTTTCATCGGAATAGATCAAATAATTAATGGGGGAGGAGGACTTGTCATTTGTGCTCACCCACGAACGAAGGGGCAGAGCTTGTCAAACGCACGGCGAGGTCGTCGAACACCAAACCTCGCAGCGTTGAAACAACTGCACATTTAAAACTACACGATCAACACAATTATATATGATGTTTTTCATAACAAAATCAAAAAATATATGACCTAACTAATAATTCACAAATATATGACCCCGTCGGCCTCTGGAAGGCCAAAGAACACCTTTTCGGGAGGTGTCGGTGGTCGGGGTGTCCTGTCGGTGTCGGGGTGCCGTGTCGGGGTCGGGGTGCTGTTTCGGGGTCGGGGTGTCGGCGTGTCGTGTCGATGTCGGGGTAGTGCCGTGTCGGTATCGGGGTGTTGTTTCGGGGTCGGGGTGTGGTATCGGGGTCAGGGTGTCGGGTCAGGCTCGGGGTCGGGGTGTCGGGTCAGGCTCGGGGGGTCGGGGTGTCGGGGTCGGGGTCGGGGTGTCGGGGTCGGGGTGTCGGGGTCGGGGTCGGGGTCGGGGTCGGGGTGTCAGGGTCGGGGTCTCGGGGTCGGTGTGTCGTGTCGTGGTGCCGGGTCGGGGTCTTTTTTCCTTTTCTTCTTCTTCCTCTTCTTCCTCTTCTTCCTCTTCTTCCTCTTCTTCCTCTTCTTCCTTTTCTTCCTTTTTTTCCTTCTTCTTCTTCTTCTTCTTCTTCTTCTTCTTCTTCTTCTTCTTCTTCTTCTTCTTCCTCCTTTCCTTTTTCCTCTTCTTCTTCTCCTCCTCTCCTGTTTTTTTCTTCTTCTTCCTCTTCTTCTTTTTTCTTCTCCTCCTCCTCTTCTTCTTCTTCCTTTCCTTTTTCCTCTTCCTCTTCTCCTCCTCTCCTGTTTTTTCTTCTTCTTCTTCCTCTTCTTCTTTTTTCTCCTCCTCCTCCTCTTCTTCTTCTTCCTTTCCTTTTTCCTCTTCTTCTTCTCCTTCTCTCCTGTTTTTTTCTTCTTCTTCACCCTCTTCTTCTTTTTTCTTCTCCTCCTCCTCTTCTTCTTCTTCCTTTCCTTTTTCCTCTTCTTCTTCTCCTCCTCTCCTGGTTTTTCTTCTTCTTCTTCCTCTTCTTCTTTTTTCTTCTCCTCCTCCTCCTCTTCTTCTTCCTTTCCTTTTTCCTCTTCTTCTTCTCCTCCTCTCCTGTTTTTTCTTCTTCTTCTTTTTCTTTCCTAAAACTGAACTAAACCTAAAACTAAACCTAAATCTAATCTAAACATAAACCTAGAACTAAAAAAACAAAAGAAAAAAAAGGAAAAAACTAAATCTAAACCTAAAACTAAACTAAAACTAAACTTAAACCTAAAACTAAAACTAAAACTAAATCTAAACTAAACATAAACCTAAAACGAAAAAAACAGAAAAAAGGAGAGGTAGAGCTCACCTGGGCCGGTGGAGGAGGTGGCCGGTGGAGGAGGGGGGCGAGGCGGCCTGGGGCGGTGGCGTCGGTCCCAGGGCGATGAGGCGCGGGGGGGCCGGGGCGCGGCGGGGGCGACGGGGCGGGCGGCCGGTGGAGCGACGGCGCCCGGGGGGGTGGGGCGCGGGGGGGCCGGGTCACCGGGGGGCCTGGGCGTGGCGGCGCCGAGACGGGGCGACGGGGCGGTGGGGCGACGGGGCGGGGGGGCGGCGGGGCGGTGGTGCGACCGGGCAGCGGCGAGTGGTGGGGGCGGCGGCGCGCGTGTGTGGGAGGGAAACAGAGAGAGAGGGGGGTGGGGCGCGCCGGCCGTTAGCTAGATAGGTTTAATCTTTGCCGTCCGCCACCTTTGCCGTCCGCTAATGAGCGCTTTGCCGTCCGCTAGCGGACGACAAAGAGGGGGGCGTTAAGTTTTTTTTAACCAGCTCCTCAGTGGGTCCCCCTCCCTCTTTGCCGTCCGCTAGCGGACGACAAAGATTCTTTGCCGTCAGCTAGCAGACGGCAAAGAACAGGCTGATGGCAAAGGCTTTCTTTGCCATCAGCCTGTTCTTTGCCGTCTGCTTTCAGGTAGCTGATGGCAAAGAGCTTCTTTGCCGTCCGCTAGCTGACGGCAAAGAGATGGCAGATGGCAAAGTAGCTGATTCCAGTAGTGAAGGGGCTTCTTACAAAGGCCATTATTTAGGCCCGGTTTATACCACAAAGACCGAACACCTCAGGGAGTGTTCGGCGTCGCGAGTTTGGCCCTATATGCATCAGCTATGAATCATTGTCTTTGGTCAAATGTTGGGTTTGCCCGGCTCCTGTGTTTTGGTGCCTTACGTTCCGCTTTAACGGCTAAGGTACCACCAGGAGAACTACTGCGATTGTGCCCTGGTTCATCCGGACAAGCACCTCAGTAGAGAAAGCCGAAAACTGACTGTCATGATATTGCGTGAGACTGCTCAACCACTCAATGACCTGTTGGAATGTTAAAATCCCTCCGCATTAATGAAGGGCCGTTTCCCGGCCAGGCATGTACGCACCCCGGGATCGGGAGAGTGCGGAGCCACCAGGGGCTATCTAGTTGCCCCACTGTGAAACTCCTATGGCTAAGTGAAAGTCTTAAAGCATTATAGTCCGGTTGCCTCTCTCACTCTGCTATCACCTCCTTAATAGGACCAAGACGTTAGGTTAAGTGTGAACGCGTGTTTTTGCGAGCACCTCCGCATTATATGCGTGGGGGTCGAAGCCGACGGCTGCAATCTTTCAGGTTATACACATGTATACATAAACGGCCGCCCAGGGGGCATCATATCACTTTCAGGCAAAAGTATAAAAATAGCCTTATAAAAATTTATAAAAGCATTTCACTTACAATGAGATTACATATCACTCAAACATAATATTTTTTGAGCACTGGGTCTCTAACAAACGAGCACCCTCAAGAACTTCTTCAAAGTAGTGCTCAGCAGCCACTCGGCCTATGGCCGAATCCCGCGCTGCAATAGTGGTAGCATCCATCTCCGCCCAGTATGCTTTAACAGGAGCAAAGGCCATGTGTGAGCCCTCTATGAACGCCGACCTCTTCATCGCATTAATGCGCGGCACCACATTAAGGAACTGCTGCACCAAGCTGAAATAGTTGTTCGGCTTTGGCCTTTCCGGCCATAGCTGATCCGCAACAGACCTCATGGCGAGTCCGGACAACCTATTCAGTTCGGCCAATTCAGCTAATTGGTCAGTCAATGAAAGCGGACGCTCGGGAGAATGGAATTATCTCCAAAACAGCTGGTCTACTTCACGGTCCATCTGACCCTGGAAGTACATGGCCACATCGGCAACGCTCGCTGCCAAATCCATATACACATTCTTCGAACTCCACAGCCGATCCAGAGTGGCATACCGTGGATCTCCGAACTTCCTCCGCAACATAAAGGATTTCCCAGCTACAATATCCCCGGCTTCCCGCAGCTCCTCCTTCTTCGCCCTCATAGCAGAGCGGATGTCTTTCCTCGTCGCAGAAACCTTCTCAAGGTCCGATGCCTTCGCTAGGTTTTCCTTTTCAAGAACCCGGCAACGGTCGGCGGCGACTTTTAATTCTATGGCCATCTTGGCCATCTTATCCCGGCTCTCGCCATGCGCGGCCTTCTTGGCTTTCCACTCTTCGGCCGCCTTCAAAGCAGCCGCATTACCAAACCTCGCTTGTTCCTTGGCTCGGGCAAGTTCTGCCCACAAGGCTTCAACAGTGGCAGCTCCATCTGCAGTCACAAAATATTAAAGATACTGGCATCATGCTGCTCTTACTATGTGGCGTTTACCAGATAATGACACTTACCCTATGCCTCGTCAAGCCTTTTCTTAACAAGCTCAATGTCGGCATCTGCCGCATCCAACTGCTGTTTTAAATGGGCAAACTCGCTAGTCCGGTTAGCCACTGTAGCTTCCATCACCTGCACATAAAGGCAGTATGGTTATTACCTGGGAATATGATCCTCTGTTCGTTGTCGTTTCCGACGACAACTAGAGTCTCAGGGGCTACTATCTACACAGGGCACACCTAGCATGTGAAGGACTATCATACATTATTTTACGTACCTCAAAGCCTATCAGTAGACTCATAAAAGCTTCATGCAATCCGCTTTCGGCGGACGAGATTCTCTCCATCACCGTATTCATCAGCACACGGTGTTCATCTGAGATGGCCGCTCGCCCCACCAATAAGGATGGAAATTTTATCCATGGACATGGACATCCATGGATATCCGACCTGAATGGATAGGGTTTGGATATGCTTTTGTGTCCATGGGCGGCGCCCAAACCCGACCCGATTGTTCGTGGATAGGGCATGGATATAATCTTGTACCCATGGATATACCCAAACCCGACCCGATAGTATGACTTAATGGGGGGAAATCTGCTATCCCTGCCCCATGGTCATATGTCCCACAACAATTTTACACTTTTTTTATCTACAACATGCATAAGAAATTACACAATCCCCATCGTAACTTTTTTTAGTTGACATTCAATCCCCTCTGTAACATACTCCAACACACCTTTCCTTATTTTTACCTCCTTCTTAAATGAGTCGTCATTCTCATCTGTTAGAAAAATACTAAATGATCTTAGGTTGTTAGTGGATGTTGATTTACCATAAGTGAAGCCTAGCCTACCACGAGGTGAAGAATGGAAGAGTTTATGTTAATATTGTGTTATGTGTTATTTATATGTCTCGAGAGGACCCAATGGATATCCAATGGGTATGGATATCCATCGGATTTGGACATGGACACAATTTTTGACACATGGATTTTTTCATGGGCGGGCAAAGACTGTCGTCATGGACATGGATATGGATTTGAGATTGTTCAACCTGATCCAAACCAGACCCATTGCCATCCTTACCCACCAACTCCCTCAGAACATCCGCTCACACACCAGACGGTGCCGGACTCTTTTGTCTTCTCTCTTCGGGAGCTGGACACTAGGAGCTTCAGGGGTCAATGGGATTATCTTCTAGCCTCACCGGACTCGGAGAGGCCCTCCGCGACGACACTTCGGGGTCGCCCGCTTCTGGAGCGGAGGAGTCCGGAGGAGGCGTTTCGCTCTCCATCATCTCTGGAAGAAGATCCCCTGAAGACGAGCTCATTTGAGAGGGGCTAAGGCCCGAACTGCAAAGATATATGCGGTGGTTATTTTCTCAGAAGAAAAAGATGGCATACCTGTACTATTGAAGTATTTCGGGTCACTTATGACTCGCTGGAGAATTGATCCCCCCGCGGACTTTGTGCGGCAAAAGCACCCCCAAGGTAGGACCCTCTGTGGGAGACTTCTTCTCCCGTTTGGAAGCTTCGGCTTCCGAATCCCCGGGCATAGTCCTTTTCCTCCTCCGGTCGTCTTCCTTCATGGAGACGCTCGCTCCCTCGGTTAGACTGGGCAGCGTTGGGGGCCCGCATCCGCCCGTATTATCCTCCCCGGTATCTTCCTTCAAGGGCTCCGGGCAAGGTGCGACCTGGAGCCTCTTTTCCAATACCGGATTCTCCAAACCCTCAGGGAAGGGGGCCGAACACCGAATCAACTTCGCCTTTGTTAGCCAGTCCTGGTCAAAAAGCAAACTCTCAGAAATAACTTCGTAACAAGTGAGAGATAGTATGTTCGGCCGGAAGATTCGTTACCTGTTCGGCGGCGCGGTTACTGCTCAGGCCCACGTCCTCGGTAATTTCCGGACACTCTACCTGAGGTCCAAAGAATGACTTGTACATCTTCTCGTGCGTCAGGCCAAGGAAATTTTGAATGACACGCGGTCCCTCGGGATTGAATTCCCACAAGCGAAGGGGCCGGCGTTTGCAAGGCTGGACTTGACGAACCAGCATAACTTGTATTACCGCAACTAAACTAAAATCTCCATTGAAGAGATCTCGAATGCGGCTTTGCAGCATAGGCACGTCCTTGGCTGGACCCCAGCTTAGACCTCTGCTGATCCATGACATCAGCTGTGGTGGAGGGCCCGAGCGGAAAACAGGGGCGGCCGCCTACTTGGCTCTTCTAGGAGCCGTGATGTAGAACCACTCCTGTTGCCATAATTCAGACACCTCTGGAATGGAACCTTTGGGCCATGGAGCTCCCGTCATCTTGCGTATTGAGGCACCTCCACACGCTGCATGTTGCCCCTTGATCATCTTCGGCTTTACTTCAAAGGTCTTGAGCCACAGGCCAAAGTGAGGGGTAACCCGGAGGAAGGCCTCACACACGATGATAAATGTCGTGATATGAAGAAAGGAGTCCGGAGCTAGATCATGGAAATCTAGCCCGTAATAAAACATCAAACCCCTAACGAAAGGATCCAGAGCAAGGCCTAGACCTCGGAGGAAGTGGGAGACGAACACAACATTCTCGTTGGGTTCGGGGGAGGGGACGGCCTGCCCTCGGGCAGGCAGCCGATGCAAAACCTCGGCGGTCAGATATCTGGCCTCCCTCAACTTTTTGATCTCTTCTTCCATGACGGAGGAAGGCACCCATCGGCCTTGAAGGCTAGATCCGGACATGATTGAAGGTTCGGAGCACCTGACCTGAACTTTGGGTGTTTGAGCTTGAGGTGGGGGGAAGGAATCGATTGAGCACGGGGGGGGGGGGGGGGGAGGGAGAGTAAAAGCCTTGTCCCTTTATAAAGAGGGTGAATATTAAGCGTCCTCTCTGTGGCCGTTTGGACTTGCCTATAGTCTAGGAGTCCTAGAAGCGGTTGGGTTACCCACGCCCGTATTGATGAGAATCCCGGAATAAGGGGACACGATCTCTGCTTTAACAAGACGTGGCAAGGAAACCGCCTTGCATGACGCGCTGAGGTGGGACAATAAAATGATTCAAATAAAGGCTTGGCCGTGGTGCGATGTCACACTACGGAATATGTCAGCAGATTAGATTTGGGTAAATATTATTCTCTCTATGGCAATATGTGGAAACTTATTTTGCAAAGCCGGACACTATCTTTGTGTTCAAAATCTTCTATAAAGTACTTGGAGGAGGAACCCGCCTTGCAATGCCGAAGACAATCTGCGCGCCGGACTCGTCATCATTGAAGCCTGGTTCAGGTGCTGCTGAGGGAGTCCTGGATTAGGGGGTGTCCGGATGGCCAGACTATACCTTCAGTCGGACTCCTAGACTATGAAGATACAAGATTGAAGACTTCGTCCCGTGTCCGGAAGGGACTTTCCTTGGCGTGGAAGGCAAGCTTGGCGATACGGATATGTAGATCTCCTACCATTGTAACCGACTTTGTGTAATCCTAACCCTCTCCGGTGTCTATATAAACCGGATGGTTTTAGTCCGTAGGACAAGATACAGAACAACAATCATACCATAGGATAGCTTCTAAGGGTTTAGCCTCTCCGATCTCGTGGTAGATCTACTCTTGTACTACCCATATCATCAATATTAATCAAGCAGGATGTAGGGTTTTACCTCCATCAAGAGGGCCCGAACCTGGGTAAAACTTTGTGTCCCTTGCCTCCTGTTACCATCCGGCCTAGACACACAGTTTGGGACCCCCTACCCGAGATCTGCTAGTTTTGACACCGACAGGCACGGAGAGGCGCGTGGTTTAGTGCCTTGAGCTCCTGGGGGTGCGGTAGGGCTAGTGGACAGGGTGGAGCGGCCATTGGGTGGCCGGAGCCTCGTCGGTGACGAGCTCCACGGCGGTGCGTGCGGGGGAGCTACGTGCAGTCACTACGGGGCTCGAGAGAGGGAACAGAGAGGGTGGGGAGGTGGCTGAGCTCACGGGGGTCACGTCGAGGCAGTCGGGGAGGTTGGGGATGAGCTGATGCGGCGGGGACGGCGAAGGGGATCTCCGGTGGCCGGAGTTGAAGACGAGCTCGGTGCAGCGTCTCCGGGGCGAGCGAGCGCTCGGGGATGGGTCGAGGCGAAGCAGTGGACGACGGCGAAACTTCTTGGCATGGCGCGGCAACGAGTGGACGGCGGTGGCTGCGGTGGTGCTTGTCGGCGGCGACGGCTGCGCCCTGCTTTGGGAGAGAGAGCGAGAGAGGCGGGACAGGGGGGAGAGTGGAGGGGTCGAGGGGGTCTGCGTGGCACTTGTAGACGACGTCCGGGCATCGGCAGAAGCAGGAGGTGTCCGGCGTGTGGCTGCGGGCGCCGGCCACGCGATCTCGTCCTCCTGGCGAGAGGAGGAGGATGACTGGCATGAGCCAGTGGACTGGGCCGAGCTGGGCCAGGCCAGGGCGACAGGTAAGTCTATGTTCTCTCTCTCTTTTTCTGTTTTTCATTTATTCTATTATTTCTGCAACTTCTGGGCTTTATTAAAAATGCCAGGGCATTTCCTAAAATCATAAAATTAATCATGGCTATTGCTTAGAATATATCCAACAGCAAACATTTTAGTTTATGATTATTTGAGCATTTAAAATATTTTATAGCGTTTAAATGCCCAAATGCAAATACTATAAGAATTAATCCAATGACCTTAAGATGTCCTAGAAAAATGTGCACCATTTTTGTCAAATGTTTTAACCCAAAACAAAAAGGGTGGGCTTTTTAGAAGGGCATTTCAGGTTCATTGAAAAAGTTTTTAGTAAACCCTAGTTGTTCCAGGGGGGTGCTGGGGGTTCTGTCATCCCCATTTCAGTTTTCTTGGAATTGAAACATGATGCACATGTTTAACCAATCCTAATGCATGACTAACGCAGGGATGTGACAACTCACCCCCACTCAAAAGAATCTTGTCCCGAGATTTAGGATCCTCCGGGAAGAAGGTGGGGTACTCGAGTCGAAGACGATCCTCCCTTTCCCAAGTGGCTTCTTTCTCGGAATGGTGTGACCATTGAACCTTGAGAAACTTGATATTATGGCGTCGAGTGGTACGCTCGGCTTGATCAAGGATACAAACGGGATATTCCCGATATGAGAGGTTATCTTGTAGATCAAGTGTTTCGTGGTCCACTCCACGGATAGGATCCGCGAAGCAACGCCTGAGTTGAGAAACATGGAGGACATCGTGAACTCTGGAGAGATGTGAAGGTAGTTCCAATTGGTAGGAAACTTCTCCTCGTTTGGCAAGAATGCGAAAGAGTCCAATGTAACGAGGAGCCAATTTGCCTTTGATACCAAAACGATGGGTGCCCTTTAACGGAGTAACCCGAAGGTAAGCCTTCTCCCGACTTCATAAGTCATGAGCTTATGTTTACAATCATATTGGCTCTTTTGACGAGATTGGGCTGTTTTCAATTTCTCACGAATAACGCGAATGTGCTCTTCTTCTTCCTGGATCATATCCGGGCCAAAGAGTTGCCTTTCCCCGGTTTCTGACCAGCTAAGAGGCATTCGATATTTTCGTCCATAGAGAACTTCGAAAGGAGCTTTGCCCAAACTAGCTTGATAACTATTATTATAGGAAAACTCCGCGAATGGAAGGCATTTCTCCCAACCCATTCCGAATGAGATGACAGAAGCTCGGAGCATATCTTCCAGAATTTGATTGACTCGCTCTACTTGACCACTTGATTGAGGATGGAAGGCGGTGCTAAAGGAGAGACGATTTCCCATAGCATTTTGGAAACTTTCCCAAAATCGAGAGGTGAAGAGACTCCCACGGTCTGAGTTAATTTCCAATGGGACACCATGAAGAGACACTATTAGGGAGATGTATAAGTCAGCTAGCTAGCTAGCAGTGATACTCTCACGAACAGCTAGGAAATGGGCTACTTTGGAAAGACGGTCGATCACAACGAAGATGGCATTATTCCCTCTCTTGGTCCTGGGAAACCCAGTAATGAAATCCATACTGATTTTATCCCATTTCCACTCAGGAATAGCCAAATGTTGAAGGGTGCCAGCAGGCCGTTGATGCTCTGCTTTAACACGACGACAAACTTCGCAATTAGCAATGTATTGAGCAATTTCTCTCTTCATCCTAGTCCACCAAAACCTCTGGCGTAGGTCTTGATACATTTTAGTACTACCAGGATGAATGGTGAGAGGGGATTCATGAGCTTCCTTAAGGATCATCCGCCTCAGGTTTCGTGCCTTGGGAACCACTAAGCGGTTTCCAAAGTATACAACACCTTGATCATCAACGGAGAAACAATTCGCGACTCCTTTCTTAATGTTTCTCCTAATACGGGAGATTCCTGGATCTACCTTCTGTGCCTTGATGATCTGATCCATAAGGGTAGGTTTCGCCACAAGGGTGGATAGGAATCCTCGAGGAACAATGTGAAGATTGAGCTTACGAAATTCCTCATGGAGAAGTGGTTGACTTTGTTGTAACATCAGGTTGTTACAATAAGATTTACGACTTAGCGCATTAGCCATGACATTGGCTTTGCCTGGGGTGTAAGTTATTCCTAAGTCGTAATCCGAGATCAACTCGACCCAATGTCTTTGCCTAAGATTCAAATCTGGTTGGGTGAAGATATATTTCAAACTTTGGTGATCGGTGAAGATCTCGCAACGATTACCGAGGAGTTAATGTCGCCAAGTTTTGAGTGCATGGACTACAACTGCAAGCTCTAGATCATGTGTGGGATAGTTTTCCTCATGTGGGTGTAATTGCCGTGAAGCATAGGCAATTACCTGACGATCTTGCATGAGTATGCAACCTAGTCCTTGTCGCGTGGCGTCGCAATAGATAATAAAGTCCTTGGAGAAACCTGGTGGTACCAGTACGGGAGCAGATGTCAGGCGTCTTTTCAGTTCCTGAAAGCTGAACTCGCACTATGGAGTCCACTCGAACTTTTTATCTTTCTTGAGGAGTTCAGTTAGAGGTTTAGCAACCTTGGAGAAATTCTCGACGAAGTGGCGGCAATAGCTCGCTAAGCCAAGGAAGCTCCGAATTTGCTTGACTGTCTCAGGTGGAGTCCAATCAAGGACGTCTTGAACTCGCTCGGGATTGACAGCAATACCCTTACCAGAGATTACATGGCCTAGATAGGTCACTTCTGGCAACCAAAATTCACACTTGGAGAATTTGGCATAAAGGCGATGCTCTTGAAGTTTCGTCAATACCATCCTTAGATGTTCGGCATGTTCCTCTTCATTCTTGGAGTAGATGAGTATGTCATTGAGATATACTACGACGAATTTATCCAAATACTCCATGAAGTCCGAGTTCATTAACCGAGAGAAGGTGGATGGGGCATTGGTTAGACCGAAGGACATAACGGTGTACTCGTATTGGCCATAACGAGTAACAAAGGCCGTTTTGGGAATGTCCCAGTTTCTGATTTTGATTTGATGGTAGCCCAACCTCAAATCCATCTTGGAAAAGACTGAGGATCCAGCGAGCTGATCGTATAGATCGTTGATCCTGGGAAGCGGATACTTGTTCTTGATGGTGACCAAGTTGACAGGTTGGTAATCTACAACCATCCGATCCGTCCCATCCTTCTTCTTGACGAAGAGGACGGGGCAAGCCCAAGGAGAGGAACTAGGATGGATGAAACCCTTTTTCAAGGACTCATCGAGTTGGTTCTTAAGCTCGGCTAGTTCTAAGGGTGCCATCTTATAGGGTCTTCTAGAAATTGGAACGGTTCATGGAGAAAGGTCTATCACAAACTCGACATCCCTGTCAGGTGGAACACCTGGCAGTTCTTCTGGAAAGACATCTGAAAAGTCTCGGACTACCGGAACATCCTCAAGGTCTGGAAGAGGGTTGGCATTTAGGGAGTAAAGCTGGCGCTTGGCCACTCGAGTTAAGACATTGACTGTCTTGCCCGATGGGTGAGTAAGTTGAATGGTTCTAGTGGCACAATCAATCTTAGCATAATGAGCTGACATCCAGTCCATACCCAAGATGATGTTAATGTCCGAGGACTTAAGAGCTATTAAGGATGCAAGGAAGACAAGTCTATCGACAAGAATTTCGTTTCCAAGGCTTACTCTAGAAGTTTGCCATTTGGAACCCAGAGTTTGAATTACCATGGAAGTGGGCATGTCACAGAATGTCGTGTTATGCAATCGAGCATAGTTCTCGGATATGAATGAATGAGATGCTCCAGTATCGAAAAGAACAGAGGCCGGATGGCAATTAACAAGGAGCATACCAATGATGACGTTAGGATCCTCATGAGCCTCCTCGGCTGAAACATAGTTGACATGGCCACGTGCAGTGGTGACCGGCTTGGCGTAGAATGTCTTTCCCGCTGGCTTACCACGGCCAACGAACTTTCTAGACTGATTGGGGTTGTTGTTCTGGGGCACTCTTGACTATAGTGGCATGGCTCTCCACACTTGAAACATGTCACAACATTGGGGCGTGGAGCAGCATTAGCAGCGGGGCCACCATAGGGCTTGGGCGGTGCAAACTACTGGTTGGGGCGAGGCGCCACAAAGGATGGCCTCGGAATGAACCTGGGTGGCAGTGCCATGCTTGGAATCCACTCCCAGCGCTTCTGAGATCCAGAGCCGGATGAAGAGCCAAAATCACGAGAGTGCTTGCGTGAAGCGTCATAGTCAGACTGGCCTGTCTCAGCACTAATGGCTTTGTTGACCAACTTCTGAAAGGAGGTGCACTCGTGCAGACGAAGATCATGGCGAAGCTTAGGGCTAAGTCCCTTGCGGAACCTTGCCTGCTTCTTAGCGTCGTTAGATACTTCTTCAGGAGCATAACCTGCCAGATTCCCAAATTCATGACTATATGCATCCACAGTCAGTCTTCCTTGGGTGAAATTGTAGAACTCTTCCCTCTTGCGATCTATGAGACCTTCCGGGATGTGATGCTCATGGAAAGCCTCACTGAATTCAGCCCAAGTAATGATTTGGCCGACCGGGCGCATAGCTTCAAAATTTTCCCACCAAAGGCTAGCAGGGCCTTCGAGGTGATAGGCAGCATAAGTAACCTTATCAGCTTCAGCTACGTTGGCAGAACATAGCTTCTGGGTGATGCTACGAAGCCAGTCATCCGCGTCGAGGGGCTTGATGGAATGGTTAAACTTTGGTGGGTACAGCTTGATAAAGTCATTGATTGACACCAAGTCATTTCGCTGATGGCATGCAGTGTTCTGCTCAATCCGCTCCAGCAAGCGGTTAGTCTCACACTTGTTTCTTTCCGCCTCCAGCATCACTTCGGCCAGAGAAGGCGAGTGAGGCAGATTTTCACCCCTAACTGCACTGGCTTCCCCCTGCTCCGGGGCAGCAGGGTTGCTGCGGGTGTTGACCATCCTAGGAGAAAACAAGACAACGTTTAGATAAGGATGGCACAAACATAGCAAGGAAGTGCAGAATGTAATGGATAACACGGAATGCAGAGATGTTCATCCATATGTCATGGTAATATAGAACTGCCATATATATACCAATGGTCATACACACCATACATAGTTTAGTACAAGCCCAGGCTACAGTACAACTATGATGAAAGACGTTACATCTCATCGGAGGCATTCCAAGCTCCTATACATTATTTGTCTACACCTCCGGAATTGATTACACACAAAGTCATATTCCACAAGTCACGCGGGACAGTGGAGATAAAATTATTACAATACTAGTGATACTACTACTAACTCAGACAGCTCTATAGTAGTCCTCATAGAAGTCACCTCCATAGCCTGGAAGTTCAACGTGATCATCCAGGAACAGACGGTCCTGGGGAGCTTGTGGGCCAAAGGGGCTAGGATGTGGTCTTGGACCAACAAACGGTGGCCTGCGAGGACCACGGGGTGGGGTGATGCCGCCCACATCACGCCAATCCACCATGTCTGGCAGAGCAGATCTCACAGGATACAGATCCCTTGTATCCATACATCCAGCTTGCACCGCAGGTGCAAACCGAGTCAAAGTGGCCTAATGATCAGCACGGGTGTTGAAAAGCTCCAGTCTCAAGGCCCGATTCTCTCGGTCTTTATCCTCGAGCATCTCGGCAGTGGTACGAGTTAGTGAGTCCTCCTGAGTGGAGTCAGCATAGATATCCTGGAGATACCCTTGCGCTCCCGGGAGTGAAGCTGGCATATAACGGAAGTCGGTGTTCCGAAGCAGGCCAGTCCGGACTCGCATGATGGTCATCATGGAATAGGCAGCATCCTGCACAACCATCTCAACAGTAACCCCGAGTCCATAGGAACAGTGGAGGGGCTTGGTAGATCTAGGATAAGAAGGAAATATCATGACGGTGCAGAAATATTGGCTTTGATTAAAGTCTCGGAATTGCTCTTCGACAGTGTATTCGGGATACCAACGGTAACCCATCTGGATCCTTACCCGGACTAACATAGCAGTATGACCGGGCACATCGAGGCACCGGGTCAGGTGAACCACTTGGTTTTGAGCATGAGTGGCCATCTGAAAGCACAACCACAAGGCAAAGACATTAGAATTTCTAGGGAAAATTGGACAGCATAACAGCTGTAAATGCTCAGAAAAAGATTTGAGACATCCACAACAGTTGCAATACCACTCAACAACATCATATCAAGGTTCTGATTCAACTGGCAACATACTAAAAGTAGTAGTAACTGTACTGAGGCTTGTAACAACAATCCTATAGGCTACTACGGATTAGTAACACGTGAACCTGATAGAAGAAGAGAGCCTAGTCCTTAACCCACGTTGAATGAGAAGAGAATGACTCAGATCAGAGGGCATAAGGTAAAGGAGTAAAAGATCCTTACGTTCCCTCCCACAATCAATTCCCCTACATATAACTAAAGCATTTCTAGACTCGACATCGACCAGTTTGGCTCAACAAACCTACAGGCAGTCCAGCTCTGATGCCAACGCTGTCAGGACCCCGATTCCAAGTCACATCGATCTAGCCGGTAACACCTCATATCACATTGCGGCCTCACGCACGGTATCCCACGGGTGTCGCCTTACCATGGCCCGGGACCGTTTGCACCTTTTGGCTCACGTATATGATATTGTTGCTAGCATCCATATGACAGAGAACCCGGGCCGACATGGCTAGTCATGAATCCAAAGCGGCACAGACCTATGGAGACAGGCATACATGAATCACATCGAACCTGTCGGTCATCAGCGAGTGAATATGGGTTGTAGCGCTGGGCTAACAGGACTCCGGGGAACCCGGGCTGTAGCAGGCTAGGCAGGACTCCGGATGTCACTGCGTGACATTTCCCCGAAGGGACAGACATAGGAACTAAATGAAACACATGCCGGCCAGTCAAGTGTCCAGAGCAGTAGTGCTGGGCTAGCAGGACTCCGGTGAACCGGGCTGTAGCGGGCTACTATCGCTCAGGAAGCACTAGACTACATTTCCCCATATGAGAGGCTGCCAAGGATAAACAACTAGATTGTCGGATCCCACTCATACCGAGCATTTCAATCATACACACAATATGCCCGCTATGAGTACATACATCATGGCATCACAACAAAACTCTACAACTCAAATACTTTATTTAAAGGCTCCAGAGAGCCATACATAACATGTTCATACAGGTAGGGGTCACATGACCCGACACTCAAGTCATACAAGCATACAAGCACATGCGGAAGCAAGTAGTCTGAGTACAGACACTAGAAAGAAAGAAGGCTTCTCGAAGCCTGTCTATCTACATAGGGCCCTCCATGGCCAGGATCACCACCTTGGTGGCTAGTCACTCGTCGACATCAAGGTCTACATAGAACCCATCGGAGGGGGCAGTGTTGTTGTCTGAATACAGTAATTAAGCAAACATGAGTACAAAGGTACTTAGCAAGTCTTACATCAGAACCTACTATACATGCTTATTCTCAAGAAGGAGGTGGAGTTATTGCAGCAAGCCAGCTTTGACTCTTGGCTAAGCTATCCTACGAGACTCCACTAGTAAAATAGTTTTCGCACACGAGTCCACTACTCACTAACACAATACTCCACTGGGGATCCTCCCTCGTCATCCTACGAGAGGGCCATTCTCGGTACTCACACTTATCTTGAGTATTTTAGTAGTATCCATTAACTTCTCTATGAACTATATAGGCAACCAAGTAGTCCTTTACCGCGGACGCGGCTATTCGAACAGTTTGAATCGCGTTGTCTTAATGCAGTAAACAAGAGCAGAAGCGAGAACATGGGTTTGTATCAGAATGATCAATGGGTTGCTTGCCTGATGTAGTGGTAGTAGGGTACTGCCCTTCAGACGGATACTTGGGGTTATCCTCGGAGGCAGAACCTACCACGAAAGACACACCAAAACATAATCAACACATGACAATATGCAACAATATGATGCATGCTATGACATGGCAAAATGAATGTGTCTTGGCCTAATGCAAGCTAAAACAGAAAGGAATTGTCACATCCCTAGTTCTGGTATGACCTAGGCTTGCTTTGTGCATCATGTTTAAATTTCAAATGAAAATTGAAATGGGGAAGTTGCAAACCCTAGCACCAAAGTTCTTTCCAATAGGTTCAACTTTAAAATGGATTTTCAATGAAACCAAAATGCTCTTCAAAAATGTTCATGCTCTTTGGATAATGTTGGGAACAACAACCAGAGGTGATGCACATTTTTGCTACACATTTTGGATTTTTGAATCAATGCATAAATATTTGATTGGGAGCTGATTAAATTGTATAAATATTTTAATGGCTCCAAAAATGTTGGGAATTGGTGAGGGCCTCTGGAATATTATATCTAGATGCCACAAATATTTTCAGCATTTATGGAAATGTTTTAACATTTCTTTAAGATACAAAACAGAAGACAGAAATGAAAAACAGAAAGAAATAAGAAAAGACTTACCTGGCGGTCACCTGGCAGCCCATCTGGCCGGCCCTGCCCACCAGGGGCAGGGAGGTCTTCTTCCTCCCTCCAGGAGGACACCGAGCGTGTGGCTGACGCACGCCCGGCCACCTCCTGCTTCCCGCCGCTGCCTCGACGCCCAGGACGATGCCACGCAGTCTCCCCTACCCCCCTCTCACTCCCTCCCACTCCCCCCTCCTCCGTCCTCTCCCCGCAGCACACCCGAGCGCGCTCGTCGCCGCCGCTCGCTGCCACCGCGGCCACCGTCCACCACTCGCCTCGCTGACGTGTTCGGAAGAACCGCAACACCGCCCACGTCCCCTCCGCCGGCTCACACCTCGCAGGAGGCCCTGCTTCGTCGTCTTCGCGGTCATCTTCAACCTCGGGCACCCGAGCCCCTCGCCGTTGATTCGCGCTGACAAGGACGTCCCCGAACCCCCTGACCTACTCCGCCGCCTCCCTGTGAGCTTCCGCTCCCAACCCCTCTCTCCCCGTCGTTGAATCCCTCCTCTAGCCCCCTGGTCACCGCAGCCGAAGCTCGTCGCCGCCGTGCCTCGTCGCCGTCATGGCTAGAGCCATTATTGCTCGAAGCCAAGCGCACCACTGTGCTCAACGCAGCTCCAGGAACCCTCCCATCCTCTCAGCGAGCTTGCTAGCCAAGCGTAACCTGCGCACACGCATAGCCGAGCTCCGGCCGCGGCCGCGGGCCCTACTCCGGCGAGCTCCACCGTCCCCGCGACCTCCCCTATGCCCAGGTGGATGCGGTCGAGCGCGGGTTGCCGATTGGTAGTCCCCGCGCGCTCTTCCGCCGCCTGTAGCGCGTTCCGGCGAAGCACCGGCGCGTGGTTTGGTCGTCGCCGGCCGAACTCCGGTGAGGCCGACGTGGCTGTCATTAGCGCTAATCCCACAACCTAATCCCCCCCTGAGACTAACCAGTGGGCCCCAGGGCTTTGTCAAAGCTAATCAGCCTAGGTTTGACTCAGGGTTAACCCCAGTGTCACTAACGTGTGGCCCCCACACGTCGGGTTTGACCTGGTCAGCCCTGTTGATGCCTCTGTGACGTCACGCTGACGCAGTAATTGATTTTCTAATTTTAAATAATTCAGGTAATTTCAGAAAATAGTTAAAACTTCTAAAATTCATAGTAATTCAACCGTAACTCCAAATCAAATAAATTATATATGAAAAATTATCAGAAAAATGCAAGGAATCCATTTATGCCAGTTTCATGCATGAAAAACAAACTTATACTTGCTGTATAAGTGAAAACGTAATAATGGCATGTTATATACTTAATTTGGGGTTTGCATATGAACCCTTGGTTCATATGGACTTCAACCAAATTGATGCTAGATGCATTAGGGAAAATCATAGAATCTTTGAAATGTCATCTTCATGCATCATATTGTTGCATATGGTTGTTTATTGATTACCGGCACCGTCCCTTCTCGACAGGTTCTACTCCGGAAGGTGTCCCGAGTACCTGTCTGAGGAGCAGTGCTTCTTCGTGGATCTATCAGGCAAGCAAACCCCCTTGAGCATCTCGATAAATCCCACTCTCTCACTCCTGCTCCTTTTACTGCATTAGGACAACAACGATTCAAACTGCTACTTTTCTGCTGCGGTAGTTGAACCCATTCCTCTGCATGACCTGTCATTGCCACAGTAAATAGTTGAAACCCACTAGCATGAGTAGGAGTTGCTTGAGCCTTGATGTGCCTACTCATCCATGCTTGATTTCTTTATGCCAGCTATGCTTAGAGTTGTGTCAGGTCTGATTCACCGGGAATGAATCGGAGTGGTGAACATGTCCTACCGGTAAAGGCTGAGTGTGTGAACGCGTTTTGGTAAAGGTAGCGATGAGAGGCCATGTAGGAGTACATGGTGGGTTGTCTCATTGGAACCGTCCCTAAGCACTGAGTTCTGTGTGGGTTATCCAAGTCCAGTTACTACCACACATTGGGTTCCGGTTATCCGGCCCCTCTCGGCTTATTAATCCACTCGATCTCTGTCCAGGAGTTGCAACTAGTTTCTGGCGTTTGTAGGTAGTGCTATTTGTCTACCAGGTGGTGTCCGACGGGACAGTCTTGGGACAGACTAGGCAGCGTGGCACGGTGTACCAAGTGGCACCCGGATGGTGGGCTTGGGAACCCTGCACATATCGTTTAGGGCCGTGAGCGACACCCCGGCCGGATCTCCTTGCGGATGGAACCCGAATAGGCGATAAACCTAGACGAGAGACTTGTGTGGTTAGTCAGGTCGTGGCCGACACCCTCGCCCGGCTTCCGCTTGAAGGTTGCCGAGGTACATGACGTGTACAGGGCTATAAGTGGCGAGAGCGTGTGTGAAGAAGTACACCCCTGCAGGGTCAACATTATCTATTCGAATAGCCGTTTTCCTCGGATATGGAAACTTGGAAGACCTATGTAGTACGTAGACAACTTGAAGTGGATACTCTAAAATACGCAAGATAAGTGTGAGTGCTATGGATGGCCTTCTCGTAGGGAGGCGGGAACGGATCCATAGTGGAGTATTGGTATGGTGAATATGTGGACTTGTGTGCGTCTTCTCACCTCAAAGAAGTTTCTGATACACGTAGTATTGGTTAGCCACTAAGTCAAAGTTGGCTTGCTGCTGTTAAAACTCCACCACCACCCCCCTTTTGTCGATAATGTTGCATATGTAGATAGTTCTGATGTAAGACTTGCTGAGTACCTTTGTACTCACGTTTGCTTATTTATGTTTTGCAGTTGGTTACACTAGTGACTTCGACAAGTAGCTTGTATCCCAGCTACGATCTTGTACCCTTGGGAGGGTCGTGTTTAGTCAGGCTTCTTAGTCTTTTCCTTTTGTAGTTGTCTGTACTCAGACATGTAATGCTTCCGTTGCTTGTATACTCTGAATGATGGGTCATGAGAGCCCTGTTCGTATTGAATGCTATGTGGCTCTTCTGGGCCTTTATCTATATGAGTTTGAGTTATGTTGTGATGCCATGTTGTACAGCACATACTAGCATGTTATGCGTACGTGTAACGTGTATTGCTATGTGTGGGATCCGACAACCTAGTTGTTTACCTCTGATAGCCTCTCTTATGGGGAAATGTAGTATTGTGCCTCCATGAGCCATAGTAGTCCGCTACAGCCCGGTTCACCGGAGTCCTGCTAGCCCAGCACTACTGCTCCGGAACAATTGACTGGCCGGCATGTGATTCACTTTGTTCCTGTGTCTGTCCCTTCGGGGAAATGTCACGCGGTGACTTCCGGAGTCCTGCCTAGCCTGCTACAGCCCGGGTTCCCCGGAGTCCGGATAGCCCAGTGCTACAGCCCGGATTCACTCGCTAATGACTGACATGCTCGATGTGATTCATGTATGCCTGTCCCCATAGGTCTGTGCCGCTTTGGGTCCACGACTAGCCATGTCGGCCCGGGTTCTCTGTCATATGGATGCTAGCGACACTATCATATACGTGAGCCAAAAGGCGCAAACGGTCCCGGGCCAGGTAAGGTGGCACCCGTGGGAATACCGTGCGTGAGGCCGCAAAGTGATATGAAGTGTTACATGCTAGATCGGCGTGACTTAGGATCGGGGTCCCGACAGCGTTGGTATCAGAGCCTGACTGACTGTAGGATTACCAAGCCAAACTGGTCGAAGTTGAGTCTAGAAATGCTTTATTTATATAAGAGAATTGATTGTGGAAGGGAACATAAGGCTCTTTTTACTCCTTTACCTCATGTCATTCTTTCTGAGTTAGCCTGTTCTTTTCTACGAGGGTTAAGGCTTAGGCTTCTCCTCTATCTCTCAGGATGATGTGTTACTAAACCGTAAAGTCTTAGGATTGTTGGGTTGTGCCTCCGTACAGTTCTACTACTTCCGTGTGTCCTCAGTTTGACCCAGAACCTTGATATTATGATGCTGATTGATTATGCTATTCCTTTGATGAATGTCTCAAAATCCTTTTGAGAATTTACAGCCATTATGCTGCCGAAATTGTCCTAGGATTTCAAGAGTTTCTAATGCTTTTGCATTACATTCCGCATCCTTATGTCGATGCTCATTCCATCCTTGTTTCCTTGGTTTCTGTGCCAGGATGTCGAATGCTAACCGAGGTTCAGTTGCTCATAGCAAGAACCACGGAGATGGTACGGATGAGGATCCTCCTGACCAGCCTTTGATCGCAGAGTTCTTGTTAGCATCCGAGAGGAACAAGCGTGAGACTAACCGCTTGCTGGCACAGATTGAGCAGAACACCGCACATCAGTGTAAGAAGTTGGTTTCCATCACCGACTTCATTGGTCTGAAACCACCCACCTTCCATCATTCCATTGAGCCACTCGATGCAGATAACTGGCTCCGAAGCATCACTCACAAGTTGCATTCTGCGAACGTAGCTGAAGGTGACAAGGTCACCTGTGCTACCTATCACCTGGAAGGTCCTGCTAGTATTTGGTGGCAGAGCTATGAGGCTATGCTTCCAGCTGGCCAGATTCCTACGTGGAAGGATTTCACCGAGGCTTTTCGTGAGCACCACATTCCTCAGGCTCTCATTGACTGCAAGAGGGAAGAGTTCTGTAGTTTTAGCCAGGGTAAGCTGCCTGTTGATGCTTACAGTAGAGAGTTTGGAAACCTCGCCCTCTATGCTACAGAAGAAGTGTCCACGGACGCTAAGAAGCAGGCTAGGTTCCGGAAGGGTCTCAACCCTAAGTTGCGTCGTGATCTCCACCTGCATCATTGTGATACTTTCCAGGCTCTTGTGAACAAGGCCATTAATGCAGAGACATCTCAGCTCACTTACGAGGAGTCTCATAAGCACAACCTTGATATGGGTTCTTCCTCCCGCTCTGGCTCTCAGAAGTGACGGATTTGGATTCCGAACTCGGCTCTTCCACCTGGATATGCACCGAGGCCATCCGATGTGGCGCCTCACCCAACTCAGCAACGTGCTCCACCCAGGCCTATTAGTGGACCACTTGCCAATGTAGGTCCACGTCCTACCTCAGGAACTTGCTTCACCTGCGGAGAACCAGGACACTATGCACGTGACTGCCCTCAGTCCAGTTATACTCCACACCAGTCTGAGAGGTCTGTTGGCCGTGAAAAACCATCAGGCAAGATGATCAGTACCAAGCCAGCCTCCATTGAACGAACATGTGTGCACCATGTCTCAGCTTCAGAAGCTCAAGATGATCCCGATGTTGTACTGGGTACGCTTCTTGTCAATTGTCACCCAGCTTCAGTTCTGTTCGATACTGGAGCATCCCACTCCTTCGTATCCGAAGGTTACGCTCGGTTGCACGACATGTCATTTGGTAATATGCCGACTCCATTAATAATCCAGACTCCCGGTTCCAAATCGCAAACCTCCAAGGTAAGCCATGGTAATGAAATCCTTGTTGACAGACTGGTATTCCTTGCTTCTTTGATATCTCTCAAGTCTTCAGATATTAACATCATCTTGGGTATGGACTGGATGACAGCTCACCATGCCAAGATCGATTGTTACACTAGATCTGTTCAACTTACACATCCATCTGGCAAAATAGTCACTGTCTCCACTAGAGTTGCAAGGCGTCAACTCTATTATCTTAATGCCAGCCCTCTTCCAGACCTTGAAGATATTCCGGTAGTCCGTGACTTCCCGGATGTCTTTCCAGAAGAACTGCCAGGTGTCCCACCTGACAGAGATGTAGAGTTTGTCATAGAACTTATCCCAGGAACTGTTCCAATCTCTAGGAGACCATACAAGATGGCACCTTTGGAGTTAGCCGAGCTTAAGAAACAACTTGATGAGTCCTTGCAAAAGGGTTTCATCCGTCCCAGTTCTTCTCCATGGGCTTGTCCTGTCCTCTTCGTCAAGAAGAAGGATGGTACGGATCGGCTGGTTGTAGATTATCGTCCCGTTAATTTGGTCACGATAAAGAAAAAGTATCCACTCCCCAGGATCAACGACCTGTATGATCAGCTCGCTGGATCCTCAGTCTTTTCCAAGATGGATTTGAGGTTAGGCTACCACCAAATCAAAATCAGAAATGGGCACATCCCCAAAACGGCCTTTGTCACTTGTTATGGTCAATACGAGTACACCGTAATGTCTTTCAGCCTAACCAATGCTCCAGCTACTTTCTCCCGCTTGATGAACTCGAACTTTATGGAGTACTTAGATAAGTTCGTCATGGTTTATCTCGATGATATTCTTATTTACTCGAAGGACGAGGAAGAGCATGCCGAACATCTTAGACTCGTGTTAGAAAAACTCAGAGAGCACCGCCTTTATGCCAAGTTCTCTAAGTGTGAATTTTGGTGGCCAGAAGTGACCTATCTGGGCCACGTGATCTCTGGTAAGGGCATTGCTGTCAATCCCGAGAGAGTTAAAGCCATTCTCGATTGGACTCCACCCGAAACGGTCAACCAAGTTAGGAGTTTCCTTGGTCTAGCCAGTTATTGTCGCCGCTTCGTTGAAAACTTCTCCAAAGTGGCCAAACCTCTCACGGAACTTCTCAAGAAAGATAAAAAGTTTGAGTGGTCCCCACAGTGTGAGCACAGTTTTCAGGAACTGAAAAGACGCCTGACTTATGCGCCCATACTCGTGCCACCGGATTTCACTAAAGACTTTGTTATCTATTGCGACGCTTCGTGTCAAGGACTATGTTGCATTCTTATGCAGGATCGTCATGTGATTGCCTATGCTTCTCGACAGTTGCATCCACATGAGGAAAATTATCCTACACATGATCTAGAGCTTGCAGCCGTAGTCTATGCACTTAAGACTTGGCGACATTACCTTCTTGGTAACCGTTGCGAAATCTACACTGACCATCAGAGTCTCAAGTATATCTTCACCCAACCGGATCTGAATCTCAGACAAAGACGTTGGTTGGAGTTGATCTCGGATTACAACTTAGGAATCACCTACACCCCAGGCAAAGCCAATGTCATGGCTGATGCTTTAAGTCATAAATCCTATTGCAACAACCTCATGTTGCAACAATGTCAACCACCCCTCCATGAGGAATTCTGTAAGCTTAACCTTCACATAGCTCCTCATGGTTCCCTTTCTACCTTGGTGGCGAAACCTACCCTTACGGACGAGATCATAGAGGCTTAGAAGCATGATACGGGAATCTCCCGGATCAAGAAGAATATTTCCAAGGGAGTTGCTGGCTGTTTCTCTATGGATGAACGAGGTGTTATTTACTTTGGAAACCGTTTGGTGGTTCCCAAATGTCAACAGATGCAGCAACTGATCCTTAAGGAGGCCCATGAATCCCCTCTCACGATTCATCCCGGTAGTACAAAGATGTATCAGGACCTACGCCAGAGGTTCTGGTGGACTAGTATGAAGAGAGAAATCACTCAGTATATTGCCAACTGTGACGTTTGTCGTCGCATTAAGGAAGAGCATCAGAGACCTGCTGGCACCCTTCAAGCTTTAGCTATTCCCGAGTGGAAATGGGACAAAGTTGGTATGGACTTCATCACCGGCTTTCCCAGGACCAAGAAAGGAAATAATGCTATCTTCGTAGTCATTGATCGTCTCTCCAAAGTGGCTCACTTCCTACCTGTTCGAGAGAGTATCACTGCTAGTCAGCTCGCTGACTTATATATCTCCCGAATAGTATCACTCCCTGGTGTTCCACTAGAGATCAATTCAGACCGTGGCAGTCTTTTCACCTCTCATTTCTGGGAAAGCTTCCAGAATGCCATGGGCACCCATCTTTCTTTCAGTACTGCTTTCCACCCTCAGTCAAGTGGTCAGGTGGAAAGGGTCAACCAAATTCTCGAAGACATGCTTAGAGCTTGCGTTATCTCATTCGGTATGGATTGGGAGAAATGTCTTCCCTTTGCCGAGTTTGCTTATAACAATAGCTACCAATCCAGTCTTAGGAAAGCACCCTTCGAGATTCTATATGGACGAGGATGTCGAACACCTTTGAACTGGTCATAAACCGGTGAAAGACAAATCTTTGGACCGGATATGATCCAGGAGGCACAAGAGCAAGTTCGCATCATTCGTGAGAATTTGAAAACAGCCCAATCTCTTCAAAAGAGCTAGTATGACCGTCGTCATAAGGAAGTGGCTTATGAAGTTGGCGACAAGGCTTACCATCGGGTTACTCCTTTGAAGGGTACCCATCATTTTGGTATCAAGGGCAAGTTGGCTCCTCGTTACATTGGTCCTTTTCGCATTCTCGCTAAACGAGGAGAGGTTGCCTACCAGTTGGAACTACCCCCACATCTTTCTCGAGTACATCATGTCTTCCACATCTCTCAACTCAGGCGTTGCTTCTCGGATTCCATCCGCGGAGTGGACCACGAAACGCTTGATCTCCAACATAACCTCACTTATCGAGAGTACCCCGTTCGCATTCTGGATCAAGCAGAGCGTGTCACTCGACGTCATAACATCAAGTTTCTCAAGGTTCAGTGGTCTCATCATGCCGAGGGAGAAGCTACCTGGGAGCGAGAAGATCGTCTTCGACTTGAGTACCCCGCTTTCTTTCCGCCAACTCCTGAATCTCGGGACGACATTTTTTCGAGTGGGGGCGAGTTGTCACATCCCTAGTTCTGGTATGACCTAGGCTTGCTTTGTGCATCATGTTTAAATTTCAAATGAAAATTGAAATGGGAAGCTGCAAACCCTAGCACCAAAGTTTTTTCCAATAGGTTCAACATTAAAATGGATTTTCAATGAACCCAAAATGCCCTTCAAAAATGTTCATGCTCTTTGGATAATGTTGGGAACAACAACCAGAGGTGATGCACATTTTTGCTACACATTTTGGATTTTTGAATCAATGCATAAATATTTGATTTGGAGCTGTTTAAATTATATAAATTTTTAATGGCTCCAAAAATGTTGGGAATTGGTGAGGGCCTCTGGAATATTATATCTAGATGCCACAAATATTTTCAGCATTTATGAAAATGTTTTAACATTTCTTTTAGATACAAAATAGTAGACAGAAAAGAAAAACAGAAATAAATAAGAAAAGACTTACCTGGCGCTCACCTAGCAGCCCATCTGGCCGGCCCAGCCCACCAGGGGCAGGGAGGTCTTCTTCCTCCCGCCAAGAGGACGCCGAGCGCATGGCCGACGCACGCCGACGCACGCCAGCCCACCTCCTGCTTCCCGCCGCTGCCTCGACGCCCAGGACGACGCCACGCAGTCTACCCGACCCCACTCTCACTCCCTCTCGCTCCTCCCCCTCCTCTGTCCTCTCCCCGCAGCACACCCGAGCGCGCTCGTCGCCGCCGCTCGCTGCCACCGCGGCCATCGTCCACCACTCGCCTCGCTGACGCGTCCGGAAGAACCGCAACACCGCCCACGCCCCTCCGCCGACTCATGCCTCGCAGGAGGCCCTGCTTCGTTGTCTTCGCGGTCATCTTCAACCTCGGGCACCCGAGCCCCTCGCCGTCGATTCGCGCCGTCAGGGATGTCCCCGAGCCCACTGACCTACTCCGCCGCCTCCCTGTGAGCTTCCGCTCCCAACCCCTCTCTCCCCGCCGTCGAATCCCTCCTCTAGCCCCCCTGGCCACCGTAGCCGAAGCTCGCCGCCGTCGTGCCTCGTCGCCGTCGTGGCTAGAGCCATTATTGCTCGAAGCCAAGCGCACCACTGTGCTCAACGCAGCTCCAGGAGCCCGCCCATCCTCTCAGCGAGCTTGCTAGCCAAGTGTAGCCCGCGCCCACGCATAGCCGAGCTCCGGCCGCTGCCGCGAGCCCTGCTCCGGCGAGCTCCGCCGTCCCCGCGACCTCCCCTATGCCCAGGTGGATGCGGTCGAGCGCGGGCTGCCGATTGATAGTCCCCGCGCGCTCTTCCACCGCCTGTAGCGCGTTCCGGCGAAGCACCGCCGCGCGCTTTGGTCGTCGCCGGCCGAACTCCGGTGAGGCCGACGTGGCTATCATTAGCACTAATCCCATAGCGTAATCCCCCCCTGAGACTGACTAGTGGGCCCCAGGGCTTAGTTAAAGCTAATCAGCCTAGGTTTGACTCGGGGTTAACCCCAGTGTCACTGACGTGTGGCCCCCACACGTCAGGTTTGACCTGGTCAGCCCTGCTGACGCCTCTGCGACATCACGCTGATGCAGTAATTGATTTTCTGGATTTTAAATAATTCAGGGAATTTCAGAAAATAGTTAAAACTTCTAAAATTCATAGTAATTCAACCGTAACTCCAATTCAAATAAATTATATATGAAAAATTATCAGAAAAATGCAAGGAATCCATTTATGCCAGTTTCATGCATGAAAAACCAACTTCTACTAGATGTATAAGTGAAAATGTAATAATGGCATGTAATATACTTAATTTGGGGTTTGCATATGAACCCTTGGTTCATATGGACTTCAACCAAATTGATGCTAGATGCATTAGGGCAAATCATAGCATCTTTGAAATGTCATCTTCATGCATCATATTGTTGCATATGGTTGTTTATTGATTGTCGGCACCGTCCCTTCTCGATAGGTTCTACTCTGGAAGGTGTCCCGAGTACCTGTCTGAGGAGCAGTGCTTCTTTGTGGATCTACCAGGCAAGCAAACCCCCTTGAGCATCTCGATAAATCCCACTCTCTCGCTCCTGCTCCTTTTACTGCATTAGGACAAAAACGATTCAAACTGCTACTTTTTTGCTGCGGTAGTTGAACCCATTCCTCTGCATGACCTGTCATTGCCACAGTAAATAGTTGAAACCCACTAGCATGAGTAAGAGTTGCTTGAGCCTTGATGTGCCTACTCATCCATGCTTGATTTCTTTATGGTAGCTATGCTTAGAGTTGTGTCAGGTCTGATTCACCGGGAATGAATCGGAGTGGTGAACATGTCCTACCAGTAAAGGCTAAGTGTGTGAACACGTTTTGGTAAAGGTAGCGATGAGAGGCCATGTAGGAGTACAAGGTGGGTTGTCTCATTGGAACCGTCCCAAAGCATTGAGTTCTGTCTATGTTATCCAAGTCCAGTTACTACCACACATTGGGTTCCTGTTATCCGGCCCCTCTCGGCTTATTAATCCACTTGATCTCTGTCCAGGAGTTGCAACTAGTTTCTGGCGTTTGTAGGCAGTGCTATTTGTCTACCAGGTGGTGTCCGACGGGACGGGCTAGGGACAGACTAGGCACCGTGGCACGGTGTACCAAGTGGCACCCGGATGGTGGGCTTGGGAACCCTGCACACATCGTTTGGGGCCGTGAGCGACACCCCGGCCGGATCTCCTTGCGGATGGAACCCGAATAGGCGATAAACCTGGACGAGAGACTGGTGTGGTAAGTCAGGTCGTGGCCGACACCCTCGCCCGGCTTCCGCTTGAAGGTTGCCGAGGTACATGACGTGTACAGGGCTATAAGTGGCGAGAGCGTGTGTGAAGAAGTACACCCCTGCAGGGTCAACATTATCTATTCGAATAGCCATTTTCCTCGGATATGGAAACTTGGAAGACCTATGTAGTACGTAGACAACTTGAAGTGGATACTCTAAAATACCCAAGATAAGTGTGAGTGCTATGGATGGCCTTCTCGTAGGGAGGCGGGAACGGATCCATAGTGGAGTATTGATATGGTGAATATGTGGACTCATGTGCGTATTCTCACCTCAAAGAAGTTTCTGATACTCGTAGTATTGGTTAGCCACTGAGTCAAAGCTGGCTTGCTGCTGTTAAAACTCCACCCCCCCCCCCCATTTTTGTTGATAATGTTGCATATGTAGATAGTTCTGATGTAGGACTTGCTGAGTACCTTTGTACTCACGTTTGCTTATTTATGTTTTGCAGTTGGTTACACTAGTGACTTCGACGAGTAGCTTGTATCCCAGCTACGATCTTGTACCCTTGGGAGGGTCGTGTTTAGTCAGGCTTCTTAGTCTTTTCCTTTTGTAGTTGTCTATACTCAGACATGTAATGCTTCCGTTGCTTGTATACTCTAAATGATGGGTCATGAGACCCCTGTTCGTATTGAATGCTATGTGGCTCTTCTGGGCCTTTATCTATGCGTACGTGTAACGTGTATTGCTATGTGTGGGATCCAACAACCTAGTTGTTTACTTCTGATAGCCTCTCTTATGGGGAAATGTAGTCTTGTGCCTCCATGAGCCATAGTAGTCCGCTACAGCCCGGTTCACCGGAGTCCTGCTAGCCCAGCACTACTGCTCCAGAACACTTGACTGGCCGGCATGTGATTCACTTCGTTCTTGTGTCTGTCCCTTCGGGGAAATGTCACGCGGTGACATCCGGAGTCCTGCCTAGCCTGCTACAGCCCGGGTTCCCGGAGTCCTTTTAGCCCAGTGCTACAGCCCGGATTCATACGCTGTTGACCGGCATGCTTGAGGTTGATTCATGTATGCCTGTCCCTGTAAGTTAGTGCTACTTTGGGTTCACGACTAGTCATGTCAGCCCGGGTTCTCTGTCATATGGATGCTAGCGACACTATCATATACGTGAGCCAAAAGGCGCAAACGGTCCCGGGCCAGGTAAGGTGGCACCCGTGGGAATACCGTGCGTGAGGCCGCAAAGTGATATGAAGTGTTACATGCTAGATCGGTGTGACTTAGGATCGGGGTCCTGACAGGAATGAACCCATTTGAATCAAAGATTCAAATGATTGTTCATTTAATATAGCCTTATTAGTGCATTATCTTATTTTGCTTAAACAGCAAGGATATCTTGTTTTTTCATGCATGAAACCATTACAGATGGATAGATTGAATTTTTCTGATCATTTTTCCTATATAAATTGTTTGATTTGGAGCTATGGTTGATTTTCTATGATTTTTAGAAGTTTTGGCTATTTTCTGGAATTTCCTATTAAAGAATAAATCCAGAAAAGGATTCACTGCGTCAGCATTGCATCAGAGTGACGTCAGGGGTCAACGGGCCGGTCCAGGTCAAACCTGACCAGTGGGACCCGCGTGTCAGTAGTTAATTAACTAACTAATTTTTGATTAGTGCTAATCTAAGTTAATTAGCTGGGCGGTCCCACGTGTCAGAGATTCAGGGGAGGTCAACCTGGGCCCACACGGGGTCAAACAGGGTCAAACTCACCGGCGTTTAGCCGCCGGCGAGGCCAGACGCGGTGGAGCATGTGCGGGTTTTGCACTCCGGCGACCAAAAGGACGACGGAGACCATCTACGTGATGCGGGGAGTGAGCCGCGTCGAGTGGTGGCAGTGGGTGGAGTTGGGGTGGCCGGAATCGTCGCCGGCGAGGAGTTTCGCAGCGGGCGGAGGTCGGGTGAGGTCGAACTAGTCACTAGGGGGCATGGAGAGGCGCGTGATTTAGTGCGTTGAGCTCCTGGGGGTGCGGTAGGGCTAGTGGACAAGGTGGCGCGGCAATTGGGTGGCCGGAGCCTCGTCGACGACGAGCTCCGAGGCGGTGCATGCGGGTGAGCTACGTGCAGTCGCTACAGGGCTCGAGAGAGGGAACGGAGAGGGTGGGGAGGTGGCTGAGCTCACGGGGGTCACGTCGAGGCAGTCGGCGAGGTCGGGGACGAGCTGATGCGGCGGGGACGGTGAAGGGGATCTCCGGTGGCCGGAGTTGAAGACGAGCTCGGTGCAGCGTCTCCGGGGCGAGCGAGCGCTCGGGGATGGGTCGAGGCGAAGTAGTGGACGACGGCGGAACTTCTTGGCACGGTGAGGCAACGAGTGGACGGCGGTGGCTGCGGTGGTGCTTTTCGGCGGCGACGGCTGCGCCCTGCTTCAGGAGAGAGAGCGAGAGAGCCGAGACAGGGGGGAGAGTGGAGCGGTCGAGGGGTCCAGGGGGTCTGCGTGGCACTCGCAGACGGCGTCCGGGCGTCGGCAGAAGCAGGAGGTGGCCAGCATGTGGCTGCGGGCGCCGGCCACGCGCCTCTCGTCCTCCTGGCGAGAGGAGGAGGATGACTGGCGCGAGCCAGTCGACTGGGCCGAGCTGGGCTAGGCCAGGGCGACAGGTAAGTCTCTGTTCTCTCTCTCTTTTTCTGTTTTTCATTTATTCTATTATTTCTGCAACTTCAGGGCTTTATTAAAAATGCCAGGGCATTTCCAAAAATCATAAAATTAATCATGGCTACTGCTTAGAATATATCCAACAGCAAACATTTTAGTTTATGATTATTTGAGCATTTAAAATATTTTATAGCATTTAAATGCCCAAATGCAAATACTATAAGAATTAATCCAATGACCTTAAGATGTCCTAAAAAAATGTGCACCATTTTTGTCAAAGGTTTTAACCCAAAACAAAAAGGGTGGGCTTTTTAGAAGGGCATTTCAGGTTCATTGAAAAAGTTTTTAGTAAACCCTAGTTGTTCCAGGGTGGTGCTGGGGGTTCTGTCATCCCCATTTCAGTTTTCTGGGAATTTAAACATGATGCACATGTTCAACCAATCCTAATGCATGACTAACACAGGGATGTGACACTTCTCTCAAGAGCATAAGTATTCTACGGTGGGTGAACAAATGACTGTTGAGCAATTGACAGAATTGACCATAGTTATGAGAATATCTAGGCATGATCATGTATATAGGCATCACGTCCGTGACAAGTAGACCGAAACGATTCTGCATCTACTACTATTACTCCACTCATCGACCGCTATCCAGCATGCATCTAGAGTATTAAGTTAAAAACATAGTAACGTTTTAAGCAAGATGACATGATGTAGAGAGATAAATTCATGCAATATGAAATAAACCCCATCTTGTTATCCTCGATGGCAACGATGCAATACGTGCCTTGCTGCCCCTTCTGTCACTGGGAAAGGACACCGCAGGATCGAACCCAAAGCTAAGCACTTCTCCCATGGCAAGAACTACCAATCTAGTTGGTCAAACCAAACGGATAATTCGAAGAGACTTGCAAAGATAACCAATCATACATAAAAGAATTCAGAGAAGATTCAAATATTATTCATAGATAGACTTGATTATAAACCCACAATTCATCGGTCTCAACGAACACACCGCAAAAAGAATAAGATTACATCGAATAGATCTCCACAAGAGAGGGGGAGAACATTGTATTGAGATCCAAAAAGAGAGAAGAAGCCATCTAGCTACTAACTATGGACCCGAAGGTCTGAGGTAAACTACTCACACTTCATCGGACAGGCTATGATGATGTAGAAGCCCTCCGTGATGACGGCCCTCTCCGGCGAAGCTCCGGAACAGGCCCCAAGATGGGATCTCGTGGATACAGAAAGTTGCGTCGGTGGAATTAGGTTTTTGGCTCCCCCATGATCGTTTGGGGGTACGTAGGTATATATAGGACGAAGGAGTACGTCGGTGGAGCACCGAGGGGCCCACGAGGCAGGGGCGCGCCCTAGGGGGGTGAGCGCGACCCCACCCTCGTAACCGCCTCTTTGACTCCTTGGAGTAGGGTCCAAGTCTCCTGGATCACGTTCGGTGAGAAAATCACGTTCCCGAAGGTTTTATTCCGTTTGTGCTCCGTTTGATATTCTGTTTCTCCGAAATACTGAAATAGGCAAAAAACAGCAATTCTGGGCTGGGCCTCCGGTTAATAGGTTAGTCCAAAAAATAATATAAAAGTGGAAAATAAAGCCCAATATAGTCCAAAGCAGTAGATAATATAGCATGGAGCAATCAAAAATTATAGATACATTGGAGACGTATCAGGCATCCCCAAGCTTAATTCCTGCTCGTCCTCGAGTAGGTAAATGATAAAAAGAGAATTTTTTATGCGGAGTGCTACTTGGCATAGTTTCAATGAAAATCTTCTTAATTGTGATATGAATATTCAGATGCGAAAGATTCAAGACAAAAGTTTATATTGACATAAAAATAATAATACTTCAAGCATACTAACAAAGCAATTATGTCTTCTCAAAATATCATGGCCAAAGAAAGTTATCCCTACAAAATCATATAGTCTGGCTATGCTCTATCTTCACCACACAAAGTATTTAAATCATGCACAACCCGGATGACCCGAGATCACGGCGCGACGTCCCGGACACCGACTACAAGCAACGCCCGCGCGCAGCGCGAGAAAGAGCCGGCAGCCAGCCGAAGCCGGACCCGAATCTCCATCGAGCGAGACGCGGACGGCCATCCCCGAGCCATGGAATGGCGGGGCAACCCGCCTCCGCCTCGACCCCGTGGAGAGAGATATCCCACCCCGCCGCCAGTGGTGCACCCGACTCTCAGCGGCCGACTAGGTCGCCGCGAAGGAGTCGGCGAGAACGACGCCCGCCATCGGATCGACCGCCTGGCGCGATCCCTGGCGCTGGAAGAAGAAGACGATGTCGGTCCGCCTTGCTTCGGCCCCCGCATCCGCGACGAGCCCTTCCCCAAAGGGTTCTCGCTCCCAAGAGACACGTCCCAAGAACAACGGCTCCGTGAAGCCGGAAGATTGGTTGATCGACTACTCCACGGCGGTTAGCATAGCCAACGGCAACCGGCACATTGCCGTGAAGTACGTGCCCCTCATGCTGCAAGGCACGGCGCTGACCTGGCTCAACAGCCTCAAGCTGCGCAGCATCAACAGTTGGCTAGATTTCACCGAAGCTTTCATTCGCAACTTCACCAGCACCTACAAGCGGGCTCCCAAGCCCAGACAGCTCTCCTTGTGCGTACAAGGCCCCGCCGAGTCCACTCGCAACTACCTCACGCGTTGGGCTGAGCTCCGCAACTCTTGCGAAGGGGTGCACGAGGTGCAAGCCATAGAATAGTTCACAGCCGGATGCCGAGAAGGCACCCTCCTCAAGCATAAGCTCCTCTACGACGAGCCGACTACCCTCGACGAGCTTCTGGACATAGCGGACAAGTACGCCACCGCCGACTCCTCGATGAAGACCGAGCTTCGGGTAGACGCGTCCGGGAAAGTACTCAACCCGGCGCCCAAGACGACGGCTGGGGATTCCGGCCGACACCCACACTCGAACGACCACAAGCGCAAGGGCCCCGCGCCGCCTCCCACCAGTCGGCAGGTGGCCACAGTTGAAGACGTGTCGCCTGAAGGGCAACCCGCGCCCAAGAAGCCCAAGGGCGGCAGGCCGACTTGGTAGCCGGCCTTCTCCTATGAGCAAATCCTCGACGCCCCGTGCAAGTTCCACAGCGGCGCGAAGCCGTCCAACCACACAACCCGAAAGTGCCATTGGCTCACCCAAATCTCCAAAGGCGAGGGGCTCACGCCGCCTCCGCCTGCCGGCCCGCCGTCTCTGGCTCCGCCACCTCCGGCCGCTTGGCCCACAGTCGGAGCTGTGCATGACGAATTCCCCGACGAGCAAGCAACCTACATCATCTTTACAAGCCGGCCCGAAGACAAACGCCAAGAGCACCAGGAAGTCAGCGTGGTCGTTGCCAACCCCGCCGGACACATGCATTGGTCAAAAAAGCCCATCAGCTGGAGCCGGGCCGACCATCCAGAGGTGATGCCGTCTCCCGGTTCTTATGCGTTGGTCCTGGAAGCCACCCTTGCAACGGACGGACGCACCGCCCGCTTCTCCCGCGTGCTGATAGATGGCGGGAGCAGCATCAACATCCTGTACCGTGACACCCTGGAGAAACTAAATGTCAAGACGAAGCAGCTCATGCGTACTCGGACAGTGTTCCATGGCATCGTACCCGGCCTGTCCTACGCCCCCATTGGCAAGATCAAGATTGACGTCCTCTTTGGGGACAAGGAGCATTTCCGCCAGGAAGCAATATGGTTTGAAGTGGTGGACCTGGAGAGCCCTTACCATGCATTGCTTGGCCGACCTGCCTTGGCCAAATTCATGGCAGTTCCCCACTATGCATACCTCAAGATGAAGATACCAAGCACCAAAGGCGTCATCACCGTAGCCGGCGATTACAAGAAGTCCTCTGAGTGCGCGGCAGCCAGCAGCTGGCTGGCCGAGTCCCTTGTGATTGCCGAAGAAAAGAAGATGATGGACCGAGTCGTGGCCATAGCCGGCAAGCAGTCGGCCGTGTCCCCCGACCCTAAGGAGCATGATGCTCAAGGATCTTTCCAGTCGGCCAAGGAGACGAAGAAGATACCTCTTGACCTCGAGCACCCAGAGAGGTTTGCCGTCATCGGGGAAAACCTGAACAGCAAATAGGAAGGCGAGCTCGCCGATTTCCTCTGTGAGAATCGGGAAATCTTTGCATGGTCCCCCAAGGACATGCCGGGTGTTCCGAGGAAATTCGCCGAGCACAAACTACACGTCCGAGAAGACGCAAAGCCAGTCAAACAACCCCTTCGCCGACCGTCGGAGGAGAAACGCAGGATTGTAGGGGAGGAGATAGCCCGGCTTCTGGCAGCCGGCTTCATTATGGAAGTTTTCTTTCCAGAGTGGCTCGCCAACCCGGTCCTCGTGCTAAAGAAGAACAACAAGTGGCACATGTGTATAGACTACACAAGCCTCAACAAGGCCTGCCCCAAAGATCCCTTTGCCCTGCCAAGGATTGACCAAGTGATAGACTCCACAGCCGGATGCGAGCTGTTGAGCTTCTTGGATGCTTACTTAGGATATCACCAGATAAAGCTGGATCCGGACGACCGCCTGAAGACCGCCTTCATCATGCCATTTGGAGCCTTCTGCTACCTGACTATGACATTCGGCTTGAGAAACGCCGGTGCCACTTTTCAGCGTTGCATGCAGAAGTGCCTCCTCAAGCAACTCAGCAGAAACGCTCACGTCTACGTGGACGACATTGTGGTGAAGACGGAGAAGCGCGGCACCTTGCTGGGAGACCTCAAGGAAACGTTTGAGAACCTACGTCGGTTCCAAATCAAGCTCAACCCCGAGAAATGCGTGTTCCGAGTGCCAGCCGGCCAGCTCCTAGGCTTCCTGGTCTCCGAACGCGTCATCGAATGCAACCCGGTGAAGATCAAGGCCATCGAGAGAATGGCGATCCCCACCGAGCTTCGAGACATCCAAAAGTTCACCGGATGCTTGGCCTCCTTGAACCGCTTCATCAGCCGGCTCGGAGAGAAAGCTCTCCCCCTCTACCGCCTCATGAAGAAGACCATTCACTTCGAGTGGAACGACCAGGCCGAGCAAGCTTTTCGCGAGCTGAAGAAGATGCTGGCCACGCCGCCCGTCCTAGCGGCGCCGACTGAGAAAGAGCCCATGCTCCTTTACATTGCCGCAACCAGCCGGGTGGTCAGCACCGTCATCATAGTCCAACGCCCAGAAGAAGGCCGAGCCCAGCCGGTCCAGAGGCCGGTGTATTATTTGAGCGAGGTGTTGTCCGCTTCAAAACAGAACTATCCGCACTACCAGAAGATGTGTTACGGCGTGTACTTCACCGCCAAGAAGCTGAAGCCCTACTTTCAAGAGCATCCCGTCACGGTCGTATGCACCGCCCTGCTGGCCGAGATCATAGGCAGTCGGGACGCATCCGGCCGGGTGGCGAAATGGGCCATCGAGCTGGCCCCTTACACAATCTTCTACCAGCCCCGCACCGCCATCAAGTCCCAAGCACTGGCCGACTTCCTCCTCGACTGGGCCGAGACCCAGTACCTGCCGCCGGCTCCCGACTCCACCCATTGGCGCATGCAATTTGATGGGTCCAAGATGCGCACCGGCTTGGGAGCCGGCGTCGTCCTTACCTCTCCCAAAGGCGACAAGCTCAGATACACGCTACAGATCCACTTTGCCGCCTCCAACAACGTGGTCGAGTACGAGGCGCTCATACACGGGCTCCGACTTGCCAAAGAACTCGGCATTCGCCGAATCCTATGTTATGGCAACTCGGACCTGGTGGTTCAGCAATCATCCGACGACTGGGACACCAAGGACGCAAATATGGCAAGCTACCGCTTCCTGGTCCAACAACTCAGTGGATACTTTGAAGGATGCGAGTTCCTCCACGTACCGCGAGCCGACAACGAGCCAGCCGATGCCCTGGCTCGAATAGGCTCTACTCGGCAAGCAATACCAACCGGCGTCGCTCTATAACGCCTCCTCAAGCCATCTATCAAGCCGTCTCCAGATTCCGATTCCATCTTCGTGCCGCCTGACCCCGACGCGGCCGGGTCCGGCTCGAAGAACCAAGCAGGCGACCCCGAGACTTCCACACCCGGCTCGGGGACTGCGGTAGCCGGCCCGGGGACTGCACCAGCACAACAGCCGGCGGCCGACTCCAGCATTTCACCACCCAGCCCGCCGACCCTGGTGGCAGTAGCCACATTGGCAGTAGGAGAAGTCGCGGCTCCGTCATGGGCTCAGTCCATCCTCAACTTCCTAGTAAACCAAGATCTGCCGGCTAACAAAACAGAGGCAAGACCAGTCCAACATCGAGCCGGAGCATACACAATCGTCAACAGAGAACTGGTCAAGCACAGTGTCACTGGAGTCCTCCAACGGTGCATCGAGCAAGAGAAGGGCATTGCAATCCTCAGAGACATTCACCAAGGAGAATGCGGCCACCATGCGGCCTCAAGATCACTCGTCGCCAAAGCCTTCTGCCATGGTTTCTTTTGGCTGTCTGCTTTGGATGACACCAAGGAATTAGTTAAATATTGCAAAGGGTGCCAACTCTTCAGCTCCAAGCAACACATGCCGGCTTCGGCACTCAAGACCATTCCCATCACCTGGCCCTTCGCCGTTTGGTGACTGGACAAGGTGGGCCCATTCAAGACGGCGCGCGGTGGCATGATGCATTTGCTCGTCGCCGTGGACAAATTCACAAAGTGGATTGAGGCAAAGCCGATCAAGAAGCTGAATGGGCCGACTACTGTGACATTCATCGCAGACATAACAACTCGGTACGGCGTGCCACACAGCATCATCACCGACAATGGCACGAATTTTGCCAAAGGAGCCTTGGCACGTTTCTGCGCAGTCAAACGGCCAGATCGAGCGAGCCAACGGCCTCATCCTCTCCGGCATCAAGCCCCGACTGGTCGTACCACTGGAGCGTTCAGCCGGCTGTTGACTCGACGAGCTGCCGGCTGTCCTCTAGAGCCTGCGCACTACACCAAACAAGTCAACCGGCTTCACCCCTTTCTTCCTCGTGTATGGTGCCGAGGCGGTCATCCCAACTGACATCGAGTTCGACTCGCCTCGAGTAACCATGTACACAGAAGCAGAGGCCAAGGAAGCACGAGAAGACGGCGTCGACTTGCTGGAAGAAAGCCGGCTATTAGCCCTCAGCCGGTCTGCCATCTACCAGCAGGGCCTGCGCCGCTACCACAGCCGAAAGGTCAAGCCAAGATCCTTCCAAGAGGGCGATCCTGTGCTCCGGCTGATCCAGCGAACAGCCGGCCAGCACAAGCTCTCGGCCCCTTGGGAGGGCCCATTTTTCATCAGCAGAGCCTTAGGCAACGACTCCTACTACCTGATCGACGCACAGAAGCCGAAGGCACGAAAGAGAGACGACTCCGGCATGGAGTCGGAACGACCATGGAACGCCAACCTCCTTTGAAGGTTTTACAGCTGAAATGCAGTATGTATCACGCTAACTTTTGTACTAAGTACGAGACAATAGGCCCCCCGAGGAGGGCTCGGGGATTGCCATCCTTTATCTATGAATGAAAAGTATCATGCTTATGACCTTGTCATTTCATTTACTTGTTCCATCCGGCACCGGGTTCGACTAGTCGGCCCGGGGACTGGCCGACTGGAGTTATATTAGAAGTCCTACCCGCGGTCAGACAAGTAGTGTGCCGACACCCAGGCTTAGCTCTTGCCAAAGTCGCAGGTCGAAGAACCGGCTGTCCGGCTGGCAAGAGTCAAAAGCAGGAAAGGATGCCCACACGAAAAATGGCCAGGGACCATCGGACTAATATAACGAAAGCCGGTTTGCCGCCTACCACCGACCGACTACTAGAGTAGCCGGTCGGCCGGTTTCCATTCACTTCACTTCAATGCAAGAAAGCTCGAGTACTTGCCTCCCCAAAGAGGGAAGGCGGCAAAGGAAAAAGCCTAAGGATAAAAAGCGTACGCGAATGGAAACCAAACATGCACATAATAATATTTACAAAAAAGACCTCCGAGAGGCCAGCATTCAACATAGTTTCGATACACCCCCAGTGGGTGGAACTGCGAAAGCTTAATAAAGATTGTTCAAAAGACAACAAGCAGGAAAAATAAGGACGAGCCGGGCTGGTCGGCGGAGACGGTTGTGCCGGCTGAATGTGCGGCCGGCTGGCGAACCTAGGCTTGATCACCGCCTCCCGCAGAGGGCGCGCTTCCACGCGCCTCGTTGCTGGAGGCACGGTCAGCTTGAGGCCGGCCGGTTGTTCCACTAGCCGGCTCGACGTCTTCGCCGTCCTCTCCTTCGTCATCCTCGCCCTCATCGCTGGAGGTGATCTCCTCTGCCGAGTCTTCGCCCACCGCCGGGTTCAGCCCGAACCACTCCTCCGGCTGGGCAACGCCGTCATCATTGATTTCAGGTGCAAAAACGCTGATGTCGGTGCACTCGGCGATCGTCGAAGCATGCTGGGCGATAGCCGGCCGCACCTCCTCCAGCTTCGCGTCGGCCTCCAGCCGCCAAGTGCGCAGCTGGTCCAGGTTCAGCCCTGGGTACCAAGCCCGAACGAACTCCAATGCCCGCCCGGCTCCGAGACGGGCCGCCGACGCCTTCCAAGCTTCAAAGCGACCGACTGCGACCTCCAGTCAGTCGGCAATCCGGCTTGGGGTGCGGGGGATCGTCTCGCCGGGCCAGAGGGCGGCCAACACCTGCGCCCCGGCACGTTGGAGCCAGCGAAGCATCCGATGAGCCGGCTGCAACCACGCCTGGACAGCCAAGAGCTGCTCCTCCAGCGTCCGGTTCGCGTCCGGCGTGATGTTGGCCCCCGCCTGACGGCGCGCCTGGCGATGGGCCTCGATGCTTTGGGCGGCGAAGGCGGAGTAGCCGGGAAAGTAGTCTGCAAAAGAAAAAAGGCAGCAGCACAAGTTAGGCCAAAAACCAGGCGCCAAGGGGCAGGAGAGGAGCGAGGAAAGCGGCTTACCGTCGATCAAGTCCTCGATGCGGCCGAAGCCTTCATCCAGTGCTCGCCGGGTCTCAGCCTAGCTTGTCGCCTCGGTCTCAAACTCTGCCTTCAAGGCGGCCTCGCTATCCTGCGCTTTCTGCAGGGCCGCCTTGTGGCTCTTCTCTTGGTCAGCCAGCTTCTTGGCCAGGCGGTCACGCTCCTAGACCAAGGCAGCATGCTCAGCATCCTGGGTATGAAGGGCGGCCTGCGCTTCGCCGAGCTCCCTCCTCAAGTCGGCGTTGGCCCCTGAAAGCGCGAAAGACAAAAGAAAACCAATAAGGTAGTCGTCAAGAAAGATCCGACCCGACTGCGCAGCAGTTGGCCCGAATCTTGGGGACTACACCCAGTGGGTGGGCTGACGCGCCCCCACAGGAGAAAGACGAGATCAAGCACTTACTTCGGCTGTTGGCCAGGTCGTCGGTCTTCCGACCCAACTCCTGAGCCTGGGAGTTGAAGGCGGCAGCACGGGAGTTATGATATTCCTGGAAGTTCAGACAGGAAGCAAAAATAAGGTAGTCGTCAAGAAAGATCCGACCCGACTGCGCAGCAGTCGGCCCGAATCTCGGGGACTACACCCAGTGGGTGCGCTGACGCGCCCCCATGGAAGAAATCAAGAGACCAAAGCGGCCAAGAATGAAAAACTCACCCATATGACGGCCCCCGTCGACAGGAACTCCTGGGTGTACTGCTGCAGCAGGGCGGCCTGAGCTTGAAGCCGGCTCCGGACCTCTTGAGCCGCCGCATTTAGCTCGCTAGTCCCCCCACTGGGAGTCCACTCGGACGTGGCGGTGCTAGCCGTCTCCAGAGCCTCCGCCGACTGACCGCCGCCCGCAACTCGGCGCGACTCCGGTGGAGCGGCGCCTCCCCCTGCGCGCCGATGCGTCACCGGCTGCACCTCGAGGCCGGCTCTGTCCTCTGGCTCACCCCCAGCTGGCTCCTCTAGCGCCGCTGACGATTGGCCGCCTTGGCCCGCTCCAGTTGGCGCTGCCGGCGGCGCTCTCCCCGCGAGGACCACGAGGTCCTCCCTCCTCTCCATCAGCGGCGGGTCTTGCATGATTTCCTCCGCCAGGGGCGATGGGGTGTCAGGGGCCACGGCTCGGAGGGGGATGGCGAGCAGCGGAGGCTGGTTACACGAACCCTTCGCCTCTGACCCCATGGTCGCCACCTCTGCCTGAGCCTTGGCTGCCGCATCGGCCTGCTCCCTCGCCGCCTGGGCGGCCACTTTTTCCGCCACCTCGCGCTCCTCCCGCGCCTCACGGGTGTTCCGCTCTGTGGCCTCCCTGAGGTCGGCGCGGGGGTCCATGCGGCGGGAGCTCGAAGACCCTCCGATCGGCCCAACTACGGAGCCGCCCGGACCCCGCTCAAGGGAAAGCGGCGCCCTGTCCAGCAAGCGGGAAAAAGTTAAGAAGAATGTTCGAACAAGAAGAGAATGAGGAAGAGCATGTGACTAGGCAATCGACGACTTACGCCGAGACCGCCTGAGGCTGCCTCACCGCCTTGCGAAAGCGGGCCGCCTTCGCGGCCGCCTCATCTCGTTTTGTCGCCGCAATGGAGGCTTTGGATTTCTTCGGCCGACTGCCGAAGAGGATTGACGCGGCCCGGCGCTTCTGTGCGCCGCCGCTGGCAGCCGGCACGGTGGACGAGCCCGTGCCTTGATGGTCGGCCGCTGGCTGGCGACGCGGGACGACTTCGGCTTCGGCGTCATCCGGCCAGTCCTCGAAGCTGGCGGTGAGCCTTGTCCCTCCGGGCTCGGCGTTGTCCCCGACGGCGTCTTCCATGGCGGCCGCCCCCAAGTCCGGGTCATCGACGTCTTCCACCGTGCGGTCGGGGATGTACTCGCGCTCTATCCCTGCTGCCCCAGTCATCGGCGGAAGAAGGGGGTTCTGCTAAGAAGAACCGACCAATCAGAAGCCGGCCATCATAAAGCCGGCTACCAACGGAAAGAAGAAAGAGAGGAAGGCTTACCACGGGCGGAGGGTTGGCGCGAGAATACGGCGCCTTGCCGTATCGCCAGTCCCCGGCGAGCTTGCAATTGGAGATATAATTTACCATGTATGACATCTCCGCATGAGGCATCTCCCTGGTGCTCAGCCGGCTTGGGTCGAAGCGGCCACTCATCTGGCACATCATGTGGGGCCGGCTTTGGAGAGGAGATATCCGGCGCTCCACGAAGGCGGCCACCAAGTCGGCCCCGCTCAAGCCTTCCGACTGGATCATCACCTGAAGCAGGGAGACGGCAGCGTTCCCGGCCTGAGACAGTGACCGGGACCGGAAACTCCATGAGGGCTGCCTCCCAGCCGGCGGGCCGGCTACATAAGCTGGCAGGTTGACATGGTCTCCTTGCTGGGCGACGTTCTTCACATAGAAGTACGACTTCTGCCAGATCTTCACGACTGGATCAGGGGGATGGGCGGGAACGGGTTGTTCTCGCCCGCCCTCCTCATGGCGATGAAGGCCCCGCAGGGGGCGGGCACGCCTGCGATGACGGTGCCGAGTTTGCTCTGGAAGAATTCCCCCCAGAGCTCGAGCGTGGGGAGCAGCCCCAAGAAACCTTCACAGAGAGAGACGAAGGCCGACAGCAGCATCACCGTGTTGGGCGTGAGGTGATGCGGCTGAAGATTGTAGAACTCGAGGAAGGAGCGCAGGAACACGCTCGCCGGAAGGCCGAAGCCGCGCAGGAAGTGCGAGCGGAAGACGACCCGTTCGCCCTCCTCCGGTACCGGCGAGATCTCCGTCTCTGGCGCCAGGCGGACCCGCACGAGGTTGGCGTCGGGCAGGCGCCGAGTCTGGCGGAGGAACTCAACATGGTCCTCGTGGACGTTGGAGCCGTCCCACGAGCTCGACAGCGCCATGGGAGCAAGACGATGTGGCGGCGCGGCGGCGTTGAGACGGGAGGCTGCGGCGGCAACGAGAGGAAGAAAGTAGGACGAGAAGGGGCGGAGCGAGAGAGAGCGTGCGAACCTCTGTCGCTCCCCCTCCTCCCCCTACTTATAGGCTCGCGTGGCGAAGCCGAGGAGGCGCGGCGTGGGGAAACATGGGGATCGATCGTGCCCACTCCCCCACGTCCCGCGTTTATTACGCCCTAACAGCGAAATAAAACCGCCACGGGAAGGCGAGCGGTCCGTGTGGGCCACGGAAGATCCGCGCTCGGACCGAGGCCTGCGAGTGGCGGGCCCGGGCCTGCGGCGACGTCCCGTCGCGCGCGTGCGTTGGCAGGATTTCCTTGCCACGTGGCCCGCGTTCCCGCCTACGAGAACCGGAGCTCTCTGAAGTCGGCGGGCACAAGCAAAGCCAGCCCCGCAGGATAGGAAGCTGACCAAGCTTCTCGTCCCCTTATTAGCCTCGAAGCTCGCTCAGCTTCAGGGACTACTGTCGGAGTAAATAGCAATGGGTAGCCTAGCCGGCTTCCCCTGGCCCTTCTGAAAAAATTACGAGCCCGTCCGGCTCTCAAGAATCCAAGACATGGGGCCGCCTTCCCCTTGCTGGCTGTCACCCAGGCCGGCTTTCGGAAGACGTCCCGACTTTAGCCCTCATGAAGAAAGCCATGGGAGGGCCGGCTTCGAGAAGCCGGCCGAGAGAAGGCCGACTCCAAAAAGCCGGCTCCCACGAAGCGGTCGAGACCGCACCCTCAAAGTTTGCATCCACCTAGCGGCGATGAGACGGGGCATGGCTACAGTAAAACCTGCCACCCCCGAATCCCGGAGCACGCCTGGCATAGTGCACCGTACGGAGTGGGCATGACCCGTCCGGCACGGCACTGTTGCCATGTTGACCCTGATGTCACCCACGACGGGCCGCCAGCGTGGCCCACGGGCGGTGGGCCCCTTCAGGCAGAGAGACGCCCAAAGGCGGCCAGGCCTCCCCCAGTCGGCCCGAGATGGGGCCGGCTCCCCGCAGCCGGCTCGCTCACCCCCCTCGAAGGAGACGCCCCATCAAGGAGACAAGACGCGGTAAGGCTACAGAGATCGCCCGTCGGACGGCGGCCCTGTAGCCACGCTCACCTCGACGAAGCCCTCGTCATCAGGTTGAGGCTATAGTAACCAGCCACCGACAAGACCCTTGGCAGTGGGGCCTGCCTGTTGCCAAGGAGTTGGCAGCCGGCGGGACCCACCAGCCGGCGGGCCCCAGTAGCAGGCGAGCGTAGTCACAGACGGCTGGGCCCCGCGCCCAGTCGGATTACCATTGTACCCCCGGGGGGTAGGCCTATATAAAACCCCCGGGGCACCCATGCAAAGGGTTGGAACCCCCAGCTAGTTTTAGACACCACGCAAGGAGAAGAAGCAAGCTAGCCGTGCCCTTCTTCCTCCTCCCACCGAACAGCTCAAGGAGCATTGTGTAGCTACTTGTCCATCTAGTGATCATGCGGAGACCGCGCAGAGCAGCAGTATGGGTGTTATCTCCACGGAGAGCCCCGAAGCTAGGTAAGATTCGCCGGCGTGCATGTCTTCGCCTCATCCCGTTTCCAGGCACCGGCGACGTCTTACTGGCTCCCACAATGATAAGCCATCCGTTGGCATATGTCGCACCTACCACCCGACACTCTCAAAATAATTTAAGTGAAGCATGAGAGATCAATAGTTTCTTTAAAACGAATCCACCACCGTGCTCTAAAATATCTAAGTGAAGCACATAGAGCAAAACTACATAGCTCAAAAGATATAAGTGAAGCACGTAGAGCAAAACTACATAGCTCAAAAGATATAAGTGAAGCACATAGAGTATTATATCAAATTTTAATTCATGTATGGCTCTCTCAAAAGGTGTGTATAGCAAGGATGATTGTGGCATACTAAAACACAAAGACACAAATAATACAAGACGCTCCAAGCAAAACACATATCATGTTGGTGAATAAAAATATAGCTCCAACTAAATTACCGATGGAAGTGGACGAAAGAGGGGATGCCTTCCGGGGCATCCCCAAGCTTTGACTTTTTGGTGTCCTTGGATTATCTTGGGGGTGCCATGGGCATCCCCAATATTAGGCTCTTGCCACTCCTTGTTCCATAATCCATCACAAGAATTCACCCAAAACTTGAGAACTTCACAACACAAAACATAAACTAGAACACTCGTGAGCTCCGTTAGTGAAAGAAAACAAAAAACCACCTCAAGGTACTATAATGAACTCATTATTTATTTATATTGGTGTTAAACCTACTGTATTCCAACTTCTCTATGGATTATAAACTATTTTACTAACCATAGATTCATCAAAATAAGCAAACAACACACGAAAAACAGAATCTGTCAAAAACAGAACAGTCTGTAGTAATCTGTAACTAACGCAAACTTATGGAACCCCAAAAGTTCTAAAATAAATTGATGGACGTGAGGAATTTATCTATTAATCATCTTCAAAAAGAATTAACTAAATAGCACTCTTCAAATAAAAATGACAGCAGTTCTCGTGAGCGCTAAAGTTTCTGTTTTTTACAGCAAGTTCAACAAGACTTTCCCAAAGTCTTCCCAACGGTTCTACTTGGCACAAACACTAATTAAACACAAAAAACACAACCAAAGCAGAGGCTAAATAATTTATTTATTACTAAACAGGAGCAAAAAGCAAGGAATAAAAATAAAATTGGGTTGCCTCCCAACAAGCGCTATCGTTTAACGCCCCTAGCTAGGCATAAAAGCAAGGGTAGATCTAGGTATTGCCATCTTTGGTAGGCAATACATAAGTGGCTCTCATGATAGTGTCATATGGGAATTTTATTTTTCTTTCTTGGAAAGTGTTCCATGCCCTTTTTTAATGGAAATTGAAATCTAATATTCCCGTCCTTCATATCAATAATTGCACCAACCATTCTAAGGAAAGGTCTACCAAGAATAATAGGGCAAGAAGGATTGCAATATATATCAAGAACAATGAAATCTACAGGCACATAATTCCTATTTGCACCAATAATAACATCATTAATCCTTCCCATAGGTTTCTTAATAGTAGAATCCGCGAGATGCAAGTTTAGAGAGCAATCATCAAAATTACGGAAATCTAGCAAATCACACAAAGTCTTGGGAATAGTAGAGACACTAGCACCCAAATCACACAAAGCATAAAACTCATGATCTTTAATTTTAATTTTAATAGTTGGTTCCCACTCATCATAGAGTTTTCTAGGGATAGAAACTTTCAACTCAAGTTTTTCTTCATAAGATTGCATCAAGGCATCAACAATATGTTCGGTGAAGCTTTCTTTTAACTATAAGCATGTGGAGAATTTAGCACGGATTGCAACAAGGAAATACAATCACTTAAAGAGCAACTTCCATAATTAAATTCCTTGAAATCCAATATAGTTGGTTTAGCAACATCTAGATTTTTATTTCTTTCAATCCCACTTTCATCAATTTCATCATAAAGATCTAAATACTCTGAATTTTTAGAACACCTTCTAGGTAAAGGAAGATCATATTCAGTTTCATCAAGATTCATATTGCAAAACAAAGATTTAATAGGAGACACATCAATAACTTTTAGATCTTCATCTTGATTTTCATAGGAATTGGAAGAACACGCTTTAATAAAGGCATCTTTGGAAGCACGCATCCGAGCGATTCTTTCCTTGCACTCATCAATGGAAATTCTCATGGCTTTGAGAGATTCATTGATATCATGCTTAGGAGGAATAGATCTAAGCTTTAAAGAATCAACCTCAAGAGAAATTCTATCAACGTACCTAGCCAAATCATCAACTTTAAGAAATTTCTCTTCAAGCAAAGCATTAAAATTCTTTTGTGAATTCATAAACTCTTTAACACTATTCTAAAATTCAGAGGGCATCTTATTATAATTTCCATAAGAGTTGTTGCAGGAATTCCCATAATTATTAGAATGATTACTAGGATATGGCCCAGGATTAAAATTCCCTCTATAAGTGTAGTTACCAAAATTATTCCTACCAACAAAATTCACATCCATAGATTCATTGTTATTCTCAATCAAAGTAGACAAAGGCATATCATTAGGATCAGAAGAAACACTCTTAGTAGCAAATAATTTCATAAGTTCATCCATCTTTCCACTCAAAACATTGATTTCTTCTATCGCATACACTTTTTTATTAGAAGATCTTTCAGTATGCCATTGAGAATAATTAACCATAATATTATCTAGGAGTTTAGTAGCATCTCCTAAAGTGATTTCCATAAAAGTGCCTCCCGCAGCCGAATCTAAAAGATTTCTAGAAACAAAATTCAATCCGGCATAAAAAAATGTATAATCATCCACAAATTCAAACCATGAGTAGGGCAATTACGTATCATTAATTTCATTCTCTCCCAAGATTGTGCAACATGTTCATGATCAAGTTGCTTAAAGTTCATAATATTGTTTCTAAGAGAGATGATCTTAGCGGGAGGGAAATACTTAGAGATAAAAGCATCTTTGCACTTGTTCCAAGAATCAATACTATTTTTAGGCAAAAACGAAAACCAAGCTTTAGCACGATCTCTAAGTGAAAAAGGAAATAGCTTCAATTTATCGACATCTTTTTTCTTTTGCATATCACATAAATCAACGAAGCTATTCAGATGAGTAGCGGCATCTTCACTAGGAAGGCCGGCGAATTGATCTTGCATAACAAGATTCAACAAAGCAGTATTGATTTCACAAGATTTAGTATTGGCAAGAGGAGCAAGAGGAGTGCTAAGGAAATCATTATTATTGGTATTGGTGAAGTCACACAATTTGGTAGTATCTTGAGCCATCGCGACAAACAAGCAATCCAACACACGAGCAAACAAGAGCAAACGGGCAAAAGAGGCAAATAGAGAGGGAGGATAGAGAGAGAGGGCGAATAAAACGGCAAGGGTGAAGTGGGGGAGAGGAAAACGAGAGGCAAATGGCAAATAATGTAATGTGAGAGATAGGGATTGTGATGGGTACTTGGTATGTTGACTTTTTGCGTAGACTCCCCGGCAACGGCGCCAGAAATTCTTCTTGCTACCTCTTGAGCTTGCGTTGGATTTCCCCGAAGAGGAAAGGATGATGCAGCAGAGTAGTGTAAGTATTTCCCTCAGTTTTTGAGAACCAAGGTATCAATCCAGTAGGAGGCCACGCTCAAGTCCCTCGTACCTGCACAAAATGATAGCTACTCGCAACCAATGCAATTAGGAGTTGTCAGTCCGTTCATGGTCACTTACGAGAGTGAGATATGATAGATATAATATTTTTGGTATTTTTGGTATAGAGATGCAAAGTGAAAAGTAAAAGGCAAAGTAAAAAAGTAAGCAATATTAAAGTGATGGAGATTGATATGATGAGAATTGACCCGGGAGCCATAGGTTTCACTAGTGGCTTCTCTCAAGAGCATAAGTATTCTACGGTGGGTGAACAAATTACTATTGAGCAATTGACAGAATTGAGCATAGTTATGAGAATATCTAGGCATGATCATGTATATAGGCATCACGTCCGTGACAAGTAGACCGAAACGATTCTGCATCTACTACTATTACTCCACTCATCGCCCGCTATCCATCATGCATCTAGAGTATTAAGTTAAAAATAGAGTAACGCTTTAAGCAAGATGACATGATGTAGAGAGATAAATTCATGCAATATGAAATAAACCCCATCTTGTTATCCTCGATGGCAACGATGCAATACGTGCCTTGCTGCCCCTTCTGTCACTGGGAAAGGACACCGCAAGATCGAACCCAAAGCTAAGCACTTCTCACATGGCAAGAACTACCAATCTAGTTGGCCAAACCAAACGGATAATCCAAAGAGACTTGCAAAGATAACCAATCATACATAAAAGAATTCAGAGAAGATTCAAATATTATTCATAGATAGACTTGATCATAAATCCACAATTCATCGGTCTCAACAAACACACCGCAAAAAGAAGAAGATTACATCGAATAGATCTCCACAAGAGAGGGGGAGAACTTTGTATTGAGATCCAAAAAGAGAGAAGAAGCCATCTAGCTACTAACTATGGACCCGAAGGTCTGAGGTGAACTACTGACACTTCATCGGAGAGGCTATGATGATGTAGAAGCCCTCGATGATGACGGCCCTCTCCGGTGGAGCTCCGAAACAGGCCCCAAGATGGGATCTCGTCGATACAGAAAGTTTCCACATCGGAATTAGGTTTTTGGCTCCCCCTAATGGTTTGGGGGTATGTAGGTATATATAGGAGGAAGGAGTATGTCGGTGGAGCACCTAGGGGCCCACGAGGCAGGGGGGCGCGCCCCCCTCCCTCGTGACCGCCTCTTTGACTCCTCGGAGTAGGGTCCAAGTCTCCTGGATCACGTTTGGTGAGAAAATCACGTTCCCGAAGGTTTTATTCCGTTTGGACTCAATTTGATATTCTGTTTCTCCAAAATACTGAAATAGGCAAAAAACAGCAATTCTGGGCCGGGCCTCTGGTTAATAGGTTAGTCCCAAAAATAATATAAAAGTGGAAAATAAAGCCCAACATAGTCCAAAACAGTAGATCATATAGCATGGAGCAATCAAAAATTATAGATACGTTGGAGACGTATCAGCAACCCACAGGTACCAATCTGAGATTTGGATACAAAGATTGGATACAAGAGATGAACTAGCTAGGGTTTGAGATGGGATGGTGCTGGTGAAGATGTTGATGGAGATTGACCCTCTCACGATGAGAGGATCATTGGTGATGACGATGGTGATGATTTCCCCCTCCCGGAGGGAAGTTTCCCCGGCAGAACAGCTCCGTCAGAGCCCTAGATTGGTTCCGCCAAGGTTCCGCCTCGTGGAGGCGGTGTCTCATCCCGAAAGCTTGCTTATGATTTTTTTCCTCGACGAAAGACTCCATATAGAAGAAGATGGACATCGGAGGGCCACCAGGGGGCCCACGAGGCAGGGGGTGCGCCCAGGGGGGTAGGGCGCACCCCCACCCTCGTGGCCAGGGTGTGGCCCCCCTCTGGAACTTCTTGCGCTCAGTATTTTATATATATTCTGGAAATAGCTTCTGTGAAGTTTCAGGACTTTTGGAGCTATGCAGAATAGGTCTCTAGTATTTACTCCTTTTCCAGCCCAGAATCCCAGCTGCCGGTATTCTCCCTCTTTTTGTAAACCTTGTAAAATAAGAGAGGATAGGCATAAGTATTGTTACATAATGTGGAATAACAGCCCATAATGCAATAAATATTGATATAAGAGCATGATGCAAAATGGACGTATCAGGCAACACCGGATAGGTCAAGCTACGAGTAAAAGCAGCCCTAAAGTTGCCCCGAGGTGGCCCCGGAGGTTGCCCGGTTCAGACCAACACTTAGAGAAGCACTGGCCCGGGGGTTAAAATAAAGATGACCCTCGGGAGCACGACTCCCAAGGGAAAAGTATAGGTGGTGCTGAGGCAAATGGTAAAACCAAGGTTGGGCCTTGCTGGAGGAGTTTTATTCAAAGAGAACTGTCAAGGGGTTCCCATGACACCCAATCGCGTAAGGAACGCAAAATCAAGGAACATAACACCGGTATGACGGAAACTAGGGCGGCAAGAGTGGAACAAAACACCAGGCATAAGGATGAGCCTTCCACCCTTTACCAAGTATATAGATGCATTAATTAAATAAGAGATATTGTGATATCCCAACATATCCATGTTCCAACAAGGAACAATCTTCAACTTCACCTGCAACTAGCAACGCTATAAGAGGGGCTGAGCAAAAGCGGTAACATAGCCAAACAACGGTTTGCTAGGAAGGTGGGTTAGAGGCTTGACATGGTAAAATGGGAGGCATGATATAACAAGTGGTAGGTAGTGTGACATAGCGATAGAGCGAACATCTAGCAAGCAAAGATAGAAGTGATTTCGAGGGTATGGTCATCTTGCCTGAGATCCCGCAAGGAAGAAGAACGAGTCTAAGAAGTAGACGACCGAACATAGTCGAACGAATCCTCACACCTCTGGAACGAAACCGAAGCTAACGAGAGAAGCAACCCGGAAAGAAGCAAGCAACATAGTAAACAACCATCACATAAGCATGGCATGATGCACAACCAAGTATGATGCATGTCTGGTTTATTGAGGCATGGCATGGCAAAGTGCAACAAACAATACTACAAATTAAGTGGAGCTCAATATGCAATGAGTTGCATATTGACGAAACACCACATCAATTATTTAGTTCTCTCTCATTTATGTACCCAACAGTATTAAATGTTATTAAACATGGCAAGGGGTGAAGCATAATAAAACTACCTATCTAGGCAAGTTTAAATGAGGCCAGAAACAACAAACAACAATTCTGGAAAATCCACATATGCATATTTCAAATTAGCTACTATTCTGCCCTAAACATATTTTTAGAGTTGTTAAACATGCAAAGTAAGTACATCATGTTAATCTATGCATTTTTCTTCCCCATTTACATATAAAGATTATTAAATTTGGAACTACGGTTATTTAGTTATGAAATAAAACATTTCAGCATGGCATTGAAGCAAATTAATGCAAACAGCAAGTTTAACATTTTACACATGCATTAAAGTTGGATATTATGAAACTAGATGTAAATCTAAGCATTTTTCATATATAAAGTTTTAACATATGATGCACGGATTGTGAGTTATTAGATGCATGAACTCTAGGGACTTTTGTGTAAAACTGCGTTCTCTGGAATAAGTACTAAATCCATCCAGATGAGAAAAATATTACACGGGCCAAAACAGAGATCTGGCCCAACATGCACAAGGGGCTGGAGGGGGGTCTGCTCACCCATGGGCCATGGCCCGTCTGCAGAGGGGGGGCCGCTGGACTAACGGGCGAGGCGCAGCTGTGGTGATGCGGGGAGGCAGGCCGAAGCTCTCCCGTGGGCCGGTGCAGCTGTAGAGGCCCACGTGACGGAGCGAGGGGTTGCGGTTGCGGCCCAACGACGCTCGCGGTCAACGGGCGCAGCCGGATCGATCAGTTGCGGTCAACGCAGAGCGGCGACTGCAGCAGCCGAGCTCCGGCAAGGGCGACGCGCGGGGAAACGGCGATCGGTCGGAGATGTTAGGAACAGGCAGATCCAGGTAAGGGGTCCCGTATCCGACGGTGGTGGAGGGCGAGGGGGCTGGCGACGAGCGCGGCAAAGGCGGCTAGGCCATCTCCGGTGACGAGTGGCGGATCTGCAAACAGCGGGGAGGTGAAGCTTCATCAGGGAGGGAGAGAGAGCGCGGAAGAAGGGGGCAGGGAGCGGTGACTGGCCTGGTGGCGCGGGGTCAAGGGAGCTCCGGAGTGGCGGAGTCGCGGCCTCTGGCGAGATCCAGTCGCCGGAGACAGGCGCGGGCGGAGGAAGGCACGAGCTTCCTCGCGGCGGAGCAGGAGGGCTCGGGGACGGGCCCCGATGGGCTTGGCGGGCCTGCCTCGGGTTCGGGCGGGCCACAGTGGCGCTGGAGGTTGCCAGGGACAGGTGGCGGCTTGGGAGAGGTGGAGGCTGGCGGCTGCGGCGGCGCCAGCCAGTGGGGATGCGCCAAGTGGTAGTGAGGGTGCGGCCGGCGCGGAAATGGAGGTGGGCGGCGGCGCTGATGATTAGGAGGCACTGAAAACGAGGAGGAGGGGAAGGGATGTCCAGATTTGGAAGGAGGAGTTTCCTTTTATAGCAAAAGTGGCTAGGGTTGGGGGTTTCTGGACCGTTTCGGAGCCTCCGATCGTGATCCGATGGTTCCGGTCGGAGGGTGGATTTAGTGGGCCGCAGGAGGGCTGATTGTGACTGTGTAGAAGGTCGAGGGTTGCGGGAGAGAAGAGAGAGAGAGAGAGACCCGGCAGCAGCTTCCGGAGACCGAAAACGTCCGACGAGAAGACCGGCTATATCGCCACTATAGTTATCCGTTGGGGCATAAAACGAACTCCGAATGCGATGAAACTTGGCAGCCGGCCTACTGACAACATAACAACACCACATGCCAACTTTCAACCCATTCCCAGAACATTTTCCGGCCACTTATAAAATACTATTTCGGAGGTGCCGCGGGCACGTGCGAGTGTGTCTGGTCTCAGAACGGACAACGAAAAGAACTGGGAGACCCGGACGGATGCACATGATGACATGGCAAGAGGTAATACGCAAGCGAATGACAAGACAACAACAGCGAATAACTGGAAGACACCTGGCGCAACGGTCTCGGGCATTACACTTATCTCCGTGCTTGGTCGACGCTACGTACTATACGTATAGAGAGGACTCAACATGCTAGATAGTAAGCAAATGAATGGAACCATTAAGTACAGAAGATCGTCATGAACATACATATACAGAGGGAAATGATTGACCTCTCCTTCTCCGAGAGATTGGTTGAACAACAAGTTTTCGTATATCTATCCGACGCTACTGGCTACATATATACAATATTAAGATCTCTTACAATATAATCCCCTAATTATATATGAACTCAGCTTCCACATGGTATTCTCCAGCCTTATTGATGATGTGGTCAAGAAAGAATCCCGCCAATTCCTCTTGAATTGCTTTCATGCGATCTTGTGGTAGGAGTTCATCCCGCATCTGCCACGTGTAATTTGAGGAAGGGGGTTAATACATATATATGAATGAAACTCAACAGAAATGATGGTGTAATAAAATGGAATTGTGAATATTATTGCTTATGCACATCAAATTGTCTTTTAGAGTAGCCCCGCTTATTTTTGCAAGTCGCGTTGTAGATGAACTCGCAGACGTAGTATCCACAGAAATCATTTCCTTGTTCCTACCACAAGAACTTCACGAGAAACAGAGGTCAGTCAAACTGATAATGAAGCATTATAAATGGCATTGATGAAAGTAGCTAGAATCAACGGGAGGTGCGTGGAACTACCTAGCTGGTAGTACTTACTTTCGGGTATGTAAATCGCAGCTCCCCCGGCAGTCCTGGAGCTTCTGTGGTGAATACTTTCCAAACCCTGCGAGGCAAAGAAAACAATTACTTGATATTAGGAAATGAACAAAAAGTTGCCCATATGGTGCGATAATGATCGATTGAACTTACTTCTTGAGCATTTTAGTCATGTCCGCATAGGTCTCCGGCTCTTTTCGTCTCGAGTCTAAGACGGTTACTAGTCCCTGCTCAAGCTTAATCTCCAGGAGAATATAGTGGAAGCTGTGCACGCATGCATAACTCATCAGTTACATTGCTATAACCTCGAGTAATAAGGGAAACCGAATATGCACAAGACAGTGGCACTCACTTGAAGTTGTAAGGAAAGAGTATTTTATCTTTGTTTTGATTTATTAGCAACGATTTGAGCAAGTTGGCCTCAGTTTATTTTGCTTGAAATTTAACCGTAAATTCATCTATAAGTTTTGTGTTAATGAACCCAATATCATAGATTTCTTCTTTTCTGCATTCGACGATCTTCAATCTGCATAATATAGTGAGGATAATCATATATACATGCAATGAAAGAGCTGAGCTATATATAGAGACTTAATGACAGAAGTAGTACTTATAGATAGTAGCAAGTGACCGTTAATTTATCGAGGGCCTTTTGAATGAACCACTGGAAGAACTCCTTAAATGGAACAGTCAACAGTTCAATTCCAACGAGGTCGTGCTCCTCTTTAACTCTCAGCGTCAAAGTATCCTTCCCACAGACTCTCTGCAAGTTTTCATGTACCAATCATGGAATCTTCGCATCATCGTTGTTAGAGGAGGACTTCCATCTCTGATGAGAGGCTTCCCGTACTAGTATTTGTGTTCGTCCAGCTCCACTATATCATAATGTGCATCGTCGGACAGGTAATCACCAGGATTGGTATAATCAGGCACCATCCTCGGATCATAAACGGTGATATCGCTAGACACCTTATGCGGGGGGGGGGGGGGCACGATTGGTTCGCTTGTTCGCTGAGCTGGGCAATTTTTTTCCCAGCTTGTCGTTCTGCTGACCTTCGATCACTGATAGTACTTCCCGACCGCTCCGCTTCGATATATGACTTTTCAGTAATGCGCTCATAGTTGATTTTCGGCGAAGACAGTGGTGGTTTCTTCAGGGCAGCGATAGTGTGCCTTGCTTTCACCGGATCTATCTTCTCCTCTAGAGGTGGATGTTTCTTTGCTTTCACCGCTTCAAAGAAGTCCCTCACTTCGGCTTACATGATCTTCGCGTTTTCCTCCACGGTCCACTCATATGGTAACTTCTCTAGAGGCTTGAGATATGGACCGAATATGTATTGCCTCCCGCCTCTGTCTGTACTGCTAGACGCCGGAGTAGACGGAGCGGCTATGGCTATCTTCTTTCCTTGCTTACGAGGCGGAGGAGAAAGACTACGACACACTGGAGCAACTGGAGCGGCAGCGGGTCTCTTCCGCCCTTGCTGACGAGGCGGAGAAGGAGGAGGCTGGCTGCTCGGGCGCGCAGGCACGTCGGTGCAGGCGGAGAAGGAGGCAGAGTGCCTTGATCACTCGCCGGAGGAGGAGGCGGAGGAGGAGGCGGAGTGCCCTGACTCGCCGGAGGAGGAGGAGGAGGCAGAGGCGTCCAGTTTAGAAGGTTGATGAGCTCCTTCCGCCATAGCCATGGAGTCTTCAGAGCAAAACCCAGCCAAGTCTCCCCTTCACCAGTGGGGTGGTCAAGCTCGAGCTCCTCAAATCCCTCCGTTATTTCATTCACCGTCACCCTAGCATATTCTTATAGAATTGGACGGCAGTGAAAAGTTGCATCGGGTTCAGGAGGTCGAACAGAGCTGACAGCCGCCTTGACTTTGAAGTTCTGCCATTGCGTCATAAGGTGGCAATGTTGAGACTCCGTGATAGCATCCACAGGGTAGCTAGCAGGAGCCGTGAAGACAGGCTCCAGCTGAAGCAGCTCGGTGGAAGCCATGCTGCTTCTCTGCTGAGATGGTGGGGTAGCTTCAGCAGGTCGCTTGCTGCAAACTGCTTCTCGTTCCACTAGCGCTTGTACCCTTGCGTGCAGCTTCTGCATTTGGGTATGCTCCACTTTCCTCCTCCTCTCCTAGCATTTGTAATCGCCTGCGTCAGGAAACCCAGCCTTCCACGGAACGGAGCCTGGCATGCCTCGTGTCCGTCCAGGGTGTTCAGGATTCCCGATGGCCATTGTGAGCTCGTCGTTCTCTCTGTCTGGAACGAACATCCCTTGCTGCACTGCGGCGATATAGTCCTGAAGCTTCGTGGCAGGTATTCGCAGTTGCTTGTTTGTCCAAACGCACTTCCTGATACAGGGTCCAAGGTTCCGCCAACCCTGAAGAACCAAGTCCGGCAACGGTCTATCCAGTTCAATGTCTCTGGTTTGACCCCTTTATCAAGCAGGTCATTCTCAGCCTTAGCCCCGTGCGATGGTGATGCTCCTTCTTCGCAGCATTTATCTTGTTTGTCGTTGACATCTTCTTACTCTTGTCCGATGTCTTGTGGACCACAAATGCGTCCCAGTAATCTCTGATCTTCTGATACCGGCTGATGAATTCTGGTGTCTTTTCTTCGTCGACAAACTTTGTTTTCAGCTCATTCTTCCACCTCCTGAATATCTCGGCCATCTTCTTAAGAGCATGAGACTTGATCAATGGCTTCTCCAGATCCTCCTCTGGCAGTAGGCTGAAATTTTCCTTCAGCACGGTCCAAAGATCATCTTTCTGCATATCGTTGACATTTCCTTCTTAGGTTTACACCATTGGTGGATGCTGATCTGGATCTTGTCCCTAACAAGAACCCCGCACTGAGCAGCAAATGCTCCCTTGGTCTGGATGGGTTCAATCGGTTGGCCATCGTGCGCGATTGCTGTGATCGTGAACCTTTCATTCGGGCGCAACTTTTTCTTTGGACGTCGTTTCTTTACCGAAGTTGTGCTCGATCGGGAGAGCTAGAAAAAATAAGAAAGATGAGAGTTAATATGTGTACATACCAAAACAATGAATGCATCAATTAGCTAGTCAGCACAGGCTTAATTAATATATATACCTAGCCGGACTCTATTCGGTCACCGGAGCCGTCATTACAGTCTTTTTCTTGCACCGGCATTCGGTCACCGGAGCCATCATAATCATGTCCTTCCTCCTCCATTGTTTGATAACCATAGCCTGCTTCACCCTCTCCTTCTAGACCATCGGTTTCGTTGAGATACGGCATGACATCACCTCCGGCTGCGATTATGTCCCCCAACACCTGTTCTGCGGCCCAGTCTTGGCCGTGCTCCATAGTTTCTGCAAATATCACAACATGGAAATTATTATACAAACATGAAAGATGGATATATTACTGGCAAACGTAGACCTAGCTAGCGAATCACAACAAGGAATCATATTAGTGGCCTCGACGCTTCTCTAGGGTTTGGGGTGGCCTCGGCAACGCTTCAGGGGTTCGAGGTGGCCTCGACGACAATGCTCTTTTAACTTGGTAAATTTGGGTGGCCTCAGCAGCGCTTCTAGGGTTAGGATCAACTTGTGCACATTGCCACACCCTCGACCCTCGACCCCCTCATGTCACATTTGTCTAGTGTCAAAGGATTCAACAAAACTATGTATTCATCATTAGGAGAAAGTAACAGGTGCATGATGGTACGAAGCTCTCTAAAGTTATTTTGGAATGGAATCCCAGATAGGATAATTCTCTTTTTGGTACAAAGTTCAGGAAGAGCCTTCCGAATATCGCTATTTGGAAGGCCTTTGCTGAAATTCGTACAAAAAGACGAATTATCCTATCCGGGACTCCCTTCCAAAATAACTTTGGAAAACTTCGTACCATCATGCCCCGGTTACTTCCGGCTAATGATGAAGCCATGGATTTCTTCAATACTTTGACACTAGCTAGGCAACCTCTCGACCCCTCCTCAATCGTCGACCCTTGACCCTCGAACCCTCGGCGGCCCTCGACGCCTCGGCGTTCCTCGACCCTCCAACCCTAGGCCCCTCGACGACCCTCAAACCCTCGACACCTTGGCGTTCCTCGACCCTCGAACCCTCGACCCTTCGGCATTCCTCGACCCTCGAACCCTAGGCCCCTCGACGACCCTAGAACCCTAGACCCTCGAACCCTCGATCGCTCGGCGATCCACGACCCCCTAGCCTAGTTCCCAACCTTCGACCCCCTCATATCACGTTTGTCTAGTGTCAAAGGATTCAACAAAACCATGTCTTCATCATCAGGCGAAAGTAACAGGTGCATGATGGTACGAAGCTCTTCAAAGTTGTTCTGGAACGGAGTCCCAGATAGGATAATTTGCTTTATCAAACCAAAAGGTGGATTATCCTATCCGGAACTCCGTTTCAAAACAACTTTGCAGAACTTCATACCAACATGCCCTAGTTACTTCCGGCAAATGATGAAGGCGTATTTCTTCAATACTTTGACACTAGGCAACCTCTCGACCCCTCAGCAATCCTCAACCCTAGACCCCTCGACGACCCTCGACCCTCTAAACCTCATCCCCTCGACGACCCTCAAACCCTCGACCCTCGAACCCCTTGGCAACCCTCGACCCCTTGGTGACCCTTGACCCTCTACCCTAGCTAGTTCCTTACCCTCGACCCCTCGGCGATCCTCAACACCCTCGTTCCCGATAAAAAGAAGAAAAATAAAAAAGAGGAGAAGAAGAAAAAAAGAGGAAAAGAAGAAGAAGAAAAAATAGAAGAAAAAAAGAGGAGGAGAAGAAAAAATAGAAATTTTCTATTCCTTCTTCTTCTCCTTTTTTTTCTTCTACTTCCTCTTCTTATTTTTTTCTCCACTTCTTCTCCTTCTTCCTTCTTCCTCTTTTCTTATTTTTCCTTATTTTCCTTCTTCCTCGACGATCCTAACCCTAAACAGTAAAACTTCCTCGATGTCTCCTCCTCTCTCATGAACAAAAAAAATCTATGAATAAAAAAACATCATATTCTATGAACAAAAAAACATCATATTTCATCCACATCGATGCATACATCATATATATGATCATCTATGAACAAGAAAACATCATATTCTATAAAAAATAATCATATATATGAACAAAACCAATTATGATAACAAGCATATATATCATCATATATATATATGAAAAAACAAGCATATATCTGAAAAAAACAAGCATATATATCATCATATATATGAAAAAAACAAGGACAGAGAGGGTGCCGGCCGGACCAAGGTGAGGAGTGATAACCCACAAGTATAGGGGGTCAATTGTAGCCTCTTTCGATAAGTAAGAGTGTCGAACCCAACGAGGAGCTAAAGGTATAATAAAATTCCCTCAAGTTCTATTGACCACCGATACAACTCTATGCACGCTTGACGTTCGCTTTACCTAGAACAAGTATGAAACTAGAAGTACTTTGTAGGTGTTGTTGGATAGGTTTGCATGATAATAAAGAGCACGTAAATAAAAAGTAGGGGCTATTTAGCTGAAGACACAACTAAGTTAGTTTCAGTAGAGAGCTTTTTGTCACGAGAAAGTTATTTGGCCCTAGGCAATCGATAACTAGACCGGTAATCATTATTGCAATTTTATTTAAGGGAGAGGCATAAGCTAACATACTTTCTCTTCTTGGATCATATGCACTTATGATTGGAACTCTAGCAAGAATCCTCAACTACTAAAGATCATTAGGGTAAAACCCAACCATATCATTATAAGGCATGAAGTCCTCTTTATTCCCATACGCAAACAACCTACTTACTCGGGTCTGTGTTTCTATCACTCACGCCACCCACCATAAGTAAATCATGAACATATTGAAAACCCTACAGCGGGGATCCCTCACGCTTGCGAGACACGGAGAGCACCATAGGACAGCACCGATAATTAAACATGCAACTCAAACCAATTACGATCATCAATTAACCCATAGGACAAAACGGATCTACTCAAACATCATAGGATAGTCATACATCATTGGGAAATAATATATAGTGTTCAGCACCATCTTTAAGTAGAGATTACAGAGGGTAAAAGAGGGGTTACACCGCTGCATGGAGGGGGGAAGAGTTGGTGATGATGACGGTGAAGTTGTTGGTGTACATTGCGGTGATGATGATGGCCCCGACGGCGTTTCGGCGCCACCGAAAGAGAGGGCGAGTGAGCCCCCCTTCTTCTTCTTCTTCCATGACCTTCTCCCTATATGGGAGAAGGGTTTCCCCTTTGGTCCATGGCCTCCATGGCATGGGAGGGGCGAGAGCCCCTCTAGTCTCTGTCTCTCTCTGTTTCTGTGTTCTCAGATTCTGCCCCTTCACCGCTTCTTAAATTCCCAGAGATCCGTAACTCCGATTGGGCTGAATTTTGAAAAAGATTTTTATCCGGATATTAGATTTCTTTCGGCGAAAGAAGGGCATCAACCACCTTACGGGGTGGCCACGAGGGCCAAGGGTGCGCCTGACCCCCTGGGGCGCGCCCCCTGCCTCATGGCCCCCTCGGGCATCGTCTCGCGTTGATTCTTCTTCCCAAAAATCACATATATTTCAAAAAAAATCGCCTTCAGTTTTTATCCCGTTTGGACTCCGTTTGATATGGATTTTCTACGAAACAAAAAACATGCAACAAACAGGAACTGGCACTGGGCACTAGATCAATATGTTAGTCCCAAAAATAGTATAAAAAGTTGCCAAAAGTATATGAAAGTTGTATAATATTGGCATGGAACAATCAAAAATTACAGATATGATGGAGACGTATCAAGGAGGGGCGCGGGGTCTGCGATGAGGATGGCGTCGATGACGTCGACGGGGCAGGGGGCGCGCGCTCGAGGCAGGGGGCGGGGCAGGGCGACGGAGAGGACGGGGGTGGGCCAGGGCGGCGTGCATAGGGGCAGGGCCGGGGCGGCGAGCGGTGACGACGTCGGGCGAGGGGCGTGGGCGACGGTGAGAACGCGGGCGATGGCGACGGCGCGGGCGACAGCGACGACGTGCTCGGGCGACGATGACGGCGTCGGCGGGGATGGCGGGTAGCACCGGGCGCAGGGACGGCGCGACGTCGGGTGCGGGCGATGGCGACGAGGAGCAGGGCGTCAGGGCAGAGGGCAGCGTCGGCATCGGGGAGAAACTGCTGAAAATTTGCAAATGGTTGGCTTATATAGCCAGCCCTTTGGTCCCGGTTCGTAGCACCAACCGGGACCAAAGCACCCCTTTAGTCCCGGTTGGTGTCACCAACCGGGACCAAAGGTCTCTTTTCAGCAGCCCAAAGGGCGGGAAGTAGAGACCTTTGGTCCCGGTTGGTGGCACCAACCGGGACTAAAGGTGGGCATTAGTCTAGGTTGGTGCCACCAACCGGGACCAAAGGTGGGTATTGGTCCCGGTTGGTGCCACCAACCGAGACGAAAGGGGGTGCTGCTGCCACGGCCAAAACTTTAGTCCCACCTCGCTAGCTGAGAGGCTTCCGCACCGGTTTATAACCGCAGCTCTGCCTCCCCTTTCGAACTCCTCTGAACAGCAGGCTTACGGGCCTAAACACACTGTATCTGCATGTGGGCCTACTAGGCCTACTGTGGGCCTGAATCCTGGACCATGGGTGGGTTTCTAGTCGTATTCAGGCCGTGGTGGCACACTAGATGGCATTTTTTATTTTTTCTAGTTTTTTTTGTTGCTTTATTTTTTTAATTCTGTTTCTACTTACAACAAAATACTTACTGTTGTTATTTCTATTTATTTTATTAAAGTTTATTTATTTTATTTGATTAAATTTTATTTTATTTTGTTTCTACTTATTTATTTTATTTTATTTTATTTTGTTTCTACTTATTCATTAAAGTTTATTTTATTTTATTTCTACTTATTTATTAAAGTTTATTTTGTTTCTACTTATTTATTTTATTTTATTTTCCTTTTTTATTTATTTTATGAAAATTCTATTTGCTTTTAATGATTTGAACAGAAAATACTTTGATAATTTGAATTGCATAAATTTTATATAATTTTAGTTTCAATAATACTAGAGGTTTATTCTAGTTCATTCTTTTAGTTTATTATTTTTGCTATTAGAGTTTCTTAAAAGTTTTCTAGATCATTCTTTTTTATATTAGTTCATTCTTTGAGCTAAATGACCCTGAAATTGAAAAATACTTCAGATGAACTCTGAAGAGGTTGAAAAATTTCCATGGTATCATCATTTCACCCACATACCATGTGCTAAAAAGTTGAGAGGGTTATGGCAAAAACTGGATGCACTTCGTGTACAAAATGGACAATCTTTTTCGAAGTATGAGGGTTTCGGACAAAAACTCATCTGTTACAAAGGGATTTCATTTTTTTGAACTTATTTGAACTCCAGACTTTTTGCGTGTTCAAAATGCACCGTTCAAAGCCACATCATCAATTTTCAACCCTTTCTGACTTCATTTGTTATTTTTCATGCATTTACTGATTTTTTTGAGCTATATGACCCTGAAAATGAAAAGCGCTACAAATGAACTCTGAAAAGGTTGAAAGTTGGCATGGTATCATCATTTCACCCAAATAGCGCGTGCTAAAAAGTTGAGAGGGTTACGGGAAAAACTGGATGCACTTCATGTACAAAATGGACAATCTCTTTCGATGTATCAGGGTTTTGGACGAAAGCTCATCTGTTACAAAGGGGTTTCATTTTTTTAACGTATTTGAACTCCAGACTTTTTGTGTGCTCAAAATGCACCATTCAAAGCCACATCATCAATTTTCAACCCTTTCTGACTTCATTTGTTATTTTCATGCATTTACTGATTTTTTTGAGCTATATGACCCTAAAAATGAAATGCACTACAAATGAACTCTGACAAGGTTGAAAGTTGGCATAGAATCATCATTTCACCCACATAGCATGTGCTAAAAAGTTGAGAGGGTTACGGCAAAAACTGGATGCACTTCGTGTACAAAAGGGACAATCTCTTTCGAAGTATCAGGGTTTCATACGGAAACCCGTTTGTTACATGGATATTCTAGATCAAAAGCATCATCAAAATAGTTGTGGAGGGAAAGTCTTCACTTTTTCTTCGCTTGTGTCCTTTGCTTATTGCGCTGTAACCATGGATAATCGTCATCGTTTAACAGGGTGCTTGGGTCAGCCTTGACTTTGAAGGGAGGAATTTCATGAAACTTTTCATAATCTTCAGACATGTCTGTCTTGCCCTCCACTCCCACAATGTCTCTTTTTCCTGAAAGAACTATGTGGCGCTTTGGCTCATGATATGATGTATTCGCTTCCTTATCTTTTCTTTTTTTCGGTTTGGTAGACATGTCCTTCACATAGAAAACTTGTGCCACATCATTGGCTAGGACGAACGGTTCGTCAATGTACCCAAGATTGTTCAGATCCAATGTGGTCATTCCGTACTGTGGGTCTACCTGTACCCTGCCTCCTGACAGATTGACCCATTTGCACTTAAACAAAGGGACCTTAAAATTATGTCCATAGTCAAGTTCCCATATGTCCACTATGTAACCATAATATGTGTCCTTTCCCCTCTTGGTTGCTGCATCAAAGCGGACACCGCTGTTTTGGTTGGTGCTCTTTTGATCTTGGGCAATCGTGTAAAATGTATTCCCATTTATCTCGTATCCTTTGTAAGTCAATACAGTCAAAGATGGTCCCCCGGTCAACGAGTACAGCTCATCACAAACAGTGTTGTCACCTCTGAGACATGTTTCCAACCAACTGCTGAAAGTCCTGATGTGTTCACATGTAATCCAGTCGTCACACTGCTCTGGGTGTTTGGAGCGCAGACTGTTCTTGTGTTCATCGACATACGGGGCCACCAAGGTAGAGTTCTGCAGAACTGTGTAGTGTGCTTGAGACCAAGAATGCCCTTCCCTGCATATTATTGAGTCCCATCCAAGCGTGCCTTTTCCAGTCAGTCTCCCCTCATACCGCGATTTAGGGAGACCTATCTTCTTAAGGCCAGGAATGAAGTCAACACAAAACCCAATGACATCCTCTATTTGATGGCCCATGGAGATGCTTCCTTCTGGCCTAGCGCGGTTACAGACATATTTCTTTAGGACTCCCATGAACCTCTCAAAGAGGAACATATTGTGTAGAAATACGGGGCCCAGAATGACAATCTCGTCGACTAGATGAACTAGCATGTGCGTCATGATATTGAAGAAGGATGGTGGGAACTGCTACCTCTTGAGAATTGCGTTGGTTTTCCCTTGAAGAGGAAAGGGTGATGCAACAAAGTAGCGTAAGTATTTCCCTCAGCTTTTGAGAACCAAGGTATCAATCCAGTAGGGGGCCACGCGCGAGTCCCTCGCACCTACACAAACAAATGAAATCCTCGCAACCAACGCAATAAAGGGGTTGCCAATCCCTTCACGGTCACTTAGGAAAGTGAGATCTGATAGATATGATAAGATAATATTTTTGGTATTTTTATGATAAAGATGCAAAGTAAATAAAGCAAAATAAAACGGCAAAAGAAATAGCTTGTTGATGGAAGATTAATATGATGGAAAATAGACCCGGGGGCCATAGGTTTCACTAGTGGCTTCTCTCGAGGGCATAAGTATTGCGGTGGGTAAACAAATTACTGCTGAGCAATTGATAGAATTGAGCATAGTTATGAGAATATCTAGGTATGATCATGTAATAGGCATCACGTCTGAGACAAGTAGACCAACTCCTGCCTGCATCTACTATTATTACTCCACACATCGACCGTTATCCAGCATGGATCTAGAGTATTAAGTTCGAAAGAACAGAGTAACACTTTAAGCAAGATGACATGATGTAGAGGGATAAACTCATGCAATATGATATAAACCCCATACTGTTATCCTCGATGGCAACAATGCAATACGTGCCTTGCTGCCCCTACTGTCACTGGGAAAGGACACCGCAAGATTGAACCCAAAGCTAAGCACTTCTCCCATTGCAAGAAAGATCAATCTAGTAGGCCAAACCAAACTGATAATTCGAAGAGACTTGCAAAGATAACCAATCATACATAAAAGAATTCAGAGAAGATTGAAATATTGTTCATAGATAAACTTGATCATAAACCCACAATTCATCGGTCTCAGCAGACACACCGCAAAAGAAGATTACATCGAATAGATCTCCACAAGAGAGGGGGAGAACATTGTATTGAGATCCAAAAAGAGAGAAGAATCCATCTAGCTAATAACTATGGACCCGAAGATCTGAAGTAAACCACTCACACATCATCGGAGAGGCTATGGTGTTGATGTAGAAGCCCTCTGTGATCGATGCCCCCTCCGGCGGAGCTCCGGAAAAGGCCCCAAGATGGGATCTCACGGGTACAGAAGGTTGCGGCGGTGGAATTAGGGTTTTGGCTCCGTATCTGGTAGTTTGGGGGTACGTAGGTATATATAGGAGGTAGAAGTGCGTCGGTGGAGCAACATGGGCCCCACGAGGGTGGAGGGCACGCCTGGGGGGTAGGCGCGCCCCGCTACCTCGTGCCTTCCAGGTTGCTTTCTTGACATAGGATCCAAGTCCTCTGGATCACGTTCGTTCCGAAAATCACGTTCCCAAAGGTTTCATTCCGTTTGGACTCCGTTTGTTATTCTTTTTCTGCGAAACTCTGAAATAGGCAAAAACAACAATTCTGGGCTGGGTCTCCGGTTAATAGGTTAGTCCCAAAAATAATATAAAAGTGTATAATAAAGCCCAATAATGTCCAAAACAGAATACAATATAGCATGGAACAATGAAAAATTATAGAAACGTTGGAGACCTATCAAGCATCCCCAAGCTTAATTCCTGCTCGTCCTCGAGTAGGTAAATGATAAAAACAGAATATTTGATGTGGAATGCTACTTGGCATAATTTCAATGTAATTTTATTAATTGTGGTATGAATATTCAGATCCAAAAGATTCAGCACAAAAGTGTAATATTGACATATAAATAATAATACTTCAAGCATACTAACTAAGCAATTATGTCTTCTCAAAATAACATGGCCAAAGAAAGTTATCCCTACAAAATCATATAGTCTGGCTATGCTCCATATTCACCACACAAAGTATTCAAATCATGCACAACCCCGATGACAAGCCAAGCAATTGTTTCATACTTTTGGTGTTTTCAAACTTTTTCAATCTTCACGCAATACATGAGCGTGAGCCATGGACATAGCACTATATGTGGAATAGAATGGTGGTTGCGGAGAAGACAAAAAGGGAGAAGATAGTCTCACAACAACTAGGCGTATCAACGGGCTATGGAGATGCCCATTAATAGATATCAATGTGAGTGAGTAGGGATTGCCATGCAACGGATGCAGTAGAGCTATAAGTATATGAAAGCTCAACAAAAGGAACTAAGTGGGGGTGCATCCAACTCGCTTGCTCATGAAGACCTAGGGCATTTTGAGGAAGCCCATCATTGGAATATACAAGCCAAGTTCTATAATGAAAAATTCCCACTAGTATATGAAAGTGATATCATAGGAGACTCTCTATCATGAAGATCATGGTGCTACTTTGAAGCACAAGTGTGGTAAAAGGATAGTAGCATTGTCCCTTATCTCTTTTTCTCTCATTTTTTTATTTGGGCCTTTTCTCTTTTTTTTATGGCCCCTTTTTTTTATTTAGTCGGGAGTCTCATCCCGACTTGTGGGAGGATCATAGTCTCCATCATCCTTTCCTCACTTGGGACAATGCTCTAAAAAGGATGATCATCACACTTTTATTTACTTACAACTCAAGAATTACAACTCGATACTTAGAACAAAATAGGACTCTATGTGAATGCCTCCAGCGGTGTACCGGGATGTGCAATGATGCATGAGTGACATGTATGAAAGAATTATGAGCAGTGGCTTTGCCACAAATACGATGTCAACTACATGATCATGCAAGCAATATGACAATGATGAAGCGTGTCATAATAACGGAAAGGTGGAAAGTTGCATGGAAATATATCTCGGAATGGCCTTGGAAATGCAATGATAGGTAGGTATGGTGGCTGTTTTGAGGGAGGTATATGGTGGGTGTATGATACCGGCGAAAGGTGCACGGTATTAGAGAGGCTAGCAATGGTGGAAGGGCGAGAGTGCGTATAATCCATGGACTCAACATTAGTCATAAAGAACTCACATACTTATTGCAGAAATCTATTAGTTATCAAAGAAAAGTATTACGCACATGCTCCTAGGGGGGATAGATTGGTAGGAAAAGACCATCGCTCGTCCCCGACCGCCACTCATAAGGAAGACAATCAATAAATAAATCATGCTCCGACTTCATCACATAACGGATCACCATACGTGCATGCTACGGGAATCACAAACTTCAACACAAGTATTTCTCAAATTCAAAACTACTCAACTAGCATGACTCTAATATCACCATTGCCATATCTCAAAACAATTATCAAGTATCAAACTTCTCGTAGTATTCAACACACTCATAAAAAAATTACTAGTCTTGAATGCCTAGCATATTAGGATTAATTTCCTAGTTTAAGTAAATTACTATGCTGTTTAAGACTCTCAAAATAATATGAGTGAAGCATGAGAGAATAATAGTTTCTATAAAACAAATCCACCACCGTGCTCTAAAAGATATAAGTGAAGTAATAGAGCAAAAACTATATACCTCAAAAGATATAAGTGAAGCACATAGAGTATTCTAATAATTTTCAAATCATGTGTGAATCTCTCAAAAGGTGTGTACAGCAAGGATTATTGTGCTAAACTAACAAATAAAGACTCAAATAATACAAGACGCTCCAAGCAAAACACATATCATGTGGTGAATAAAAATATATACCGATGGAAATAGACGAAAGAGGGGATGCCTTCTGGGGCATCCCCAAGCTTTGTCTTTTAGGTGTCCTTAGATTATCTTGGGGTGCCATGGGCATCCTCAAGCTTAGGCTCTTTCCACTCCTTGTTCCATAATCCATCAAATCTTTTACCCAAAACTTGAAAACTTCACAACACAAAACTCAAAGTAGAAAATCTCGTGAGCTCCGTTAGCGAAAGAAAACAAAACACCACTTCAAGGTATTGTAATGAACTCATTCTTTATTTATATTGGTGTTAAACATAATGTATTCCAACTTCTCTATGGTTTATAAACTATTTTACTAGCCATAGATTAATCAAAATAAGCAAACAACACACGAAAAACAGAATCTGTCAAAAATAGAACAGTCTGTAGTAATCTGTAGCTAACACAAATTTCTGGAACCCCAAAAATTCTAAAATAAATTTCTGGACGTTAGGAATTTATCTATTAATCATCTTCCAAAATAATTAACTAAATAGAACTTTCCAAATAAAAATGGCAGCAATTCTCGTGAGCGCTAAAGTTTCTGTTTTTTACAGCAAGATTAAAAAGACTTTCCCCAAGTCTTCGCAACAGTTCTGCTTGGCACAAACACTAATTTAAACACAAAAAACACAACCAAAACAGAGGCTAGATAAATTATTTATTACTAAACAGGAGCAAAAAGCAAGGAATAAAAATAAAATTGGGTTGCCTCCCAACAAGCGCCATCGTTTAATGCCCCTAGCTAGGCATAAAAGCGAAGATAGATCTAGGTGTTTCCATCTTTGGTTTTAGGGAAGAAAAGAGCAAACTTGTTATCTATATAATTAATCTTTCTATTTTGATAAAGCACGTGGCTATTTATGGTAGAAGAAAGATTAAGTAAGTTGCGGAAATTGGCATCTAGGCTAGCTTTTATTTCTTTGATAGATTCGTTCTGGTAAGAAAGAAAAAGAGATGTGGTTTCAACTTTCTCATTAATGGGGTGCCCAAATATAGTTTTCATGCTTTCATAGGTATCTATGGGGTCCCCTTCAAGAAAAACCTCTTCAAAAATAGAATCTAAAACTTGTTTGAACAAAGCGGGCAACCCAACATAAAAGCTTTTTAGGTAAACCTCAATTTGATATTGGGGTACATAGCTAGCCCGGATCCTTAACAGCCTATCCCAAGCATCTTTCAAAGATTCATCAAGTAAATAACGGAAAATTCCGGAATCATCTTCATCAAGGTTATTAAGACTCTCATTGACAACTGCGGTAGGTTTTTCCACAGTTTATTTATGAGTTTAGATATAATAGAAGGATTGTCCAAGCTCCGGAGAAAACCCCCAACTCTTTTTGGTTCCGACATGGCGAGAGAAAAGCGAGCGAAAAGAGGCAAACGGAAAAGATAGAGGGAAAATAAAACGGCAAGGGTGAAGTGGGGGAGAGGAAAACGAGAGGCAAATGGAAAATAATGTAATGCGGGAGATAAGGGTTTGTGATGGGTACTTGGTATGTTGACTTTTGCGTAGACTCCCCAACAACGGCGCCAGAAATCCTTCTTGCTACCTCTTGAGCACTGCGTTGGTTTTCCCTTGAAGACGAAAGGGTGATGCAGCAAAGTAGCGTAAGTATTTCCCTCAGTTTTTGAGAACCAAGGTATTAATCCAGTAGGGGCCACGCGCGAGTCCCTCGCACCTACACAAACAAATAAAATCCTCGCAACCAACGCAATAAAGGGGTTGTCAATCCCTTCACGGTCACTTACGAAAGTGAGATCTGATAGATATGATAAGATGATATTTTTGGTATTTTTATGATAAATATGCAAAGTAAATAAAGCAAATAAAAACGGCAAAAGAAATAGCTTGTTGATGGAAGATTAATATGATGGAAAATAGACCCGGGGGGCATAGATTTCACTAGTGGCTTCTCTCGAGAGCATAAGTATTATGGTGGGTAAAGAAATTACTGTTGAGCAATTGACAGAATTGAGCATAGTTATGATAATATCTAGGTATGATCATGTATATAGGCATCACGTCCGAGACAAGTAGACCGACTCCTGCCTGCATCTACTACTATTACTCCCCACATCGACTGCTATCCAGCATGCATCTATAGTATTAAGTTCAAAAGAACAGAGTAACGCTTTAAGCAAGATGACATGATGTAGAGGGATAAACTCATGCAATATGATATAAACCCCATCTTGTTATCCTCGATGGCAACAATACAATACGTGCCATGCTGCCCCTACTGTTACTGGGAAAGGAGACCACAAGATTGAACCCAAAGCTAAGCACTTCTCCCATTGCAAGAAAGATCAATCTAGTAGGCCAAACCAAACTAATAATTTGAAGAGACTTGCAAAGATAACCAATCATACATTAAAGAATTCAGAGAAGATTCAAATATTGTTCATACATAAACTTGATCATAAACCCACAATTCATCGGTCTCAACAAACACACCGCAAAAGAAGATTACATCGAATAGATCTGCACAAGAGAGGGGGAGAACATTGTATTGAGATCCAAAAAGAGAGAAGAAGCCATCTAGATAATAACTATGGACCCGAAGGTCTGAAGTAAAATACTCACACATCATCGGAGAGGCTATGGTGTTGATGTAGAAGCCGTCCGTGATCGATGCCCCCTCCGGCGGAGCTCCGGAAAAGAGGCCAAGATGGGATCTCACGGGTACAGAAGGTTGCGGCAGTGGAATTAGGGTTTTGGGTCCGTATCTGGTAGTTTGGGGGTACGTAGGTATATATAGGAGGAAGAAGTACGTCGGTGGAGCAACATGGGCCCCACGAGGGTGGAGGGCGCGCCTGGGGGGTAGGCACGCCCACTACGTCGTGCCTTCTTGGTTGCTTTCTTTGCATAGGGTCTAAGTCATCTGGATCACGTTCGTTCCGAAAATCACGTTCCCGAAGGTTTCATTCCATTTGGACTCCGTTTGATATTCTTTTTCTACCAAACTCTGAAATAGGCAAAAAAACAGCAATTCTGGGCTGGGACTCCGGTTAATAGGTTAGTCCCAAAAATAATATAAAAGTGTATAATAAAGCCCAATAATGTCCAAAACAGAATATAATATAACAAGGAACAATCAAAAATTATAGTTACGCTGGAGACGTATTAGGAACACCAGCTCGAAACTGACAAGACATTGCGTCACATCACTCCTTAGCCTTGGTATAATTTCTGGATCGATCACCTTCTGAGAGATTGCATTGAGGAATGCACATAGCTACACAATGGCTAATCGGACGTTTTCCGATAGAAGCCCCCTCAATGCAACTAGAAGCAGTTCCGTCATAATCACATGACAGTCATGAGACTTTAGGTTCTGGAACTTTTTCTCTGGCATATTTATTATTCCCTTTATATTCAACGAGAAGCCAGACGGGACCTTCATACTGAGCAGGCATTCAAAGAAAATTTCCTTCTCTTTTTTGGTAAGAGCGTAGCTGGCAGTACCTTCATACTGCTTTGGAGGCATGCCGTCTTTTTCGTGCAAATGTTGCAGGTCCTCCCGTGCCTCTGGTGTATCTTTTGTCTTCCCATACACGCCCAAGAAGCCTAGCAGGTTCACACAAAGGTTCTTCGTCACGTGCATCACATTGATTGAAGAGCGGACCACTAGGTCTTTCCAGTAGGATAGGTGATACGTCCATTTTGCATCATGCTTTTATATCGATATTTGTTGCTTTATGGGCTGTTATTACACATCATGTCACAATACTTATGCCCATTCTCTCTTATTTTACAAGGTTTACATGAAGAGGGGGAATGCCGGCAGCTGGAATTTTGTGCTGTTAAAGGAGCAAATATTAGAGACCTATTCTACACAACTCCAAAAGTCCTGAAACTTCATGGGAGCATGTTTTAGAATATATAAAAAATATTGGGCAAAGGAAGTACCAGAGGGGGGCCACCCACCATCCACGAGGGTGGGGGCGTCCTACCCCCTGCCTCGTAGGCCCCCTGGCAAGCCTCCGGTGCCCATCTTCTGCTATATGAGGTCTTTTGCCCTGGAAAAATCATAAGCTAGCTCACGGGACAAAACTCCGCCGCCACGAGGCGGAACCTTGGCGGAACCAATCTAGGGCTCCGGCGGAGCTGTTCTCTCGGGGAAACTTCCCTCCAGGAGGGGGAAATCATCATCACCGTCATCATCATCAATCCTCTCATCGGGAGGGGGTCAATCTCCATCAACTTCTTCACCAACACCATCTCATCTCAAACCCTAGTTCATCTCTTGTATCCAATCTTTGTCCCAAAACCTCAGATTTGTACCTGTGGGTTGCTAGTAGTGTTGATTACTCTTTGTAGTTGATGCTAGCTGGTTTATTTGGCGGAAGATCATATGTTCAGATCCTTTATGCATATTAATACCCCTCTGATTATGAACATGAATATGATTTGTGAGTAGTTACGTTTGTTCCTGAGGACATGGGAGAAGTCTTTCTATAAGTAGTCATGTGAATTTGGTATTCGTTCGATATTTTGATGAGATGTATGTTGTCTTTCCTCTAGTGGTGTCATGTGAACGTCGACTACATGACACTTCACCATTGTTTGGGCCTAGAGGAAGGCATTGGGAAGTAATAAGTAGATGATGGGTTGCTAGAGTGACAGAAGCTTAAACCCTAGTTTATGAGTTGCTTCATAAGGGGCTGATTTGGATCCATATGTTTCATGCTATGGTTAGGTTTACCTTAATACTTCTTTTGTAGTTGCGGATGCTTGCAAGAGGGTTTAATCATAAGTGGGATGCTTGTCCAAGGAAGGGCAGTACCCAAGCACCAGTCCACCCACATATCAAATTATCAAAGTACCGAACGCGAATCATATGAACGTGATGAAAACTAGTTTGACGATAATTCCCATGTGTCCTCGGGAGCGCTTTCCTTTATATAAGAGTTTGTCCAGGATTGTCCTTTGCTACAAAAAGGATTGGGCCATCTTTCTGCACCTTATTTACTTTCATTACTTGTTACCCGTTACAAATTACCATATCACAAAACTATCTGTTACCAATAATTTCAGTGCTTGCAGAGAATACCTTACTGAAAACTGCTTATCATTTCCTTCTGCTCCTCGTTGGGTTCGACACTCTTACTTATCGAACGGACTACGATAGATCCCGTATACTTGTGGGTCATCAAGACACTTTTCTGGCATCGTTGCCGGGGAATGAAGTGCCTTTGGTAGGTGGAATTTGGTAAGGAAAATTTTATATAGTGTGCCGAAATTTACTGTCACTTGTTACTATGGAACATAATCCTTTGAGAGGCTTTGGTAATTCCTAACAACATATAGCTCATTGAGCTAATGCTATTTCAAGATTAATATTTCAGGAAAAGCTCAATGAATGACATGGCATGGATGAGGAAAGTGGACTCCTCAAAATACTAAGGAAAAAAAGATTGGCTCAAGCTCAAAGCTCAAGAGTCTACATTTTATATTTTAGTGATCCAAGATCACATTGAGTCTATAGGAAAAGCCAATACTATCAAGGAGGGATGAGGTGTTCCTTGATGAGGTTCTTGCTTCATAGTGCTTAGTGATATGCTCCAAAACCCTCAACTACCTTCCCACATCCACATATGACCTAAACCAAAAGACAAACTCGGCCCCACCGATTCATTCTATCCGACACCACCGAGTTCAGATGTCATAGGCACTGCCACAAACCCTAGGCAAATCGGTCTCACCGATAGGGATCTCGGTCACACCGAGATGGCGTTGTAATCTCTCTGTTTCCCTTCGTAACGTTTCGGTCCTACCGAGATGAGCAATCGGTCCCACCGAGATTGCAATGTAAACTCTTTGTTTCCCTTCTGTAACATTTCGGTCCCACCGAGTTTACCTGACCAACTCTCTGGTTAGCTTATTACCAAAATCGGTCCCACCGAGTTTGTGTAATCGGTCACACCGACATTACATTATGCCCTAACCCTAACCATATCGGTCCTACCGAGCTGCATCTCAGTCCCACCGAAAATCCTAACGGTCACTAGGTTTGCTAAATCGGTCCGACCGAGTTTCTCAATTCGGTCTACCGAGATTGGTAAATTGTGTGTAACATTTAGTTTTTGTGTGGAGGCTATATATACCCCTCCACCAACTCTTCATTCGTGGAGAGATCCATCAGAACATACCTACACTTCCAATACACATTTTCTGAGAGAGAACTACCTACTCATGTGTTGAGGCCAAGATATTCCATTCCAACCATATGAATCTTGATCTCTAGCCTTCCCCAAGTTGCTTTCCACTCAAATATTCTTTCCACCAAATCCATATCCTGTGAGAGAGAGTTGAGTGTTAGGGAGACTATCATTTGAAGCACAAGAGGAAGGAGTTCATCATCAACACACCATTTGTTACTTCTTAGAGAGTGGTGTCTCCTAGATTGGCTAGGTGTCACTTGGGAGCCTCCGACAAGATTGTGGAGTTGAACCAAGGAGTTTGTAAGGGCAAGGAGATCGCCTACTTCATGAAGATCTACCGCTAGTGAGGCAAGTCCTTCGTGGGCGATGGCCATGATGGGATAGACAAGGTTGCTTCTTCGTGGACCCTTCATGGGTGGAGCCCTCCATGGACTCGCGCAACCGTTACCCTTCGTGGGTTGAAGTCTCCATCAACGTGGATGTACGATAGCACCACCTATCGGAACCACGACAAAAACATCTGTGTCTCCAATTGCGTTTGAATTCTCCAAACCCTTCCCTTTACATTCTTGCAAGTTGCATGCTTTACTTTCCGCTGCTCATAGACTCTTTGCATGCTTGCTTGAATTGTGTTAAGATTGCTAGACTTGTGCTAAGATAGCTAAAATCTGCCAAAGACTAAAATTGGGAAAAGGATAGATTTTTAATTGGTCAAGTAGTCTAATCACCCCCCCCCCTCTAGACATACTTTCGATCCTACAAGTGGTATCAGAGATTTGGTCTCCATTTGCTTTGGTTTCCATAGCTTTCGGTGGTCATAGCCTTGGTTTCACAACCTAGGAGAGTATGGCGTCTAGCGAGGGAAATTATCACCGTAGAGGTCCTTACTTTGATGGCACTAATTTTGCTAGTTGGAAGCATAAGATGAAAATGCATATTCTTGGACATAACCCCCCCGTTTGGGCTATTGTGTGTGTTGGCTTGCAAGGTGAATTCTTTGATGGGAGAGAACCAAATCGTGAAGCAACCATGAAAGAGTTGAAGATGCTACGATACAATGCTCAAGCTTGTGATATCCTCTTCAATGGATTGTGCCCCGAAGAATTCAACAAAATCAGCCGTCTTAAGAATGCAAAGGAAATTTGGGATACTTTGATCGATATGCGCGAAGGTGCCGACTCCGTCAAGGAATCCAAGTTGGATGTGCTTCAAAGTCAACTTGACAAGTTCAAAATGAAGGATGGTGAAGGTGTCGCTGAAATGTACTCTAGGCTTGCTCTTATCACAAATGAGATTGCCGGCTTAGGAAGTGAAGAGATGACCGACAAATTCATCATCAAGAAGATCCTAATAGCCTTGGATGGAAAATACGATACTGTATATGCACATTGATCCAAATGATGCCAAATTACAAAGATCTCAAGCCAACGGAAGTCATTGGAAGAATTGTTGCTCATGAGATGTCACTCAAGGATAAGGAGGAGCTCCATAACAAGTCAAGTGGTGCTTACAAAGCCTCATGTGAAGCCCCCACATCATCAAGTAAGAAACAAACCTTCAATGAGGAATTGGGCTTAAAGGTGAAGAACTTCAACAAGTTCTACAAGAATAGAAGCAAAGAGAGAAGTTCCAAGTCAAGGTCCTACAATGACAAAAGATCTTCTAGTCGAGAGCGAAACTGCTACAATTGTGGAAGACCCGGACACTACTCCAATGTGTGTATGGCTCCCCACAAGAGAAGAGAAGATTCTCCCAAAAGAAGAAGTAGAAGAGAAGAATCACCATCAAGGGAGAGAAGGAGTAGGGATGATCGATATGAACGAAGACCCTCTCAGAGAAGAAAGGATTCGGAAAGGAAGGACAAGTCATCAAGGAGCTACACAAAACGAAGACATCAAGCTCATGTTGGTGAATGGGTATCCAGCTCCGACTCCGACAATGACTCCGAGAGAAGCTATCACTCTGACTCTGAATATACTCAAGATGAAGGTGTTGCCGGTCTAGAACTTGTGTCAACCAACTCCTACGACATATTTGATTCACCAAATGAAGGAATTGGAAGATGCTTCATGGCCAAAGGTCCAAAGGTATCACACCCCGAGTATGTTGATTTCAATAGTGATGAAGATGACTTGTTAGGTGATGACGATTTACTTGTTGACAACTATATGATGAATACTATGATGAAACGAATGACAATGATAAGGAGAAGATTGAGTCTCTAACTAAAGAACTAAACACTCTTAAGTCATGAAACTTTCTTAGGAGATCATCTAGAACTTTTAAGGACTCATGAGAAATTACGTGTTGAGAAGCTCAAACTTGAGCAAGAGCATGAGTTCTTAAAGGCAATCAATGATGATCTTCGCAAGAAAAGTTCTTCTTACATTACCAAGCATTTACTCTTATCCACATACATGCCTCAAGTCAAGTCTAGTAACAAGAACAAGAAAGATTCTTCCTCTAGTAGTAACAATAATCATGCTAAATCCAATGTTGTTGCTTCTAGTAGTTCTCTTGATTCCACTAATGATTCTCTTAGCCAAGTTACACTTGAGCAAGAAAATAGCTGATTGAAGGGAATCATAGAGAAAGGTGTTTACAAGAGCCTTGCCGGGAGTAAGAAATTCGAGGAAATTGTACGCAAGCAAGGAAGGCACCGGAAGAATCAAGGTATTGGTTTTGAACAAAAGTTCAATGCGAATGGAGTTGAGTGGGAAGAAGATCAATACCCCAAGACGAAGTTTGTCCCTCAGCAAGAGAAGTATGATCCTACTTCCTTCAAAGGGACACAATCTCAAGATGATCTTCCACCACAAGACCACAAGCAAAAAGGCAAGGACAAGCTTCAAGAGGAAATTGATGCATTTGAAGAAGCTCCTAAGGCCTTGGTCAAGTGGGTTCCCAAGACTACATCAAGTTCCACTTCATCAAGTACAACTACAACTCCGAGGATTCCCATCAAGATGGTGTGGATCCCGAAGAAGAAGAACTAGAGATTTCTTGAGGGTGACTCCGCCAACATACTTCACTCTTATCATTTTGGAAAGAACGAGTGCAATCAACTTCCACATCTTGCACTAGTTCAAGGAGTCACAAACCCTTTTGTTGGTAAGACAAGGGACAAGGTAACCTAATGCTCTCATAGACATCATCTTGTGTGTGCATCACTCTATGTCTATGGATATCCTTGTTTGTTCCTTGTGGGACTAACCCGTGTAGGTATTGAAAGTGCAACTCACTCCAAAGGATAGCTCCGAATGATCTACATCAACTTAGAACATCCACATGTTCAACACCTACATGAAGTCATCATCGACAAAACCCAAGGTTAGTTCATCCCTCTTAGGGGGTGAGGGAGTCCTGGATTAGGGGGTGTTCGGGTAGCCGGACTATACCTTCAGCCGGACTCCTAGACTATGAAGATACAAGATTGAAGACTTTGTCCCGTGTCCGGACGGGACTTTCCTTGGCGTGGAAGGCAAGCTTGGCGATGCGGATATTCAAGATCTCCTACCATTGTAACCGACTCTATGTAACCCTAACCCTATCCGGTGTCTATATAAACCGGAGGGTTGTAGTCCGTAGGCAATCAACTCCATATACAACAATCATACCATAGGCTAGCTTCTAGGGTTTAGCCTCCTTGATCTCGTCGTAGATCTACTCTTGTACTACCCATATCATCAATATTAATCAAGCAGGACGTAGGGTTTTACCTCCATCAAGAGGGCCCGAACCTGGGTAAAACATCGTGTTCCCTGCCTCCTGTTACCATCCGGCCTAGACGCACAGTTCGGGACCCCCTACCCGAGATCCGCCGGTTTTGACACCGACATTGGTGCTTTCATTGAGAGTTCCTCTGTGTCGTCGCCTTTAGACCCGATGGCTCCTTTGATCATCAACAACAATGCGGTCCAGGGTGAGACTTTGCTCCCCGGACAGATCTTCGTCTTCGGTGGCTTCGCTCTGCGGGCCGATTCGCTTGGCCACCTGGAGCAGATCGAAAGCTACGCCCCTGGTCATCAAGTCAGGTTTGGAAGCTTAAACTACATGGCTGACATCCACGGAGACTTGATCTTCGACGGGCTCGAGCCACGGCCAAGCGTGCCGCGCTATCTCGAGGGGCATGATCTAGCTCTGCCCCCGGACAGTGTCCTGGAGGCCGCACACGCATCGGTTTCGACCCCTAACTCGGAGCCTATTGCGCCAATCGAGGATGAGCGGTTGGACATCACCTCGGGGGCTGTGATCCCGAAAGCGATCGAGCCGAACGCTAGCCCCGCACTCTGCACGACCCGTGACTCCGAGGATCCGGACCCCTCCCCGGACTCCGAACCCCCCGCGCCCCTGCCAATCGAATCCGATTGGGCGCCGATAATGGAGTTCACCACCGCAGACATCTTTCAGCATTCGCCTTTGGCGACATCCTGAATTCTTTTAAGTCTCTCTCTTTATCTGGAGAGCCCTGGCCGGACTGCGGTCAGCGAGGGTGGGATACGGACGATGAGGAAATTCAAAGCCCACCCACCACCCACTTTGTAGCCACTGTCGACGATCTAACCGACATGGTTAACTTCAGCTCCAAAGACATCGACGGCATGGACAACGATGTAGGAGACGAACAGGAACCAGCACCTGTAGGGCGCTCGAAGGCCACCTCGTCATATGACATATATATGGTGGATACTCCAAAAGACGGAGATGGCAATGGAACAGTGGGGGATGACGCCCCCAAGAAACAGCCAAAGCGCCGGCGTCAGCGGCGCCGCTCTAAATCCCGCCAAAGCAAAAACGGTGATTCCGGCACGGGAGATAATACTACCCCAGATAGCGCCGAAGAACACCCACCTCAGCAAGATTCGGCACAGGAAGATGGAGAAGCCAGCCCTCATGAGAGAGCGGTAGACAGAGGGTCGAGGATGATAAATATACGCCTCCCTCCGAAGACGAGGCAAGCCTCGATGACGACGAATTCGTCATACCATCAGACCCCGCCGAACAAGAGCGTTTTAAACGCAGGCTTTTAGCCACGGCAAGCAGCCTCAAGAAAAAGCAGCAACAACTTAGACCTGCCCAAGATTTGCTAGCTGACAGATGGACTGAAGTCCTTGCGGCCGAAGAGTATGAACTCGAACGCCCCTCCAAGAATTACCCGAAGCGCAGGCCGCTACCCCGATCAGAGGAGGAAGCACCTACATCACCAGCGCATGACATGGCAGACCGGCCACCTCGCGGCCGCGACAAAGAGGCCTCTCTGCCCTCCACCCAAGCCATGCCCCGACGCCGCTCAACTAAGGCATGGAAAAATGCGCCCGACCTGCGAGACATACTGGAGGATAAGGCAAGACAAACAAGATCGATCTACGGATCGCGCAGGCGCCCTACGGCATGTGACAATGATCTTCACGCCGGATACAACAAATCCGGCCGGGCCGAACACAACAGACATAGCTCTTCCGAGCTGCGTCGTGATATAGCCCAGTACAGAGGCGCCTGACACCCGCTATGCTTCACGAATGAAGTAATGGATCATAAAATCCCAGAGGGTTTCAAACCCGTAAACATCAAATCATACGATGGCACAACAGATCCGGCGGTAAGGATCGAGGATTATCTCCTTCACATCCACATGGCACGCGGCGATGATCTACACGCCATCAAATACCTCCCGCTCAAACTTAAAGGAACGGCCCGGCATTGGCTTAACAGCTTGCCAGCAGACTCAATCGGTTCTTAGGAGGACCTGGAAGCCGCATTCCTCGACAACTTCCAGGGCACTTACGTGCGACCGCCAGATGCCGACGACTTAAGCCACATAATTCAGCAGCCAGAGGAATTGGCCAGACAATTCTGGACACGATTCCTAAAGAAAAACCAGATAGTCGACTGTCCGGACACAGAGGCCCTAGCAGCCTTCAAGCATAACATCCGCGACGAGTGGCTTGCCCGGCACCTGGGACAGGAAAAGCCGAAATCCATGGCAGCCCTCACGACACTCATGACCCACTTTTGCGCGGGAGAAGACAGCTGGCTAGCTCGCAGTAACAACTTATCAAAGAACCCTGGTAATTCGGATACCAAGGACAAAAGTGGCAGGACACGTCGGAATAAGCAAAAACGCCGCGTTAACAGCGACAGCAATGAAGACACGGCAGTCAACGCCGGATTCAAAGGCTATAAATCCGGTCAGCGGAAAAAGCCATTCAAAAAGAATACTCAGGGCCCGTCCAGTTTGGACCGAATACTCAATTGCGTGTGCCAGATACATGGCACCCCCGAAAGGCCAGCCAATCACACTAACAGGGATTGTTTGGTGTTCAAGCAGGCAGGCAAGTTAAGTGCCGAAAACAGAGACAAGGGGCTGCACAGCGACGACGAGGAGCCCAAGCCGCCGAACAACAATGGACAGAAGGGATTTCCCCCACAAGTGCGGATGGTGAACATGATATACGCAACCCACATTCTCAAGCGGGAGCGAAAGCGTGCGCTACGGGACGTATACACGATAGAGCCAGTCGCCCCAAAGTTCAACCCATGGTCCTCCTGCCCGATCACTTTTGACCGAAGGGACCATCCCACTAGCATCCATCATGGCGGCTTCGCCGCATTGGTTCTCGACCCAATCATCGACGGATTTCATCTCACAAGAGTCCTCATGGACGGCGGCAGTAGCCTGAACCTGCTTTATCAGGATACAGTGCGGAAAATGGACATAGATCCCTCAAGGATTAAGCCCACAAGAACGACCTTTAAAGGCGTTATACCAGGTGTAGTAGCCAACTGTACAGGCTCAGTAACACTTGACGTGGTCTTCGGATCCCCAGACAATTTCCGAAGCGAAGAGTTAATCTTCGATATAGTCCCGTTTCGCAGTGGCTATCACGCCCTGCTCGGACGAACCGCATTCGCAAAGTTCAATGCGGTGCCGCACTACGCATATCTCAAGCTCAAGATGCCAGGCCCTCGAGGAGTAATTACGGTCAACGGAAACACCGAACGCTCCCTCCGTACGGAGGAGCATACGGCGGCTCTCGCAGCGGAGGTACAAAGTAGCCTTCTCAGGCAATTCTCCAGTCCGGCCATTAAAAAGCCAGACACTGCCAAGCGCGCCCGGAGTAACCCACAGCAGGACCGCCTGGCACACTCTGAGCAAGCGTAGCAATGCGGCCCCAACCCCAGCTTTCGCGACATAGCGAAACTAGTACCTCGCGTACATAACTACGCCCTTGAAATACCATGGGCACAGGGGAAGGGGCACAATAACGGCACGCCCAAAATACGGCTTTAAACGTACTAGGGGCTGCTGGATTCTTTTTTTAAAAAAATTTCTTATTTTCAGGACTCCATATTTCGCACGACCTGTTCGGCAATTCGACTGCCGCACAAATGATGCAAGATCCAGGGAGGCAGACAAGCCATGCCGCATTATGGAACTCCCGGGTGGTCTCTGTTACGAGCGGTATACCTGTTTTAAATACAATTCCGCGGCCTGCCCCTGGTCAGGACATACTGAATAGTCCAATATCTTTTGCTTACCGCACTATTTGTATCGTTCGGCTTTGATAAATAGCCTCTCTATAAACAATGCTTAGCTTCTTGTCTATTTTTTGCATTATCTTTTTTTCACATTTATGTTCATTAAATGACATGATTGCACCCGTACATCATGGTACGGCAAACACGCCAGGGGCTTCAGTACCCCTCATAATGGTGTGAGAAGTCCATACACTTTCACAAGTGCGGCACCCCGAACTTATAGCACTATATGCATCGGCTCCAAATCATGATTTGGGTCAATAGTTGGGTTTGCCCGGCTCCTATGTTTTGGTGCCTTACGTTCCGCTCTATCGGCTAAGGTAGCACTAGGAGAACCACTGCGATTGTGCCCCGGTTCAGCTGGGTTAAGCACCTCAGTGGAGAAAGCTAAAACTGACTGTCACGATGTGGCGAGAGACCGGTCGCTGTTCGAGAGGTTTTTCGAGTCCCTAAAGGCTTATGCCGCTTCGAGCGAGGAGCTGGCTTTGTCCGGCCAAGGCGTGGATTGTGCCCCGAACTCGGTCTTCCGAACTAGGGGCTTCGCCGAAATTTAAAATTATAGAGTTCTATGGCTAAGTGAGAGTGTTCAAGCATTATAGTCCAATTGCCTGGTTCGTTGTGCTGAGCGCCTCCCTCGAAGGACCTAACTATGGGAAAAAGAGCGCTCAGGTTTATCCCGAACACCCCGGCACTAGTGGCACGGGGGCAGAAGCCGACGACTGGCCATCTCTCAATTTTTGATAAACGGCCGCACAGAAAGTAATATTTTAAATTCAATAAGCATTGCTTAGCGCATATGAATTAGTTTTCAGCGCACAGGATAAACACGAGCGAGTTCATTCAAATATCACATCCTTGGTACATTCATCCGCCAAAAGGCGGGCACCTGCAAGAACATCCTGTTGGAAATATGCCCTAGAGGCAATAATAAATTTATTATTATTATATTTCCTTGTTCATGATAATCGTTTATTATCCATGCTAGAATTGTATTGATAGGAAACTCAGATACATGTGTGGATACATAGACAACACCATGTCCCTAGTAAGCCTCTAGTTGACTAGCTTGTTGATCAATAGATGGTTACGGTTTCCTGACCATGGACATTGGATGTCATTGATAACGGGATCACATCATTAGGAGAATGATGTGATGGACAAGACCCAATCCTAAGCCTAGCACAAGATCATGTAGTTCGTATGCTAAAGCTTTTCTAATGTCAAGTATCATTTCCTTAGACCATGAGATTATGCAACTCCCGGATACCGTAGGAGTGCTTTGGGTGTGCCAAACGTCACAACGTAACTGGGTGGCTATAAAGGTACACTACAGGTATCTCCGAAAGTGTCTGTTGGGTTGGCACGAATCGAGACTGGGATTTGTCACTCCGTGTAAACGGAGAGGTATCTCTGGGCCCACTCGGTAGGACATCATCATAATGTGCACAATGTGATCAAGGAGTTGATCACGGGATGATGTGTTACGGAATGAGTAAAGAGACTTGCCGGTAACGAGATTGAACAAGGTATCGGGATACCGACGATCGAATCTCGGGCAAGTATCGTACCGCTAGACAAAGGGAATTGTATACGGGATTGATTAAGTCCTTGACATCGTGGTTCATCCGATGAGATCATCGTGGAACATGTGGGAGCCAACATGGGTATCCAGATCCTGCTTTTGGTTATTGACCGGAGAGTCATCTCGGTCATGTCTGCATGTCTCCCGAACCCGTAGGGTCTACACACTTAAGGTTCGGTGACGCTAGGGTTATAGAGATATTAGTATGCGGTAACCCGAAAGTCGTTCGGAGTCCCGGATGAGATCCCGGACGTCACGAGGAGTTCCGGAATGGTCCGGAGGTAAAGAATTATATATAGGAAGTGCTATTTCGGCCATCGGGACAAGTTTCGGGGTCACCGGTATTGTACCGGGACCACCGGAAGGGTCCCGGGGGTCCACCGGGTGGGGCCACATGGGCTGTAGGGGGTGCGCCTTGGCCTATATGGGCCAAGGGCACCAGCCCCAAGAGGCCCATGCGCCAAGAGAAGAGGAAAAGGAAGAGTCCTAAAAGGGGAAGGCACCTCCGAGGTGCCTTGGGGAGGAGGGACTCCTCCCTGGCCGCACCCTTCCTTGGAGGAAGGGCCAAGGCTGCGCCTCCCCCCTCTCCCTTGGCCCTATATATAGTGGGGGGAAGGGATGGCAACCATACCTAAGCCCTGGCGCCTCCCTCTCCCTCCCATGACACATCTCCCTCCTCCCACAGCGCTTGGCGAAGCCCTGTTGGAATCCCGCTACTTCCACCACCACGCCGTCATGCTGTTGGATCTCCATCAACCTCTCCTCCCCCTTGCTGGATCAAGAAGGAGGAGACGTCGCTGCTCCGTACGTGTGTTGAACGCGGAGGTGCCGTCCATTCGGCGCTAGGATCATCGGTGATTTGGATCACGACGAGTACGACTCCATCAACCCCGTTCTCTTGAACGCTTCCGCGCGCGATCTACAAGGGTATGTAGATCCACTCCCCCCTCGTTGCTAGATGACTCCATAGATTGATCTTGGTGATGGGTAGAAAATTTTGAATTTCTGCTACATTCCCCAACACATCCTTGTAGTAGTTCTCGGGCTTGCGATGCTCCTTCCCCGGCGGCGGCCCGTCCTTCACAAGCTCCTCACCATCCAGCTTACCCCAGTGCACCTTTGCACGGGCAAGGGCCCGACGGGCACCTTCGATGCAGACGGAGCGCTTGATAACCTCAAGCCTCGGACAGGCCTCCACCAGCCGCCGCACCAGCCCGAAATAGCTCCCAGGCAGGGCCTCTCCAGACCATAGCCGAACTATGAAGCCCTTCATGGCCTGCTCGGCCGCCTTGTGGAGCTCGACCAGCTGTTTCAGCTGGTCGCTCAAACGCACAGGGTGTCCGGCCTCAGAATACTGACACCAGAACACCTTCTCCGTCGAGCTACCCTCTTCAGCTCGGTAGAATGCGGCGGCATCGGATACGCTGCGGGGAAGATCTGCGAATGCCCTTGGAGAGCTCCGGATTCGGGTAAGTAATAGGTAGTTCACTTTTATATTTCTGCTTTGCATAAAGAATGCCTTACCCGCTGCTATCTTCCTCATCTCCTCCAACTCTTGGAGGGCCTTTTGGGCTTCGGCCTTGGCAGACTTGGCAGCCTCTAGGGCCGTTGCAAGCTCAGATGCTTGCGCCTTCGACTCTAGCTCCAAACTCTCATGTTTTTTCATGAGAGCCTGAAGCTCTTGCTGCACCTCGCCGACCTGAGCCCCAAGTCTGTCTCGCTCGGTGCGCTCTGCGGCCATTTTCTTTTCGGCCTCAGACAGCGCCTGCTTAAGGGTCGCCACCTCAGTCGTGGCCCCTACAATAAGCAGTACAATCCTGTTACTCTTTTTTTTGCAATAAAGCCTTTTTATAGGCACTTTTTGTGTAAGGTATTTCTTACCTTCTTCCTCCTCGAGCCGCCTCTTGGCAAGGCCGAGCTCTTGCTCAGTCCGCTCGATGTCCCACTTCAGGACACCCACCTTCGCAGTCAGTGCGGCGGTGGATAGCAGCGAAGCCTGCATACGCATATTGACTCTTTTTTGTTAGACTCCTGCGATATTTAATAGATCCTATATTCGGCTTTTCTTTCCGAACGCCAAACGGAGCATCAAGGGCTACTGTCTATGCGGTAATATTCTTACATATTTTTACCTACCTCGAAGCCTGTTAGAAGGCTAGCGCATGCTTCAGTCAGTCCGCTCTTGACGGACTGAACCTTCTGGATCACCGTACTCATAATAGTACGGTGCCCCTCGTCGATGGAGGCGCCGTCGAGCACCTCCAGCAGATTGTCCGGCACCTCCGGTTGGACGGAGGCCGCCCGCTCAGAAGGCTTGCTCCTCTTGGAAGGAGTTCTCCTGCCGCCGTCCACAACTATGGAAGATTCCGGCGCGGTGTCCGGCACAAAGCCGGACTTGGAGCCCTGGGGGTCCTTATCCCCTTCACTCCTGGAGTCCGGGAGGTTGCCTTGCGGCTCCTCAAGGACCACCTCCTCCTGCCCCGGAGCTTGTCGCGACGCCACTTCGGCGTCGTCTGCAGTGCGGGGGGAGACAGCGAGCGGAACTGAGTTCACGTCCGATGAGTCCAGGGAGCCGCCCGACGATTCGTTGAATTCGGCCCGGGGCGGACTGCACAATTACATTCGACATTAGGGAAAGTTGTGCAACAAAGGAACATCATGAGTTATTCTGATATCCAAACTTACGATTTCGCCGGACGCTTGGCCCTGTTTGGCCACTCCTCTTTGCCCTCTTCGGCGTTGGGGACGTAGTCCGGCGGAGGGGTCTTCCTTTTCCTAGACCCCTTGGCCTCCCCCGTTGGGGCGGCCTTCCTCTTCTCTCCTCCCTCCGCTGGGGGGGAGAGTTTTCTTCTTCCTCCTCGTTTTCACGGGAGGAGGGCGTCTCGGACTCATTAGATGACGAGTCCGACACCACCACGTTGCGGGCACTCTTTCGAGTCCCCGTGGTCTTCTTCTTCTTAGCCTTCTTCTCCGGCACCACATAAGGCACCGGAACCAGCAGCTTCTCTAGTAGAGCTGGGGCTGGGTCTTCGGGCAGCGGAGCCGGACAGTTAATCGGTCCGGATATCGCCCACCAAGCCTATCAAATGTAAGGGAGTTTAGATCCCGCATAGAGTCAAACTATGAAAAAAAGCTTAACGTCCTGTAAAAGGTGTAGATGGCATACCTCGCTAGCGTGACACTGTGAGCTTTATCCGCGGTCCTCGGAAGCGGATGCGGGAGCCTCGGCGTGCTTGAATAGCATCTTCCAGCCTGTTGAGGGTTTGATGCTGCGCCGGGTCGAACTCCCACGGATTAAAATCCTGTTGTTGGCACGGGAGGATCCGGCGGACGAGCATAACCTGGATTACATTAACAAGCCGGAGTGGCTTGTTCACCAGGGACTGGATGCATGTTTGCAGTCCGGTCACCTCTTTTTCATCACCCCACGGCAGGCCCGTCTCTTTCCAGGACATAAGCCGCGTGGGGGGTCCGGATCGGAACTCGGGGGCTGCGGTCCATTTCGGATCGCGCGGCTCGGTGATATAAAACCACCCGGATTGCCATCCCTTTAGGGTCTCCACGAAAGAGCCCTCGAACCATAGGACGTTGGCCATCTTGCCCGCCATGGCGCCTCCGCACTCTGCCTGGTTGCCGCGCACCACCTTGGGCTTGACGTTGAAGGTCTTGAGCCAGAGGCCGAAATGAGGGCGGACGCGGAGAAAAGCCTCGCACACGACGATAAACGCCGAGATGTTGAGGATGAAGTTCGAAGCCAGATCGTGGAAATCCAGGCCGTAGTAGAACATGAGCCCCCGGACAAATGGGTGGAGTGGAAAACCCAGTCCGCGGAGGAAGTGGGGGAGAAATACTACCCTCTCATGGGGCCTTGGGGTGGGGAGAAGCTGCCCCTCTTCGGGAAGCCGGTGCGCGATGTCCTTGGACAGGTATCCGGCCTTCCTTAGCTTCTTGACTTTACCCTCCGTGACGGAGGAGACCATCCACTTGCCTCCCGCTCCGGACATTGCTGGAGAAGGTTGAGGTGGGAAGTGCGGGCTTGGGCGCTGGAGCTCGAGTGCGCAGGAGATGGATAGGCAAAGGAGGAAGAAGGCGTAGGTAAAAAGGTGGATCCTTATCCCCTTATATGGGCGGATGCGGTTGTGCATCCCCACCAGCCTAGTAAAGCTCGCTTGCCTCCCAAGCGCCGTGATAAATGGCGTGGTTGGGTTACCCACATCCGTATTAATGATAATCCCGTAAAGGGGGTACATGATCTCTGCTTTGACAAGACGTGCCAAGGAAACCGCCTCGCAAAACATGCTGAGGTGGAAAAGTAAAAACGATTCGAGTGAATGACCTGGCCGTAGTGTGATGACGCACTACGGAATACGTCAGCAAATTTGATTTGTGTTAATATTATTCTCTCTATGGAAATATGCGGAAGCTTATTTTGCAGAGCCGGACACTACTCTTGGTGTTTACAATCTTCTATGAAGGACTTGGAGGAGGAACCCGCCTTGCAATGCCGAAGACAATTTGCGCGCCGGACTCGTCGTCATTGAAGCCTGGTTTAGGTGCTACTGAGGGAGTCCTGGATTAGGGGGTGTTCGGGTAGCCGGACTATACCTTCAGCCGGACTCCTGGACTATGAAGATACAAGATTGAAGACTTCGTCCCGTGTCCGGATGGGACTTTCCTTGGCGTGGAAGGCAAGCTTGGCGATGCGGATATTCAAGATCTCCTACCATTGTAACCGACTCTATGTTACCCTAACCCTATCCGGCGTCTATATAAACTGGAGGGTTGTAGTCCGTAGGCAATCAACTCCATATACAACAATCATACCATAGGCTAGCTTCCAGGGTTTAGCCTCCTTGATCTCGTGGTAGATCTACTCTTGTACTACCCATATCATCAATATTAATCAAGCAGGACGTAGGGTTTTACCTCCATCAAGAGGGCCCGGACCTGGGTAAAACATCGTGTTCCCTGCCTCCTGTTACCATCCGGCCTAGACGCACAGTTCGGGACCCCCTACCCGAGATCCGCCGGTTTTGACACCGACAGGGGGGATCTCACATCTAGGGGGAGCTTTACTCTAACAATTGAGTTAAAGCAACTCTAATGGTGTGAACACAACAATGCTTTATGTAAAAGTGGTAACCCCACTTGTGCTTAAACAATGAGTATGACCTATGATCAAATTTTCTCATTTGACTCCTGAGTCAATATACTCATATACAGATGACCTAGTCATCGCCAATTGCTTGATAGATGCTAGAATTGTTTGTGCATGCTTTGCCACATATTTCATTTGTCATTTTATTGTGTGAGCATGTTGGTTGCATAATTTACTCATTCGAGGACATCCACTTGTTTTTTTGATTGATTGGTCTCCTTTTCTTTTGGCCAAGTGGATGGACAAGAATGCCTAAGAACCTTCTCTAGCTATCTATGATTTTCTCATCTCAAACTCTATTCATGCTGCATCACAAAGTTTGATCAAGTCAGATTCGAACCACTCTGTGTGAGGAGCACTCGGAGTCCCCGATTCGTCATAGACTTAAACTTCCAAAACTTCTTTGTGCGTTTTGGTCTGACCAATTCACACATTTCGGTCATACCGAGATCACTAAGTCGATCTAGGTTTTCAATCTCGGTGCAACCGATTCGAACTTTTTGGTCACACCAAGTTTCAGTAACTGCTTGCAGTTATGAATCTCGGTGCCACCGAGTTGTTCCACTCGGTCACACCGACAGGGTCAGACTATATATATCCACGGGTCAGATTTTGGAAAACTTTCCGAACCTCCTCACCCGCGCTTAGTCTACTCTGCCTCCCTGGGTCTCCGGATCGTCCTCCTCATCGCTAGTTGCCTCCTGCCGCTGGTCTCCGCCGCCGTCAACGGGAATCATCCCCGCCGTTGCCGTCGTAGCAAGTTCATCGCCGAACTAGGGTATGGACTTGAACTTTGTGTTGTTCTAACTCCGATTCCTCAGCACATTGCTTTGCCATGAATCTTGCCACGATTGAAACCATTCTATCCATCGAAAACACTCCGTAGTTTAGTCGTGAATTGAAAATTTAGGGTTAGGTTTCCGCCGAAACCATCTCGGACCGACCGAGTTGACGAAATCAGTTCCACCGATTTGGCTCAGGCCATTGCACATGTGATTCTTGGTCTGACCGAGAATTGCAAATTGGTGTGACCGAGTTCAGCACTTTGTGAAACCCTAGCAGTCTCGGTGCCACCGAACTGTGACTCGGTCTGACCGAGTTCACTAGTTTAGGTTCCAAAAGCTGCTTCGGTATCACCGAGTTTGCATATCGGTAGATCCGAAATGCTTTCTGTGGAAAACTAAAACTAAGTTTTTAATTCATTCTTTTGCAAAAACCTCTGTATTTTGTGATGCTCATCCACTCTACCTCATCTATAATCTATTCACAGGGTCTGCTATCAGTGTTTGCATCATGTCAGATCAGAGTGACAGTCAGAACAAGTCAGAGGAGTAGGTTCACTTGAGTGAGGGCACTAGTCCCTCTAGCAGCTCAGATGATGGCAGCAGGAGCACACCAAGCAATCTGCCAAAGGCTGCCACCAGGGCCAGCAAGAAAAGAACCTCAGAGTCATAGGATGAGGACTATGTGGCTAAGGAAGAAGAAACCACCTCAAAGAGGAAAGTCCTGAAGAAGGAATATGGCACAGTTGCTGCCACCAAGCCAGGAATGAAGCAAAAGGTTCCTGCCAAGAGAGCTCCAATGTCTAAAGCTAGAGCATCCACTCAAGAGACTTTGGGATCTGCACCCAAAGAGCAGGTTGTGGCAGAAAAGAAAAGGAAGGAAAGGGTCAAAAAGACCACTGCCAGAGTGCTTGGGAGATCTTCAATCATGAAAGACTCTGAAGAAGAGGAAGAGGATGTTGCACCAGCACCTAAGGCATAGAAACTTATGGGAGATGCCATAAGATCCGGGGCTGCTCAGTCTAAGCCCAAAGGAAATTCTAAGCCAGGTGCTCCAAAACCCAAAACTACACCAAAGAGGAGTACCAGGAACATTCCAGCTGCTGAGAAAAACAAGGCCCCAGTGCCTGAAACTGCTGTTGAAGAAGAAGATGATGAGACACATGTTTTGAGGAAGCTAAAGCCAAAAATTCCAGATCATAATGATGCTCGTCTTGTAGCAGAAAACATGAAGATCAGGAAGGACTCAGGATTGAGGATATGGAGAGAGTTAGATCCATATGCCAGCAGAAGGAGAACTGTTGTGGACTACAGGTTCCATACCAAAGAATAGCAGGATTTTTATGAGACAGTGTTGCTTGACAAGAAACCAATAGTATGTGACATTAGATGGGTCAACTAGGAGTACATCAAGGAGAATGAAGAACATTATCCAGGAATATATGACAGTTTCAAGGCTTGTGGAGTTGATGAGTTTGTGGCTCAGAAGCTCACAAAGTGGAATGATGAGCTTATCATGCAGTTCTACTCCATAGCTCACTTCTACCCATATGGCAAGATAGTCTGGATGTCTGCAGGCACTAGATACGAGTCCACAGTTGCAGAATGGGCTAAGTTGATCAATGCCCCAGAAGAGAGTGAAGATGACTTGGATTTCTATGCCAACAAGAAGAAGGATCACAACACCATGGCACACATGTACAAGGAGATCCCAGATGCTGCTCTTCAGACACACAAGTTTCGATCTGTACATTACCTTCTGTCAGGCTTGCCAACTATCAACTGGATCCTCATGGCACACTCTCTTGCCAAAGTCAGTTGATCACAGAATGATCAGAGGCCACGCCATCAATCTGCTACATATGTTTGATGTGTGACAAAAGTTCAAGGTCATGAGTCTTATAGTTGAAACTATCAAGAGGACAGCTGCTGACCAAAAGAGAAGCTGTGGATATGCACCACAGATCCAGGAGTTGATTAACTCTAAGATGGGCACTGGCACATACTTGTTGGACAAAGAGCACATGCCTATCTATCCAGACTTTGAGGACAACCAAGTGGTTATGAATGAGGATGAACCATCTTCTGTGCACGTTCAAGCAAAGAGGGAGAAGGCAAAGGCGGAGGAAGCTGCAAAGAAGCCAACCATGGAAGAGGCATCTCAGTGTCTTCGGAAGAGCAAGAAGGATCAGCTTGGCTACTTGATTGCATCCACTCTAAGGATTGAGAAAGGGATGGCCACCCTGACTCAAAACCAGGAGAGCTTGGAAAGGATCATAGAGCAGAAGTTCTATGACATGGATGTGAAGGTAACTGAGATCCAGTCTGTTGTGGAGCAACTTTAGGATGATATGCAGGAGAGGAAGGGCAAGACAACCACTGATGCATTTGCCAGAGTGCCTAGAGCTCAGAGATCTACTGCAATGCCTGTTCCAGACACCAGAGCAACTTCATCTGCACCAGCTACAGCTTCAGTGCCACCAGCTCCTGCACCTACTCCATCAGCTCCATCTACGTCGACTGAAGCCTTCGTTCTTGGAGTTATCCGGACACCACCACCTGAAGACCAAGCCTGAGAGACGATTTAGTGCTATGCATTTTCTAGGAACTTTTTGGTAACTTGTTGCCAAAGGGGGAGAAAAATGTATAGATCATAGGCTTCGAGAGAGAGCGTTGCTTTTTTATTCTCTCTTGCTTTGGTGGTTGATCTTTATTTGCTTGATTGAGATACTTTCTGTCTGTGTGATACTTGGATGATCATGTGTGTTTGATCATACGCTACATTAATGCTTGTTGGATGACATTATCATTTTATCCCTATATGATCATTCACTTTGCTTGGTGATGAGTGCATGTATTTAATTATTATCATTTTGAGCGCTCCACCAAGATGTATGTGACATGGAAGAGTAACCCATGAGCCTAATTCTCTGTGCATTTGCAGTCCAAAGCAAATCATAAACTATGCACAAATTTAGGGGGAGCTCTTGCTTTTCACATATTTCTCAAAGCGACAATGTTTTCACTCTTATTATCATTCGTCGAAGTTTTGATCTATATGTTGTCATCAATTACCAAAAAGGGGGATATTAAAAGTGCAACTATCCCTAGGTGGTTTTGGTAATCCCTAACAACATATAGCTCATTGAGCTAATGCTATTCCAAGATTAATATTTCAGGAAAAGCTCAATGAATGGCATGGCATGGATGAGGAAAGTGGACCCATCAAAATATTAAGGACAAAAAGATTGGCTCAAGCTCAAAGTTCAAGACTCTACATTTTATATTTTAGTGATCCAAGATCACATTGAGTCTATAGGAAAAGCCAATACTATCAAGGAGGGATGAGGTGTTGCTTGATGAGGTTCTTGCTTCATAGTGCTTAGTGATATGCTCCAAAACCCTCAACTACCTTCCCACATCCACATATGAGCTAAAATAAAAGTCAAACTCGGCCCAACCGATTCTTTCTATCCAGCGCCACCGAGTTCAGATGTCATAGCCACTGCCACAAACCCTAGGCAAATCAGTCTCACCGATAGGGATCTCGGTCACAACGAGATGGGGTTGTAATCTCTCTGTTTCCCTTTGTAACGTTTCGGTCCTACCAAGATGAGCGATCGGTTCCACCGAGATTGCAATGTAAACTCTTTGTTTCCCTTTTGTAACATTTCGGTCCCACCGAAATGAGCAAATCGGTCCAACCGAGTTTACCTGACCAACTCTCTGGTTAGCTTATTACCAAAATCGGTCCCACCGAGTTTGTGTAATAGGTCACACCGAGATTACGTTATGCACTAACCCTAACCATATCGGTCCTACCGAGTTGCATCTCAGTCCCACCGAAAATCCTAACGGTCACTAGGTTTGCTAAATCGGTCCGACCGAGTTTCTCAATTCGGTCTCACCGAGATTGGTAAATTGTGTGTAACGGTTAGTATTTGTGTAGAGGCTATATATACCCCTCCACCCACTCTTCATTCGTGGAGAGAGCGATCAGAACATACCTACACTTCCAATACACATTTTCTGAGAGAGAACCACCTACTCATGTGTTGAGGCCAAGATATTCCATTCCCACCATATGAATCTTGATCTCTAGCCTTCCCCAAGTTGCTTTCCACTCAAATCTTCTTTCCACCAAATCCATATCCTGTGAGAGAGAGTTGAGTGTTGGGGAGACTATCATTTGAAGCACAAGAGCAAGGAGTTCATCATCAACACACCATTTGTTACTTCTTGGAGAGTGGTGTCTCCTAGATTGGCTAGGTGTCACTTGGGAGCCTCCGACAAGATTGTGGAGTTGAACCAAGGAGTTTGTAAGGGCAAGGAGATCGCCTACTTCATGAAGATCTACCGCTAGTGAGGCAAGTCCTTCGTGGGCGATGGCCATGATGGGATAGACAAGGTTGCTTCTTCGTGGACCCTTCATGGGTGGAGCCCTCCATGGACTCGCGCAACCGTTACCCTTCGTGGGTTGAAGTCTCCATCAACGTGGATGTACGATAGCACCACCTATCGGAACCACGACAAAAACATCCGTGTCTCCAATTGCGTTTGAATTCTCCAAACCCATCCCTTTACATTCTTGCAAGTTGCATGCTTTACTTTCCGCTGCTCATAGACTCTCTGCATGCTTGCTTGAATTGTGTTAAGATTGCTAGACTTGTGCTAAGATAGCTAAAATCTGCCAAAGACTAAAATTGGGAAAAGGATAGATTTTTAATTGGTCAAGTATCTAATCACCCCCCCCCCCCTCTAGACATACTTTCGATCCTACACTAATCCTTTTACAGGAGATGGAATATTACATCCTGATTTGCACCTAATCTATGTGGATGAAGTTTGTAGATTATTTAAGCTTGCAGGTATGCCCGAGGATTTTATCAAGAAGAAGGTCTTCCCTTTATCTTTGAAGGGAAAGGCATTGACATGGTTTAGGCTATGTGATGATATGGTATCATGGAACTACAAGCGATTGAAATTGTAATTTCATCAGAAGTTTTATCCTATGCATCTTGTTCATCGTGATCGTAATTATATATATAATTTTTGGCCTCGCGAAGGAGAAAGCATCGCTCAAGCTTGGGGGAGGCTTAAGTCAATGTTATATTCATGCCCCAATCATGAGCTCTCAAGAGATATTATTATTCAAAAAATTTATGCTCGGCTTTCTCTCGATAATCGCTCCATGCTCGATACTTCTTGCACTCGCTCTTTTATGATGAAGACTATTGAATTCAAATGGGATTTATTGGAAAGAATTAAATGCAACTCTGAAGATTGGGATCTCGACGAAGGTAAGGAGTCAGGTATAACACCTAAGTTTGATTGTGTTAAATCTTTTATGGATACCGATGCTTTCCGTGAATTTAGCACTAAATATGGACTTGACTATGAGATAGTAGCTTCTTTTTGTGAATCCTTTGCTACTCATGTTGATCTCCCTAAGGAGAAGTGGTTTAAATATAATCCTCCCATTGAAGTAAAAGTAGTCGCGCATATTAAAGTTGAAGAAAAGACTATCACTTATAATGATTATGTTGTTCCTACTGCTTATATTGAGAAACCACCTTTCCCTGTTAGAATAAAGGATCATGCTAAAGCTTCAACTGTGGTTCGTAAGAGTAATACTAGAACACCTACACCCTCTGAGCAAATTAAAGTTGAACCTAGTGTTGCTATGGTTAAAGATCTCTTGGCTGATAATATTGATGGGCATGTTATTTACTTCTGTGATGAAGCTCCTACAATTGCTAGACCCGATACTAAAAATAAACATAGACCTGTGGTAGGCATGCCTATTATTTCTGTTAAAATAGGAGATCATTGATATCATAGCTTATGTGATATGGGTGCTAGTGCAAATGCAATACCTCATTCCTTGTATAAAGAAATTATGCATGATATTGCACCTGCTGAGATAGAGGAAATTGATGTCACAATTAAGCTTGCCAACAGAGACACTATTTCACCAGTTGGGATTGTTAGAGGTGTTGAAGTATTGTGTGGGAAAGTTAAATATCTTGTTGATTTTCTTGTTCTTGGTTCCCCACAAGATAACTTTTTCCCATTATATTCGGTAGACCCTTCTTGAATGCTGTTAATGCTAGGATAGATTGCAAAAAGGATGTTGTTACTATTGGTTTGGGGGATATGTCTCATGAGTTTAATTTTGCTAAATTTCGTAGAAAACCCTATGATAAAGAATTGCCTAGTAAAGATGAAATTATTCGTCTTGCTTCTATTGCCATGCCTCCTAGTGATCCTTTAGAACAATATTTGCTAGACCATGAAAATGATATGTTTATGAATGAAAGAAGGGAAATAGATGAAGTATTATTTAAATAGGGACCTATTTTGAAACACAACTTGCCTGTTGAAATCCTAGGGGATCCTCCTCCACCAAAGGGTGATCCCGTGTTTCAGCTTAAACCTTTACCTGGTACACTTAAATATGCTTATCTTGATGAGAAAGAGATATATCCTGTTATTATTAGTGCTAACCTTTCAGAGCATGAAGAAAAGAAATTATTGAAAACTCTGAAGAAGCATCGTGCTGCTATTAGATATACTCTTGATGATCTTAAGGGCATTAGCCCCACTCTATGCCAACACAAAATGAAATTGGAGAAAGACGCGAAACCGGTTGTTGATCACCAACGATGGTTAAATCCTAAGATGAAAGAAGTGGTAAGAAAAGAAATACTAAAGCTTCTAGAGGCAGGTATAATTTATCCCGTTGCTGATAGTTAGTGGGTAAGTCCTGTCCATTGTGTCCCTAAGAAGGGAGGTATTATTGTTGTTCCTAATGATAAAGATGAATTAATCCCACAAAGAATTGTTACAGGTTATAGAATGGTAATTGATTTCCGCAAATTAAATAAAGCTACTAAAAAGGATCATTACCCGTTACCTTTTATTGATCAAATGCTAGAAAGATTATCCAAACATACACATTTTGCTTTCTAGGTGGTTATTCTGGTTTCTCTCAAATACCTGTGTCAAAAGAGGATCAAGAAAAGACAAATTTTACTTGCCCTTTCGGTACCTTTGCTTATAGACGTATGCCTTTTGGTTTATGTAATGCACCTGCTACCTTTTAAAGATGTATGACTACTATATTCTCTGACTTTTGTGAAAAGATTGTTGAGGTTTTCATGGATGATTTCTCCGTATATGGAACTTCTTTTGATGATTGCTTAAGCAACCTTGATCGTGTTTTGCAGAGATGTGAAGAAACTAATCTTGTCTTAAATTGGGAGAAGTGCCATTTTATGGTTAATGAAGGTATTGTCTTGGGGCATAAAATTTCTGAAAGAGGTATTGAAGTTGATAAAGCTAAAGTTGATGCTATTGAAAAGATGATGTGTCCTAAGGACATTAAAGGTATAATAAGTTTCCTTAGTCATGCCGGTTTTTATAGGAGGTTCATTAAGGACTTCTCTAAAATTTCTAGGCCTCTGACTAATCTCTTACAAAAAGATGTTCCATTTGTCTTTGATGATGATTGTGTAGAAGCATTTGAAATACTTAAGAAAGCCTTGATTTCTGCACCTATTGTTCAGCCACCTGATTGGAATTTACCCTTTGAAATTATGTGTGATGCTAGTGATTATGTTGTAGGGGCTGTTCTAGGACAAAGAGTTGATAAGAAATTAAATGTTATCCAATGTGCTAGTAAGACTCTGGACAGTGCCCAGAGAAATTATGCTAATACTGAAAAAGAATGTTGAGCAGTTGTGTTTGCTTGTCATAAGTTCAGACCTTATATTGTTGATTCTAAAGTAAATGTTCACACTGATCATGCTGCTATTAAATATCTTATGGAAAAGAAAGATGCTAAACCTAGACTTATTAGATGGGTTCTCTTGCAACAAGAATTTGATTTGCATATTATTGATACGTCTCCAACGTATCTATAATTTTTGATTGTTCCATGCTATTATATTATCAACCTTGGATGTTTTATATGCATTTATATGCTATTTTACATGATTTTTGGGACTAAGCTATTAACCAGAGCCCAGTGCCAATTTCTGTTTTTTCCTTGTTTTTGAGTATCGCAGAAAAGGAAAACCAAACGGAGTCCAATTGACCTAAAACTTGACGGAGCTTATTTTTGGACCAGAAGAAGGCCATGGAGTAAAAGAGTTAGGCCAGAAGAGTCTTGGGCTGCCCACGAGGGTGCCCCCCCACCCCCTGGGCGCGCCTCCCTGCCTTGTGGATAGCGCGGAGACCCTCCTGACTTGTTCCCGACTCCGACACCTCTTATATAACCCAAAACTTCCAAAAAGAAACCTAGATCGGGAGTTGTGCCACCAGAAGCCTCCGTAGCCACCGAAATCCAATCTAGACTCGTTCCGGCACCCTGCCGGAGGGGGGAATCCCTCTCTGGTGGCCATCTTCATCATCCTGGCGCTGTCCATGACGAGGAGGGAGTAGTTCACCCTCGGGGTTGAGGGTATATACCAGTAGCTATGTGTTTGATCTCTCTCTCTCGTGTTCTTGATTCGGCACGATCTTGATGTATCACGAGCTTTGCTATTATAGTTGGATCTTATGGTGTTTCTCCCCCTCTACTCTCTTGTGATGAATTGAGTTTTCCCTTTGAAGTTATCTTATCGGATTGAGTCTTTACGGATTTGAGAACACTTGATGTATGTCTTGCATGTGCTTATCTGTGGTGACAAAGGGATATCACGTGATCCACTTGATGGATGTTTTGGTGATCAACTTGCAAGTTCCGTGACCTTGTGAACTTATGCATAGGGGTTGGAACATGTTTTCGTCTTAACTCTCCGGTAGAAACTTTGGGGCACTCTTTGAAGTTCTTTGTGTTGGTTGAATAGATGAATCTGAGATTGTGTGATGCATATTGTATAATCATACCCACGGATACTTGAGGTGACAATGGAGTATCTTGGTGACATTAGGGTTTTGGTTGATTTGCGTCTTAAGGTGTTATTCTAGTACGAACTCTGGGATAGATTGAACGAAAATAATAGCTTCATGTTATTTTACTACGGACTCTTGAATAGATCGATCAGAAAGGATAACTTTGAGGTGGTTTCGTACCGTACCATAATCTCTTCGTTTGTTCTCCGCTATTAGTGACTTTGGAGTGACTCTTTGTTGCATGTTGAGGGATAGTTATATGATCCAATTATGTTATTATTGTTGAGAGAACTTGCACTAGTGAAAGTATGAGCCCTAGGCCTTGTTTCAACTCATTGCAATACCATTTACGCTCACTTTTATCATTAGTTACCTTGCTGTTTTTATATTTTCAGATTACAAAAACCTTTATCTATCATCCATATTGCACTTGTATCACCATCTCTTCGCCGAACTAGTGCACCTATACAATTTACCATTGTATTGGGTGTGTTGGGGACACAGGAGACTCTTTGTTATTTGATTGCAGAGTTGCTTGAGAGAGACCATCTTCATCATACGCCTCCCACGGATTGATAAACCTTAGGTCATCCACTTGAGGGAAATTTGCTACTGTCCTACAAACCTCTGCACTTGGAGGCCCAACAACGTCTACAAGAAGAAGGTTGTGTAGTAGACATCAATTATCGATAGAAAGGGAGCTGAGAACCCCATTGCAGACAACTTGTCTAGGTTAGAGAATGTTCTTGATGACCCACTACCTATTGATGATAGTTTTCCTGATGAACAATTAGCTGTCATAAATGCTTCTTGTACTACTCCATGGTATGCCGATTATGCTAATTACATTGTTGCTAAATTTATACCACCTAGTTTCACATACCAGCAAAAGAAAAAGTTTTTATATGATTTAAGGCATTACTTCTGGGATGACCCACACCTTTATAAAGAAGGAGTAGATAGTGTTATTAGACATTGTGTATCTGAGCATGAACAGGAACAGATCCTACGCAAGTGTCATTCCAAGGCATATGGAGGACACCATGCTGGAGATAGAACTGCACATAAGGTATTGCAATCCAGTTTTTATTTGCCTACTCTCTTCAAGGATACGCGTAAGTTTGTCTTGTCTTGTGATAAATGTCAAAGAATAGGTAATATTAGTAGACGTCAGGAAATTCCTATGAATTATTCACTTGTTATTGAACCATTTGATGTTTGGGGCTTTGGTTATATGGGATCGTTTCCTTCCTCTAATGGGTATACACATATTTTAGTTGCTGTTGATTACGTTACTAAGTGGGTAGAAGCTATTCCAACTAGTAGTGCTAATCATAACACCTCTATTAAGATGCTTAAAAAGTTATTTTTCCGAGGTTTGGAGTCCCTAGATACTTAATGACTGATGGTGGTTCACATTTTATTCATGGTGCTTTCCGTAAAATGCTTGCTAAGTATGATGTTAATCATAGAATTGCATCCCCATATCATCCACGGTCTAGTGGTCAAGTAGAATTAAGTAATAGAGAGCTTAAATTAATTTTGCAAAAGACTGTTAATAGATCTAGAAAGAATTGGTCAAAGAAACTTGATGGTGCATTATGGGCTTATAGAACTGCATATAAAAATCCTATGGGTATGTCTCCGTATAAAATGGTTTATGGAAAAGCTTGTCACTTACCTCTCAAACTAGAACATAAGGCATATTGGGCCATTAAAGAGCTTAATTATGATTTCAAACTTGTCGGTTAGAAGAGGCTTTTTGACATTATCTCACTTGATGAATCGAGAACCCAGGCTTACGAGAATGCCAAACTGTTTAAAGAAAAGGTAACAAGATGGCATGACAAAAGGATACAAAAGCGTGAGTTTAATGTAGGTGATTATGTTTTGCTATACAACTCTCGTTTAAGATTTTTTGCAGGAAAACTCCTCTCTAAATGGGAAGGTCCTTACGTCATCGAGGAGGTCTATCATTCCGGTGCCATAAAAATCAACAACTTTGAAGGCACAAATCCGAGGGTGGTGAACGGTCAAAGAATCAAACATTATATCCCACGTAATCCCATAAATGTTGAAACTAATGTTATTGAAACCGTAACCCTAGAGGAATACATAAGGGACACTTTCCAGAATGTTCCAGACTCCGAAAAGGAAGAGGTATGAGGTACGGTAAGTAAACCGACTCCAAAATAGTTCTAATAGCAATTTTTCTCCATTTTGGAACATTTAAGAAAATAGGAAAATAAGAAGCAGTCCGGGAAGGACACGAGGCTTCCACGAGAGTGGAGGGCGCACCCCCCTGCCTCGTGGGCACCTCGTGTGCTCTCCGGACTCTGCTTTCTTGCACGATGCTTCTTTTGGTCAGTAAAAAATCATTATATAATATCCCGAAGGTTTTGACCACCGTACCACGCAAATATCCTCTATTTTTGTTTCGAGATGTTTCTGCTGCAGATCTAGAGCAAGATGTCTTCTCAAGAGTCGGTCGGGGAGAGTCGGGTGTCTCATCCGATATCGGGGGCCAAGAGCAAACAGCGATGCTGTCCACTTTGGGCCATCAACTGAGCAAGAGATGAAGGCCGACTTGAAAAGGATAGATGCCATGGAGGAGGATCAAGAAGTTACTTCTCGTTTCCGAGCCGGATTCACGATGGGGGAACTACAGAGCTCAGCTATTCCAAACTCGGTCATCCCTTCCAATGTTAGATTTCTTTCTTATGAAAATATGAAAAAGAGTGTTACTTGATCTCCCGCATCTATGCAACATCCTTGGGTGAAAGGAGCTTTAGCCGTCACGGGCAAGCTCCGTAAGGAAATAATGGACATCAATAAGCTCGAGGAAGAGAATCGTATCCTGAGGGGCATCATCGCCAAGAATATCACATCACCACCCCCGAAGAAAGAGACATAAACACATGGGTATGGGCACTCCCATTGGCAACTGCCAAGCTTGGGGGAGTACCCCGATATCGTATCATCATCACACTTTTATCTTTACCGTTTTTCTTAGTTTGATCCTTTTGGTAATATCTTGATCTAGTAGAATAAAGTTTTAGTACGATCTAGTTTTGTGTTTTGCTTTATGATCCTTCTATGTAATTGAGTATGTGAGTTATATAATAAAGATTAGTGTTGAGTCAAGGGCTTTCCCATCTTGCTATGATCTTGATGGGATAAAAATAAAAGAGAAGAGAAAGAATAAAAAGAATTAAAGAGATCATATGGATCTTATGGAGAGTAATGACTTCACATATAAAAAGTATGATGAAGAAAAGTTGTTGACAGTTGACAAACATAGTTTTGGTCATCGTTGCAATTAATAGGAAGTAATAAAGAAAGAGAGATCTTCAGATATAAATATACTATCTTGGACATCTTTTATGATTGTGAGCAGTCATTAAAATATGACATGCTAAAGAGTTGATGTTGGAAAAGGAAGACAATGTAATGGGTTATGTTTTCTTACATCTGAAATAAATTATATTGTCATGGATAATCCAACATGTTGAGCTTGCCTTTCCCTCTCATGCTAGCCAAATTCTTTGCACCAAGTAGAGATACTACTTGTGCTTCCAAATATCCTTAAAACCAGTTTTGCCATGAGAGTCCACCATATCTACCTATGGATTGAGTAAGATCCTTCAAGTAAGTTGTCATTGTTGCAAGCAATAAAAATTGCTCTCTAAATATGTATGATTTATTAGTGTGGAGAAAATAAGCTTTATACGATCTTGTGATGTGGAAGAAATAAAAGCGACGGACTGCATAATAAAGGTCCATATCACAAGTGGCAATATAAAGTGACGTTCTTTTGCATTAAGATTTCGTGCATCCAACCATAAAAGCACATGACAACCTCTGCTTCCCTCTGCGAAGGGCCCATCTTTTATTCTTGTCTTATACTTCATACAAAAGTCATGGTGATCTTCACCTTTCCTTTTTACATTTTATCCTTTGGCAAGCACAATGTGTTGGAAAGATCCTGATATTTATAGCTAATTGGATGTGAGTTTTCATGAACTATTAATGTTGACATTACCCTTGAGGTAAAAGGTTGGGAGGCAATACTATAAGCCCCTATCTTTCTCCGTGTCCGATTAAAACTTCATACCCATAAATATTGTGTGAGTGTTAGCAATTGTGAAAGACTAAATGATAGTTGAGTATGTGGACTTGCTGAAAAGCTCTTATATTGACTCTTTCTGATGTTATGATAAATTGCAATTGCTTCAATGACTGAGATTGTAGTTTGTTAGTTTTGAATGGAGTTTATGATTCATACTTGAAATTGTGAATGAATTGTTACTTTAGCATAAGAGATCATATGACAATATAGAATGATCATGATGCCCTCATGTCCGTATTTTATTTTTATCGACACCTCTATCTCTAAAATGTGGTCATATTTTTCGATATCGGCTTCCGCTTGGGGACAAGCGAGGTCTAAGCTTGGGGGAGTTGATACGTCCATTTTGCATCATGCTTTTATATCGATATTTATTGCATTATGGGTTGTTATTACACATCATGTCACAATACTTATGCCCATTCTCTCTTATTTTACAAGGTTTACATGAAGAGGGGGAATGCCGGCAGCTGGAATTCTGGGCTGGAAAAAGAGCAAATATTATAGACCTATTCTGCACAACTCCAAAAGTCCTGAAACTTCATGGGAGCACATTTCAGAATATATAAAAAATATTGGGTGAAGGAAGTACCAGAGGGGGCCACCCACCATCCACGAGGGTGGGGCGCCCTACCCCCTGCCTCGTGGGCCCCCTGGCAAGCCTCCGGTGCCCATCTTCTGCTATATGAGGTCTTTTGCCCTGGAAAAAATCATAAGCTAGCTCACGGGACGAAACTCCGCCGCCACGAGGTGGAACCAATCTAGGGCTCCGGCAGAGCTGTTCTGCCGGGGAACCTTCCCTCCGGGAGGGGGAAATCATCACCACCATCATCATCATCGATCCTCTCATCGGGAGGGGGTCAATCTCCATCAACATCTTCACCAGCACCATCTCATCTCAAACCCTAGTTCGTCTCTTGTATCCAATCTTTGTCCCAAAACCTCAGATTGGTACCTGTGGGTTGCTAGTAGTATTGATTACTCTTTGTAGTTGATGCTAGTTGGTTTATTAGGTGGAAGATCATATGTTCAGATCCTTTATGCATATTAATACCCCTCTAATTATGAACATGAATATGATTTGTGGGTAGTTACGTTTGTTCCTGAGGACATGGGAGAAGTCTTGTTGTAAGTAGTCATGTGAATTTCGTATCCGTTCGTTATTTTGATGAGATGTATGAGGTCTTTCCTCTAGTGGTGTCATGTGAACGTCGACTACATGACACTTCACCATTGTTTGGGCCTAGAGGAAGGAATTGGGAAGTAATAAGTAGATGATGGGTTGCTAGAGTGACAGAAGCTTAAACCCTAGTTTATGAGTTGCTTCGTAAGGGGATGATTTGCTATGGTTAGGTTTACCTTAATACTTCTTTTGTATTTGCGGATGCTTGCAAGAGGGGTTAATCATAAGTGGGATGCTTGTCCAAGGAAGGGCAATACCCAAGCACCGGTCCACCCACATATCAAATTATCAAAGTACCAAACGCGAATCATATGAACGTGATGAAAACTAGCTTGACGATAATTCACATGTGTCCTCGGGAGCGCTTTCCTTTATATAAGAGTTTGTCCAGGCTTGTCCTTTGCTACAAATAGGATTGGGCCATCTTGCTGTACCTTATTTACTTTCATTACTTTTTACCCGTTACAAATTACCTTATCACAAAACTATCTGTTACCGACAATTTCAATGCTTGCAGAGAATACCTTACTGAAAATTGTTTATCATTTCCTTCTGCTCCTTGTTGGGTTCGACACTCTTACTTATCGGAAGGACTACGATAGATCCCCTATACTTGTGGGTCATCAGTAGGTCCCAAAATATAGATTTCTTCTTCCACATGGGTGCGCGTCCCTTAGCGTCATTCAGAATAGATAGTCTGTCGGGACCCTTTCCAAGGATTATGTGTAAATCGTTGACCATAGCAAGTACGTGATCACCGGTACGCATGGCGGGCTTCTTCCGGTAATCTGCCTCACCTTTGAAATGCTTGCCTTTCTTTCGACGTTGATGGTTGGTCGGAAGAAATTGACGATGGCCCAGGTAAACATTCTTCCTGCATTTGTCCAGGTATATACTTTCGGTGTCAGCTAAATAGTGTGTGCATGCGTGGTATCCCTTATTTGTCTATCCTGAAAGGTTACTGAGAGCGGGCCAATCATTGATGGTTACAAACAGCAATGCGTGCAGGTTAAATTCCTCCTGTTTGTGCTCATCCCACACACGTACACCGTTTCCATTCCACAACTGTAAAAGTTCTTCAACTAATGGCATTAGGTACACATCAATGTCATTGTCGGGTTGCTTAGGGCCTTGGATGAGAACTGGCATCATAATGAACTTCCTCTTCATGCACATCCAAGGAGGAAGGTTATACATACATAGAGTCACGGGCCAGGTGTTGTGATTGCTGCTCTACTCCCCGAAAGGATTAATGCCATCCGCGCTTAAACCAAACCATATGTTCCTTGGGTCACCTTCAAACTCAACCCAGTACTTTCTCTCGATTTTTCTCCACTGCGACCCGTCAGCGGGTGCTCTCAACTTCCCGTCTTTCTTACGGTCCTCTCTGTGCCATCGCATCAACTTGGCATGCTCTTCGTTTCTAAAAAGACGTTTCAAGCATGGTATTATAGAGCATACCACATCACCTTCGCAGGAACCCTCTTCCTGGGGGTCACGCCGTCAACATCACCAGGGTCGTCTCGTCTGATCTTATACTGCAATGCACCGCATGTCGGGCATGCTTCAAATCCTCATACGCACCGCGGTAGAGGATGCAGTCATTAGGGCATGCATGTATCTTCTGCACCTCCAATCCTAGAGGGCATACGACCTTCTTTGTTGCGTGCATACTGTCAGGAAATTCATTATTGTTTGGAAGCTTCTTCTTCAATATTTTCAGTAGCTTCTCAAATCCTTTGTCAGACACAGCATTCTCTGCCTTCCACTGCATCAATTCCAGTACGGTACCGAGCTTTGTGTTGCCATCTTCGCAATTGGGGTACAACCCTTTTTTGTGATCCTCTAACATGCGATCGAACTTCAGCTTCTCCTTTTGACTTTCGCATTGTGTCCTTGCATCAACAATGACCCGGCAGAGATCATCATCATCGGGCACATCGTCTGGTTCCTCTTGATTTTCAGCAGCTTCCCCCATTGCAGCATCACCGTATTCAGGGGGCACATAGTTGTCATCGTCCTCTTCTTCTTCGCTATCTTCCATCATAACCCCTATTTCTCCGTGCTTCGTCCAAACATTATAGTGTGGCATGAAACCCTTATAAAGAAAGTGGGTGTGAAGGATTTTCCGGTCAGAGTAAGACTTTGTATTCCCACAATTACGGCATGGGCAACACATAAAACCATTCTGCTTGTTTGCCTCAGCCACTTCGAGAAAATTATGCAGGCCCTTAATGTACTCAGAGGTGTGTCTGTCACCGTACATCCATTGTTGGTTCATCTGCGTGCATTATATATAATTATGTGTGTCAAAAACCATTAAAGATTCACATGGATAGATAAGTGACCAAATTAATAGAAGTTCATCATCACACTAAAACTAAAGTACATACATAGTTCTCATTGAACAACATATAGCTCTCTAGAGCATCTAGTTAAACCATACATTGAAACTATGTAAAACCTTTCAATGCAACAACAAATGCGATCGTAATCACAACCAAGGTAACAATTGATCCAACGGCATACTGATACCAAGCCTCGGTATGAATGGCATATTTTCTAATATTTCTAATCTTCAACCGCATTGCATCCATCTTGATCTTGTGATCATCGACGACATCCGCAACATGCAAATCCAATATCATCTTCTCCTCAATTTTTTTAATTTTTTCCTTCAAATAATTGTTTTCTTATTCAACTAAATTTAACCTCTCGACAATAGGGTCGGTTGGAATTTTCGGTTCAACTACCTCCTAGATAAATAAAATCTATGTCAACTTGATGGGCATAATTGTCATAAACAATAAATGAACCAAATAGTTATAAAAGATAATATATATACCACATCCGAATCATAGCCAGGACGAGGGCCGACGGGGGCGGATACCAAAACCATCACACTATATAATAACAAGCAATAATAAAAGTAAGAAAATTAGACAATTATCTATCTAAAGTAAGAATTTCTTTCCTTTCAGAAGAAGATAAGAATAAGAGGCTCACCACGGTGGTGCAGGCGACGAGATCGGCGCGGGCGATCAACGGCGGTGAAGACGGGGATGGGAAATGATGGACCGCTAAACCTAGACAAATCTCAGGGGAAATGGAGCTTGGAGGTCGAGCTTCGAGAGGAGAAAGCTTAACTAGTGTGGCTTGGGCATTTCATCGAACCCCTCATGTGCATAGGAGGTGAGCTAGAGCACCACAAAGCTCTCCCCTCGTCGGCCAGAAAAAATAGAGCAGTGTGGAGTGCTCTACTCGTGAGCGAGGGGTATATATAGCCACCTCATTGGTCTCGGTTCGTGGCTTGAACCGGGACTAAAGGCCCCCCTTCTGTCCCGGTTCTAGGCACGAACTAGGACCAATAGTTGTGGGCCAGGAGCGAGGCCCATTGGTCCCGGTTCGTGCCTAAAACCGGGACAAATGGGTCCACATAAACTGGGACAAATGCCTCCCGAGGCCCAGCCGGGCCCCTGGGCGCACGAACCGGGACGTATGTCCCCCATGGGTCCCGGTTCTTGACTGAACTGGGACTAATGGGCTTGGCAGGCTCCAACCAAAGCCCTGTTTTCTACTAGTGTAGGCTTTGCTCTAGCCTAGGACATGATTATAGCTAACACCCTTTAGAAAGAGAGAATCACATCTGGTGACTTTTAGCAGTGGTCAACACTCTAGCCAGATTGATTTCATCCTCTTGAGAAGAGAAGATAGGCGTACGTGCCTAGATTGTAAGGTGATACCTGGAGAGAGTGTTGTCCCTTAGCATAAGCTGGTGGCTGCTGACTTCCGCTTTTGGATTTGTGTCCAGCAGGATAAGCGTGCCAGGGTCGCTAGAACAAAGTGGTGGAAGCTCAAGGGGGAGGTAGCTCAAGCATTCAAGGAGAGGATCATTAAGGAGGGGCCTTGGGAGGAAGTAGGGGATGCGGACAAATTGTGGATGAAGATGGCGACTTGCATTCGTAAGGTGATCTCAGAGGAGTTTGGAGTGTCCACGGGGAGGAGAAGCAAAGATAAGGATACCTGGTGGTGGAATGATGATGTCCAGAAGGCGATCAAAGAGAAGAAAGATTGTTTCAGATGCCTATACCTGGATAGGAGTGCAGACAACATAGAGAAGTACAAGATGGCGAAGAAGGTCGCAAAGTGAGTTGTCAGTGAAGTAAGGGGTCGGGCGTATGAGGACCTCTACCAACGGTTAGGCACGAAGGAAGGCGAAAGGGACATCTATAAGATGGCCAAGATCCGAGAGAGGAAGACGAGGGATATTGGCCAAGTCAAATGCATCAGGGACGGAGCAGACCAACTCCTAGTGAAGGACGAGGAGATTAAGCATAGATGGCGGGAGTTCACATCGACAAGTTGTTCAATGGGGGGAATGAGAGTTCTACCATTGAACTGGACGACTCCTTTGATGAGACCAGCATGCGTTTAGTGCGGCGAATCCAGGAGTCTGAGGTCAAGGAGGCTTTAAAAATAATGAAAGGAAGCAAGGCGATCGGCCCTTTTTGTATCCCCATTGAGGTGTGGAAAGGACTCGGGGACATAGCGATAGTATGGCTAACCAAGCTTTCCAACCTCATTTTTGGGGCAAACAAGATGCCAGAAGAATGGAGACGGAGTATATTAGTACCAATCTTCAAGAACAAGGGGGATGTCCAGAGTTGTACTAATTACCGTGGAATTAAGCTAGTGATCCATACAATGAAGCTATGGGAGAGAGTCATTGAGCACCGCTTAAGAAGAATGACAAGTGTGTGACAAAAAAATCAGTTTGGTTTCATGCCTGGGAGGTCGACAATGGAAGCCATTTTCTTGGTACGACAACTTATGGAGAGATAAAGGGAGAAAAAGGACTTGCATATGATGTTCATTGACTTGGAGAAGGCCTATGATAAGATACGACGGAATGTCATGTTGTGGGCCTTGGATAAACACAAAGTCCTAGCAAAGTAGATTACCCTCATCAAGGACATGTACGATAATGTTGTGACAAGTGTTTGAACAAGTGATGTCGGCACCGATGACTTCCCGATTAAGATAGGACTGCATCAGGGGTCAGCTTTGAGCCCTTATCATTTTGCCTTGGTGATGGATGGGGTCACAAGGGATATACAAGGAGATACCCCATGGTGTATTCTCTTTGCGGATGATGTGGTGCTAGTTGACGATAGTAGGATGGGGGTAAATAGAAAGTTAGAGTTATGGAGACAAACCTTGGAATCGAAAGGGTTTAGGCTTAGTAGAACTAAAATCGAGTACATGATGTGCGGTTTCAGTACTACTAGGTGTGGAGAGGAGAAGGTTAGCCTTGATGGGCGGGTGGTGCCTCAGAAGGACACCTTTCGATATTTAGGGTCAATGCTGCAGGGGGTGGGGGTATTGATGAAGATGTGAACCATCGAATCAAAGTCGGATGGATGAAATGGCGACAATCTTCTGGCATTCTCTGTGACAAGAAAGTGCCACAAAAGTTAAAAGGCAAGTTCTACAGGACGGCGGTTCGACCCGCAATGTTGTATGGCGATGAGTGTTGATCGACTAAAAGGCGACATGTTTAATAGTTAGGTGTGGCGGAGATGCATATGTTGAGATGGATGTGTGGCCACACGAGGAAGGATCGAGTCCAGATTGATGATATACGAGAAAGAATTGGGGTAGCACCAATTGAAGAGAAGTTTGTCCAACATCGTCTGAGATGGTTTGGGCATATTCAGCACAGGCCCACAGCAGCTCCGGCGCATAGCGGATGACTAAAGCATGCGAAGAATGTCAAGAGAGGTCGGATAGACCGAATTTGACATGGGAGGAGTCCGTTAAGAGAGGCCTGGAGCATTGGAGTATCACCAAAGAACTAGCTATGGATAGGGGTGCGTGGAAGCTTGCTATCCATGTGCCAGAGCCATGAGTTGATCGCGAGATCTTATGGGTTCCACCTCTAGCCTACCCCAACTTGTTTGGAACTAAAGGCTTTGTTATTGTTGTTGTTGTTGTTGTCATACAAGCGAACCTTATTAGTGGTCAAGACAGTGGACTTTTTATTTCAAAATAAAAGTTCTTGTCTTGTGAAGAACGATGAACAGGTTTTCAATAGACGTCTGAATTTTTAAAGTATGATCGCTATACTAATGCAGAAAATGCTAGTGGTGGCATGCCAAAAAAACACCTTGATAGCTTGACGCCCCCACGTCATCAATATGGTGGCACTGATAAAATATTCTTGTGGCGTGTGGATTGCCCCACGCCACCAATAATGGATTGTTAGTGGCATGCCAAATGTAAGAACACCACCAATATAATTCCTAAACTAGTGGCGTTGCGGTGTTAGACACACCACCAATGTATTTTCCAGTGCAAAAAATGCGACATCAAGGCTGTGACACATATCCAAGGTAAAACTGACCAATAATCAGTTTAACACATTGCCAAACATATATAAATCACAACTTCGTTCATCATTTAGAAACAACTCTATGTATGTTCAAGGAAACTAACTAGTTCTGGCAGCAATAATGGTCGTTCAGTGGTCTCAGAATCTCGATGTAATTCTTATTATGTTTGAGATGCTTCGTACTTTCAATGAACTTTTATAATAGATCTGATTCTTTTCGCAAAAAGGATCTAGCTAGTTGGTTCATCATCAACACAAACAAACTATGCAGTTAAGGCAGAAGTATCACATACCGACAACCGAGGCAAACACACCTGCATTATTTTAGATGAGGTCAATGATAGTCAATGATGATCATCATCCTCAATAGTCAATGATGATCATCATCCTCAAGTTGTTACGCCTGCTATTCCCAATCAATATGATACCGCCCATTGGGTGATACAGTGCTCCTGGAGTGTGCTTGGGGCGTTAGATCTATAGGGAATGGACTGGATCAATATGCCCTGGTTGCATCTTGCCTCTCAAAAGAAGCATGGGTTTGCAAAAATCCCATGTCTTTCCTTCAAGCCGTGGACTGACTAGGTGCAGTACAGTATTTGGTCATAGACGTGTTGACTGACTAGGTCTTGATAACTAAATATTGAAATATCAAAAGGCTTCAAATAATCAATATGGAATTAGGAAATATGCTATTTAAAAATGCAATTGGCAACTCCAAGTGAGAATGATTAACACAAACAAACACATAGGACACATAGAAACAACAAAATCAAATGTAAACACTTTCAGCACATATTCTTCCTACAAGCGTGCAACACTTCATTAGAAAATCAATAAAATTACGCAGCAGAGTCATGTTGTTTCCCTCCAAAAAGCGGGCAACACTGTTTAATTTATACAAAGTTACAAAACACTGGAACAAACATCCCTGCACTTCTTGCCACATACATCCTTGCACATCAAGAACAGGCAACAATAGAATTTGACTGAATAGTGAAGACGAAATAGAAATCAAATAGCTGAAATTTAAGAGAAGTTTACTCCTACTTGGTTAAGAGCAATTTTGATTTGCAGGGTTGGGGAAGAGTACGAAAAGAAGAAAATGTACATGAATAGGATGCCCTGTTGACTGAAACCTACGCCCATGTAGCAAAGCAGAAGAATTTTCCACGAAGTCCTAACCTAATGCTAGTTTTCATGTGAAATTGAACTAAGAAGTTCCTATAGAACTGGTTCGTGAGGAATGCAGTCCCATGAATCAAACAATATGTACATGAAAAACTCCAGAGGGTCTCAATCCTGTAAAATTTCTATGCAAATCATGTAAATTAATTAAGGCCTAAAATTTTGCAAGATAACAATTGAAAGTCAATAGAAGTTGAGTGGCTAAATTTTATGAAACATAACTCAATACATTATTGGTTCAAGCACACTTTAGACAAATGAAACAGAGGAAGTAGATAGCCAGAAGGGCATATAGCAATTCCTGACACGAACCTCCTGAAAAGGGGCAAATACACTTTGTGAAAACTTATGAAAACAATGCTGCTGTACCTGTGTGCACACTACGCCACCCTAGTTTTGAAATTCTCTTCTCAGGCAGTCCATAACTCACCACATGTAGGTATGATACTAATATAAAAATATGATTAAGCAATTATCGCAATGGCAGAAAAACATATGCGCAGAGCTATAATTAACTCCCAAGACTGTTCAAAGCATAGCCACACAGAAAAAACATCTAGTTTCCACAACGAAAGACTTAAGTATTCCATTACATGATCCCATTAAAGGTCACCTAAGGACATAAAAGTGCACATGATAACATATTATTAATAGGATAAAGATGAGCAGAACAGAGGCAGGTTGGTTGATCACAAAGATTGGCAAGCCCTGCTGAGGTCAATCATACAGCTTCAGAAGGAAAAAACCATGTCAGGCCCCACTGTCCGGCTTGGCGTTGCGGTACTGCAGGACTCCCTGAAAGTAATGGCATGATTATCCCATTTCTCACGTTATATATGCCAGCGTCGCGAAGAGGGTCTGCAGAAGCCTCCGGACAAGGATAGTCGCAGATGAAGTAGATGCAGTCCTCCTGGGATCCACTGCATTCACCAGCAGGCAGGAACTTCGAGCTTTGCTTGCCAAGAAAGAGCACATGGCCACTCAAATCACTTACCAGTCTCCAATGACCAGGGTTGGTGCTCAAGTCTGCCTCAAGGACATTAAATCCAACAGTTTGAGAATTCCTAAAACCCTGTGACTTTGTAAATCGTTGCACCATCAGCAGCCTACCACCACATTCCACTAAATACTGCCAAAGTCCATAGAACTCCTTTTTAGACAGGTATGGAGGCGTTCTCAGATAATCACCCATAGAGTCAATCAGGCATTCCATGTTTGGCTTACTACCAAGGTTCTCACTGAAATCAACGACGAAAAGCTTGAAAAACTCAGACACCACGTACAACCTTCCATCGAAGAATGCAAGGTCCACTAATATTGTTGGGTCCTCAGTGCGTGTGCCTCTGAATGAGTAAGTGGCAGCAGGTGGTTGGATAATACAAAGATCAAGAGAATAACCATTGCCAATGATCAGCGCAGCAGCAAGGGACTTTGGTGATGAGTCCAGGGACGAGGGAGCCACCAACTTATAGGAAACAGCTGGGAAATGACCAAGTTCAGCATGGTTATCTATCTCGCTCTGCCAAACAGTGACTAGATTAGGAAGCTCCAATGTGGTCTTGGAGAAAGGGTTCACCAATGAACATGCACCATCACCAATGAACATGCACCATCACTGCTCATGAGGAATAGCCTGTTTTCAACGGAGCCATGCCAACGAGCACCATTGGGCAGAGACATGTGGTGAACCTCACTGCCTAGGATGCTGAGGAAGGTTCCATCCGGGAGGGTGAGCCATGGGAATGGAAAGGGAAGGGTCTTTGATACACTATTAGAGCGCCATGGGTGACAGACTGCCCTCAGGCGAACACGGTCAGCTAAGGAAGGGAGGCGCTTCAGGACAAGGCCCAAGAGTTCCGGCGCAAGATCTGACCAAGGTCCAAACTGTGCAGCCTCCATCATGCAAGTCTACAAAACAAGATATATGATTCATAGTTTAGCAGAGTAAGAAAATTGTAATGCATATGCTTGCTGAACTACTCTGACACCAAAGGCCATCACAAAGCAATAGAAGTTCAGAGTATATCAAAAATACAAAGATATCGTGGAAACCAGCAAAGCAATCCATCAGTCCTAAAATAGAAGTATATTTGCACAACTAGCTTTGCAGTTCATGGTTATCACATATATGCTTCTTGCACTTGGCAACGGCAGAAAAGCAGGCAGTGAAGCACTATTTATTTGTCACAGTAACCACAACAAAGTACGGAAATAATAGAAACACCAACAGCGTAGCTTCATATGTATGGTGAGTTGACAAGGTCTTCTTAGTTTCTCATGTTTATTTTTTAAAGTCACCGGGGGACAAAAAGCCCACCTAAATTAGTTTCTGATGTCCAATGGCTTGACACTTTTTCTTTTGACGGGCCCAACGGCTTGACACTAATAAGCTACTCAGGATAGTCCATTCTCTATTTATTTTTCATATGAGGAAGCAATTTTCTGTTATATGAAATATGTCTAACAAGAAGTGACATTTCGTACAAGTACAGGGTGAAGTGATGACAAATGGGAATCTGAGCCAAGTTTAACCATTCCTGAAGATTCGTCACCTTAAACTCCATTGCAGAACTTAGAACAGCTAGAAAATACTATACCCTTTGTTCCTAAATATAAGATGTTTTGGCAATTCTATTTAAACTGCCAAAACATCTTACATTTAGAAACAGAGGTAGTACCTTACGTTTGTAGTTTTTGGATCAGATACAAGAACTTTATTACCAAGGTTTGCTCACCTAACATAAATAATTTTGATCGACCTTTTTTATCCAAAACAAAAACAGTTGGGTTAGGTAAAGTAGCTATCTGGAACAACAATTAAAAGGTAGGTACAGATCTACTAGAAAAACATCCAAATCTAGGAATCGGATTGAGCCAAGTATTCAACTACTCATGCACTTCTTTTGCAGTTTTTACATCAGATAAATGCAGATTTACCAAGAGAAACAATTTCGATTAGCTAAAGGAATGGATTTCCCTGACCGGTTAAACCTAACGAGAGATAATCAGATATATGCCTAAGGAAGGGGTTACAGTAATAGGCCAGTATTTTTTGCAGGTAAAGCAGCAATCTTTCCAAGAACATGCTGGGATGATTTCAAAAGGAAAAAAAAACGCACTGGCATGAACATTGGAGTTAAGTATGGCCAAATATTTGTAGTTTTTAGGTCATGTAAAACACTACGTTGCCAAGATTTGATAAACTAAAAAACAAATTCCAGATCGACCTTCTTTATCAAAAATAAACAAAAACAAATTGGTCAGGCGATGTCACGATCTGGAACAATAACAAAACGTTAACATCCGCCCACCCCCAATCATGCGCATCGGCGCCAAGTATTTTGTTTGGGTAAAGAATCGATTCCCCAACCAGCTAAAAGCCCTAACTAGAGAGATAATCAACTAAAAAAACAAGAGAGATAATCAGGTGGAGGAGGCAAGGCGGGGTGACAGCATACCATTGAGTGATTAGTGCCCTGGTCGGTGAGAGGCGGGGAGGGGCGGGGAGAGGCTAGCAGGGACTTGGGTACCGCCGGGGAATGGACCCTGGCCGTGGGTGGGAACAGTGGGAGGGGGAGCCATGGAGAGTCGCTGGAGAGCTGGGGGATTTGGGAGTGAGAGGGCGGAGGGACTTTATTGAACCGTTACTCGTCTTGTGCGACGTTTGAGGGATTCTTTTTAACACATTTATCACTTTTTGATTTACAGTTTTTAATGATCAATTTACATTTTGAACTATTAGTAGTAAAAAAATGTGGATAAGCCCCCAGATCTATTATAGAGGATCTCCAACAGTACAAAACACCTCATATAGAGAAAATTACAAACAAGTCACTAAGATGCTCAACAACCTGAAGCTCCAATGCGAGCCGCGGGCGCACTGCCGCCGCCGCCATCGCTGCTCCACAGCCTTGGTGGGCCAAACCTTGTTTGATCGCGCCGATGGGATGTCTCCGTGCTACAGTCCAGGAGGACCAGTGCGCCGGAAACGAAGCCACCGTCAAAGAAGCTCTAAACAAATATGAAGAAGCCCACCTCCAACACACACTCACCAACTTGAGGGCGGAGCCGGAGGGAACACCACCACCACAAAGTACGTAGAAGCTGGAGAGCACGATGCCATTGCAACGATATACAATTTCAATGTTTGGGCAAAAAGACAAGAACATTGTTTTGTACACATTGCCCGACACTTAAATTCTCTTTGTACACATTGCAAAAAGAAAAAAATTAAAAGAAAAACAAAAAATAGGTACAACATGTACACACTATGTACGTGCAAATTTATTTATAATATACTTTCATACGTGACAAAAAATATAAATATAAATATGAAAATGGGCCCATCTATATGAACCTAATACAATTGAAGAGGCCGGGGCATTTCCCCTTTTCAAAAAAAAAATTGAAGATGTTCACATACACGCATATACAGTTATCCCTAGCTATGAACACTACGTCATAAAAAAGTCAAGGAATCTAACTATCTGAGGGCATGTACAACACTGTACAATCAGCCGTCTATAACAGGTGCCAACTAGGATATTTGATTACATGGAGGAAAGAGAAATAGGAGAGAGAATTGGTCCTTTGGTAGAATTACATACGGTCGATAGCGCTGAAATCTCGCCCGCTATCGACGGCCTTTTCCCGCTGTACCGAGGCTGTCTGCAGTCTGCACTCTCGTATTCTCACCTTCACGGACGATCCAACATTTGAATTCCAATACCGCTGAGGAGCGATGTGATCATCTATGTGGAGCTTCTGTCACTGTCGCCGGCGGTGAGACAGTCCTTCAGTCTTGAGGAATGAGGAGGAAGATGATGTGAGCAGCCGGCCGGTGGCAGGCTGTGGCCATTCGCCGGCGCCGCCACCAGAGCTTAGCAGACGTTCGCGAATCCGCCGCAGCCCGCAGGCCCGCATCTCGTCCGGCATACATGCCACTAGCGCCCAGATCTCCTTCGTGTTCACCATGGCCGAAGTGCAGAGCTTCTGGCTGCCGCTCTTTAAAGCAAAGTCCAGCTATCTCTATGTTTGGATGACTCCACAGTCCACCCATGACATGCCTGATGGTTTTGGTAGATTGAAATCATTCTTTTGGGGATTAGAATGGATGCATGCGGGACAAGAATTACCCTATAGTGTTTCTTGCCTCCGTAATCACACCCTGCTAATTGTATAGACACCTAAACAGACGTCATTAGCCCTGTCTAGAGATGATATGGCAGGGTACTACAGACAACTGCTGTCTAGACCATTGTACATGCCCTGAGTACTAGTTTGTGTTGGATTTTTTTAGCTTACAAATCACAATATTTTTAAACATATTTTTACAGGTCTGAAGAATATGTGTACTACGTGTAAATTTTCACAGAACTGTTTTTGAATAGAGGTAATATCAATGTCAGTCATAGAACTTGCATAGGATATTCAGTTTAGTGCTAAAAGTTGTAGAATACGACATTGCAGTCACATAACTTGCATATGTTTTTTTTTGAGGGGTAACCCAAGCTTTATTAATGATCAAAAGCCACAATTTGTGGTATACATCTTGGGTTAAAGGATTGGCCTAGCCACACATGGTGTCCCGGGCCTAAAGAAAGTGAATGTTTTGCTAAACTATGAGCCTCAACGTTACATCTGCGGCATTCATACATGAAATCACACATAAAATGAAGAGCTCTACTATGAATCTCCTTGATAACCGTACCATATGTTCCCAGGTTTCCAGACTTTATATCGCCAACCACTTGCTTTGAGTCAGATGAGATGACTATCCGATGGATGTTCAGGTCCTCTGCCAGTGCTAGCGCTTCCCGGCACGCGATTGCCTCAAGCGTAGTCGGGTCTGTGATGCCTCGGAGTACAATTGCAGAACTCCCAAGGTAGTTCCCAAGGTCATCTCGACACACTGTTGCTGCCGTGCCTCCCCATGAACGACACCCAGCATCAACATGAATCTTGGCTGATTCCGCTGGTGGTGCTAATGAGCGAGCTGTTCTACTCGCTTGAGGTGCTGAAATTTTCCTTTGGCCTGAGCTTCTTTCTTTGATGATTTCCACGTCACTCAAGAATCTCTGAATAAAAGAGTGCATGCTTTGCGGGCTTTGAAATATGCCCTCATGAATTGCTTTCCTTCACGAAGACCAAATCGCCCAAAGTGTTACTGATATCTTAATGAACTCCGCATGTGATACCGATTCCATCAGCGAGAATAGCCAACACTTCGCATTAGGTCCAGCGGCTGCTATTAGACTGTTCGTAGCCTCTTCATCAGCAAGTGCCCAGGTACACCTTGCCACCGTGCATTCTAGGAGCGAGTGCCTCCACGAATCAGGTCCTCCACACAGCGCGCACGAGCTTGTATTCGACATATGTCTGTGAGCTCGTACATCCTCCGTCGGAATAGAGTGTTTTGATAACCGCCAAAGAAACATCTTGATTTTCCCTGGTACCTGAGTATTCCACAGCCTTTTCCATGATCCATCTTCTCTGTTTGAACTTGAGGACCCGGCTGTACCCTCGAGCCAAGCCTCCCTTCTCCTTCTTGTTGCGACCAACATGTTGTACGCCGATCTCACGGTGAGCAGACCCGGGCGTTCAAAGTTCCAGCTCCAGTAGTCTTCCACATTTTGTGTGCATATAGGAATGTTCAAGATCACTGCGGCATCCATTGGCATAAACACTTGCCTCACACGCTCTATATTCCATGTTGCCGATGTCATGTCTATCAATTCAGACACCAGTTCCGGAGGGTTTGCTGATATACACCCATATGGTCGAAGCATTTCGTCCCTGGGCAACCAATTGTCCTCCCAAATCTTTGTGCTTTGACCATTGCCAATACGCTTTATCAAGCCTTGCTTCATCACATCTCTTCCTTCCAGGATAGCCCACCATATTTGACTCGGGTGGTTACCTATAGTCGCCTCCAATATAGTGGTGTTTGGATAGTAAATGCTTCGAAGCAGCCGAGCACTTAGAGATTCAGGTTGTTGTAAGATACGCCAGGCCTGTTTCGCCAACATTGCCATATTGAAAAGCTCGAAGTCCTTAAAACCCAAACCCCCCATAGATTTCGGTTGGGTCATCTCCTTCCACGAAACCCAATGCGGTTTGTGGTGCCCGTCCTTGTTGCCCCACCAGAACTTCCTTATGAGCATGTTAAGGTGCTCACATAGGCCTCTTGGGAGTTTAAAACAAGACATAGAATACACAGGAACTGCTTGAGCCACTGCTTTAACCAATACCTCCTTTCCTGCCGTCGACATTGTGCTCTCAATCCAACCCTGAATTTTACTCCAAAGCCGGTCCTTTAGGTATTTGAAGGCACCACTTTTTGAAGCACCAATGTCCGAAGGCATTCCCAAATATTTTTCGTTCAGAGTCTCATTTGGCACATTGAGTATCCCTTTAATCTCATCTCGGACAGCTTCCGGGACCCCCTTGCTGAAGAAAATTGATGATTTGTCATAGTTGATTCTCTGGCCAGTACTCTGACAATAAGCATCCAACACTTGGTTCACCTCATTAGCACCCATACCATTAGCTTTGAAGAACAACAGGCTGTCATCTGCAAACAATAAGTGGCTTACCGGTGGCGCCGAGGGTGCCACTTGCAATCCATGAAGGTTTGATGACTCACTTTTAGATTTTAGCAGGCACGAAAGGCCCTCTGCTGCAATCAAGAACAGGTATGGTGAAATTGGATCACCCTGTCGAATACCACAAGATGGCTTGAACTGCTCAAGTTTCTTCCCATTAAACAGAACCGAAAATTTCACTGAGATTACCATTCCCATAACTATTTGTACCCATCTTTCCCTGAAACCCAACTTTAGCATTATAGCTTTCAGATACTCCCAATCAACTTTGTCATATGCTTTCGCCATATCAAGTTTTAGAGCGCAATGTTGATTTTTCTTTGCCTTATTCCTTTTCATAAAGTGGAGACATTCATAAGCAGTAATAATATTATCCGAAATTAGTCTCCCTGGCACAAAGGCCGATTGTTCCTCCGAAATAATATCAGGCAAAACAAGCTTCAGACGGTTCGAAATAACTTTTGATGCTATCTTGTGTATGTGTGCAGATACGGTCACTTCTTCCTTATCTAGCCATATCTCGTGCTCACATGGCGTGTCAGCATAAATGTGGCCCATGTGTCAGTGGGCGGAAGTGGTAATAAATTAGCAACAAGTGGATTGATCTGATGTCTTGCACTCGATAAGCTAATTGCACTATCCACTCAACCAGGGTAAATTGATGCAAGAAAAACAAACGAAATTTTCATTTAACACAGTGTTCGCTCAGCCCAAGAAAAAAGTAAACAAAAACTAAAAACTTGTCCTGTTGTTTCTCGCAGGAATAAATTGATGCACGAAAACAACTTATATTCTGTTGTTTGTGGCATTAAAAAAATGTTCACGCATTACCAAAAAAAGTATGCGACATTTGAAAAATGTTTATACATGCATTCTGAACTATATTTTCCTTTATCAAGATTTAAAATTTTAAAATTAATTGAATTCAAACAGAAATTCCGATGATTTGTCCAAAAAAATTGTGTAATATCATTCTGACATATATTTTACTTTATCTGGATTTTCAAATTTAAAATCATTTGAAATCAAAGAAAAAATTGATTAACTTGTCCACAAGAACTTATTTTTATTCCTTCTGCAGTAGATTTTAAAAGTTAAAATTATTAGAAATCAAAAAAAAATAGTTGAATTTTTCCAAAAAATATACATACATGCATTCTGCACTATATTTCCTTTTGTCCAGATTTTCAAACTTTAAATTATTTTAATTCAAACAAAAAAACTGTTGATTTTTCCAAAGGAATTTACGTGCCTTAATTCTGCACTAGATTTTTAAGTTAAGATTATTCGAATTCAAGCAAAAATTAAGTTGTTTTCTCCAAAAAAATACATACATTCATTTTGCACTATATTTCCTTTTATGATTTCCAAATTTAAAATTATTTAAATTCAAACAAAATTTTAGTTGATTTGTCCAAAAAAATATCTAGAATATAAGTTGTTCGCGTACATAGAAAAAAAAAAGATAAAAGAATACAGAAGACTCTTTAATTCATGTCAGGAGGTCACAGGTTCAGTCCGGGGCTTTGCCTTTTTTGAACACCCTATCCCCTTTTGCTGTAAAAAAATACCTATCCCCTTTTTTTTACTTTAATTCGTAATTGTCGTGTTATATGAAGCTAACTGTGCTACCTAATCGTCATACGGCAGTCGCTCGAGTGGTTATATATGCGCTGCTATTCACACGAGGTTGTGCGTTTGAGTCTGTGATCCAGCGTTTTTATTTCAAATAAAAGTCAAGGTGTTATCTGCAACAAGAGAAGATAATGTGTGCCTCACCCAACGTCTCATCACTGCAGCCATTGCAGTTGGGAATTAGAGCATCTCCAATATAAAAAAATACTTTTTTGCTCCAATGACTACGAGTGGTGAGACGTTGGGTGAGACACACATTATCTTTTCTTGTTGCAGATAACACCTTGGCTAAGAGCGTGGAAAACATTTAGATTACAACTTCTATCGCTTGATTGGCATTCCTGTTAACCCCATGCGAAAAGAACAGTGCATCAAACGTTTCACGAAGTTGTACAGCGAGATTAGAGACACCGATGTGCATGATCAACTCCAGAAAGATTTGATGGAAGAGCATTAGAAATGGCATGGCGAAAGAGCCGCATAGATTCATTATTTGTTTGTGAAAAACTATGTTGTATTTGTGTTGCATTTGATCTCGTGGATTTGAACAACTATGTAATAATTTGATATTGCGGACATGTATAAACTTTTATGTTGTTTTTAGATGTTTTTTGCAATATGTGCGGCTGTACAGTGGCTGAACAGCAGCCGCGCGGCCGGTTTTGCGTTTTCGTTTTGGTTCATCTGTTGGAGTTGCTCTTTTTCTCCATTTTGGATCATTTGTTGGAGTTGAACCTTTTTTAAGACGTAAAAAGCACTTTTTGATGCTCCAAATTTGGATCATTACCGGTTTGGATAGCCAAAATTTAGACCATCTATTAGAGCGTTTCTGCTCCGGTGCTCCCCTCCTAGGCTGAACGCGAGTGGGAAAAACACAAGGACGGTCCAGATGCGTCGATGGCGGTTCGTAACTAGGGGCACGATGGTCATTTCAGGTGGGTGTATAGTGCGCGTAGACAAGTCGTAGAGCCCTGTATGAGCCCACGCCGGCCCGTGTACTATTGTATGCCGGGCATGTACGTGTATTATACACTGGCGGTTGCGTTTCCCCGCGATCGTGCGCGTGCACGTGTTCGTGGGTAGTTTCCAAAAAAAGCCCCCTAGTATAAGAGGAGGGGAACGGGCACCGGCCGCATCGCCCACCCCATTTCCCCCAAATCGCCTCCCTCTCCCTCCTCTCTACTCTGCCTCATCGTCTCCCTCACTGGCCACCCCACCTGCTCGCTCACCACCGCCGCGTCCCTCTCTTCTCCTGCTTGCTTCTGGCTCGGATGGAGCAAGGCCGTCGCGAAGCCGCCGTCGCGGGCGGAGATCTGCAGAAGACGGGCGCGGAGACCGTGGCAGATGCCGTGCAGACCCTCATCGGCGGCGCGGGTGCAGGAGCTGCCGCATCCCCACGTGCTAGATCGGTCGCTGCGGTGGCGGATCTGGAGGAGAAGAAGGTGGTCGTGGCGGACTCCATCATGGCGGACTCAGCCGTGCTGGTGCTTGGCATGACGGCGTCGAGCGGCCCGTCTGATGGACCTGCGGAGGCCGGCGGCGAGCACGTGGACCTGCAGGTAATCCTTGCCAGCAGTCCCCTCCGTTGCTAGTTACCCCCGTTAAGCAGTAGTTTTGGGTGTTAGTGTTTTTTGTAGTTGCTAGTTGCTGCATCCCCTTCTGATAGTTAGGGTTTTTAGATGTTTGATTGATTTATATGGTGAAGGTTAAGTTTCGATTATGTGATTGAATCATCCAGTAGATCAAGTAGTTAGGGTTTTTTAATGAGATGTTAAGTTGGGGATTTTTGTATTGGATTCAATTAGAGGCACAGATATGTTGTATTTGTGATTGAATCACATCCAGTAGATGTACTAGTTAGGGTTTCTTAATTAGATGTTTAGTTGATTCTGTGATCGAATCATCCAGTAGATCAAGTAGTTAGGGTTTTTTAATGAGATGTTAAGTTGGGGATTTTTTGTATTGGATTCAATTAGAGGCACAGATATGTTGTATCTGTGATTGAATCACATCCAGTAGATGTACTAGTTAGGGTTTCTTAATTAGATGTTTAGTTCATTCTGTGATTGAACATTGTGTAGATCAAGTAGTTAGGGTTTTTTAATGAGATGTTAAGTTGGGGATTTTTTGTATTGGATTCAATTAGAGCCATGGATATGTCGTATATGTGATTGAATCACATCCAGTAGATGTACTAGTTAGGGTTTCTTAATTAGATGTTTAGTTAGGGTTTATTTGTATTGGATTCATTTATAGCCTCTGATATATGTGATTGAATCACATCCAGTAGATGTACTAGTTAGGGTTTCTTAATTAGATGTTTAGTTAGGGTTTATTTGTATTGGATTCATTTATAGCCTCTGATATTTAGAATGTGTGAATGAATCACATCCAGTAGATGTACTAGTTAGGGCTTTTTAATTAGATGTTTAGTTGGGGATTTTTTGTACTGGATTCAATTAGAGCCACTGATAAGTAGAATTTGTGATTGAATCACATCCAGTAGATGTAGTAGTTATGGTTTTTAAGGTTTATTTGTATTGGATTCAATTATAGACAGATATATACAGAATCTATGATTGAATCATCTAGTAGATGTAGTAGTTAGGGTTTTTTAATTAGATGTTTACTTAGGGTTTTCTTGTATTGGATTCATTTATAGCCAGTTATATGTAGGATGTATGATTGAGTAATCCAGTAGATGTAGTAGTTATGGTTTTTTAATTAGTTGGTTAGTTAAGGTTTATTTGTATTATTCATTTAGAGACAGTTATATAGATTCTGTGATTGAATGATGTAGTAGATGTACTAGCTAGTGTTTCTTAATTAGATGTTTAGTTAGGTTTCTTTTGTATTGGATTCATTTATAGGTAGAGATAAATGTAATTAAATGGTGTGACTGAATGATGCAGTAGAAGTAAGAGTTATGATATTTTAATTAGATGTATGAGTTAGTGTTATTTGTAGTGGATCCATTTATATCCAATGATATATGTACGTAAATTTTGTGATTCAATGTTCCAGTGGATGTAGGAGTTAGTGTTTTTTAATTAGATGTTGGAGTTAGGGTATTTTAATTAGATGTAGGAGTTAGACTTCACAATTTCACTTATTCTGACTTATGAGTGATCATTGAGAACTGCTCTGAACTAAATATTTATTAAGATTTACAAATGAAATGAAAACCTGACATGTTTGTGAAGTTATATATAAAGGTCCTATTTGCATTGTCTGTCAAAAACTGCTATATCATGGGTTAATAAGAGAGGAATGATATTCATTTATACCTTCATATGCATGTTCAAAAGCAAAAACTGAAATTGTATGTCCATATGAATGAACTTGTATTTTCATAAGCCAATTGTTTAGTATGAACTTGTATTTTCATAAGCCAATTGTTTAGTATGTATATAGCTTCATATATAGTGTATGAAATATAGTTAGGAGCTTTCCATCATTATGCAAAATCAACTTGTTTGTAATGACATTATTTGAACTGCAATTCAATTCCTTGTAAATGACTTGCTTGGTTGACAATATAGCAAAAGGAGGATCTTGTTGGCAAGAAGAGGAAGTGGGACTCATCTGGCTACTACCCTTATGACAGTGATGAGGATGAGCCGTACGAGGTAAGGCCTAGCTGAAATGTTATTTGTGCATTGACTTAGTGTTAGATGTTTGTAGTATTTGAATGCATAATGTATTAATGTCAGTCATTAATGTGTGCAGTATCAATCTGGAGATGATGTGGTCGAGGGGAACGTCGAGTCATTTGAAGAGAAGGAGGTGCTGAAGATCAGGGCCCAAGGATCTGCTAGGTACTACAACTGGAGGTCTGACAAGTACCGGTGCCCCTACTGCAGCAGGCCCAAGCCCAGGTTTGGGTTGCTGGAGCATCTGATGGAGCATTGTCGGGCTACATCCATCAGCAGTCATGACTACAAGATCAGGGCTCAGCATTTTTCCCTCCACAAGGTCCTGAGAAACCCTGACATGTAGTTGCCCTAGACCCTCGTTGTCGTATGATGTAGGAAGGCTCAGTCCTTTTGGTGAACTTTGTGTGGTATTCTGATGGTGGAAACTTGTAGTGGTAATTTAGTATGAACTTTATCTAAGTGCAGTACTGTGATGTGCGGTCCAAACATAGCTAATATGCTAGTGGTCTGCATCAGCAAGTGTGTTGTGTGGATGCTGCTATCTATGGCAGTAGTATATATTGCTATCTATATTTGTGTCCCTTAAATTTGCCATTATGGTTCCTTAGATGTATAATTTGCTTGAATTTAGCTGTTGCAATGATCAGACATGCCGCAACAGTGTTGCTTCACTGATCGGGCATGCTGCAAACACTTCCCATGATGCGGCCATGTGGAACATGCTGTGGCAATGGTGCAATAAATTCCCATGTTGTGGCCTTGTGCAACATGCTCTGCCCATAAGCAAATCGGACCAAATGTAAAACTTTGCGTTAAGTAAATTAATGTTTTTAGTGAAGTGGAAATTGTTCGTCGACACATATGACATCTTTCCTTCATTTGAGTAAGCAAAAATAGCAAATACTCCACCATATGATCAAATATTCCAATAACAGAGCACATATTCCTTCATTTCATCAAATACTAATAAAAAAGTAGTTAAAGATGGTGTGTGTGTGTGTGTGCAAAAAACAATATTTGAATAAAGGTGTAATGATTATTTGTAACATGAAGGAGTTTTTTCATGAAATGCAAGTTGATTATATGTAATATGAAAGATCTCCTTTCGTACAATTTATAGTGGCTCCGTGAAGCCGCATGTTTCGAACCGGCATTGGGTAGGGCATAACAAATTCAGAAAAAATTCAAAAATTGTGACCCAAATTTTCTTGTACATGGTGACCCACATGTGCCAAACATGGCTATGAAAGAAAATTTGGAAAATTAATAATTTACAATGCCCCCTTGAGGTATAGACCGATGGTTTGACCAGTCAGTCTAGAGGACATTATAAATTAATAAAAAATTCAAAAAAATATAAAACCTTGGAAAACTAGCTTTGTTTGTGCAAGAGATCATGTGTGCCAAAATAGGGGTGATTTGGAGGTGGTCGAAAAAATCATCGCACTCCGGAGGGGCCATTTGGTCTACTTAAGGCAGTTTTTGAACATACGTGATTTTTTCCACCACCTCCAAATCACCCAAATTTTCTTGTACATGGTGACCCACATGTGTCTATTGAAGAAAATTTGGGAAATTAATACTTTACAATGCCCCCTTGAGGTATAGACCGATGGTTTGACCAGTCAGTCTAGAGGACATTATAAATTAATAAAAAATTCAAAAAAATATAAAACCTTGGAAAACTATCTTTGTTTGTGCAAGAGATCATGTGTGCCAAAATAGGGGTGATTTGGAGGTGGTCAAAAAAATCATCGCATTCCGGAGGGGCCATTTGGTCTAAAACATAAGCCAGTTTTTGAACATACGTGATTTTTTCCACCATCTCCAAATCACCCAAATTTCTTGTACATGGTGACCCACATGTGCCAAACATGGCTATGAAAGAAAATTTGGAAAATTAATACTTTACAATGCCCCCTTAAGGTATAGACCGATGGTATGACCAGTCAGTCTAGAGGGCATTATAAATTACTAAAAAATTCAAAAAAATATAAAACCTTGGAAAACTAGCTTTGCTTGTGCAAGAGATCATGTGTGCCAAAATAGGGGTGATTTGGAGGTGGTCGAAAAAATCATCGCATTCCGGAGGGGCCATTTGGTCCTTAAGTCAGTTTTTGTACATACGTGATTTTTTCCACCACCTCCAAATCACCCAAATTTTGTTGTACATGGTGACCCACATGTTCCAAACATGGCTATGAAAGAAAATTTGGAAAATTAATACTTTACAATGCCCCCTTGAGGTATAGACCGATGGTTTGACTAGTCAGTCTAGAGGGCATTATAAATTAATAAAAAATTCAAAAAAATATAAAACCTTGGAAAACTAGCTTTGTTTGTGCAAAAGATCCTGTGTGCCAAAATAGGGGTGATTTGGAGGTGGTCGAAAAAATCATCGCATTCCGGAGGGGCCATTTGGTCTAAACATAAGCCAGTTTTTGAACATACGTGATTTTTCCACCACCTCCAAATCACCCTAATTTTCTTGTACATGGTGACTCACATGTGCCATACATGGCTATGAAATAAAATTTGGAAAATTAATACTTTACAAGGCCCCCTTGAGGTATAGACCGATGGTTTGACCAGTCAGTCTAGAGGGCATTACAAATTACTAACAAATTCAAAAAAAATAAAACCTTGGAAAACTAGCTTTGTTTTTGCAAGAGATCATGTGTGCCAAAATAGGGGTGATTTGGAGGTGGTCGAAAAAATCATCGCATTCCGGAGGGGCCATTTGGTCTAAACTTAAGCCAGTTTTTGAACATACGTGATTTTTCCCCCACCTCCAAATCACCCACATTTTGTTGTACATGGTGACCCACATGTTCCAAACATGGCTATGAAATAAAATTTGGAAAATTAATACTTTACAGTGCCCCCTTGAGGTATAGACTGATGGTTTGACCAGTCAGTCTAGAGGGCATTATAAATTAATAAAAAATTCAAAAAAAATATGAAACTATGGAAAACTAGCTTTCTTTGTGCAAGAGATCATGTGTGCCAAAATAGGGGTGATTTGGAGGTGGTCCTGACATGTGTGCCAAATTTGACATGTGACATATGCAAAAAAATTGACATGTGACATATTTTGTTTCAAACTTGTGTGCAAAATTAGACATTTGACATATGCAAAAAAATTGAATACAAATTAAAAAAATTACTTTGGGTATCCTCACATGGTGGAAATGTTTGGTCCAAATATTTTAAATATTTTTTTAAAATTTATACTTAATTTAAAATTTGAAAATTTAATGCTTCAAACTTGTTTGCAAAATTTGGCATGTGACATATGCAAAAAAATTGACATGTGACATATTTTGTTTCAAACTTGTGTGCAAAATTAGACATTTGACATATGCAAAAAATTGAATACAAATTTAAAAAATTACTTTGGGTATCCTCACATGGTGGAAATGTTTGGTCCAAATATTTTAAATATTTTGTAAAATTTATATTTAATTTAAAATTTGAAAATTTAATGCTTCAAACTTGTTTGCAAATTTTGACATGTGACATATGCAAAAAAGGAAATAAATAATAAAAATGCCAGCCTACCCAACAGCATTTATATGAAACCCCACGGCCTGCATACGACTAGTAACCCATTGGGCCAGGATGCAAGCCCGCGGTGAATGTATATAAGTTGCCGGTAGGCCCAACGGGGCAGAGAGAGACTGGTTAGGCAATGAGCTGCCCGCTTTAGATAGGAACTTGAGATGATTAGCTCAGGTGGGTTTATAAACCGGTGCGAGCTCCTCTCCATTGGCGAGGTGGGACTAAACTCCCACCACCCCGAGACAGTGCCCGCCGCGGCTTTGATTTGGGCCTAATTTGGGTGGGCCATACCAGGCTGGCCTCACACGCGGTTATCAGCTGGAGAGGGGGAAAATTCCCCATTTCATCTGGCAGATACGAACCCTAGGTATTTGCTTCTGTTCCCCATTCACTCCGTGAGCTCAAATCTCACATCTGGCGTCGCTGGCGATGGGGGCCAAGAAGGGAAGGAGGTCACGGTCGGCAAGTGATTGCCGCCGCGCGCAAGAAAAGTGGGAGGAGGCAGTTGGGAAGTTCTGTCAGGGCGATCTAGAGAAGAGGGCGAATGTGGAGGAGATCTGCAGCTAGTTTCCCAGCTTGCAGATGTTCATCGACCACGGTAGGGGTCTCATCAAGGTGCTTACGGGCAATGAGATGAAATCGTTGTTTGGTCCTGCTCGAGGAGTTGTTCCAGTCCAGGTTTTCCTCTGGGCTATGAACGAAGCGGAGAACTCCCCGGATCCGCGTCAGCGTGCGAGGTGGTACATGTACCGCTCGCGCCGCCGCGCCCCTCCTGTTCCAGTGCCATATCTTGTCGGAGTGTTGCTCGCGGTGCCTGCTCCGGTTGATCAGTCCAATGTTCACTCTGACAGTGATGTGGAGCAGAGCAAGGATGACAGTGATAGTGAAGATGTGGAGCATAGCAAGGATGAGAGTGATAGCGAAGATGTGGAGCAGAGCAAGGATGAGAGCGGGGAAGAGGAGGTTGTTCTGCTGCTGGACGACAGTGCTGGAGAGGAGGAGCAGGATGATGTTGTCCAGGAGCAGCCGGCGGACGTGCAGATTGTGGGTCCAGGGATCCCGTAGCTCGGAGACAGGACCATGCCGATTGAAGCGGAGACCTACATCCGTATGAGCATTCGTCACTCAGAGCGCATCAACAAGTTGAAGGACAAGAAAACAGAGTGATGGCATGTCAGTGTTTTCAGTTAGTCTATCTGAGTGAGTCAGTTTGGACCCGTTTGATAGCATAATATGTTCTAAGTTCTTTGACAATACTTCAGTATTTGAGATTATGTTAGTTGTATTTACAGTGAGTTGTTTGGTTGCCCCCGATAAATGTGATTTTACTACTGCAGTATTGGGAAAAATATAGTTATTTCTCTGCATGAAAAATGTAGCCTCTTTTTAAAAAACAGAGTTTGTGAGTGCTTAAATGCAATGGCTATGCAGCACAATTTACAGCATACCAAACAGTTGTATGTATTGTGAATACTCCAGAAATCTCTGTTTTAGTCAAACCATGTTATCTCATATGTATACGCAAGAATACTGTAGTTTTTAATACGTTGGTTCATATAGTACCATGCTACCAAACCCAGAGAACTGCAGTAAGTGTTAAGTTATGTAATGATGAAGTTTAGATAGTGCAAATGTGATGTGTTCAAACTGTTAAGTTATGTAATGCAGTTGTTAATGTAATGCATGTGTTATCCTTTTATTTTCATAAATAATCCCATTTCTACTTTCTCTATAATAAGACTAATGAGCCATTGGATTGTTGATTGATCTATTTTTCAGACAAAGGAGCCACAAAAAAAGTGCTGGAGGTGGGAGCAAGACTAGGGTGGAGAATCAACGGGGCAAGACTGGAAGGATAAAAAAGAAGACTCTACTTCCTGCTGAAGATGTGGCCTTTACTTTGTTGCGATGTTTTAGTAGTTGTTGCTGTTATTTTGCGGTGCTCATGAACTTTGTAAGCCTAGGATGATGGGTTAGGCAGACTGCAGGCCATGCTGGATTTTGGTTATATAGGTTTATGCTGGCTTGAAGTGAAAATAGAGCATTATTATTGATATATGGATTAGCAACTTCTTCAACTCTAAGGTTGCGTTAATTTGGTTCTAGATTCTAATACATAGCTTAACCCTGCAAGGTTATCATAATCTCACGTTTGTGTTTGGAAACAATCCTAGTTAGCCTAAATTACTGGTTGCAATGGAAATGTGTGCATTGCCATGATGTTTACGTATTTCATTTCTTATATATATTTCAAATATTTTAAAATCAAATCTATTTCTCCTCTTTCATTAATTCCGACAGCTTTACAATTCAAATTATGCAAGATAATGCGTTCTCTTTCATTTCACTTGTTAAATAAAATATTTATTTTTAGTTTTATCTTTGAAAAAAATTTAAATCACATATATATTTTTCTGTATTACTTGTTCTGACAGTTAGAAAATTCATGAATGTGCGAAAAATTGTTGTGTTATATTCTTTTATGAGGTGATTTGAAGAACAAAAAATAATGGTGACAAATGCAAAAGGTGAAATATGACAAAAAAAGCCCGCCTACTAGCTGCATACTACACAATTCAACGGCCAGCATACGACTAGCAACCCAATCATTTATTGGGCCAGGATGCAGGCCCACC